>NC_045427.1:468815330-469449914 GCF_902635505.1 Sarcophilus harrisii | reverse complement strand
AATTAAATATCAGAGGAAGGATTTGAACACAGATCTACTTGACTTCAGGTCTAGCATTTATCTACTATGCCATCTGCAAAAGAAGGTAAATCATGAAAGTGTCTAAATGTTCTTGGTAAGTTGAACTCATTGGACTCAGTTGAATTACATCCCTGTATTCTGCAAGCATTGACAGTTCTGATTGCTATCACTGTCAAATGATCTTTGAAAGATAATGAGGGGGAAAAAAAAGAAAGATAATGAGGAATATGAGAAGTAATTTAGGATTGGAGAAAGACAAATATTATCCTGTTTTTTTTTTTTTAAAGGAAAACTACAATTCAGTTAGATTGGCTTTGATTCTTAGAGAAATTGTTTGGGATTATTAGTCAAAGAATGACAAGTGAACGTCTAAAAAAGGCAGCTAAAGGACCCTAATCTGATCAGATCACTTCTGGAGTATTGTATTCAGTTCTGAGGATCACATTTTAGGAAAGACACTAAGTAAGTTGGAGAACACTTTGGTGATTGGCTAATTAAAGCAATTGGGGATATTTAGCCTGGAGAAGAATAACTATGTTCATGTAATTGAAGGGTTATCATATGGAAGAGTGGTTGATTTGTCCTTTTTGGTTCTAAAGGAAAGATGTAGCAGAGTAGAAATAGCAAAAAAGATGTATTTAGGCTTAAGGAAAAGACTTTCTAACAGTTAGAGATTTTCAAAAGTGGAATATATGACCTTCACTGGAATATATTTCCCTTCACTGTATGTTCTCAAGAAGACTTGGATAACTGCAGAGGGGATAATCGCTATGGTCACTTCCAACTTTGAGATTCTGCAACTTAATTCAGCTAAATTCACATTTATTCTTCTTTTGTGCAAGGCACTGAGATAAACTCACCCTAACAATGTTGCCAACTTGAGCGTACCTTGTTCTAGAAGTTCAAGAATTTGATCTAGTGCACATTCTATATAGAATTTGGACTTAACTCTGTAGATGAAAACAAAAAATAGGAGCTTTTGAAAGAGAGGGAAACAGAGAGCTCAGATAGACCAGGTTTAGAGCCTTGTTCACATTTAACTGAAAACCAGTGCTTCTGTAGCTTTAGGCCTTTAATACTTGGTAGTTTTGTAATTTCTCCTTTTTTACTTGTCACTTGTGATTTGATATTTTGCAAATTCCCATTGTCTTCTTATAGTTACAAAAACTCTTAAAAAATAATAAACTGGTGAACAACAAGGAAAGATTAGAATTAGATCTAAAAAACATCACAACCAAAAGGAACTTTGGAGATCACTTAGTATTATTTCCAAGTTTTGCAGATAGAAAAACAAAGAACCTAAGAATGATGAATGCCATTATTTATTCAACAAACATCTGAGTGCCTACAGTGTACATGTTAATTTGTGAGGTGCTGGCAGAGAGAAAAACATTTTCATAAGACCTCATGGAGTTTATAGTCATTTTTGTATGTGTGTGTGTGTGGGGTAGACAAGACATAAACCTGGATAATATATACCACATGACAAATGCACACAAAAGGCACAAAAAAAAAGTATGGTGTAAGATCAATGTGGTGCAATGAAAAGACTGCTGATTTTGGAGTCAGAGGACATGAGTTCAACTTCTGACTCTGTCATGTACTATTTGTGTGATTTGTGGCAAGGCATATTAATTCTTTTGGGCCTCAATTTCTTCCTCTGAAAAATGAGAGAATTGAATTGAACTAGATGACTCCTGATATGCCTTCCAGTTCTATATCTAAGTCTGAGGAGGAAGGGAATAACTGGTAAGGGGGAAAGAGGGCTCTCTGGACGTTCTATTTAATATATTTTTCCCTAAGTTTTTTTTTCTCTTGTTTTTTATTCCCATCTTACCCCTGAAATCAAGGATAAGCCCTGATCAGGGCTTATGTTGCCCCTTTAGGAAAATCCAAGGGTTATAAAGAGATAAGAAGGGAAGATGTTTGAGAAAAGCCATATCAGAAATTCTTTTCTTAGTAGAAGAGTTTTGATTTTACTTGCAGATACATCTATTCAACAACAGAATGATTGGAGTGGGCATATGGATGGAAGATGTCATAAGGACTTTGTTTTATACATTTCAAATAAATTTATATAAAATTGTGTAGCATAGTTATTTGTGCATATGCTGTTCCTATTCCTTATTCTCCATGAGACCAGAAATTTGTCTTATCTAAACTTTTTAAAAAATCACCCCAGTGAATGCAGATGTTTGCATTCAGTAAGCATGTAATACATGTTTAATGGAGTTACCTTGGAAAGACTTTAGAGCATGCTCCTAGATTGGGCCCTAGTGACTAGTCTCCCTTTACATATATTCAATTGAAGTGGTATTTGAACTAAAAGAACTGGAAGAATGATTTGTTGGGGAGATAACTTTAAAAGGTAAGGGGTCCACATGGATAAAATAAATCAGACACAGGTACTACAATAGTTCTCTCAGCAGTCCAAGTGAATTTTCAGTCAGACTTCTTAGCTATTGCTGGTGAGAAGCATTCATTAAAGGTGAAGATTCTAAGATAAAAACGCTTGGTACTGCAGTCCCTAGATCCACTCAACTTTCTATAAACAATTTAGAGCTGTCAAAATAACTCGAATTGCATGAGGCTTACACTAGCATTTTATATTTTTTTTCTTCCCCCAAAAGGTCAAACATATGCTTAGAGTAGGACATTTCCTTCAATCACTTTCAAAATAACAATTTGCCAGAACATTTTTATTAACCTTGAAACTTGTCCAATCTGCTGAGGAATAATAGGCTACAGTGATATGTATTATAATAAAGTCCCAAATAAACCTGGCCAATAAATGACACATGGTCTCTATCTTTGCACATAATTAAATGTTTTTAAATGCTGAATGTGATCGGCATACTGAGCTGCTTTTCTACATTCACATGGAATGAGGCACAGAGGGTATGCAACCTCCTTGTCTTTAATAAAGAGATAGTGGCAGCAATATTTGTGTTTTCTGAAGCGACATATCCATTGGATCAGACATGGAATAGCATCTGGTAGGAAGATCTTCTTAGAAGCTGAGGATTGAGTTTAAAGGTAGAACATAAACATAAAAAATGAGGGGTTTGGGCTGGATAATCTCCAAGGTCCCTTTTAGCTGTAACTCCAATTAAAATACTTTCCATTAACTGAATGGATGTCCATCAGTTGGAGAATGGCTGAATAAATTGTGGTATATGAATATTATGGAATATTACTGTTCTGCAAGAAATGACCAACAGGATGATTTCAGAAAGGCCTGGAGAGACTTACATGAACTGATGCTGAGTGAAATGAGCAGGACCAGGAGATCATTATATACTTCAACAACAATACTATATGATGACCAGTTCTGATGGACCTGGCCATCCTCAGCAACAAGATCAACCAAATCATTTCTAATGGAGCAGTAATGAACTGAACTAGCTACGCCCAGAAAAAGAACTCTGGGAGATGACTAAAAACCATTACATTGAATTCCCAATCCCTATATTTATGCACACCTGCATTTTTGATTTCCTTCACAAGCTAATTGTACAATATTTCAGAGTCTGATTCTTTTTGTACAGCAAAATAACGTTTTGGTCATGTATACTTATTGTGTATCTAATTTATATTTTAATATATTTAACATCTACTGGTCATCCTGCCATCTAGGGGAGGGGGTGGGGGGTAAGAAGTGAAAAATTGGAACAAGAGGTTTGGCAATTCTTAATGCTGTAAAGCTACCCATGTATATATCCTGTAAATAAAAGGCTATTAAATAAATAAATAAATAAATAAAGAGACTTAGGAACTACATTTTTGGGCGGTTTTTAAATGCCAAAACTAGCAGCTCTCTACAAATATAAATTTTGAAAAGAAAATAAATGATTAAATAAGGAATAGAGGCAGGACCTACTATTTCACTGGTATAGGAAACTTCCAGTGTAAGTCTGTACCTTCTCTACAATTATTTCTATCAATATTATATTCTTTGCCACTTACAATTTGAGAGAATTGTGACTTGCATAGGCAGTATGTATTGGAGACAGAGTTAAAAGCCAGATCTTCTGACTTCTAGGGTTGTTCTCCATATCACCTTAATAATGTAAAAAATATAATTTTATCTTTCTATTTATTTGTTCTGCATTTCCTTTCAAGTCTGTGTATATATGATGTTTCCTTGCCTTTATTATTTAAAAAAATGTCCAATTGTGGTCAATGTGAATATTGTTCTTATTGTTATTATAGATAATTTTGTATAGCTCATTAACTATTTCTATAAATTCTTCACATTTGTCATTTGTTAAGATGCAATATTATTCCATTCTATTAATATTCTCTTATTTGATTGTTCTCCAATTATTAAACATGTAGGTTATTTCCAATTTTTATTTTATTTAAAAAAATAAAGTCATTTATAAATCTTTTGGAACAACACAATTCAATCTAATCTAATCTAACAGACATTTGTTTAAATACCTTTTATGTACACCGCTTATATTTGTGACAGTACCACAAATATATGTTTTTACTTGATAATGTGAGGAAGTACATCAGGAAAAATTATTTTATTTATTATCTGTGCGACCTTAAGGACATAAACTGAACTTTAAAGAAAACAAAGCATTTTAAGAGGTGAAATTGGGGAAGATGATATATTCTAGGAACATATGATAGTTTATGCAAAGGTGTTGAAGTGGGAAATGGGATGTCATACAGGGGAAGTGACAAATAGGACATTTTGCCAAGAAGATAGCATGCATTTTTGAAGACACTTCCTCCTGATGTTCCATTGAGAATGAATATGGTGCACATTTTGAATGATAATCAAAATTGATGTGAAAACTCATAGATTTTTAGGCCCATATTTTTTGGATATAGTGAAGGCTGCTTTCTAGTGAATCTTGACTCTTAAAATTTGTTCTAGGGATTAGAATCCCAACTAGTCTGTGTGATTGGCATGATATGGTGGGGTAAGAGAAGAATTTGGAGTTAGGAGAGACCCAGGTTCATGTCCTAGCCCGAGTATTCCTGTGTGTAACTTAACCCCTCTAGTCTACTAGAAACTGAGGGAGATGCCATACTAATCCAATTACAAAAATAATTACTTTACTTTACTTTACTTACAAAAGTAATACAAAAGTAAACTTACTTTACTGTACAAAAGTACAATTTTCTAGGGCTAAAAAAATGAATAACAAAATTCATGTAGAGGAAAAAGAGGTCAAGAATCTCAAGGAAAATATTTTTTTTTAATGATAAAGAAGGGGTCCTAGAAGAAGACTGCAAACTGAAGAAGACAGCAGTTATCAAAACTATTTAGTACGGTTTAAACTAGTGTTCAGTGAACCCAAAGACTCTAGCGACTGGGGTAGACTTACTATTCCTCTAAAAGTTGCTGAGAAAATTCCTCTAAATAGTCTATTAGAGATTAGGTTTAGATCAGCAACTCATGCCATGTACCAAGTTTGGCATCAAACAGACATATGGTTTAGAAATAAAAATTTTCATTATAAACAAAATCAAGAAATTTCCTTTTAGATCTATGGATAGTAGCATTATTTGTGACAAAACAAAGGATAGGGAGAATTACAAAGGACAAAATGGACAATTTTGATTAAATGAATTTCAAATGTTTTGCAATTCAGCTAAAAAAATGCAATTCAAATTAGAAATACAGCTAAACCATGCAGCTAAACCAATACAGCTAAAATTAGAATCTCCCAGGTAACCAAGAAACACAAATATTGGCAAGTTCCCTGATAAAGATTTTATTTCTAAGATACAAAAGCAATTGATTCATATCTTTTTAATTATAGCTTTTTATTTTCAAATATGTACATGGATAATTTTTGACATTCACCCTCAGAAAACCTGTGTTCTATTTTTTTCCCTCCCTTTCCCCAACCCCTCCCCATGTCAGCAAGTGATCCAATATATGTTAAACATGTGCAATTCCTCTATACATATTTCCACAAATATCATGCTGCACAAGAAAAGTCAGATCAAAAATCAGAAAAAAAATGAGAAAGAAAACAAAAGGCAAGTAAACAAGAAGAAAAAGAGTGAAAATACTGTCATGGTCCACATTCAGTTCCCACTGTCCTCTCTCTGGATGTAGATGACTTTACTCATCAAAAGACCATTGGAACTGGTCTGAAGTCACCTCATTGTTGATGAGAGCCATGCCCATCAGAATTGATCATTGTATAATCTTGCTATTGTCCTGTATAATGATTTCCTGGTTCTGCTTATTTCACTTAGCATCAATTCATGTAAGTCTCTCTCCAGGCCTCTCTGAAATTATGCTCCTTTTTCTTATAGAACAATAATATTCCATAATATTCATTTACCATAATTAATTCAGCCATTCTCCAACTGATGGGCATTCACTCAGTTTCCAGTTTCTAACCATTACAAAAAGGGCTGCCACAAACATTTTTGCACATGTGGGTCCCTTTTCCTTCTTTAAGATCTGTTTGGAATATAAACCCAGTAGTAACACTACTGGATCAAAGGGTGTGCACAGTTTGATAGCCCTTTGGGCATAATTCCAAATTGCTCTCTAGAATGATTGAATCAATTCACAACTGCATCAACAATGTATTAGTGTCCCATTTTTCCCACATCCCATCCAACATTCTTCATTATCTTTTCCTGTCATCTTAGCCAATCTGAGAGGTGTGTGTGGTAGCCCAGAGTTGTCTTAATTTGCATTTCTCTGATCAATAGTGATTTGGAGCACTTTCATATGACTAGAAATGATTTTAACTTCTTCATCTGAAAATTACCCATCCTTTGACCATTTATCAATTGGAGAATGGCTTGAATTATTTTAAATATGAGTCAGTTCTCTATATAGTTGAGAAATGAGGTCTTTATTGGAACCCTTGAATGTAAAATTTTCCCCCAGTTTATTGCTTCCCTTTTAATTTTGTCTGCATTGGTTTTGTTTGTACAAAACCTTTTTAACTTAATATAATCAAAATTAAGCATTTTACATTCAATAATGTACTTAAGTTCTTTTTTGGTGACAAATTCCTTCCTTCTCCACAGATCTGAGAGGTAAACTATCCTTTGTTCTTCTAATTTGCTTATAATATCATTCTTTGTGTCTAAATCATGGACCTATTTGCACCTTATCTTGGTATATGATGTTAAGTGTGAGTCAATGCCTAGTTTCTGCCATTCTAATTTCTGATTTTCCTAGTAGTTTTTACAAAATAGTGAGTTCTTATCCCCAAAGCTAGAGTCTTTCGGTTTGTCTAACACTAGATTACTATAGTCATTGACTATTTTGTCCTGTGAACTAAACCTATTCCTATTTCTTAACTAGTATCAAATGGTTTTAATGACCCCTACTTTATAATATAATTTTAGGTCTGGTATAGCTAGGCCATTTTCATTTGCATTTTGTTTCATTAATTCCCTTGAAATTCTTGATCTTTTGTTCTTCCAGATAAATTATTATTATTATTATTATTTTTAGCTCTGTGAAGTAATTTCTTGGGAGTTTGATTGGTATGGTACTGAATAAGTAGATTAATTTAGGTATTGTCATTTTTAGTATATTAGCGCGACCTAGCCATGAGCACTTGATATTTTTCCAAGAGATTAGATCTGACTTTATTTGTGTGGAAAGTGTTTTGTAATTATGTTCATATAGTTCCTGACTTTGCTTTGACAAGTGACCTCCCAAATATTTTATATTATCTACAAGTATTTTAAATGGAATTTCTCTTTGTATTGCTTGCTGCTGGATTTTGTTGGTAATATATAAAAATTCTGCTGATTGATGTGGGTTTATTTTGTATCCTAAAACATTGCTAAAGTAGTGAATTATTTCTAGTAGTTTTTTAGTTGATTCTCTAGGATTCTCCAAGTATACCATCATATTTGCAGAGTGATAATTTGGTTTCTGCCTTATCTATTCAAATTCCTTTAATCTCTTTTTCTTCTCTTATTGCCAAAGCTAACATTTCTAATACAATATTGAATAGTAATGGTGATAGTGAGCAATCTAGTTTTACCCTGATCTTATTGGGAGTGGTTCTAATTCCTATTACATCTGATGTTTGTTGATGACTTTAAATAGATACTATTGATCATTTTTAAGAAAACTCCATTTATTCCTATACTCTCTAGTGTTTTTAATAGGAAAGGGTGTTGGATTTTGTCAAATGATTTTTCTGCATCTGTTGAGACAATCATATGATTTTTGTAAGTTTGTTTATTGATGCAGTCAATTATGCTAATGGTTTTCCTAATATTGAACTAGTTCTATATTCCTGTGTAATCCTGCTTAGTAGTGGTATATTATCCTGGGGATAACTTGCTGTAATCTCTTTGCTAATATTTTATTTAAGATTTTTGTATCAATATTCATTAGGGAAATTGGTCTATAATTTTCCTTGTGACCCTAACTGATTTAGTTATCAGCATCATGTCTGTGTCATAAAGTGAATTTGGTAGGATTCCTTCTTTCTCTGTTCTTCCAAAGAGTTTTCATAATATTGGAATTAATTGTTTCCTTAATATTTGGTAGAATTTACATGTAAATCCATCTGGCCCTGGAGATTTTTTCTTAGGGTGTTGATTAATAGCTTGTTCAATTTCTTTTTCTAAAATGGGACGATTCAAATAATTTGTTTCTTCTGTTAATATGGGTAATTTATATGTTTGTAAATATTCATCCATTTCATTTAGATTATCATGTTTAATGACATACAGTTGGGCAAAATAGTTCCCAATTATTGTTCCAATTTCCTCTTCATTGGTGGAAAGTTCATCCTTTTCATTTTGATACTAACAATTTGATTTTCTTCTTTCCTTTTTCTGATCAAATTACCTAAAGGTTTATCTATTTTGTTGGGTTTTTTTTTTTTTTCATAAAACCAGCTCTTAGTTTTATTAGTTCAATAGATTTTTTTTCCTTTCAATTTTATTAATCTCCCCTTTTATTTTCAGAATTTCGAATTTAGTATTTACTTGGAGGTTTTTTATTTGTTCCTTTTTTTAGCTTTTTTAGTTGCATGCCCAAGTCATTGATCTTCTCATTCTCTATTTTATGCAAGCAAGAATCTAGAGATATAAAACTTCCTGCATCCCATAAATTTTGGCATGTTGTCTCATTATTGTCATTCTATTAGATGAAATTATTGTTCATGTCTATGATTTGTTGTTTTACCCACTCATTCTTTAGGATCAGATTATTTAGTTGCCAATTAATTTTTGGTCTGTTTTTCCTTGGCTCTTTATTACATGTGATTCTTATTGCATCATGATCTGAAAAAGATGCATTTACTATTTCTGACTTTTTGCATTTAATTTTGAGGTTTTTATGCCCTAATATATAGTCAATTTTTGAATAGGTTCCATGAACCACCAAGAAAAAAGTATATTACTGTCTGTCTCCATTCAATGTTCTCTAAAGATCTATCATACCTAACTTTTCTAGAATTCTATTTACCTCCTTAACTTCTTTCTTATTTATTTTATGGTTTCATTTATCTAGTTCTGAGAGAGCAAGGTTGAGATCCCCCACTATTATAGTTTTGCTCTCTGTTTCTTCTTGCAGCTCTCTTAACTTCTCCTCTAGGAATTTGGATGCTATTATCACTTGGTGTATATATATATATATATATATATATATATATATATATATATATATATATATTTAGTACTGATATTCATTATCTATGGTAGCTTTTAGCAAGATATAATTTCCTTCCTTATCTCTTTTAATTAGATCAATTTTTGCTTTTGCTTGATCTGAGATCAGAATCACTACACTGTTTTTTTTTTTTTTACTTCACCTGAAGCATAATAGATTCTGTTCCAGCCTTTTACCTTTAAATCTGTATATGTCACTCTGCTTTAGATGTGTTTCTTGTAAACAACATATTGTAAGATTCTGTCTTTTAATCCAGTCTGCTATCCTCTTACGCTTTCTGGGAGAGTTCACCCCATTCACATTCACAGTTAAAAAGACTAATTCTGTCTTTCCTGCTAAATTCCTGCTAAGATGGTGGAAATTTTTTTTTTAAGTCTGTGGTCTGCCTTTAGGGGAAAGGGAAAGTTGTCCATGCTTCCTTTATAGGTAACAGTGGCTGCACTGGGTTGGTGCTGGATGGGCATGGCCAGATCCCCCATTATTCTGGGGTTCAGGGGCTCACTATTTGCCTTTTGTATTTTTGTTAGATGTCTTACAGCTAATATGCTGATCTACTGTCTTTCAACAAGGACAATCTACTGCTGTAGATTTCTCTGGTTATATTCCCTGGTGAGCAGGACCCACACTGGCCTGGATCTCTGAACTGTGCCTGTGCTTAGCCCCTTCCTCTCCACTAGATTGAAATTTTCTGAAATTCTTCCAAAATATCTTCTGCTGAAAAGCTGTTACACTCCAAATATTTGTGGGTTCTGTCACTTCAAAACCAGTTCAGAGGCTTGATTTTATGTTGATCTGAGGGATATCAGGGAAAGCTTGATAAAGACATGTTTCTGCACTGTCATGGCTCCACTTTTGATTCACTTTTTTTGCTAAGGCAATTAGGGTTAAGTGACTTACCCAGGGTCACACAGTTGGGATGTGCTAAGTGTCTGAGACCAGATTTGAACTCAGGTCCTTCTGACTTCAGGGCTGGTACTCTATCCACTGCACCACCTAGCTACCCTCTTGATTCACATTTTTAAGTGCAAGAGGCATTCCCTAAATGATAAATAGCTAAAGGACTTGAATAGGTAATTCTGAAAGAAAGACATCCAGACTATCAACAGTCATATGAAGAAAAAGGATCCAAATCATTCATAATTAGATGAATGAAAATTAAAGCAATTTTGAGGTTCTACCTCATATATATCAAACTGACAAAGATGGCTAATGAGAAAAATGATAAGTGCTGGTGAAACTGTAGGAAAATAGGCACTTTAATGTGTTTTTTGTTGGTGCAGCTGTGAACCAAGTCAGACAAAAAATCATTTTGAGGTATGTCTAAAAAAAAATCACTGAGTATACATACCATTTGACCCAGTGATACCTCTATTATATCCTCACTCCAAAGAGATCAAAGAGGAAAAGTACCTATATATGTAGAAATATTTATAGCAGCTCTCTCTGTCTCTGTCTCTCTATCACTCTGTCTCTGTCTCTGTCTCTCTGTCTCTCTCTGTCTCTGTGTGTGTGTATGTGTGTGTAAAGAACTAGGAGGGGAATTGCAATTGGAGAATGAACAAATTATAGTCTACAACTACTATTGTGCTATAAGATGTGGTTTCAGAGAAATCTCAGGTAATTGTAGAATTGATATTGTGTGAACGGAGAAGATCTAAGATAATAATTTATGAAAAAACATTGTTGTTAAAACAAACAACCTTGAAAGACTTAAGATTTTTGATGAATGTAGTGACAAATCATGATTCCAGAGAATCAATATTATAGAAGAAGACATACAATTTATTTTGTTTGACTAGATATTTTTATAAGGATTTTTTTTTTCTTTTCCTCTTCCTATTAGTAGGAATTGGAGGAAAAGAAAATAAATGTTTGTTATTGAAAAATAAATGAAAGGTTTTTTTAAAAGGAAGAATTTAACCTGGATGGCCTCTAAGATCCATGGCAACTGTAAATTCTAGTATCTTAATTTTTTATATTCAGATGAATTTAGAACATTTGCTATGAAAACAAAAATGCAATGTGTAACTTATAGAGTATATATAAGGAATTTAATCAGTGTTGTTATTTACTTGTTTTTCAATCACATCTGATGCTTTATGATCCCACTTTGGAGTTTTCTTGGCAAAGATACTGACCTGCCATTTTCTTCTCTAGCTCAATTTACAGATGAAGAAATTGAGACAAGCAGGATTAAATGACTTGCCCATGGTCATTTAGCTAGTGTCTGAGGCTGGATTTGAACTAGTGAGGAGGAATTTTCCTGACTCCAGGTTTCTTACACCATCTGGCTGCCCAGTTTGATCTGATTGATTAATTTGAATAATTCTTGTCAAACATTTTGTTATGGTATTAAATATAAACCAAATACCATCATAATTTCTCTGAACTTTCATATGTTACTCTGGATCTGGTGAAAGTATCCAGTAATTGAAACCAGGTTGAGGAAAACTCTTTCTGTAGTAAATGTCACCTGGGCTAGGCTAAAGTTGAGCTAAATTCTCTTGCTGAGGGATCCTTTGTCTAGAAACTTTATTTGATGGACATACCATAGGTCTTTTCCCTCCCACTTTTCAAAGGATATGAATCTCTCAACTGCAAGAGAAATCTAATCTGTGTAAAACAAATTCCTGAAACTGGTTAATTTGTCCCTAAGGTTTGGATTTGACCAGAATGAGGAAACTACTTAAAAGCAGTCATATCTAATCATGTAGCTATATGATATAATGGATAGATAGCTTGGAGTCCCAAAGTCCTGCTTTCAAATCCAGCCTCAAACACTTAGTAGTAGCTGGGCAAGCTGGGTAAGCATTTTAACTTCTGTTGCCTCAGTTTCCTTATCTATAAAATAGAAGTGTTAATAGTACCTCCCTCTCAGGGAAATGTTGTAAGGGTCAAATGAGGTAATATTCAATTCAATTCAACTCAATCAAATGAGATAATGTTAGCTCAGTGCTTAACACATAATACTTAGTATATAAATGCTTATTCTCTTCCTTTTCCACTTCCCTTGTCAGGGTCACCTATAGACTGCTCAGTTCCCCCTATCTCTCTACATAATTCAACAAAACTCCTATTAGCAAATAAGCCAAAAATGTGCTTCATTGTGTCAGACTATGGGAACCCTTTGAACCTAGGACCAAATTGCCTAGTCTGGGACATTTCCATTCTCTTTCTACCCCTTCACAATTAATTTTATTTTACACTATCTGGAAAACCATCTTCCAACCATCTATTTCATTTTTTTCTATGTAAACACAGGTAGTCAGGCATGTGCTATGAAGATAGTATCTGAAATTGCCCTGTGAAAAGAGTGGTGATGAATTGCCCCAGCTCTTTTTTGAGGTACAATTTTTTTCTTTTTTCTTTTTTGCTTATTTTCCCCACTACTTTGCATCTATATATATAAAAATTTTAAATTATTATTTTAATTGATCAGTTAGGCTGTGAAGTTATCAGTGTGTGATGATAGAAAATCTTTGAAGAACACAGATGATAATAGATGTGACTTTCTGAAAGATGTTCTCAATGATCAGTTTCCTCCTACACAGATTAAAATAAAGTGTTGGGGTACACTCATGATGTCGGTCATCACTGGAGTAGCCATTTTGGAAAGTGATCTCTGAGTCTTCATGATGGAGTGAAGGATAATTTGAGAGGGCTGGAAGTAGAGAGTTAATATTTAGGGTTAAAAATCAGGATGAAACTAAGAAAAGGTCCAAAGAGAGTGAAAAGACTCAATGTAATCTAGAGAAAGGACTCTTATACTGGGGTCCATGAACTTATGTTTAAAGTCTCTATGACTGGATTCAATATAAAGATTTTCTTCAATATTCTATATTCTTCAATATTGTATATATTTTATATTACCTATTTGAAAACATTATTCTTGAGAAAGGGTTTATTTAACAGACTGGCAAAGAGTTTATTTAACAGACAAATTTTCAGGCAGAGGCATGCTGACAAATATTCAACAACTGGCTCTCTTAAAAACAAATGACACATTTTAAAATATAATCTTTATTATTGACATTTTCCTTATAACTTTCTTAAGTTTAGATTATCAACAAAAAGATATAAATCAAATCCTGATATCTATGTAGTACTTGATGATTTCTAAGCTATAATTATTCCCAATGAAAATTTAACAATTGACACTCCTGAACCAGTAGAGTTGGCTCTACCCCTGGGTCCATGACCCAAAAAAAGATTAAGAATCCCTACTTCTCTACTTTAAAACAATGATGTACCATCTCATACCTCTCAGATTGGCTAAGATAATAGGAAAATATAATGATAAATGTTGGAAGGGATGTGGGAAAACTGGGACACTAATGTACTCCACTAATGTTGGAGTTGTGAACTGATCTAACCATTTAGGAGAACAATTTGGTCCTATGCCCAAAGAGCTATAAAACTGTGCATACATGTTGATCCAGCAATATTTCTACTGGGTTTGTATCCTAAGGAAATCAGAAAGGAGAGAAAAGGATCCATGTGTGCAAAAATATTTGTAGCAGCTCTTTTTGTGGTGGCAAAGAATTGGAAAATGAGTATTTGCCCATCAGTTGGGGAAATGGCTGAATAAGTTGTGGTATATGAAATAATGGAATATCATTGTTCTGTAAAAATGATGAACAAGTTCATTTTAGAAAGTCCTGGAAACATTTACATGAACTGATGCTGAGTGAAACAAACAGAACTAGGAACACTCTGTACACAAAAACAGCATGATTGTGTAATGATCAACTAACTAGGAAAGATTTGTTTCTTCTCAGTCAATCAGTGATCGAAGGCAATCCCAATAAGCTTTGGTTAGAAAATGCCATCTGCATCCAGTGAGAGAACTATGAAGACTGAATGTAAATCAACAGTGTTATGTTCACTATTTTCTTTTTCTTCTGTTTTCTTGCATTTTTTCGCTTTTATTTTTATTTTTCTCTCCCAACATGATTCATAAAGAAACGTGTATTAAAATACTAATGTACATGTAAAACCAGGAAAAAATACAATAGAAAACAAAACAACAAGAAAAAAGAATGATGATGAGTTAGTATGTGCTGCTTAGAATAATAGTCACACTTATATGGTGCTGAAGTAGTGTCTCCAACCCCCTTTCTTAAATCCTACTAGCACTGTGATCCCCAAAGGGTGACTTAAAATCCTCAGGGTTCTAGAGCTAACTCTGAAGGGCTAAGTTTTTCTTTTCTTTTCTTTTCTTTTTTTTTGCTACCACCACTCATAAACATTTCATCCTGGGTAGTGTTCATCAGTTATCAATGAGTGACATTTACATAACACTGAGAAAGATATTTACTAGTTTGATAAAGTAAAGCCAATTGCTGAAAAATATTTTCCCACATCTGGGGTACAGACCTCTTACATGCTGAATCCCTAGGGAGAGTAGGTTCAAGCTATGAAACCTCAAGTAGCCAAAGGAGAAACTTGTAACTCTAGGTTATATTATTGAAAATATTTTCCTGAAAGTACTCCTTAAAGTCCTTTCTTTTCTCTTTGTGGAAGCCTCATGAAGTTCTCCTCAAGTATAGACTTCCAGGTGGCTGCAAAAATCAGAATAGATACCTGAAGACTTTTCATCGGTTTGTCTAATTTTTCCTCAAAGTTTCTGTCAGATCCCAGGGCAGACTTTATTACCAACTTCAGTTGCTGGTGAGACCTCTTTGATTCTAGTGTTTCTGATATATCTCCAGAACTCCCACAGTTGCTGAGTGAATGGAGAGAGAGCAGATAGAGGCTCTCTTCGTCCTTTCTAAGATATCCCAGGGGACATGTCTAGAGGTACCCTCAAACCCAGTCTAGCCTGTAGTTGAATGTCAGATGCCAAACTAGCTTATTATGTTATAACAGATCCGAGGTATCTCTGATGTTTTCAGTTAATTTCCTGTGTAGCATCATGTAGCCTCTTCATCTAATAATCAAATCATTTCTATCCTCCCAGATTAAGTATTTATTCATAACTTACCTCTTTAATTGAATGGTTCTTCTATATTTAACTGGGGATGGATGCACCTTCTCCCTTACATTGCTTAATGGACATGATTTCATTTAATTCTCAAAACAAGGTTTATGGATTTTTCTAGGGTCACATAGCTAATAACCATCCAAAGCAGGATTTAAATACAGGTCTTCTGGCATCCAATTCTAAGCTCTGTACCATGCTGCTTCTTTAAGTGCTATCTTCTCTTCGTGATTTCATCACCATGTTTTAATTATGATCTATCTATCTACAGATAACTTCCAGATCTATAAAATAGCCCTTGTCTCTAATGCGTTCCAGTCCTATATTACCCATTATCAATTAGACATTCCAATGAATGTCCTATAGGCACATCAAACTCCATATGTCCAAAACAGATCTCATTGCTTTTGCCCCTAAACCCATATCACTTCCTAAATCTGTTTCTGTTGACGATGCCATCATTCTAATTATTCAAGTGAGTAGTCTCAGAGTCACCTTCAATTCATTGCTCTCCCTTGATGACTGTTTCTCCCCTTCAACATATATAGCCAATCCATTTTTAAGTCTTGCCTCCATGCTAATTCTCCAGACAATTCCCTTTTCTGCATTAACATGGTCACCCTCCTTGTTCAGACCCTCATCACCTGTTGTGCACTATTACAATAGCTTCCCTAATAGGTCTCCCTTCTTCCAGTTTCTCTTTTCTTTAATTCATCCTCCTTGTACCTGCTGTGAAGGCAGCATGACATAGTGAAGAGAGAGCAGTCTCAGAGCCAGGAGACTCGAGTTCATGTCTCATGAAGGTCTTTATCAAGACCCCCTATAAAAGTGGAAGAGATGCAGGGTTTTTCTTCTTGCCTACCTAATTAATGGGATGAATTTTAGCCAGAAAAAAGCCACAACTGACCCATGTTTTTAAAGACCAACAGAAATCAGGGTCCACCCAATGGAAATCAGAAATCAGGAGTAATGGGTAATAGGCACTGATTTTTTTCTTTTTCTGTTTTTCCTTTGATATATCTTTTCAATTGGATTTTCATATAAAGCTTCATTTGTGATAGGAAGGGAGGAGAACTTTTACTATTTCTTTCTGGTCTCAAGCTATGAAGCAGAAAATGTATAGGAAGTTAGAAGTGCAAAAAGTGAATTGTCAAAAATAGGTATTTGGAAAAATACACAAAAATAATGTGTGTGTATATATATGTGTATATATATATATATCTCACCATAACAACTGGCTAAAAGATTAAATTAAAAAATTAAATTAATTTTTTAAAATTTAAATTATATTTAAAAAGCAAATTACTTAGTTCTTTTGTTTATGCAAAACCAGACAACCACATTGATTTTTTTCTTCCTTCATTAATATAAATAAATTGCATTTTGGCTTCCTGTCACACCCTAAACATCTGGCATCCATCACTCATAGATGATGATTTCATGTCACTTTGCCTCAAAAACTATCCATTGATTACCATAAGAATCATGACAACATTTCAATTCAACACATGTTTATTAAGTGTTTAGTTTATTATATATGTTTAGGTGTTCAATGTACTGTGCTTGGTGCAGGGGATACAGAGATGAAATTTGATAGGTCCCTGTCCTCAAGGGCTTTACAGTTTTATAGGGGCAATAAGTCATGTGAACGAATTGTGGCTGTTCTCTAGGTTATGAAATATTTGAAGCAGAGGGGCCTATATCTAAGAGTAGAAATCACTTTAGTCACCTATAAAATTAAGAGGTTGGATTAGATGGCCTCTAAGGTCCCTTTCAGTAGATATTAATCAGGGAAGGCTTCATGAGAGAAGTAGTACTTCATTTGGGCTATTAAAAAAAAGAAATATATCTATAAATAATTAATCCGTTTCAGACATATGATAAAATCCAGAGAAATGAGAGGTCTGGATGAAATCTGGGAATGCTGAGGAATTCAAATTAGCTGGAACAGTCACAGAAGAAGAGTAGAAAATGGACCTGAAATTCTGGTTTAATTCTAGGCTGCATGGATGAGAAAGTACTAGGATCAGATATGAAGTTAGAGCTTAGAAGTCTCTGTGCTTCAAGGTCTTCAGGAGTTGTTGTGGATTTTTCATACCTCCATTGGGTAGAAGTTGATGAGATCGAGGTAGCAATACTTAGTTTGAAACAAACATGTGACAAATTCACAATAACCATTCACTTTGCCAAAAGGAAGGTTTATTTAGGAGAAGAGTTTATAGACAAAACAAAAGATAAAATAGGCACCAAGAAGTGGCAAATGTGAAATAGAATTGGGAGAAAATATGGTTAGGAAGAAAAGGAATTTGGAAGAATCTATTAAAAGAATATGCCATGAGGTTTAAGCATGTCACTGACTGGAAGGTTAGATCCATAGAGGAGTTTAGCAGACTAACTGGAGTTAGCTAGAGTTAGGAGAAAGTCACCATTATCAGGAAGGCACTAAGAGGGAGAGAAAAAAGCTGCCTCAGAGTGGCCTTAGTCCAGAAGAGAACTTAGCAAAGATCTTACTCATAAGCAAGGTTTTTTTTTTTTTTTTTTTTTTTTTTTTTTTTTTTTTTTTTTTATGGGGGAAATATAGCCTTGGGGGTTTCCCAGATGCAAAGACACGGAATGCACCTGGCAAACCAGGTCCCAGACCTGTCTAAAGATATGCCAATCAAGATAGTCTGGGAAAGCTTAACTTCTTAACATGTGATAATAAAACAGTCTTTGAAAGCTAAGTTCCCATCAAGGTTGTCCCAAAAGTTGTTGTGACTTTCTTTAAAGATGCTAACTAAATTAGAGACGGGGTGGATGAATTAACAATAGACTCCAACTTCACATTATTCTATGTGAACAGGATTTGGCAGTTCACATCACAGGTCACTGTCATTTTTGAAAAATAATATAAATATATCACTTATATTTCTCAAAATATCTTTTCTTTTCCATTTTCCAGGGAGTTATTCTTTATAACAAAGAATAAAAGAGGAAGGAAAAAATGGTTTCATAAAACTAACCAACACACCATTCAAGTCTGTCAGTATCTGTAATAGTCTCCCACTTCTGCAAAGAAGGAAAGCAGATGTGAAAATTCCATATCTCCTTCCTGAGGTCAAGCTTGGTCATGATAATTTCATAGCTCTTAGATGCATTAATCTTTAATTTTATATAATATGAAAATGGACTTCTCTAGGTGACTAGAACGCAGCAAAGTAATGACCATTTTCAATAATGACCATTGATATATGGTTGATCATAGCAACTTTTTTCCCCTCTTTACTTTTGTTTCAAGAGATAATGTAGGATGTTACAGCTAGAAGGATTCTTAGATGGTTTCTAGTCCAACCTCTTCATTAGATGAGGAATTGGAGACTCATAAAAGAGAAGAAATTTAACTGGGTACTCAAAGGAAAAGGAGAGTCAGGTTTGAATCTAGGTATTAGTTGTTTTTTTGTTTGTTTGTTTTCCAATTAACAAGCATTTATTTTCTCTCCTTCCTATACCCCTATTCAAAAATAAAAGAAAATGCTTATAACAAATGTCTATAATCAAGCAAAATTTCCACATTAGTTATATCTCAAAATGTATGCCTCATTCTCCATCTTGAATCCATCACTTCTTTATCAGGAGGTGGCTAGAATGTTTCTATCCTGGCATCATTTGGTGACTGAGTTGGCCAGAGTTTTTAAGTCTTCCAATATTTTTTCTTTATAAAGTTATAGTATAAATTATTCTTCTACTCAATTCACTGAATTAGTGCATAGAAAACTTTCTCTGAAACCCATCCTTTTCCTCACTTTTTATGACATAATAATATTTTATCCATGTACTATGATTTGTTTGACCATTTCCAAGTGATGGGTACCTCTTTAATTTTCAGTTTTGTCACTAAAAAAGATCTATTACACTTATTTTTTTACCTCTTTCTTTGGTCTCTTTAGGGGTGCCCATTAATGGTATCTCTGAGTCAAAAGATGTGCATAAGTTTAGTAACTTTGGGAGCACAGTGTCAAACTGTTTCCTAGAATTGACTAATTCATAGATCTACCAAGAGTGCTTTTAAATTGCCTAATGTTCTGCAGTTCCTCCAACATTTGTCATCTTCCATTTTTATCAACTTTGCAAATATTATGATAGAATATCAGAGTTACTTTAATTTTCATTTCTCTAATTATCAATGATTGGAAATTAACCAAGTCTGACTATAAATAGTGTTTCATACTTAGGGTATTATGAATATGAAAATATATCTACCCCCTTTCTTTGCAGATGTAGGGACTCATAGAAATTGAATATTGCATAGACTGTCAGATTTGGTTGATGTGCTAACTGTAGTTGTTATTAAATTATAATTTTTGTAGCCAAAAAAGATGAGACAGACTAAGAGAAACTTCAAACTATAAAGAGTAAACAACAAAGACTATAAAAGCAGTATGAAGTTTGTTGAAATTAAGATTTTACAACAGAAATTATTGGCTATTTTCTTTACATATTTTCATTGTAAGAATTTTAAGATAAAATGCTATTTTTCCATTGAAACATTTTGCAACTGCAAATATATATCTATTCTGGCATTAAACTAGACATCCTGCATTTATCAGTAACTATCATCTCTTATTTCTCCCAAATTTTGTGTTTTTTCCATATGTTGATCTACACAGAAAAATAAAATACAATGGAACAACCAGATAATTGAAGATATTTAATGCATAGAAAATACATATTGGCCAAAAGGAGTGAGAATCCAAAAAAACAAAATAAAACCCTGCTACAAAATAGGCTTTTAAAGAAAGCTGGACATTCATATGACTCTTGATAACTTGGGCTTTTTGCTCTGAAAATTATCTCTTCATATCTTTTGACCATTTGCCAACTGGGGAATTGTTCTTATTCTTATCAATTTGAACAAATTCCTAATATATCTAGGAAATGAAACCTTTATCAGAGAAACTTGTTGCAATATTTTCTAAGTTACTATTTCCCTTTTAGATAAACTAGTTATGTTTGTGCAAAAACTTAAATTTTATATCTTCAAAATTGTCTGTTTTTTCTTTTGTGATCTTCTCTATCTCTTGTTTGAACATGGATTCTAACCTTATCCATTGATCTGAAAAGTAATTTCTTCTTTGCTCTACTCATTTGTTTATGATGTGACCTTTTTTATAGATCATAAATTTATTTGAAGCTAATCTTCATGAATGGTGTGAGGTGCAGCTCTAAACCTAATTTATGTCAGAATGCTTCCCCGTTTCCCCATTCGTCTTTGTCAAATAAATATTGAATTGTTACCTCAGAAAGTAGAGAACTGTAGATTACTAGATTCATTTTCTTCTATATATTTAATATCTAATCTTTTCCACTGATCTGACTTCCCTATTTTTTTAGATAATACTAAATCATCTTGATGAATACTGCTTTGTAATTTAGGCTGTGATCTGGTACTCCTAATCCTTTCTCCTTTTACTGGTTTTACATGATTTTTAAAAAAATTCTTGACTTATTGTTTCGCTAGATAAATTTCATTATCGTTATTATTGTTTGCCCTGCAAAGTATTCCTTTGGTAGTTTCATTGGTATGGCACTGAATAAATTAATTCAGAAAGTACTGTAATTTTTATTATACTGGCTTAGTCAGCCTAAGAACAAGGAATATTTCTCCAATTATTTAGGTCTGTATTTCTATAAATACCATTTTGTAGTTCTATTCATATAAGTCCTGTGTGTGTCTTAGCAGCTCTTGTCCCAAGTATTTTACACATTTTGTAGTTATTTTAAATGGAATTTCTCTCTCTCTTCCCACTGGGTTTTATTGGTAAGATACAGAAATGTTGATGATTTATGTGGATTTATTTTATATCTAGAAACTTTGCTAAAGTTATTGTTTCAATTAAATTTTTTTGTTCACTCTCTAGGGCTCTTGAAGTAAGCCATCATGTGATCCACAAAAAGTAATAATTTTTGAACAAGCTTTTGAACTCTCAGTTCTGTTGCTCTTCTGATCATGCTACATTGGCAGCCTTTAAAGTTTTAAGGAACTCCTTCTAACCCTAAGAATGCAAGCAGGCTGTCTCTTGTTTAAAACATTCAGTAGGCAGAAGACTGGACTTTGTGGCTACTTAAATCTCCTTTTCAGCTCTAGGATTCTGGAATTCAATGAATCAATTAGTAAGCAATTATTAAGCATCTGCTATGTGTGCCAGGCACTGTGCTAGGCACTAGAAATATGAAGGTGAGAATAAATGAAGGTGTAAAGCCTTTATTAAGTGCTTTTTTTTTATTTATAAAGCTCTGGGGATATAAATATAAAAGGAAGATAGTCCTTGGCCTTGATGAACTCATTCTAATGGGACAGATAACATATTTGACAGGTTTTACCTACAAGTCAGATGGAAAAGTTCCATGATGTTTAGAATATAGAAGGTCATGCCTCCTCTTTAATGCCATTTTCACTGATAAAATTCTATCAGTATTTTTTTATGTTAAAACATTTAACAGGACTAAGTAAAAACTTTGGTGACAAATATTTTCTTTTGTGGGATTTCAATAGATGTCACTTCTACCTGTAGGAGAGTGGCCAGCCTGTACCTCCCTGGGGATTGCTTCCCAACATGATGGTTATTAGACTAGAAACATTTCCATTCTCAAAGTTCAGGGTCCTAGACCATTTCCATCAGGGTCTGAAGGAAGATGGAAGGTAGTTGAAGTGACCTGACTTGCCTGCCTCATGTTATTTCCTGTTATCTCCCTCTGGTACTATGCTGCTGGTATCTAGACTGTCTTGCCCACCCTGTAGGGGGCAAGTTAGTTGGGGATGGCTGGTCTCTAGCAGTTGCTTCTCAAGATGATAGTTGTGAGGTTGGGGCTTGGGGGAAGGAAGTAGAATCTGTGACCTTAGTTTGCTGTCACAACCAAGGTAGGCTTCCTCTTCACAATGATTTCTGCCCTCAAGGATGGCTACCAGGACGGGGGTGGAAGCAAGACTGACAGCCCAGGGCTCTTGGACTTGTCCTGTCTACTTCATCAATGCTGAAAGAATATGATGGTCAAGGTAGTGTTGGTAGTTTGATTTTCCTGGCACATGCTGCCTCTTGTCTCTCACAAGAGTGAAATAGTTTTTGACTTCGAGGCACAAAGAGAAAACAGGTATATAGATGTATCCAAAATATTTGCAAAATATATAAGGTAATTGGGATGGGGGTGGGGGGGAGGGAGGAGGAATCAGCAACTGAAGTGATAGGAAAAGTCTTCATATAGAAGGTAGCACTGAGCTTAGTCTTGAAGCAAATGAAGAATTCTGGACTATCAGGAGGGAATATATTTATATTAAAAAGGTTTTGATAAAACTAATGCAGCAAAGATTAAAGGGAAGTACAAAGCTGGGAAACAATTTTTACAGCCAGTGTTTCTGACAAAGGCCTCATTTCTAAATACAAATCATTCCCTAATTGATAATTGATAATATGAACAATTTTCAGATGAAGAAATTAAAGCTATCTGATAGTCATATGAAAAAAATGCTATTAAATCACTGTTGATTAAAGAAATGCAAATTAAAACAACTTTGAGGTACCACTTTATACCTCTCAGATTGGCTAAATTAATAGAAAAAAAATAATGATAAATATTAGAGAGGATGTGGGGAGACTAGGATACTAATGCATTATGAACCAACCATTCTGGAAAACAATTTGGAAGTATGCCCAAAGGGCCATAAAACTGCACATATCCTTTCATCCAGCAGTGTCACTACTGGGTCTGTATCCCAAGGAAATCATAAAGGAAGGAAAAGGACTCACATGTGCAAAAATGTTTGTAGCAGTTCTTTATGTGGTGCCAAAGACTTGGAAAAATAAGCAAATACTCATTAATTGGAGGTATGAAAGTAATTGAATATTATTATTCTTATAAAAAAGGATAAACTGCATGATTTTAGAAAAACATGGAAAGATTTACCTGAACTGATGCTGAGTAAAGCAAGCAGAACCAGGAATACATTGTACACAGTAAAAATAGTAACAACAAGAGAGTATAATGTTCAACCATGAAAGACTTCTCAGCAATTCAGTGCTCAAGGCAAATCCAATATAATTTGGATGGAAAATGCCATTTACTTCCCGAGAGAGAACAATGGAGACTGAATGCAGATTGCAGCATACTGTTTTCATCTTTTTTTTTTTTCCTTTCTGTTTTTTTCTTGTGGTTTTTGCCCTTTTGTTTTGATTTTACTCTCCCAAAGTGACTCATATGGAAATATGTAAAATATGAAAGTAAAAAGTAAAAAAAAAAAAAAAAAGTTGGCAATAACAGAAACAACAACAGCAGCAACAAAAGACAAGATGGGATAAAAGATGGAGTGTTAACATTTGTAATGAACAGGAAGAAGGCCAGTGTTTCTATATCCAAATAATCTATGATAAATCAGCTTACATCTTAGTACGGTGCTTGGCACATAGTAAATACTTAATAAATGCTTATTTATTTGTTAATAAGGTTGGAAGTATAGTTTGGAATCAGATGCGATTTAAATGTCAAACTGAGAAGTTTGTAATAGATCCTAAAGAAAAAAAGGAGTCACTGAAGTTTGTTCAGCAGGTGAGTGACATGGTCAGACTTGTAAATTTAGATAAATTGCTTTGGAATTAACAAAGAACATAAATGATAAAGAAACTAGAGTTAGAATAGACCATTGGAATTTGAGAGCTTATGCTATATACTTGTCCTAGAAAACTATATATAAAATAAAATAAACAGTCATTTAGTGTTCAAAGTTAAAATTGGCCCACTAAAAATGCTATTGAATCCTTCTCTCCTTAAAAAAGTGAAAAGAAAGCATTTTATGAGCTAGTATCATTCTGGCTTAATTTTAATGAAATCTCTTAAAAAAATTTCTCCTTATTTGTGGTTTTATTTTTCCCTTTCTCCATATATGCTTGTGAAACAAATTCAAACATTAAAGGCTTGACCTAGTATTGAAAACAGAGAAATTAAGTATTTTTCTATTTTCTCTATGACATGAGCTATATTGCCACTGAAAGAATTTTACAAGTTTCCACTAAGAGGCTGGGGAATATTTTCAGAACATGCTGTACATAATATAAGAGTATGTTCCATCAACATTGTTAGTATCTTTCATTTCTATTTGTCACTCCTTTTCCCCCTGTGCTGTTCAATTTGCTCATAAATAATCAAAATCAGAGAGCAAATGTAAGAATTTTATCTTGCTCCATCAAAAGAAGCTTCAGTCAGAGAGGGAATCTTATTTTGCTAATGGTCTTTAAATATCTTGGAAGTCTAGTTGTGTCTAGCCACAAATGCTTAATGGTTTAAAAAAACCTAAGAATGTTACTAATAGAGTGTGGGTTTTGGAGTTGCAATAGGGAAAGGCACTTAGAACAGATAGTATGTTTCAATTGCATTATTACTAATCTGGAGAACATCAATCTTTGGAAATAAACCTTCAGGGAACCCACAGTGTTTATCTTGGTCAGGTAATAATTGAAAATACTTAGTATGTATAACATGCCTTTCCTTTGAGGAAACCCAGAGCAGTTTTCCAATATAAACAAAATGTAAGGCAACCTAGAATTCTGAGACAAAAAATACTAAACTGATTCAGCACCCATTTCAATTTAACAAACCTTTATGAAGCACCTACTATGTGTGAAATACTATGTTATTTGTTGGGATGAAAAATGATGTTATTCAAAAATGACCTAGGTTCAAATCCCATTGTAGATACATCCTATTTATGTGATTCTAAACTTAACCTCTCTAGGTTTCAGTTTAGTAAGGGGATTAGACTCAATGACCCTTGATGTCTGTTCTAGATAAAAATCCATGATCCTATAATATTCCCTGCCTACCAGGAATTTATAATCTAGTAGGAGGGATTGTATCACCACAGATAAATATAAGACAAGGTAGAATGTGACTAGGGAAAATTATACAATGTATCTTCCTTTACTTGATATTTGTTTTCTCATTCTGTGATATGATCCAATTTTCAAGGAGTCTATTACTTTAATAAAGTTTTGAGCCTCTTATACTAAACTTTATTTTCCTTTAAATTCTTTGTTCTAGAATTTTAATTTTATTTATATGATCATTTAAACTGTTTTTCTTCATTTTTTTGAATAATTCCAATAGAGTTTTTTGCAACTCTGTGGTTTTCTTTTAGGTTATGCATCTAGATAAGATGGAGTTATTCTCTTCTGGATTTTTGTCTTAAATGTTTCTAGTTACATAAAATTTCCTTATTGTTGGCATTTTCTTGTGTTTTCTTATTTTTTCAGTTTTATTCTCTGAACTGGGATTTAGTGTGAAGGCTAGTCCTTACTCCCTTGTACACTCTTAGATGGAGTGATCAATCTCTTTTTGGAGTGGATATTGCTATACTGGCTTCCTTTTGATGTCTTCCACTTGATGGATCTGTGCTCAGAGCACTAGCAGACTTCTGGTTGTTTCTGTATATGGCAGAAGTCTTGTCTTCCTTGAGGTTTCCTTTATCAGGGCTTTATTTGCCCTTAAGGAGAGTGTCTTGATTAAGTAAAAGTCTTTTCCTCTTTCTTTCAATCCTGAGATTCCCTTGATCAGGGTGCTAGTTGATCTCTGAGCAGTCTCCTCTGCACCTTGGGGATTCCTTGATCAGAACTCTTAGTGGTCTTCCCTCTTCTCTGCGGCTCTTTTAGTAAGAGTACTGGATAATCTCTCTCTCTCTCTAGCATTTCCTTGATAAGTGCTCTAGGTGGTATCTACTCCAGGAGAGTTTCCCTATTAGAATATTGGATAGTCTGCTGTTTCTCCTGGGGGTTCTCCAGTTAGGATGCTGAGTGGCCTTCTGTCCCTTTTGGGGCTTTTCCAATCACAGCAATAGATAGTATTCTGTTTCCTTTGGGAACTTCCCTGGATAGGGTATTGCTGCTTTTTTCCTTCCCCTCTCCTAGGCTTCCCTTATGAGGATTCCAGGAGCTCTCTGCACTCTCTAGGGTTTCCTTGGCTAGGGTGCTTTCTCTACTTTTTCTTTTTATGACTTTTCCTGAAGGATTCCTAAATGTTTGGGCTCTTCATGATTCCTCTAAGAGGATTTCTCTCTCTGTTTCTGTAGTTTCTGGGTGTTTTCATGCAGTTCTGAGCTGAAGAAAGGGGCTTACTGAAGTTTTCCTTTGGATATATATATATAGTCATTATTCAGTGGGAGGAAGGTTGGATCCCACTCTCAAGTGGAAGTTGGAGAGCAGAGTTTTTTGTGTTAGGGAGCAGTGATCAGTGCACAGAGTATTCTGCTCAATAATATTATTATTTATATTTCCAAAAGAATTAGACTATAATAACAAAAGTCTATGACTGAAATTAGACTGAACATAATTTTCTCCCAGAATTACCAATTTTCAAAATTCAAAGTAACATCTAGTCTAATCTACATTTGAAAATGTTTTCTACTATTACGTATGCTACCAATGATCATTCAACTTTTGTTTGAAGACCTTCATTGATGGATAACTTGCCTCCTCTCTAAATAGTTTGTATCACTTTTGATCCCTTTTAATGTTTATGAGATTTTTCGTGACATTGAGTCTGAATTTGTCTCTTTGCAGCTCTACCCATTGTCAAACTGTCCAAAGATGACAAGTTTAATAATGCCTTTCCCAGATGACAACTGAAGAAAAGTAAGAAAAGTCAGCTGTCTGACCCAATAGGTGTTTACTAAATGGTTGTTGATTACTTGATCATGTTCCCCTTGACTTTTTTGTTTTCCAAGATAAACATCCCCAGATACTAATACTAATATACTAATCCCCATATGATATGAACTCAAGGTCCTTCTCATTTTGGTTGCCCTCCTCTGGACCCTCTGTCCTCAAACTTTTTAAATAGGGGGCCAGTTCACTCCCCTTAGACTGTTGGAGGGCCTGACTATAGTAAAAACAAAAACTTTGTTTTGTGGGCCTTTAAATAAAGAAACTTCATAGCCCTGGGTGAGGGGGATAATCGTCCTCAGCTGCTGCATCTGGCTCAGGCCATAGTTTGAGGACCCCTGCAGAGCTTATCAAAGTTTCTTTTCAAATTGTGGCAACTTTTATCTTTCTTTGAGTATTGAGAGGCAGTTTAGGAACTCAGAATATTATCAAGTTTAATGTACCATGTACTTTAACATATAATATATCCTAGATGGTATATTCAATGCCATAGATGTACAGGAGGATTCTTTATACCTTTCTTCTGTCCTTTAGAATCTGAAGCTCACTTTAAGATTCTTCTCCAGTGTCACCTTCTATCAGGAATGTATTAATAGATGTGTAATAGAAAATTTAGGTCACTTCTTTAAGTTTAATTTGCTTTTATAACATTTTCTTATCACTTTCTCAAATCTAAAAAATCAACAAACAATAAATCAAATCCTGATTTATAGCAATTTATGAGGTGTAAAAGCCAACACTGAAAATTTAACAGTAGAAGAGGCAATATGAGTTGGTTTCAGTTGCTCCTTGCTTCCTACACAAGGCCTTTCCAGATTTTTAGTGGTTAGGTAGTGATCACATCTTTAGTTTGCAAAAATTATCTTGGGTATATTTTTATATTTATTTATATGCATATATACATATGAAAGTATATATAGCCTCCAATATATATATAAAACTATAGAAATATCTAGTCTTCTATCATCTATCCATCCATCATACAGAAAGATCTTTATCTCTGTACATATATAGCCTCATATATATGTATTAAATATAGATATATAGAGAGATCAGTAAATATATATATATATATATATATATATATATATATATATATATAGAGAGAGAGAGAGAGAGAGAGAGAGAGAGAAAGAGAGAGAGAGAGAGAGGTCTGTCTATATAGATATGTAGCCTTCTCCTCTTCCTTCAGTCCATCTCCTTTTCCTTCTCTCTCTTTCTCTCTCTCTCCAGACAAATAAATACAAAATAAAAACAATTTTTGCAAGTTAGAAATAGGAATCACTGTTTAATTGTTTGTGTAGGAGGCAGGGGATAAGATAGATTGGAACTACCTTGACTATACATATGTACATATATATGTCTGTGTATATATGTATTTGTATATACACATATGTATATGTATGTGTGTGTATGTGTATATACACACATACCTGGATGTTATATGTTGTTGTTGTTTTTAATGAAGTAACACATGCAAATGTTTTAAAATTATGAAGTGTAAAAGAGAGAGAGAGAGAGAGATGTAGTTTCCTCCATAAGATTCTAGTCTCCTTGAGGACAGAGATTGTTATATTTTTCCTGTACCCAAACCCTAGTAGAGTATCTGCACTTACTGGATACTTAACAAATGTATATTGAATTCACAGAGTTGGAAAGGACCCCCCAAATCCATCTGGTCCAACCCAAACCTGAATTTCTTTAGTATCATCATTTAGCAGCTATCCGGCTTCTGTTTGAAGACCTTCAGAGGAGTACCCTCTAATATTTATTCTATTGTTTATCAGATTCCTGTTGGGGTGACTACCAAGTAATGAGAACTTTCCATTCTGGTTTGCCCAGGATAAGATGTGATGTGGAGGGGTATTCTGAGGGCCTGTAGTAATGTTTTAGTTCATAGCTTATCTGTCATGTCTTGAATCTGGTCTGAGCTTATCTTCAAGCTAATATTCCACTCCTAGGGTTCCCTGCAAATCAATCCTAGAGCACTTAGTTCTGGAACTTTCCCTTTATTTTCAGCACCACCCGCTATTAGTCCATGTGCCTCAATAAGCTCCTTTACCCAATAAGTCTTTGCCTTGGCTTTCAACTTAGTCATAATGGGGCAGCTGTGGAGTCTGAAGAAGAACCCTCTTTTCCTGGCTTTGGCCATGGGAACTCCCTGCCACACCAAAGACCTCCTCAGCTGGTCCTCTGTCAGGGGCTGCCTAGCCACTCCATACCATCTGCTCCCTCTCTCCACGTGGGGAGCTTTGTCTGCTGTTGCCATGGAGCTACCAAAAGTGACCTTCCTCCAGCCCATCTGCTGGGCTGTTTGTAGGAGAGGGGCTGCTGACAATGTTGGAGCCTGGGTCCGTGTCAGGGTGAAGTGGAGTTCAGTATTTACCCTATGATCTTGTCCTTAACTCACTGTTGAAACCGAACAGGCAGGTGCCCAAGCCCATTAAGCTGCCTGTGTGTCAGGCTGAGAGCCTATCTTACTGTGCTGCTCCTAGAATACTGGGTTCAAAGAGGAAGCCGTGATATTATGTAATGTGAGGCTTTGAGTCTTTTGACAACTGGTAGGGAAAAAAACCCCCAAAAAACAACAACCTTTCAGGCTTATCCTGCACCTGAATTCCAAGGCTCTAAGTGATCTCCCCTTTCCAGCTGTGCTATTCCACATCTGGATGGCTGTTAGAACTTTGCTTTTATTCTATTTCTGAGACCAGAGCATGTCTTTTTCAAGATCCCCTCTTCCCTGTGTGCCCTGATAAACATAAACTGAGAGGCCACACACCAAGAAGGCACAAACCAAAAGCACCAGGATGAAGAGATGGCCAGATTTTCTGACCATCAAACAAGTTTCTATTTCATTGTAGTTCAGGTTTTCAGGGGGGAAAAAAAAAGAAAAAAGAAAGCAGTTCTTTCTCTAGTTTAACAAACAGAGACAGGACATGATACATCTTATAAATCAGATCAGTCTTACCTTGAAACTAATGTTTCCGACCCTAGGGAAGGAACTTTGACTATTTGCCTTTTCTAAAACTTGGGGGAGGGGGAGAAGGGGAGAAAAACAGCAGTAGTCCATGCTTCTTGGACAATCTTCCTGAGTATGTTATCATGTAGATGGGCCAGGCTAGCTCTAAGGAAGTTGATCCAACTTTCTTAGAAATAATAAGAATAAGAATCAGATTGAACACCCAGTTAGACATTACATGATTTGATGGCTAGAAATATATAAATCAAAAATAAGTCTGTCTATCACAAATTAACAGATGACAAACCCCATACTACAAGCACAGGCTTCAAAATGTCCTTGAGAATGCAACAAATAAAGTATATTGAAACCACACTGTTATTCCAAAACTATTACCCAGGATCACTCAGGCACAGCATTGATCCATTAAAAATTAACATATTGATGTCAATGGGGAACAATGGAGAGAGGTTTGCTTTTTGACCTTATAAATTGGTGTCACCCTAAAAAAAGTCACTTTCTTCTCCAGGGTCTATTCCTGATTTTCTAACTTTCTCTACCATGCCACAGAAGTGTCTTTATCCTGAATAATTTTAAAACATTTGCATGTGTTACTTCATTAAAAACAACAACAACATATAACATCCAGGTAAAATAAAATAAAAAAATCAAGTATCATTATCCCTGACTTTTTCAAATTGAGAAACTTAGTCGTGACAAAATGATAAGATCCTATATTCAGAGCTGGAAAGATCATCTAGTCCAGCTGTCTTGGTCATCTAATCATGAATAGGAACTACGATTATGTCTTGATTTTATGCCCCTATAACACCTAACTGAGCAGACACATAATGAGGTCTCCATAAACACTTGTCTGATGCTATTCATTTAAAAATGCATGCACTTCTGGCCTCATATAAATAAGCAAACAAATGAATGAATAAGCAAATAGATAAAAACTAAATAAAGAAATAAACATAAATAAATTAATAAATAAATATGGACAAATGGATGACTAGATAGATAGATTGATAAATGGATGAAGGGAGCATTTATTAACCACTTGCATTCTTCCAAGTGTCTTTGACAGGCATTATGAGTAAAAAGACAAACACCAAAATCAGCCTCTGCTTTCACTGAGGGTTCCATTCTCCTAGGGCAAGAACAATGAGTATATATCTGGTGAGGGGAAGGATTCTAACAGCTGGAAAGATGAAAGAAGGGTACACCATACAAAAATGGATAATCTTTAGGATTGTGTCCTGTGTGGGGATTAGCTTGTGATGGGAAGGGCTGCCCTAACGTTGGAGATTGAGGCAGCAATGTCATAACAGTGGTCTAGTTTCCTCTCCCTACTCCTAGGCTGTAGTTGTCCACCTCTCAGATCCAAATAAAGAACTAATACAAAGTTTAATGTGTAACACTATTGTTTTAGTTCAGAAGTTGACATAAATAATAGTTCCTTTTATTTGTTTGGGGAAGATTTGGAGGAGGAGGTAGATACTAGGAAGGCCAAGGATGGTGATCTAATTCCCCACCCTTCTTCAAATATCTTTCTTGCCTCCCTACTCAGTTCAGTTAAATTTAAGCCTATTTGTTGAGTACATATAGATAATTCATATCTCTCCAGTACTTTTATGTTTACAAAGTCATTCTATTATAGCCTTGTGAAGTAGCTAGTAAGAATATTATCTGTTTGACAGATTAGAAATTGAGGTATAGTGTGTAGAGATCAATTGATTCTTTCAGGTTACCTGTGGTTGAGGCATTGCTCCTAGCTCTATCTTCCAGACTAAAGTAGGACAAGTCTGACTCATCTTCTGTGTGACAGTTCTTCAAATACTGGAAAGTTGACTAGCTTATATCCATTTAAGTCTTCTCTAGGCTAAATAACCTCATTTTCTCTAATCTATATTAGTAGATTAGAGATTATGCTCATAGACTTCTGCCTTCCTAGGTACTCCCCTGAAGTTCTCTAATTTACCAATGACATTCTTATCCATAGCAGCACTGATTGAACACACTGCTGTAGATCTAATTGGAATGGAGTGAGAGAGAATCCTGGTACAATAATCAGAGGACCTGTGATCACCTGCATATTTTCTCTGTTGGTTGCCACCTATGTAAGCTTAGACAAATTACTTGTCCATGCAGGGCCTCAACAGCTTCATTTTTAAAATGAGAAATTTGGAATACACAGCTTTAAGTCTATGCTTCTCTACCTGTGATCTCCATGGCTTTGGGTACAATGATTTTCTTAATACAGATTGAAATCTCATTATTGTTTTTAATCATATTAATTTGCAGCCCTCAAAAAGCCCCACTTTATTCCCCATGTTTTATTCTTTTGTACTCAGTGGTGTCATAGAAGGTGCTCTGGGTGTGGGTGTGTGTTTGCGTGTGTGTGTGTGTGTGTGTGTGTGTGTGTGTGTTGCACTGTTTGGGAGGAGGATATACCAAATTGGTGAAAAATCTAGATTTCATTCACAAATAACCCACCCCTCACAAATATGGTGGATTTTTATGTTTTTTTCCCTTCTTCAAGTTATCCTTGCCTGATAAAACCAGGCACATTTTATTCAGAAGTCTTTCAAGAAAGAGGAATAGCTAGACCCAGGGAATCTAATCTTGAATATTCAGAGGAAACAGCATGTCCTATTCAACATGGCTGATCAATAATGAAAGCATTCACACTCTAAGTGTGTGCATTATGTACAGATACAAAATATACAATGCCCCCCAAACTGGGAAAGACATTTCTGATTGAATTTTTTTGTTTGGGTTTATAAAAATAACTCGCGGCGCATCAATTACTCCCCATCGCCATGGATACAAGCAATACTTTATTATGTAACTGTACAGCTGTGCTGGTTTTTAATATAAAACCCAGATTTTTTCATCTATTTCTCTTTCATAGTTACTGAACTGAGATAATAACATCTTTTACCTATGAATGTAGTCAATTCTTTTCTCTTTCTTCCCCCCTACCAATTCACAAACTATTATTGATTAGAATTTCATTTTGAGGCTTTTGTGCTAAAAATCTACAGTAAATGTTACCATTGCTGGTGAAGGACGGAGGTGGTCGAAGGTCATTCTATATGCAGAATATATGTAAATACCTGTATATGGAAAATGTGTCCATACACACAAAGGACTTTCCTCCTTCTCTTTGTATATATTGTAAGGCCACAAAGTGTCTGACACATTAGATTTTACTACAGTTTGCTATATGGGAAGTTTTCAAATGTCTATTTATGAAATGTTCATAAAATTCATCTTCAACATAAAAATGGAAAAGGAAAACCAGTGATCTTCTCTGTGAGTGGAAGTCTTGACTGTTTTGTAATTTATCCCTTTTGTGGGATTATGTTTCAATTGCCTTCGAATCCCTCAGAGTTGATTCATGCCTCATGTTATTACAAACAGATACCACTATTCTTAAATGTTCATCCAGCCAGCTTTGGGGGTTAAAGGTAAAGAAGGGAAGCACCTAGAAGGCATAGGTGATCACTTGCCTGATGGAACTTGAGAAGTACTACAACTCTCAAGGCTCCCTTACCCTAATATCTCCTCTTATCCTCAGATTCCAGTCTTGAAAATTTTGTTAAAGGAGCAGACAACTAACAAATTTATGATTCAGAGAATTTATGATTAGCAAATAAGAATGCTGTTTTTTTTCTTGTAATATATTTCAAATTCTAATGTGTGACAGCTTACAGAGCCCTTGAGATCATTCAGTCCAACTGTTTCATCTTATAGACTGAAGAATCAGGCTCAGAGATAGCAAAGGGTTTGGTCAAAATCACACAGTAGATCAGTTGGGAATGAATGAATAAATTAAACAAAGGAAAATTTATTAAGTGCTTGGTATATGCAAAATATTATGCTAAGTATTAGAGATACATATATAAAAGCAAAACAATCCCTGATCTCAAAGAATTTACTTATAAAATCAGTGGATAAGGCTAATAGTCTGATTTAGTTGGAATATAGAATGGATTAAGGGCAAAGAAGTCAAACATACACCCTGCAAGACACACTGTAAAAGGTAACAATGTTGAACCAGATTAGAATATAATTGGAAAACATTTTTTAAAAGAAATGAAAATATCATAGAACATAACTAATGTTGATGTGTGGTTTCCTAATCAACACGAGGCAAGCAGGAATCTTTATGTATGGTTTAGTGATCCCTGTTTCTTTTTGAATTTGATACCACCAGTAAAGGAACTAATGAGAAAAATCTGGAAAGGGAAGTTGGAGCCAAAATATGGTGAACCTTGAATGTCAGGCTGTAATTTTATCCTATACATCCTGGGCTATTCTTTACTGATTCTTGTTATAGGACATGGAAAGTTATAGATATTTTGAGTAGAGGAATGATATGGTGAGAGATCACTGGTAGTTTATATAACAAGTGGAGAAATCACTAATGGTCATTTTCATTCTGAATATGACTCTCACAAGACTCTGCCAAATGATTGGCAGTGTGGAAATGATGACAACTGTAGGGATGGAGTAGAAGAAATGACCACTATCTCTTAAGAGTTTGTGATAGAGGAGAGCAAACCTGGGCATAATCTAATATGTCGCCTAGATTCAGGCAGAGTAGATTTCAGAGGTAGGATAGGTAGGATTCAAGCAACTAAAATTCTGGAGGGAGAGTCAGCCTAGGAGGGAAGAGAGATGATCAAGGATGAATTTCTGATGACATTAAGGGAAACAGAGCTAAGAAGAAAGAAACATGAGGTTTGGTGAGTATCCTGTGTATTGGTCTCTGTGAACTCATCACCTAATTTAGATTTTTAAAAAATATATACAAATGATGAAGGAAGACAAGGTCAGGGAACTGAAGATAGTTGAATATAAGAGTATGGCATGGTAGTAAAAATAAGAACAGGAATGAGAACAAAAGCTCTAAATGAGCTGAGATTTGCAGGGGAAGCTAAATAAAACAAGAAGATGTTATGTATGGATTTATTTATTTGTTTGTTTGTTCATCTGTTTGTTTTAACTCTGTTGGAGAGGAAGAGGAACCAGAGAAGACACAGGATCTTTGCTTGAGGGGAAATGAGCTGATAAGTGACAAAGAGAAAGCAGAGCTGCTCTGACCCTTATTTTGTTCCCATTTTCTCTGCTGAGAAGAATGGTCCTTGCACTAAAAATTACAAGAGAAAAAAATAGCTAACAGGGAGTTAATATCCAAGATAAGTAAGGAGATAATGCTTTGTTGTCCTTGATGAATTCAAATCAGTTGCTGGCCCAGCACCTCCTTGGGTACAGAAAGTAGTTACATGTGTTTACTGAATCACTGTCAGTATTATTTGATCATGGAAACTAGAACAGCTACCATAAGAGTGGAGAAAATAAAGTATTGTCCTGATTTTCAAAGTGGAAAGGGGAAAAGAAAGGAAAGAGAATGAGAAAGGAGAGAGAGAGAGAGAGAGAGAGAGAGAGAGAGAGAGAGAGGAAGAGGAAAAGGGAGACCGACAGAGACAGTGACAGAGATAAAGACAGAGAAAGAAAGAGACAGAGAGAGGGAGAAGAAAGAAAGAAAAAGGGAGAAAAAGAGAGAGAGTGGGAAGAGAGAAGAAAGAAAAGAGTCTTCAAACTCTTAGGACAGCTTGGCTTCAATACCTGGGAAAATTCTAGACTGGATCATTAAAGAGATAGCTAGTGAATACCTGAAAAAGGAAGTGGTAAGGACAGAGATTACAAAACTTCATCAAGAAAAACTCATCTCAGAATAATATAATGTCCTTTTTTGAAAGACTTCCTAAATTTATAGATGAGAGGATGACTGTGGATTTAGTTAATCAGATTTTAACCAGCTTTTGATAAAGTATCTCACATTATTCTTATGAAGAAGTTGTAGAAATGAAGATTAGATAATAATTCAGTTAGATGGATTTGAATCTGGTTAGATTACTGGACTTGATGACTAATTAGTAATATCAACATGGTAGGAGGTATTTATTCTTAGTGTATTGCTAATATTTTTTAATTACTTGAATAAAAGCCTATATGGTATGCATGTCACATTTGAAATCACAATAAATCTATATGGATAACTAGCACAATGAATGAGTCAGGTTTCAAAAAGATATCACTAGACTACAGCAGTGGACTGAATTTAGTAAGATGAAATTTAGTGGGAATAAATGTAAAATTCCAAACATAGGTACAAAAACATGTCACAAGTATAGGATGAATGCATCGTGGATAGGCAATAAATTTTTTGAAGATCTGGGAATTTCAGTGGAATACAAGTTCAATAGAACTTTTAACAATGTGAAACCAAAAAAAAAATAATGAAATCCTGGGCTATAATAAGAAAGATACAACTTTTTAGGAATAAGGAGGTGATTTTTTTTTTTTTTCTGAATACTGCCCTTAGAAGATCTTATATGGAGTATTATGTTTAATTTCAGTCACCACATTGATAAACAAGTTTGCAGAGAAGAATAGCCAAAATGGTGAAGAATCTTGAATTCATGTCATAAGAAGACTGAGGAAAACTAGGGATGTTTATTTTGAAGAAAATAAAATTCAGGGGAGATATATTATAGGAAGGATTAAACTTAATCTGTTTGATCCCACAAGCAAAAATGGTAAGTGAGAGTTGCAAAGAGAAAAATGTAGAATTGATGTCAGGAAATAATTCTTAACATTTAGATCTATCTTAAAGTAGAATGAGCTGCTATGGGAGGTTCCCCTACCTCAAGCATATTTAAGCAGAGGTTGGATGAGTACTTGTCTACTATATTGTAGTGGGGAATCCTTTTCTTTATGAGTTGAGCTAGATAGATGCTTAAATTCCTTTCAATTTTCAAAATCTGTGATTTTGTGCCTTAGGCAGATTATTTTTGGCAATTGTTGAATGGCTGAATATTCAGTATTGAAATGTTGAATATAACACCATGCTCTCTGAAAAACTGAAAAATGAGGGTCATGCAAAGGGCAATGGAGAGACACATGGCAGGCAAGAACAGCCTGCAACATTTTATAAACAAGGAACTAGCAAAAAGTCAAGTAAAGAATGCCATCAATAAATACATATGACTGAAAATAAAATGGGCTAGTCCCATGTTTTGTGTTCCACTGACATCCTCATGCTGTCAAGAGAAATCAAGAATGACTCTCAGAACATAAGAGAAAAACCCTTTGTAAAAAGAACATGTATGAGAGAACATGGACCAGAGTCACACAGGTTGAGAAGACATGAATAATCTATCATCTCCATCATTAGTTGAATATCCACATAGATGAGATTGTGGTTGGCTAAAGGATGGATTAGAAGCACCAGGCTGGATTTCATGGAGACCAGTGAGGAGACTCTCAATAGTGTAGGGGAGAGGCAGGATGTTTTTAGATTAGGGGGATGACCAGGTAAGTGGAAAAGAAGGTATAGATGCAAAAGATCTTATAGTAGAATGAACAAGGCTTGACATGTGATAGAAGTGGGTAAGAGCTGACAGAGAGGGGAAAAAATGATTCAGAGATTTGAGTCAGGTTAACTAGGAGGATGGTCATACCAGAAAAAAGAATGTGAAAGCTGAGAAAAGGGACAGAGTTTGGAAAGAGATGCTAAAATTAGTTTTAGTTTTGTGGAGTGCCATGCACATTACTCCATGGTTGCCAGGATAGTTTCATTTTTTGTCTTAGTGGTATCAGTATTTGTCATAGGACCTTGCATATAGTATATGCATAATAATTTTTTAAAATTAAATTGAATGATAATGATGAAGGCAAAATGGATTTAGAAAGATCCTCTCCAGATCAACTTCCATTTGTATCTTTCCAAGTACATACATTTCAAAGGCAGTAGCTATCCTGGTATCTCCTTTAAAGAATTATATTTTATAGATACTTAGAACTGAAGCTACATAATGGCATATTTGTGCTGTTGCCTGTATTCTAAAACATTTCTGGAGGTAGGGCACAGAAGTGGTCTCAGTCCAAGGAAGTTTTGTTTGTAACTTGGGCCCCTGAAGAGTAACCCAGTCTTCTTGGAGATATTATTTAACCCTGTTTGGAGTCTCTATCATCAATTCTTAAGCATTTTTATTTCAGTCAGTTGTATATCCAACATTCTCTTCTCTAATATGGCCTATACATAATTACTGGTTTTTCATGTAGGACTTTTAAGGACAGTACCATAATTCAGTTATTTTCCCTTGTCTTTCATCTAAAAAAAAATATTTATTGTCTATCTGGCACTTTAACCCATTTACAAATGTGCTGTCAGCTTCACTCTTTAAAACCAAAATTCTTCAATTATTTTTTTCATATTAACTTTGTACTCAGCCTTTTCACTAAGGCTGTGTGTCCTAAGAGAGATACCAATGCATTTTTATAGTCTATTTCCATTGGCTTCCAACTCAGTCCCACACTAAACAGAACCATTATGAGTCTTGTTGATAATAGTACCATTAAAAATGATAAGTTGTCAAGAATCTCTTCTAACAATGGCAGAGACTATTCAAAAAGATTTTTAAATGACTGGATGGTTTTAAAACTGCAATGGAATATTTTTAATGAACTCTAATGTAATGAATCAATCATAGATCCCTTCACTTGGCTACATTACTCCTATTTATTATCCTTTAGGAAAAAACAACACATTCTTGCTTCTCCTAGTCTTTTCTACTCTTTCCTCTCCTATTCCCTAACTTGAGGCCTAAGGACTTCTCCAGGCTTAATTTTTTTAAGTCTACATTTGTATTTTACATTATTCTCTCTTTTTTGTTTATTATCACTGTTCCCATTCTTCTATGTTGGAAACAGCACTGGATTGGCCGTCAGGAGACATGCGTATATCCCTAGACCTACTACTAATTGGCTATGTGACTTTAGACAACTGTCTAAAAATTTATGTATGTCTCAGAATTATCAACAATAATTTATTCTATAATGTTCCAGGCACTGTGGTAGGCACTATAAATGTAAAGACAAAAACAGAATAGTTCCTGCTTTCAAGAAGCTTACATTCTGTAATGTAGGGAGGGAATGAACACATGTTGTGTTCATATAAGAACAGATACCAAAAAATATACAAAATAATTTCCTGTGTGTGGAAGGGTACCAATAACTGGGAGGATTAAAACAATGGCACTTGAGCTGAACCTTGAAGGGGATTAGGTATTTTAAGAACAGAAATGAGAAAGAAGGGCATTCCAGACATAGAAGATAGCTTACACAAGGATGTGAAGTTTGGCAGAATTTCAAATACCAAAAAAAAAAAAAAAAAAAGGAAGGAAGGAAGGAAACAAGTACTTATTAAGCATCATATGTCAGACTTTATAAGTCCAAAAGATATAATTTCTGGGTAATTAATAATAGATTTATTAATTATGACTAGCAAATAATAAAATGAGGTTAGTGGCCCTTTTAGAAGCCAAAGACAGGTCTGCTGAATGCTTAAATACCCTTGGAAGAGTGGGTGTTCTCAGCAAGTGGAAATCAAAGCTTATTGGTTAACAATGAATGAGAAAAATTAATATTAAAATGAGGAGTAGGGTTGTTGTAATGAGGGGGAAATGCTGATTTTGTCACACTTGGACAAAGAGACCCTTCCCCACCTCCCTCATCCCACCTCCATTTATACAAAAGAATCTATCCTCCACCCAGATTACTTGTATATTTGAACAATGGGCCAGAATTCTCCTAAATTAGATCAATCCTCTTTATCCTTTATTCAGAAATAAGCATTCTTAGTTGTATGGGATCCTGCCCAGATTGAGGAGAATATTAACTCAATCTCATCATTCATTAGCTCTGTCTTTCAGAAGCTACTTTGACCTAGTTTCCAAAAGAGGAAATAGAAAGGAAAAAGACCCTGGACCTCCTTGATATTAATTGGTTATTAATAATCATTTCTCAATTCTCACAACAACCCTGGCAAGACAAATATTATTATTTTCTTTATAGTTGAGGAAACTGAGTGAAACAGAGGTTATGTTACTTTCTTAGGTTCACACTGCTAGTAAGTGTCTGAGGCCATATTTGAATTTAGGTCTTTCTGACTTTTGCCACAGTTCTCTATCTACTGCAGCACCCAGGTATCAAAGAAGAACAAGAAGGCCAGTTTGGGGACACAGAGAAGATGAAGGAAAATAATGTGGAAGAAGCCCACAAATGTAGGCTGAAGACTGATTTTAAGGGGGTTTAAATACCAAAGAGAAGAATTTGTACTTTTTCCTAAAAGTAATATGGTTTTTTTTGGAGTTTTTTGGAGAAGGGGGGAGTGAAATGGTCAGATCAGCGTTTTAGCGCTATCAATTCCACAGCTAAATTGGGGGTAGGTTGGAGAAGAGAGCAACTGGAGCCCAGGAGAACCACTTGGAGACTGTTGGAATAGCCCTGGGGGTGAGGGACTAAGCTGGGATTGTGACCTGCTAAGAAGAGAGGACAAAAGAAATATTGTGCAGGTAGAATCACTAAGACTTGGTAACTGATTGGATGGGGGGCAAAGGAGAATGAGGAGTCCAGGCTAACTCCAAAGTTATGAATCCAGATGACTGGAAGAATGTTGATGGTGCCATCTGCAGAAATAGGAAGTAGAAAGAGGTCTTGAATTTTAAGGAGAAAATAATGATTTCTGTTTTCTACAAGATGAATTTAACATACCTTAGGGCAGCCAGTTGATGTTGTCCAACTGGGAATTTGAGTTAGCATTTAGAATATTAGAGAAGAAGATTAAGGCTATATATACAGATCTAGGAGTCATCCATTTAGAGATTATAGTTGAACCCAAGGGAACTCCCCAGAGAACTAATGAAATTGCTAATATAAAAGGTGTCTGGAGAAGAGATTAGGGCCCAGGCTGTAGCCTGAGGGTAGGCATATCGTTATTGGAAAGGATTCATATTATAATTCGTCAAAAGATACTGAGAAAAGAGGGAAGGGAAGGGAAAGAAGAAAGAAAAGATAAGAAAAGAATTTGCAGGTGCTGTACCCAAAAGAATATAAATTTTGGTCACTGAAACCTATTTACACATCTTGGCATTTATAGGCTAGGACCATACTTTAAACCCAAATTACTTTGGCTCTCATTGATTGACTAATTATAGGTCAAGTCCCACTTGGCTATAGTTTGGTCCCTGATTGGCTCAGAGTGAATGTAAATAATAATTGTTTCTGTTCTGGCCAGAAATTCTGAGGGTCTTCCCCTCCCAGATATATATGTAAGTGTATATATGTATGTACACATATACATGTATGTGTATATGTGTGTGTATTTTTTTTTTTTTTGATTAGGTAAAAAAGATCATTCTCTGCTTCATTTCTTATCTTGTCTTAATCACTGATTGGATATTACCTTAGTCAAATTGAAACCTGTCAATGACCTTAACTTAAGAGGGCCAAGATCTCTTACTGTATTCAGGGCCATCTTCAGTCATCCTAATCTGTATCTTGCCACTGGATCCAGATGGTTTCAGAGGAGAAAGTAAGACTGATGGTCTTGCACAGCCCTCTCTCACTTAAATCCAATTCACTTGCATGTCATGGCATCATTTCCCGGATGTCATGATCTTCTTGGAGAACAAAGGACAAACACCAGCACCACCACCACCAACTGAGAAAAAAATGATCTGGCTGTTAAAAGTAGAACAGAGATTTGTGTCACAAAAACTAAAGAAAAGTAAGAATCCAAATGGAAGGAGTTGGTCACCAGTGTCAAATGCTGCAGAAATATCAAGGAAGAGGAAGACTGAGAACAGTCATGAGATCTGGCACATAATAGATCACTTCCAGCTAATCTTCCAGAAAAATGGTCTCTTGTTGAATGATGAGATCATAAACCAGGTTGCAAGGGGCTGATAAATGAGTAAGAGGAGAATAGAAGCAATGAATACAGGGTTTTTTGGGATTTGTATTTCTGAAAGAGAGGAAAGATTTAGGACAATAGATTGAAAGTATAGCAAAATCAAGTGTGCCATTAGATTGTAAGCTCCTTGAGGGTTGGACTGTCTTGTTCTTTTTGTATCCCAGTGTTTAGCACAATGTCTGGCACATAGTAAGCCCATTCTAAATGTTGATTGATAGTTTTGAAAGTAGGGAAGTTAAAAGTGAAGTGACTATATTTGCTGGATAAAGAATAGGATAAGATTCTCTGCAAAGAGGGAAGAGATAGGACATGGGAGGCTTGAGAAGAAAAAGTTTAGAACATCTCCAATGAAGTGTGTGATAAAAGAGTCAATGGGGAAAGAATGAAATTATTGCCTTCGGGTGGTGAGAGCAGTCAAGACTAGAAAATAGAAATTTGTAATGTACCTAATCATTACCTATATGATTTCTTCTAGAACCATTAAGCAGTTGATCAGAAGTAGAGAAGGCAAATGACAGATATAATCCAGGGTGGAGTTTGTCAAAGCATTAGCAGCAAAAGGACAAGAGGACAAAGGATTTTTAAGTAGAGAATAGTATATATATTTTAATTAAAATTTATTCTTTTCAATGGGCGACAATATCTTCTCTCTTTTCTCTTATCCTTTTCCCCCATCAAGAAAGAAGGAAAAATAATTCCCTTTCTTACAGATGTATTGATTGAATTAAACAAACAAACAAAAATGCTTTCATTGGTCATGGCTGAATCTACATTCTTGTCTGTTATTTCCGTGTAGGTAACATTTTTTTTATCAAGAGTCCTCTTAGAATCATGGTTGGTTATTTCACTGAAATGGGCTCCTAAATATTTCAAAATTGTTTGTTTTTACAATGTTGTTCTGCTGTTTTTTTGGTGGTATTTAACTCTTCATGACCCATTTGGAGTTTTCTTGGCAGAGATCTTGGATCTTGGCCATTTACTTTGGCAAACAGAGTGAAGTGGTTTGACCAGGGTAGCATCTGAGGCTGGATTTGAACTCAGGAAGATGAGTTTTCTGGACTCCAGATCCAGGGCTCTATCCACTGTGCCATCTGGTTTACTCATTTTATTTTGCATCAGTTCATTCAAAACTTTCTACATTCTCTGAAACTGAAGACAATATTTCTCTAGTTGAATTGTTAACTATATATTGACCAAGATTGGTAGTGGAAGTGAGAGTGAAATGAGAGAGAAATGATTGCCTGAGAGCACTGAAGAATGGAGTTACTAGAGGTCTTGATAAAAGCAAAGAATAAGTTTAGGAGAAATGAGTCACAGGGAGAGATAGATGGATGGGAGATTGTGGTCTGAGAAAGGAATTTCAGAGTTTTTGTTCATGGAAGTGAAATACTTTTGGGTAATGGCAAAATCAAGGATGTGACCCTCCCTATGTGCTTGAGATGGTGTGAGGGAGTCATAGCAGTTGAGAAGAGTAATGAACAAGGAGTATTTGAGAAAACCAACATGAAATGGTCAAATATCAGGACAGCATTGGAAATGGAAATGTTGAGGTGAGTAAGACCCCAACAAAAAGACCACAGATTTTTGGTAGCTGGGTAAGTCATAAGGAGGAGTATTAACAAGAGAGGGCTGGAATTACAGTCTAAACTACTCCCAGAAGCAAGTAGGGAGGAATACTAATAGGATTATTTCCTTAAGTGGATTTTTTGTTATTCCTATTTAGGCCTTTATTGCAATGGGCCCTTGTTGAATTCTTTGAATGTTAATGCCAACTTCTGCCTTGGAACTTAACCTGAGTCTTTCCCCTTGTTAATAGCTAACTTCTTTTTGGCAATTTTGCTCACCAGTTAATGGTGTAATAATAAAATCTTTGCCTCTTGATTTGGAGGTGGTCTAAGTCTACACATTCTTTTGAGACACCTTGTATCACTAGCCTGAAACCCCAACATTTGGTGAACTGTACAGGGAGAGTCCTAGAAATGATGCGGGAAAGATTCCAATCTTTGATTCCCAACCGCCCTAGCTAATGTAAATTACCCTTTGACTCACAAATCCTGGTCCCTTTGAATTCCAATAGAAGATGGGACCTGTCCCAGCCCCACCCGGATCTGAGCCAACTTTGGGGCTAAACCCCAAAGCCCCACGAGCTAAGTCTCCGACTTAAAAGGACCACACTGGGAACTCCTCTTTGCAGAGATTCCAAACATGGTCGCCATGTGAGGACCCTCTGTCCACTGGACCCTCTGTCCAGTGCCCTCCTTATCTCTACCTTCACCTATCTCCTACTTCTAAACTCAATAATAAACCTCTTTTATCAATCTACCTCTCCGGGCCAATAAATGCTTTTATTGGGAATTCGTGCCGCTACTAGACCTCATATACCGCCGTATCCTTGCGCCGAATCCAAGGGGGTTGCAGGGGAACTCTGTTTGACTCCCTGTACCTCAAACCTGCCACTAGACCTTAACTAAACCCTAATTTCATTTAGGTACCCCAAATCTAGACCTCAACATTCGATCCATATCTCAACAACAGGATGGCCAAGGATACAGTATCTTCTGCTAAGGAGGTACCAGATACCAGAAGATGGATATGCTGAGGCTTGAAAATATAAAGTATCTTACCCCAAGTCATTTAATAATAGAATATTAATGTCTTTATTCCTCATTTCTAATCTATAGATTTTCAGCATTCTTCTTAAGATGTAGTGCCAAGAACTAAACCTAATATTCCAGAAATTAACTGAGCACAGTGCAGTGAGTTGGACACTTCCTGTGTTCCCATATCTCTCACTCTTATCAGCTTTCTTTATTGCATGCTGTCAACTTATTGAGCTTGTAGTCTAACACAGCCAGATCTTCTGCACTTGAATTGTTGTCTAGACATATTCCTTCTATACTATGTATTTGTTTTCTGAACCCAAAATATAATTATTTTCTTGCCAATAAGTCTTTTCTTAGAAATTGTGGCCCCATTCTTCTAGACTTTCAGCATATCTTTATAAATGTAAGCACCCCGAGGGCCAGAATAGTCTCATTTTTATCTTTGTATTCCCAGCATCAATTATAGTTACTGGCACAGAATAGGCACATACTGTTCTTTTTTATTGAATTATCACAGAACACATTGAACTTTAATTTCTCATTATGATAGGAAAGAACAGTTTGCATTTTTCATTTACTAAACAAAACTAAAACCCCTCAACACAAATCCAACTTTCCAAATGAATTTGAGGTAGGAGGCATTTATAGGATTTATCTTTTTTATCTTCTTTGGTTCCCAATATTGGGCTTTATACATAATAGGTGCTTAATAGATATTTACTGAATGAAGATAAAAGTTTATTACAAAAACCCCAAGTGTTTTAAAAGAAAGAATACTAGATTTTATCCAAATATATTCTCATTTTTATGAAGGAGCATTTCAGTTAAAGAAAAATAAATCCACATTTGGAAACTCCTGTTAAAGCAAATGTAAACTTGTTTCAGTAGTGTGTTGAATTGACTAAACAGTAGTTTCCTAATGTTACTTAAGGAGTTGAGAAGGACTGTTTACAACTATGATCTATAACTTGAATTACCTGACCCTTAATTTGGAATATTCTGATAACTTAAAAAAAGCCACCATTAGATTTCAGTTACTCCCCAAATGCATAAAGGATGTGGTGATGGATTAAGAACAAAGTGAACATTAGTTTATTAGCTCAAACCAGGAAAGTGAAGCATGGAGCATGGGTTTGATGGCCCTATGGCTGCTGGTATCATGGGTCTTTAGCATTAAATTCACATTAAATACGTTATTAAGCAAAGCAATAAGCCTGAGACGTGCCTGAGACATAATTCTGATGAATAACAGATGATCACAGAATGAGTTTGGGGAGTTCATTTATCCTTTGGCTCTCAATTACAGTAGACTATAGAGGAGTGCTGACTCTCTGACCCTCCCTATCCTCACAAACTGTGACTTCTGCTAAACGGTGGATTTTCTCCTCTCTTCTTGTCCAACAGACATATCACCCCCCAGTCTTGTCTGTTTACTGCAGCCCTACCTCTAAATTATGCTCATCTGCTCTGCCATCAGTACTTTTAGCCCTATCAACACAACAAAGACAGATTCTTGTGCCAAAATCACTCGTGATTTTTCTTTATGTCATATACTTTTAGTTTCTTTGTGATAAATTATATAAAGCATAGAAAATAGAATGTAGAGCTAGGATTTCATGGATGAGAATACTGAGTTTAGAGAAGAGAGGTGATTTGCTTACAGTCATATAAGTAATAAATATAGCAGAGTCAGAATTTGAAGTCATTCCTCTGACTTCAAATCTAGTGCTAAACATAGTTAGCTTTATCATTAGTATCTGGAAGGATTGTAGGAAAGGAGGGGGCAAGCAGAGGATCTGGATTTGAATCCTTATTCTGGTACTTGCTACCTGAGTGATCTTGGGAAAATAACAACATTCTTTGCTCTTCAGTCTTCTCAAATGTAAAATGGGTCATTTAGACTAGATGGTCCTTTCTAGTTTTAAAATTATAAATCTATGATTCTTTCCCCAGTCTCCCTTGATTAGATTTCTAAGTCTCCTACTAATGAAACTTCAAGTCAAGAAGGAGAAGTCTGTCTATCCTCTATAGAACACTAATTAAAACTGTAAGATTATCTTAGCTTAAATGTTTTCCTTTCATATAAATGGCTGAAATTGGCATCAACAAACCATTGAGTGAGAAATAAAAAGAGACTCATTTAGGAGACCTGGGTTTGAGCTTTAGTGTACTACTTGCTCTGTGACTTTAGGTGAGTTGCCTAATCTTAAACTTCACTTAGTTTTTGTATTTAAAAAATAGTTAGGACTAAGAAATTTCTAAGGTCCCTTCATATTCAGTGAACAGGTGACTGGATGATCATTATTATCCTTCCTAACTTTAAAATATAATTGCTATTATTGCATATTATAATTTTTTCTGGTTACCAAACTTATCTTCTTTCTAAATCTATTTAAGATTCTGATGTTTCACATCTCTATTTCTCCTTATTCAAACCATCAGACCTCAGCAATCTGTTCTTCCCCTTAATTTTGGCCCCAGTCCATTCAAGCTGTCTCCCTGGCTTGGCTCAACTTTCCCCTGACATCCAGGACTGCTACTACTCTCACTTCTTTCCTAGGTCCAGGACTAACCAACTATTTCCTATTCTTGGGTTTCCTTCTCATGTTCTCTGTGTCTCCTTTCATGTTCTTCTGTGGTACTGAAAACACTACATTTAAATGTCACTTCTATTCCATAATTCATGGAGAGAGATTTTCAGCATTTAAAAAAAAAAAAAAAAAGCACTGCAAAGATACCAAATCCCTTTCTACAATTCCCAGTCTTTGCTCCATGAACCTACTTTATCCCTGGCATGGATTTCCTCTCTGCCCTTTAGTTCTTCTACCTAGGTCACTGATTGAAAGATTATCAAAGCTCTTAGAGCCTTTTTCACTAGTTCTCCCAGGGCCAAGAACCAGTATAATTGTGAGCTGAAAGGGTTCTCTATCATCAGAACTTCAGAAATATTGGCCATCACACCAGTGCATCCCAGAACTGCTGGGGCCCCAGTATCTGATGGGTTAATGTGATTTGCATGGAGAAAAATAAATCTGGGGAAGAGTAATCACTACTTCATTAATATGGATGATGTTCCTAGGATAGTCACTAATTACACAAAGCACCTATCCCACAATTCCCCTCCCTACTCCTTCATCCTCTTCTTTAAAAAAGGATGAAAAATGAATAAAAGAAGTGGAAGGAAAAGAAGTACCTTCCAATTAGAGACAACGGGTGAGGGACAGAAGCTGGTATCGACAAGACTTCAACAAGATGGTTGTCTTCATCCATCAGCACCTCAGATTAAAGAGAGGTTAGAACAGATGTTGATCTGAATATAAGAAGGAAACAAACTTGGACCAGAGTTTATTCTAATCACTGGTCCATGTGTCCCAATGGGAGGAAAAGCAGCCACTTTGACCTTTAGGATGAAACAGAAACTGGGCTTCTTATAGCTCGGTGATATTCCCGTCCTGCCCTCATACTGTGGGGATGCTGCAGTCTAAGAACATGAACATATGCCCATTGTCTAGGCTCAGCATAAATGTCCAACTCCAGTGTTGCCTTTCTTGACTACTTTAGCCCACAGTGGTTTCTTTCTCCAATAAGTTATAGTATATGTACTATAACATCATAGTACATTCTGTACTACAAAAACCACAATTTAATTATATATTATGTCAAATTGTTCTAGGATCATTCCAAATCTATATCATGCTTGCTCCTCCAACTAGACTTAGCTTCTTCAGTATAGAAATCATTCTTTCTTTTTATTAACTCTCATAAAATCACAGATTTCTCTTTGGAAAGGACCTTAGATTTTACAGATTAAACCCAACCCTTCATTTGGTGTTAAAGAAATAGCCTTGGAGAAGTTAAATGATATTTCCTAAGTAGCAAAGAAGGAATTCAAAACCAGCTTCTCTTACCCTATCTCCTATGCCTAGAATTGTTTTATTCCTTTCTGCTACTCCCTGCTTTCCTGGCTTCCTTCGAGATCCAGCTAAAGCCCTATCTTTTGCAAGAAGACTTTGCTGATCTTCCTTAATGTTGGTATATTTCCTCCCTTATTTATCTCCAATTTATACTGTACATATTTTATTCATATATAGTTGTTTACATATTGTTTCTTCCATTAGACTGTGAGCTCCTTGAGAGCAGGGGTTGTTTTTTGTCTCCTTTTGTGCTTAGAACAATTCTTGGCACACACAAGATATTACATATCTTGACAGATATGTAATAAATGCTAGGTGACTAAAAAGAATGTATTCATCACCAATAAATATGTACAGTTTCCAGCTTGCTTTGGTAGAGGAAGTGCTTTCTCCAAGAGTTATATCAATTAAATCCCAAATCTGGAGCTTATCCTATCCTTTAATATATACTTTCTCTCTCTCTCCCTCACTCCCTCTTCCTCTCCCTCTGTCTCTGTCTCTCTGTCTGTCTCTGTCTCTGTCTCTGTCACTTTGTCTGTCTCTGTCTCTCTCTCTCTGTTTCTCTGTCTCTGTCTCTGTTTCTCTCTTGTCTCTGTCTCTGTCTCTGACTCTGTCTCTCTGTCTCTCCTTAATCTATTTTGTGAGGGACTATGCTTATTAGTAATATAAAGAAAAGATCCTTCTCTAATCTCCATAAAATAGATGAAGCGCCCTTCATTCTCCGGGTGGGGGCTACTATTCATCAGGGAGAACTTTTCATTTTGAAAAAGCCCATTTCTATTTACAAATTGTGTTTGCCGAGGCATCAGACTGAATCCAGTGTGCCCCAGCCGCTGGCAAATGCTACGTGCTGAAGCAACAGAAACTGTGGCATTACCGGGAGTCTTCTCAGTTTTCTTCAATAAGGTTTTTTTTTTTTTTTTTTTCTTATAGCAAGCCAGGTTCCCAGATTTGGCATCTGAATGACCAGGACATCACTTACAATTTGGCCAAGTGTGATAATTCCATAAATAAGTATGTGGCTTCCTTCACTTAAAAATAATTTAGTTAGGGACCTGAATGCACCAGGAGTTCAACTGTGAGCTCTCTCTTTCTCTCTCTCTCTTTCTTGCTCACTCTTAAATAAGGAGAAAGGCTATATTTTTCCATGGATTAAGTCCAACATAGAGAGAACTGTCATTGTGAAAACAATAGAATTTATCTCCACTGATAGAGCTTGACATATGAACAAGAGCCTGAATTGTTGCCATGGCAATAAGTGTGTTGGACTTATGCATGCATTTTCTGCTATAGGATTTTGATTAATGGCATTGACTAAATGGTCTGAAAGACCAAAAAAAAAAAAAAAAAAAAAAAAAAAAAGGTGCAGAAGACCCAAGAACAGAGAAATAGGCAGCACAGGGTGTGCCCACACTGCCCTAAATAACGATGTCAAAGGGGATTTGACAAAGCTGGAGCCTAGTTAAACATAAGGCAGTTTCCCTATGCAACCAACTCTGAGTGATAGAGGTGTCTGTGATTAGTTAGTTCAGTGGGTTATAGTGTTGTGTTAATTGACCAAGGCCATAGGATTCAGTGTTTCATTAAGAAATTCAACATGGCTACTCACTGGCCCCCAGATTTCAGTCAGACATCCTGTGGGTTTGTCTTGGTTGGGAGAGTAGGGCTAAGTGCTCCATTCCCACAATTAAAAAATTGGCTTGATACATACATTCTACTAATGGTGAATTAGTATTCTCATCTTCATACTTAAAGTCTGGCTACAAGAAATGACATTAAAAATTTTTAGAAGCACATTAGAACTTGGATATCCAAATGAATGTTATTTTGCAAGGTAATTAGCTTGAGATGCTATTTACTTGGTCCTATGATGTTGTAGTTGCTCAGAGCAAGTGATATGAGTATTTTGTTGTTCACTTGTTATTTTAGTCATGTATGAATCTTCATAACACCATTTGAGCTTTTCTTGACAAAATTACTCTAGTGCTTTGTCATTTCCTTCTTTAGCTCCTTTTACAGATGAGGAAACTGAGGCAAACAGAGGTAACTGACTTTTCTAGGGTCACACAGCTAATAAATGTCTAAGGCCAGTCTTACTGACTCCAGATCTGGCCTTCTATTTAGTGTGCCCAACCCTGTCCTAATTTGTATATTAGTCTTATTAATTTCCAGGTAGTGTAGTATGGAATGTTGGACAAAGAGCCCCTGGGAATGAAGTCCTGGGTTCAAGTCCTTTCTCTACCTTATTTTGACTGTAACTCTAGGCAAGTTACTTAACCTCTTAGTGAGCTCAGGGAACTCTTTTAGACTAGATGTGAAGAAAGCACTGATTTGCCATGGTAGAAGAAATTCCACATCGGGGACTTCCTATGTCAATGGAATCATAAGTATGAAAAAACAACAAACAAAATTTCAGTCACATCTTACTTAGCTTAAAATAAGAATTCCTCAGCTTGCTTTTTCTTCTCATTCACTACACTTGTCACTAAATGGTTTTTCATTATTTTTGGATATCAAAAGCATCATCAAAGCATGAAAATTTGCTACCACCAATAATATTCAAAAGATCACATTGTAATGTCTGAAGACATTTCTAAAGAATAGTTTCAAAAATGAGTTGTCAATGGCACCATCCTTTAAAGAAATGCCTAGACTTCTAGGGGAACTACTTTCAAGGAGCTACATCTTATTTATTTATAAGTGCAATTTGGAGTTGAGTGTTGCTGGGTTTTTTTTGTTTTGTTTTGTTTTGTTTTTTTGTTTTTAGTTTAGTTTAGTCCTATCATTTATGTATCGGGGCTCTGGCATAAGGGGTTGATTTCTTCCTAGAGAAAATGTCAGTTCATGGTGAGAGGTAAATATTCTCCCAGCATGATGTAGGATCATAGGATCATAGATTTAAAGTTGCAATGACCTTAGAGGTCATCTAGTCCAACCCCCTCATTTATATCCCCCTCCTTTTGGGACAAAGGATGGAGACACTAAGCCTGAAAATCCAGAAAAATGGCTTTGTCCAAATTCCTTCATGACTAATTTCATGACTTGTTGCTTTAAGTGCTTTATGTGGATATCTTAAGAAAATGAGAGGTGGAGGATATGATTGATTAGTCAATGAACAAACATTTGTCAAGCACTTTCAATATGCCAGGCACTTTGCTAGGGATAGTTGGTGCGAATTCATAGAATAAAAAAATCCTTACTCTCAAGGAGTTTATATTCAAATGGTGAGACAATTCCATATAGAAGCATATGGAAAGTAAATGCAAAGAGAATAAATGTGAATAAATAAATATGATGACTAGTCATCAAGAATCACTGAGATTTAGAATTGAAGAATACTTCTGAGATAATACAGATGATTCTTTCTTTTCTTTGTTCTTTTCATTTATATTCTTGTAATCATTGAATAGTTTGTTTTCCTGGATGCTGCTTACTTTTCATAATTTCACTGAAATCTTCTCAAGTTTTTCTGAATTCTTTAAAGTCATCACTTTTATGGCATATTTCCATTATATGGAGGTTCCATAATTGGTTTAGCCCTTCTTTGATCGGTGCGAGTCTTTGCTTTCAGTTGTTTTCCAGTCATGCCCCACTCTTTGTAAACCTATTTGTTTTGTTTTTGTTTTTTGACAAAGATACTGGAGGAGTTTGCCATTTCTCCAACATATTTTGTAGATAAGAAAACTGAGGCAAACAGGGTTAAATGTCTTGCCTAAGATCACAGTAAGTATCTGGGTCCAGATATGAACTCAGAGAGATGATTCTTTCTGACTTTAGGCTCTGCACTATATCCACTGCACCAATTTTTGCTGTCACAAAATTTTGCCATATATATATATATATACATATATATGTATTAAAAGCAAATCTTCCTGATTCCAACACATATATATATATGTTTAAATTGTTCATCAAGCATATATTAGCTGTCTAATCCTGGCCAGCCAAGTCATTTAAACTCTCTCTGAACCAGTTTTCTCAGCTGTAAAATGGAAGGATGAAACATGGCCTCTAATGTCCCTTCCAACTTAGAGCTATGATCTCATGGTATATGTAGTATCTTTTTGTCTGTCTTTGACCTCTAGCAATATATGCTTCACAATCATATGTCTGATTCAAAGGTTAGGGATATTTTAGTTTCTTAGCATAAATTTCAAATGTTTTCCAGAATGGTTGGACCAATTCACTGATCTCTAGGAGTGAGCCATTCTTTCTACAGCTCTTCCAACACTATTTCCATTTTTTGTCACCTTTGTCAATTTTCTGTGTGTAAAATAAAACTCTAGAATTGTTTTGTTGAACATTTCTCTTATTAGTAGTGATTTGAGCAATCTTTCATATTGTTAAATTGTATTTCTTCTTTTGAGAACTTTATTTCTACTGGGGAATGATGACAAATTACTTTTCTACAGAAAGATATCAGATTTTTTATCATAGATATTTGATGCAAAGATTCTTTCCTCATTACCAGTAGTCTATTTTCAATATGGTTGCATCTCATTTAATAAAGTAGATTGTATGGGTCCTCATAACATGTGATAAAAAACAATAACAACAATATTTTAAACACAATGAAAGAATTCATTGTTCAAAGAAACTTACTTGGCAAATTGATTTGTAAAGCAAAGAAAGAATTCTTCTATATTCCTGAACAAAAAAGGATTTGTAGTCAAAGCTGAGTATATAAATTCAAGCTCTGTTAATTATTATTTTTGTGACTTTGGGCAAGCATTTTTTCCTCTTTGGACTTCAATTTACTCATCTATAATATGAAGGAGTTGAATTGATAAATTTCTAGGCTGCCTTCTTAACTCTAAATCCTATCATACCAGAATTCTTTTGTTAGGTCTGAATTTTCATGTATTGAGCTTTATTTATTAACATTCTGAACTTGGTCAGAGTTAAAATTCTTTCCTGTCTTGTCTAATTTCTTTCTGGTCCATAGCTTTTTGTTAATTTTAAAATAAATTTTTATTAAATATTTCTGTTTTTTTTAATGATCAATCTATCTTATCAATATTGCCTCCCTAGGAAAAAACAAAAAACAAACAAACAGCAGAGTAAAACAGAGCTTCGTATTATCTCAAGGTAACTTCACTGACTTTTAAAATCTTTAAATTAAAAATTTTAATTAAAAATAAGAGACCTTTTAGAAAGAGATTACACCAGTAATAACCACCTGCCATCTATCTATCTATCTATCTATTTATCTATCTATCTATTTATCTATCTGTCTCCTTTCAGTACCATTTCTCCTTTCTCAGAGAATTATATATTTAGGGGACTCTCTACCCATACAGGAAATGAATTTGCTGATATATCTTTGTGAATAATCTGGAGATTTGTTTTCATCACTCACATCCAGGTCACTTCATCTTCAGCTGCATCCTAAACCACAATTCCATGCTTTCTTTTTCTTTTAGTAGTTTATTTTGGTGGTACTACAGATAGAACTAGGTCCTTCTTGTATGATGCCATATAACATACTCCAAATCTTCAGGACCAATAATTATTATCAGTTCTGTAGAATATGTAGCATTCTATAGAATATGCATTTTTAAAAGCCTATTTGTCTTCTTTCCACCATTTTCTCTTCCTTTCTTTTTCTTTCTTCTCTCTCTCCTTTACCCCATCCATTTTATCATCAGTTTTCCTTTTCCAATTTATTCATCCTCTCCCTGTTTTATCTCTTCTCATCTTCCTCTCTCTCCATATTTTTCATTTTATATTAATGCAACAAGCTCAGTAAGAATTTTCTTAACCGAGTGCCTGTGGCCTTGTTTTTAAGCAATATTTTGATAACCATATTTAAATAGAATTTTTTTAGGGTCCTATATATTTTATTGGCTGCATTTCAAAACAGTATTTTAAAAGGGATACACAGATTTCACTGGACTGTCAGAAGGGTCTAGGATATAAGAAAATGCCCCAAAGGATAACCTGAGAGAAGAATTTCCGTGAAAGGCTAGTATCATTTCTCTGAATGAAATTAAAGGATGGACCTTGGCCAGTCTCACCAGGTGTAGTGTTAATTTTGAAGTAATAGGCTTTTAACACCAGATTAATCTCCTCAAGGAGGGCTCTTTGTTCTAGGCTCAGACAAAGTCGTGCAGTCGGCCTTAAAAGGAAAAAAAAAATAGCTGTTTCATTTTATATTGGAAAAATACAATGTGACATCTGGAGAATAAATTGTTCAGTCAGCCAGAAATACGCCTTGTAAAAATTGCTTAGGTTTCTGTAACAAGATTATTTACTGCGAGTGTTCACCTATAATACAGCACACTTTTGAAATGGACCTTTTATAAAACATATCAAGAACTGTAGAAATGTATTCAGTGCATTAATCTACAACACTGCACACTTTACAACACTTTTAGAACAGATTTCAAAACTCAGGCCATCTAATGAGATAGAAAAGTACCCCCCTCCCTTTATTCATTCCAGTCATGTTTATACTGAGCCCTTAGGGTATTTAACATAATGTAATAGGCTTGGGAAAAAACCACAATACACACACACACACACACACACACACACACAAACACACACACACACATGCACACAAACAAACAAAATGTGTTCTGCAGATGAGCACTCAATGCAAGATGGGTTAGGCCCATGTTTTAATAGTCTCTCCTCTCTCTCTGTATATATGTGTATATGTATATGTATATGTAAGACAAATGCCCCATGTCTTGGGCACTAGGACTTTATTAATATTTCAAAGCCTTGACTTAAAACCAAATGGAAGATCTCTCAGGTGTCATCAGTCATTCCTCATAACTCCAGCTACGTTGATAAGCTTGGTGGCAGTTTTGGTGACAGGTGGATGGGGATTGTGCACCAATTCAAGTTGTGCCATTCATAACCTCTAAATTCAATGTGCTTCATTATAGTGGAAGTTGAAGGACCCAGGTGACAAGAATATACAGGTGTATAACATGCTTGCTTAGCTTGGTGAATGTGGGAGAATAAAAAGGCCCAAACCTTGAAAGCCATAATTCAGTTGAAAGAGCCTTGGCTCTGAAATTAGAAGATCTGGATTCAAACTCAATCTTTGATGTTTGATATTTGCATGACCTTGGACAATTGAACATTCCCGAGCCTCAGTTTCCATATGTGTAAAAATGGCTGTTGAACTGGGTGGCCTCCAAGGTTTCTTCCAGCTCTAGAGCAGTGAACTTCTGTTAGTCTGATTAAAAGAAATTTGTATTGCTATACAAATATGGAATATTTGGAATAGGCTGCATCTTTTCAACTCAAGCTAAACTGGGCTCCTGCCTCAGCTCTAGGAGAGGATGACTGGGGAAGGGGATTGGTGAATGATTTTTTAGTTTGACAAAAATGATCTTTGGACTCCAGTCCTTTGGGACTCTCTTTATTCCAGTGACATTGATGTTGAAGTTAGGAGAGCCAGGTACACAGCCAGATTAATAGGCTTCCAACAGATACCCTCGGAAATTCTTTACTAAGTGGCAGAGATCAGCTAATTTCTCAGCTGGCACCTCCTCTCTTCTCAGCATCATCACAAGGGGAAACTTGCATTAAGCTCAAATTAGAGCCATTGACAGTGATGCATGGTCTGCGCTGTGGAGGATGGAGTTCAGGAAGAATTGGCAAGCCCATTTCTAAATGTCTCAGCTCTCCCAGCTCTGAGGAGAGGCACCAAAAAACCAAAGTGCTATAGTCCCTTTTTTTTTCACTTGTTTCTTTGGTTTTTGACCTTGTGTGATAGAAGGAGCACTGTCTATAAAAACCAGAGGACTTGGATTTGAAATTGAACTCTTCTCCTAATTAGCTGCATGACATAGAGCTAGCCACTTGATTTCTTTGGGCCTCAGTTTCCTCATCTGTAAAATGAGTGGCTTGGACTAGATGACTTCAAGGCTTTCTTTTAGCTCTAAATCTAATGATCCAAGGACCTTGTGTCCTTTCCCTGTATGCCTAATTTGTGGAGATATGAAAGCCACTGCTTTATTATTGCTTCCATCAGTCTTAAGGGCTTTCTTTCAGGCCTTAGCTCTTTTAAAGAAAAAAAGAAACTTTCTCATAGTTTGGAAAACTTCCAACTTCCTTCAGAAAGTTTCTTTTTCTCATTTTCTGTTTCTTCCCCACATTTGTTCTTTTCAACCTTTTGTGGCTTAATTCCAATTCCAATTCTCTCAGGAAGCCTTTCTCATCTGGTCCAGTTCACGATGATTTTCTTCTCTCCAATATTCTATAGTGAACTACACATTCCAATCCTTGGTCATATATTGCTTTCATTATTCTCAGAACTACATCCATGGTGGGGAAATAGGGATCTGGCTCCTGAGCCAGGTTCTCTAACATCCCAGGTACATACTTCTCTTTCCTAGTGGCCCTGAGGTCATTGTCCATAATTTCATGGGGGCTTTGCTTTCCCTAACCCCTAAGGAGAAATTTTCCTTCTTTGCCCTTGAGTCAGAGTTTCCCTGTATCCTTAATGTTTTCTCCAAAGATTCTGTCATTGTGCATCTCTCCTTTGGCACAAATGTACCCAGATGAGTTGATGTCCCTTCCCCAAATGCCCTATCAAATGAATATAGCCCTGGGCTCACAATATGTACTGGGTAAATACTTTTTGAATTGAATTGGATTGTTCACACCCTCCCTTTTAGGGGTTTCATGGGAAGGTCCTTTATAATTTCTGGTTCTCTCAGGTCTCCCCAGGATTGTCAAGTCTGTGCCACATGAAGGAACTGGTTCTGATTCTGGAGACTGGTAAAGGAGAGCCAGAAAAGGATATATAACTCCAGGAGTCCCTTCTCTTGTTTTATGTACTGTAAGAGAACTAGAAGAAGTTCTGTTCTAAAACTCTCCAGAAGCCTAGTCTGAAGGTCTTATACCTATCCCTGCTCTCAGGAATCTCTACTGCAGGTAGAAAACTAATCTCTACTGCTACAGAAGGGGAGATCAATGACCTACGCCGGCTCTGGGGAGAACATGCTAAGAAGGAGGTTAGTGGGCATTGGTCACACAACGGTTTGTGACATTGGACTTTCCTGTATATGTGGTCAAAAAGGTTTTCTATCAGAAGAGACACTATACTCATAATCATAATAAATATTCTAAAACCTGAGATTATATGTGGAAACAACAGAATCCCCGGAAAAGTACTTTTTAAGTACTCATTCTTCTTGAAGTGTAGTGGAAAGGACACTGAACAAGCCAGAGGATCTGGATTCAAGTCTTATCTACTTGCTACCTAATTGTTTTTGGGCAACCTCCCTGAGTCTAGTTTCCTAATTTGTAAACTACTAGGGTTGAAGATGACTGTTCTTTAGAGTCTTTCATCCTGGAATCATGTCATTAGCCTTTTCCAGTAAAATCTCAAAAAGTGACATATGGGGATAACAGGGTTTGGAGCAAAATTAAGTTTAGAGGTTTTCTACCTCTGGGATTAGAAAGTTTTTTCTTTTTTTTTTTTTTTTAAGCATGTATTGATGATTGGTGGGGAATTTAAGGAGCACTAACTTTGCATGTTATTCCACATTCAATATGGATTGAAAAGATTAGAAAAACTTTGTTTGTATCTGAGAGGAGTTCTGGGATATTGAGAAACTCAGTGACTAGGTTCTTCAACTTTTGAAATTCATTCAAGAAATGCTAACAATATATTTTGATATTATTCTCTGATGGCCCCTTAAAGCCTTAATTTCTTCAGGTATAAAATAAAGCTTAATTTAATTTAATTAAAGGATAATTTATTCCACAAGATCCCTTTTAACTTGAGATATATCATTATAGTCAGACCCTGTTTATTCATTTAAAATTAGTAAATATTTAGAAAAGGCAGTATGATATTGGATTACTTGTTGTTTTGGAGGGATGAGAGGGAGAAAGTTTTAGAAAACAAGATTTTGCAAAGATGAATCTTGAAAATTATTTTTGCATATATTTGGAAAAATAAAATACCATTGAAAGATTACAAAGGAAAAAGAAGGAAAAAAGAGAGGGCAATGTGGAACACTACTGGACACAGAACTGGCCTTGAAAGCCTCTCTTCTGACTGTTGCTGTGTCTTTGACCTTGGTCATATAACTTCTCCATGCTGTCAAAGAATATATGTTGCAGAGATTTGCCAATCTGCTTTGGCAGAGGAGTTCCTCATGGGGAAACCCCTTTACAAGGTGAAACCACACATCTGGAACAACAAAAATAGTGTCCAGTTCATTAGATAGGACTTTGGATGGAAGGCAGACTAGAGCTTAAATCCAGTTTCAGTTGCATAGTAGTTGTGTGTGACCTTTTGGGCAAGTCACATAACCTGTTTGCCTCAGTTGCCTCAACTGTAAAATGGAGATACTAATAGCACCTCCCTTCCAGGGTCATTGTGAATATTAATTAAAATAATATTTGTAAAGTGCTTAGCACAGTGCCTGGCACATTGTGGTTGTTGGATCTTTTCAGCCATGTGTAACTTATGAGACCATTTGAGGTTTTCTTGGCAAGAATACTGGCATGATTCCCATATTTCCTTTTTTAACTCATTTTAAAGATGAGAAAATTCAGGTAAAGAATATGAAGTGATTAAGTAGTGAGAACAGATTTGAATTCTCAAATTGAGTCTTTCTGATTCTAGGCTTGGTGCTATAGCCACTGTACTCTTTTGCTGTGTAGCACATAGGAAGCATTATGTCAATTATAGAGATTATTATTTTTGTAATTATCATCTTATGGCATCAGTCAATAATTGCCTGATTAAAATGTTTTATTATTATCATTATCATTTGAAACAATACCTACTATTGGGCAAACAGATCATGGACCTTGCTCTCAAGAGCTTACAATCTAATGGCAAAATTTATAAAAAGCAATAATATTAAGAGTGATAAAATCATAGATTTAGAGCTTTCAGGAACCTCAAAGTCCATCTAATCCAATCCTCTCATTTTACAGATGAGAAAACTGAGGATGAGAATAATTTCAGGTTAGAATTTTAATGAACTCTTCCAAATTTAGAACTCTCTTTCCAGCAAAGAGATAAATTTGTGTGAGATAAATTCAAATAAGAGTTTTAGATAAAAAGCCTGTAAAAAATGTAGAGGGAGATAGGACTTTCGCCTGTATGTAGCAGGAATTGCAGCGTCAGGGAAGGAGACATGGGTGTGGCCACTCACTCAGACTGGAGCCATTGTATACATAGAAGCACCATGTGCCTCCTATTTCCCAAGCTTTCACAAACAACCTAGGAATGGAACATAGACATTACCAGAAAGAGGAAAAAACCTTAGGATTGTTGACTGCCATTTGAAGCTATATACTGAAATGAACACTGAGTCGAACTTAATTACTTTAAGTGAATTAAAGCTTTGATGATGGCAGGATGTGTCTCCTGACATCTCTACAATACGTACACAGAGTCTCATTTGGCTGGTGACAGTCACTTCATTTTCTAGATGTTGCATTTACTTCTTTAGCAAAGTGGCTGGCAGAGGGTTTGTTTCTATTTCTAATGAAGCTTTAATATGACTGCTGTTTTTCTAACCAAAATAGTATCACTAGTTTCATCCCTATTGGGAATTGTTTGTCATTCCTAATCCAGAAATACAAAATGTGTACTTACAAGGTAGTGACAAGACAGAACAAATCAGACTTTTGTTGGTGTGGTTTAGTCATTTCAGTCATATTCAACTCTTTATGTCCCTATTTGGAATTTTCTTGGCAGAAATGCTGGAGGGGTTCACAACTTCCTTCTCTAGCTCTTTTTACAGATGAGGTAACTGAGGCAAACAAAGTTAAGTGACTTGTTCAGGGTCACACAGATAGTTAAGTGTCTGAGGATAGATTTGAACTCAAGCCCAATTCTTTATTGACTATGCCACCTAGCTGCCCCGATACAAATATAGGCTCTAGAGTTTGATAATGCTTGGCTAGCTTAGATACTTTTAAAAGTTTTTAAAAAGTTATATTTTTTCCTCTACCAGCAGACAGATTTTAGAATCCTTCTTTAGCATCTCTCTGGAGGCTAGTCTCTTTACTTCAAAGGATAACAGAGCTGAGAGAAACTTTAGAAATAATTTCTCAAACCCTTTTATGTTACAGATAACAGTTGACATTTATATAGTGCTGTAAGGTTTTGAAGTGCTTTAAAATATTTTATTTTATTCTTGCAACAATTCTGGGAGAAGGTGCTATTATTATCTCCATTTTAGAGATGAGGAAACTGAGGCAGGTAAAAATGAAATCACTTTGCCTAAGATGATAGTTAGTACATATCTGAAGTCAGATTTGAACTCAAGTTCAAGAACAAGTTCTTCTTGACTCTAGTTCTATCACTTAATCCAATGCACTACATGGTTGTATATTATGTGAGGATAAGAAGAAAGAGAGCTGCAGAAAAGTTAAGGTTGTATGATATAGTAAAGCAGAGTGAATAAGAGCAAGCTCCTTGACTCTATAGAACTAGAAGTCAGGACCATGATTGAAATTTGATGCTTACCTATGTGAGCAGCATATCATACAACATTGCTGGGCCTCAGTTTCCTTATTCACTTACCTGCACAAATGAAGGAACTCAGGATAGCTTCTGAGGACTCTTGATCTGAAGTGACTTTCCCAGAGTCACACAGGTAATAAGGGACTTAGGCAGAATATGAATCCAAGATCCTCAACTCCAAATTCTACATTCTTTCTACTTCACATATTGCCTCTCTCTCTCTCTATGTCCTAATTTCTCCCTTCATTGCTTCTCCCTTAATGTCTTGGTTTTTTTCCCTCTCATTCTGTCTTCTTTCTATCCCTAGTTTGGAAAATAAAATTCATTCTGGGAAGATTCTTCAACTGAGGGTTAAAAATGGGATTAATTTCTACTTCTGAGGATAACAAGGAAGTTTTTCATGTGGGGCAAGAGCTTGTTCAGGAAGGGCTAAGGCAGCAGAGAGAACAGTGCAACCTGAATAGGGTATGTGTGTGATGACAGATGCACAGATATGTTTCCCAATGAGTCTGTCTTTTCACTTCTCAGACCCTGGGAAGCAAAGTGGGCACCACAGCCCTATGGCTCTGGTGTGGCTGCATGGAGATGCTTTTACCCAGGCTATTGGAAGATGCTGAGAAGAAGTGTGGTCACTGCAATAACTTTCAGGGAGGAAGCTATTCCTTTGGCTTGGGAAGTAGTCCCCTCAGGAATAAGTTCAGTTCCATGGAGAAGGAGAGGAAGTGCTTTTCTTTAGATTTCAGTGCCTCCAGTCAAAGGCTAATTCACCCACATGTTAATTATGCCTTGTTTAGCTCTCTGATATCAAGCTTTAATGTATTTTTTTTAAAGGAGAAAGCATGACATTTGAGGGTTTAACTTCATTCAGAATTTTGGCACCAGGATCTTTCTTAAAACTCACATTCCAAGGTGTTTTTAGACAATAGATCTCTGTCCAGAAAATACCATATTTCCAAAGCTCACCATTCTGCCACCAATCAAGGCTGTTTTCTCAGTTTCTCATTATAAAATTGTTTTCTGTTATATTCTGCAGTTTACAATGTTCCATCGTCGTCTTTTTTTTTTTTTTAAATTTTAATGTCCTGATTGCCATGAATTGATTGACTAGTCCTGGAATGCTATAGATCTCTGGCAAGATGCAAATGACTGTTTTAAATCTGCTGCCACTTTTCTAAATATTAGCGTTAGGATTAAACAGAAACATCTCCTGCCAAGAAATGTGAGATTTAGGGCCAAAACAACAGGATTTTGACATGCATTATGCCATTTTTTCAAAACATTTCAATTTAGAGAAGATGAGAATAAGGGGTGGGTGAGTACAAAAGAGAAGGTTGGGGGTTGGGGATAGAACAGTGAATGCCAAGGAATTTACCCAGGAGGGTGGTAAACAAGCTGTGGAGTCCATTTTGTTATGAGATCAAAAAAAATCTCGACTCACAAGAGACAGTGTTAAAAGGTTGGGAATGGCTGCAGATATGTTACAATCATGCTTTTGCAACAAAATCAGATTTTCAGTAGATTTATAGACCATTCATTTATAAAGCCCATTTCAGACTTACAGTTTTGTTTAAAATGATTGTTTACTAAGCTGTTATGTTACCAGTTGAACTTCATTCCATTTCAGGTTCAAAAATTTAGATAAGAAGAAAAAGAAAGAGCTACAATGTTTTTTAAACACTCAGGAAAAAATGACATAGGCTTATAGGATCATAAATCTAGAGTGGGAAAAAACTTCACAGGCCATCTAGTTAAACTTCTTTGCCTCACAGATGGGGAAACTGAGGTACAGGTTAAATGATTTGTACAAAGCCACATAGTAATCATCAGGAGATGGGATTTCAACCCACCTATTTCAACCAATAAGTGCTTTTTTCCTATTGGACTATGATGAATGACTAAAGCTTAGGGCTCCTTGGTCAAGTCCTATCTATGGTGTTTATTAACTTGAGGATATTGGGCAAGCCATTTGCTTTCTCTGGGGCTTGGATTTCCATTTCAGTTAAAATAATCTCTAAGGTCTAAATGATCTCTAAAGTCCTTCCTAAGATCTAAATAATCTCTAAAGATTAGACATTAAAGATGTCCAATGCATAGAGTTACTTAATACTTATTGATAATGGTGATTAAGTGAATGTGTGTCAAGGATAGTATCAGGTGCTGTAAGACCTTGAAGGACATATTAGACCTTAAACTTGGATCTTGAGAAGTTTACAATCTAACATGAGAAATATTTGTCAATTTCCTTAATTTCTTGCTTTCCTGTTTATATACACATGGTAGTTTAAGTAATGTAATGAATAGAAAGCTAGACTGGAAGAGTTGATTCAAGTTTATCACACATGCTGTCTGTGTGACTCTGGCAAATTGGTTAATCCCTGTCTGCCTTACTTATTTCATCTGTCAAATAGGGATAGTATTAACACCTACTTCTCAGGGGGTATTTTGAAGATCCAATGAGATAATTTTTTTGGTAGGGCATTTTGAAAACCTTAAAGTGTTAATAGAAAGATAGCTATTATACATGTGTACATATGTATGTACATGCACATATATCAATATCTATTTCTATATTTTATTCATCTCACTTTTACATTCTTTTCTTCAGTGTTCAATTCCCTGCATGTTCACTGCTTATCACCTCTTTACTCTTTGGAGAGTCTTTTGACCTCCTGATCCTCCAATTATCTATCTGCAAAGATGTCTAATGATACTTGCCTTCCCTGAGTCATAGAGTAGTTGTAAAGATCAAAGGAAATAACCTATACTAATTTCCATATTAATATAAGCTATTATTATAATGCTTTTGCATATTAAGTGAAAAATTTCAAATTCATCTCTCAGCTCTCTGGATATATCTTCCAAGCAACTGTATGAGATAGGTTTGGGTAAGAATTATTGCCCCTGTTTCACAGGTGAGAAAACTGAGATCTAGAGAAGTAAATTGGTCCAACTATGGCCACAAGAAGGTGGAAGGCACATTTTCAGACTAATTCCCTAATTTCCTTATGATTTCATTATGTTTCTTCTGATAAACACATGGAGCTCAGATTCACCTCAGATTTTAAGAATTCTTGGACAACTTTTTTTTTTTTAAAGCTTTTTATTTTCAAAACATGCATAAATAGTTTTCAATATTTACACTTACAAAACTTTGTGTTCCAATTTTTTTCTCCTTCTCTTCTCCCATTCCCTCCCATAGATGATAAGTAATCCAATATATGATAAACATGTGCAATTCTTCTGTACATATTTCCACAATTATTGTGCTACACAAGAAAAATCAGATCAAAGAGGAAAAAATGAGAAAGAAAACAAAATGCAAGCAAACGATAACAAAAAAGTGAAATTACTATGTTGTCATTCACACTCAGTCCTCTCAGTCCTTTCTCTGGGTGCAGATGACTCTATCATAAGACCATAGGAACTGGCTTGGATCATCTCATTGTTGAAAAGAGCCATGTCCATGAGAATTGATCATCATATAATTTTGTTGTTGCTTTATGGAATGTTCTCTTGGTTCTACTAACTTCAGTTAGCATCAGTCAGGAAGACTCCTTTTCCTGAGTTAAAATTTGACCTTAGACACTTACTAACTATATGACCTTGGAGAAGTCATTCAACTCAGTTTGCCTCCGTTTCCTCATGTATAAAATGAACTGATAAAGGAAATGGCAAACCATTCCAGTATCTGCCTAGAAAACCCCAAGTGGAGTCATAACTGAGAAGAAGGAACAACATAAGGAAAAAAGACTTTACATAAACTCTCACGTTAAGATTGACTGCTAGGCTAAGATGCCTCTTGTTTATAAATATTCTCAAATCCTTAGTCATAAAATTTTTTTTATGTAAAAGTTTTTAAGACTTGATGAATTATCTTAAGTCATTGCTCATTAGTAAGAATTTTTAAAACTCTGATCATTGCCAAGTCATTTTTTAATGAGCATTATTCTTTGCTCTACAAGAAGACTGAAAACTTTATGGAGCAGGATTCATAGACATCTACTTCACAGAATGGTGTGAGGAAAAAGCATTATAATCTATAACACATGTTATGTACATGTTAATAATAAAATATTTTGCATCCTCTATAAGACCTATTATAGCACTTCATGCCCAGAAGATGCTGAATTCATGAATTGACAAGCATTTATTAAACATCTATTATGTGCTGGGCACTATTAAAAACAGTGGAAACATAGTATTAAAAATGAAATAGTGTCCACTATAAGAATACTACATACTATAGAGAAGCCAACACATACTTCTGATTTCTTCTTCTTTTTTTTTTTTCCTGAGGCAGTTGGGGTTAAATGACTTGCCCAGGATCACATGGTAAGAAGTGTTAAGTGTCTAGGGTCAAATTTGAACTCAGATCCCCCTGACTTCAGGGCCGGTGCTCTATCCTCTGCGCCACCTAGCTGTCCTACTTCTAATTTCTTAAGGTCATTCCTCAACACGGAGATCTAATGAGGCCTTTGCCACAGTGAGGCTAAGAGAACACAGGTTTTTCAGAAGGGGTTTGGTATGCAGATTTCTTCATGAACGATATCCATGCAAACAACCTGCAAACATAATCTTTTCCAAACTCTGCCCCATTAACCTAGAAATCTCAGGCAAGTGCAGTGATTAGAATGAATAAACACCATTCTCCAAAGGGCCAGCTCCTTGAATAAGTCATGTTGCATGATGTAAAGTAGGATCACACACGTTGTAAATTAATGTTGTTAAAATTAATACTTGATATTAATCCCAAGGAAGGATATTTACCAACAGTGCTTGAAACAGACAGGAGCTGTGTGGTAAGCCAAAGCAGTTTGCTTTGCTTGAAAACACTCAGGTTTGCCGCTGATGAATTATCCAGCAGTTTGGCTGGTCTCCATGGTTAGCACTATTTAATGTTTGCGTAAAAGACAACAGGACGAGAATATACACTGTGTGACTTGGACATAGAAAATGATGGAGGTCATTGATATAAGACAAGACCAATAGGAGTGCCCCAGATTGCAATCTAAATTTTATTATCACCCTCAGCCCAGACAGAACCACAGAATCTTAAAGCTGGAAGGAACTCCAAAGATCATCTAGTCTGATCTGTATTTGACAAAAAAATTTTCTTCACAATATTTCTGACAAGTGGCCAGTGAGTTTTTGAGGAATTCATTGCTTCCTAAGGCAGTCCATTTCACTTTTGGATAGCTTATTTATGCTACCCTGAAATTGGGTGAGAAGGTGCAATTATTATTATGCCACCAACACTTACTTTTCTCCATTGGTCAATTTTCTCTCACTTTAGTCAACTTTATTTTATTTTGTTTTATTTATTTATTTATTTATTTTTTACAAGAACTGGGTTCTCTTCTCTTTCTGATTAGCCAGCTGTCAAGTGGCAGCTATTCAGGTTTGCCCTTGGTAAACTGAAGAAGTCGAAAGAGTGGCTCTTTATGCCCTGTGCACCGTCCTTTCAGAAACACTTGCCCCAAATCTTACCCCAGTGTTTTGGTCCTTTAATAGAGATGATGAGTCACAATAGAGGTTAAATCACAGGCTTAGTACTATTTCAGAAAATCAGCCAAAGCTGTCTTTGAAAAGTTGTCATCTAACTGGAACATTGATTGTTTACCACGTGGGGATAATGACAAACAATCCTAAGATATCAGACTGCCAGAAGGGGGATATGCATTCTCTCTGCCTCTGTCTATCTTTCCTCTAATTTGCCTTTGCACACTAGAACAAAAACATAGAGAAACACCAGCATGGATTGTCATCAGTGAGCCAGGCAATGTAGAAATATTATTCCTCAGGGATACTATCATAGATCAAGGGCAGATCTAGAGTCCCTTTAGTCCAACTCCTCATTTTATAAATGAGGAAAACTGAGGCCCAGTGAGATGAAATGACCTGGGCCATAATCTTTGAATAATTCAAACTGCCTAAAGAAACAAAGGTCAATAAACCTAATGAAATCCACTGGCACTGATTGCATGCATTCTTCCTTAAATATCTTGATTTTCCAGAGAACATTTGTGTTGCCATAACAGTAGTACAATTCAGAGGTTCTGCTATAGTCAGCCATCTCATTAAATTAGCTAGCTCATCTCAGTTTTGCCACTGATACTTGAACATGATGTTGACTTTCTTGAATGAAAGCATTTATAAAGTCTTGTTATGCACTGGACACTGTGCTAAGTGCTGAAGATATAAAAACAGAAGCAAAAGCATGGCTGTCCATATCCTCAGGGAACTTACACTCTAACTTGGAAGGCAACATACATATATGAGTAATGGCTGGGGCAAAGAAGGGTATTCTGCTCTGTGAAGTCACAGAGGTCACAAAAGAATCAATATGGCATTCTTCAATTGATAAATGGTCAAAGGAATATGAACAGACAATTTTCAGATGATGAAATTGAAACTATTTCCACTAATATGAAAGAGTGTTCCAAATCACTATTGATCAGAGAAATGCAAATTAAGACAACTCTGAGATACTACTACACACCTGTCAGATTGGCTAAGATGACAGGAAAAAATAATGATGAATGTTGGAGGGGATGCGGGAAAACTGGGACACTGATGCATTGTTTGCGGAGTTGTGAACGAATCCGACCATTCTGGAGAGCAATCTGGAATTATGCCCAAAAAGTTATCAAACTGTGCATACCCTTTGATCCAGCAGTGCTACTACTGGGCTTATAGCCCAAAGAGATACTAAAGAAGGGAAAGGGACTTGTATGTGCAAAAATGTTTGTGGCAGCCCTGTTTGTAGTGGCTAGAAGCTGGATGCCCATCATTTGGAGGATGGTTGGGTAAATTGTGGTATATGAATGTTATGGAATATTATTGTTCTGTAAGAAATGACCAGCAGGATGAATACAGAGAGGCTTGGAGAGACTTACATGAACTGATGCTAAATGAAATGAGCAGAACCAGGAGATCATTATATACTTCAACAACGATACTGTATGAAGATGTTTTCTGATGTAAGTGGATTTCTTTGACAAAGAGAAGATCTAACTCAGTTTCAATTGATCAATGATGGACAGAAGCAGCTACACCCAAAGAAAGAACATTAGGAAATGAATGTAAACTGCTTGCATTTTTGTTTTTCTTCCCGGGTTATTTTTACCTTCTGAATCCAATTCTTCCTGTGCGATAAGAGAACTGTTTGGTCCTGTGTACATATATTGTATCTAGCATATACTGTGACATATTTAACATGTATAGGACTGCTTGCCATCTAGGGGAGGAGATGGAGAGAGGGAGGGGAAAAATCGGAACAGAAGTGAGTGCAAGGGATAATGTTGTAAAAAATTACCCTGGCATGGGTTCTGGCAATAAAAAGTTATAATTATTAAAAAAAAAGAATCAATATGGCAGTGGGTTATTATGTCCTTTCTAGAAGCAAAAGTAATGTTGATTTTATTGCAGTTTTCAGAGCAAGAGGGAGAAATGCACGGAGGTATAAGGTAAACAGGCAAGAACAAACTTATCAAGCACTCAAGCACTTATTATCTTAAATATTGTGCTAAGCACTGGGGATAAATAATAGCAAAAAGAAAGACTGTCTCTACCCCTAAGGAGTTTATCATCTAATAGGAGGCAACACATAAAGAGGAGAGGGCCACAGTATCCTCTGGGGCTGTGTTGGCAAAGTGAGGAATCAGAAACACAATTGAGAGGGAATTGGTACATCCCTGGCCTGGATCTAGCTCTCAAATGGAAATTCTGGAAGTAATTTGCCAATGGGAGAGGGAACTGGTTTCGTGGAGGCAAGTTTCAGGGTGAGAAGGTAGCTGAGACATGGCAGCAAAGATTGGCAAGTTGGAGATAGGTGGGAAGAATAGCTGTCATGGTAGAATAGAAGCTGATTGGGCTAAAGAAGCGTGGCCAAGGGTGGAAGTTGGAGATGGTTGGGTTGGCTCCTCACCAGCATGGTCTGGAAGTCTAGTTTGGAGAGTGGATAAATAGCAATGGCAGCATAGATAATGGTTGGAGAGAAGAAAAAAGCTACTCTTTTATATAGGGATAGATCAAAACTTGTTTTGAGCTATCTAAAAGTAGAATGTGCTGCTTTAGGAGGCATCTGTATTCCTCTTTACAAGAAATCTTCAAGAAGAAACTAAATGATTCTATAGAGGGGACTCTTAAATAGTTAATGGTCAGGCTAGCTGATAACCAAGGTTCTTTTCAGCTCATTCTCATTCTATGTTCTCTTGTTTTGAATTCCTAGGGTTCTCTTGAAATGTTTTCATCACTCTGATGACCTCTTCCCCATAAAAATTTACCAGAATGACCTCTTTGTATTCAATTCAATAAATATTTATTTAATCCCTCTTAGGTACAAAGTATTTATTAGGTGCTGGGGAGACATCTGTCCCTATTTACAAGGATTTTGTAGTAGAGTAGAGAAAATGATTGAAAAAGCATTTATAAAGCTTTTTTCTGTGTGCTTCTATGCTAACACTGGGGATATAAATACCAAAAGTAAAACAATCTCTTCTCTCACAGAACTTGCATTCTAATAGAAGATAATGTATATAAAGAAGGAATAGAGCACAAAATCTGAAGTCAGAAAAACCTCCATTCAAATACAGCCTCAGATGCTTACTAGTTATGTGACTGTGGGCAAGTCACTTTATCCTGGTTTTCTTCGGTTATTCCATATGTAAAGCTGAAAAATGATATGGCAAGCCATGCCAACATCTTTGTTAAAAAAAAAAAAAAAAAACCCAAATAGGGTCACAAATAGTTGCACAGAACTGAAATGACTGAACAACAACAATCTTGGGAGGGGGTGTTCAGTTTTTTCGGTTAATCATAGGGATGGGAGAATGAAATTCAGCATTTGTTTAAAACATTCTTTCCAGAAATATTAAGGTCGGCTTGATTACTATCCCCAAAGCAAGAGGTGGAAAGTTGGGGGGGGGGGGGAAGAGATGGTGACTATGAGCAAATGACTTGACCTTTATAGGTTTCAATCCTTTAAAAAAAGGGATTTTTTTTTTAAAAGGGATAATTAACTTGCTTTACCCTATAGGGTTATTGTGATGGTGACATGAGAGAATATATTTGGAAAGTGATTTGAAGTGTTTAAAGAAGAGAGTTATAGATAACCCAGGCTCTCTATCATGGGTTTCTTACAGCTGCTACCTTTCTCTCCTTTTCTGTTCCATATGGGACACTTTGGGTGATGTCCTCCTACAGCTTTGCTTGTTAGAGCTCTGCCTTTTAGTTAGAATGGAGGGTAATTCATGCACATTGATTTAATGATTTTTTGTCAAATATTTACTAGAGTTTAAAGACCCTAAATCTCTGTCACCTTGTTGCTTATCAGTCAACATTTTTTCTCCTTTATCCTCCATTTCTACAGGGTATAATGGAAGCTTTCATTTAGATGAAATTTCATTGAGGATTGATTAGGGAATCCTCGAAGAGTTTCAACTAGAGATTTTTATACCAGGAGCAAGCAATGTGAAGCACATTCACTTGAAGGTGACAATGGAATACCCTTCTGTGGGTGGTGAAATCAGTCAGTAAATATTTATCAAGCACCTACCATGTGCCAGGTAAGCAAGTAAGTGCTTGGTTGGATTGGATGGTTTCCAAGATTACATTCAATTCTCATTCCTTGATTTTATGCTTCTTGAATGCTATCTTGTTAAACCTTCATGCCCCCTGTGGTCTCTTCCTCATCAAAATGCTCATGAAAGAAACAAGACATAGAGGCTCTATGCATGGCTGCTATAGGAGGTGCTATACCCACCACAAACTATGATCTGGTAGTTTCCTGTTTGGAAACTTATTTTCTTATTATTATACTTATTCTTGCTAATTAGACACAAACACTCTTTTTACCTTGCCTGTATATTATCAGCATCCTCTAAATTTGAAACCCTGGAAGTAAGGATGTGCAATTGTTCTCTGCTATTATGACTCTAAATCATCACTCAAAGGTCTGCATTGGGAGTAAATATGGAAAATACTGGTTTTCACAGAGTCCAAGTTATTATGAGTATTTTATGGTAGGCCAGCCAAGTATATCAGTGGTGCATGGTGGAAAGGGTGCTGGATAGGCATTTTGATAAGGAGTATTGGATATACTGAGTAATTATCTCAGTTTTGCCACTAACTTGTTTTGTGGCTACAGAATAATTTCCTTAGTTTCATTGAGTCATATTTTTCTTATATATAACATGAAAATGTAATACTTCCCCTGCCTATCTCACTGGGTACTAATGAATTTCAAAGGAGTTTTCACATGACGTGCCTTCTATATTCTAGAGCAGTTGGACTTCTATTTGGTTGCTAATCTTGCCCTGACTATCACAGTTTTATGGATTTGCTGAGGAAGTCCCATAATCTTGGAACATACTACCTTTATCTCTATTTATTGAAAACCTTCTCATTCTTCAAGGCTCAACTCAGATACTACTATCTCCAGAAAGCCTTCTCTGTTGTTCTACTGTCAAAAGGAATGATTCCCTTTTGAGATTTTTCCTAATACTTTTTCTTAATACCATGATCCATTTTTTATGCTGTATTTTATTACCAGTTTACATGACATACATCCTCTATTATTAAACAGTAAACTCCATGAGGGCAAGGATTGTGGCAGGTTTTTTTTAGTCTTTATTTTTTCTTCATCATTTAGCACAGTATCTTACATGAAGTAGATGCTTAATAAATATTTATTGAATTGGGGAAAAAGGTGTGAAAGGTTTTTGAAAAGTATCAAGTTTTGCCTGTGGCAATTAGTAGAGGAATATTAGAGAATTTTCTCTTTCTCCCTCTCTCCTAACCACTGAATCCTTTCTTCCATGTGGAATTCAGTTCATAATACAGGTGGCCTAGAAATGGCTAGGGAATGAAGTTTGTTATTCTTAAAAAATACCAATAACTTGTGTTTTATAAGGCTTTTAAATTTAATATTTTATTTTTCTTCAATTGCCTGTAAAAACATTTTTTAACATTTGTTTTTAAAACTTTGAGTTTCAGATTCTCTTCCTTCCTCTTTCCCTACCCCCCTTGTTGAGAAAGCAAGCAATCTGATATAGTTTACATATATACATACTCACAAAAATATTTCCATAATATTCATGTTGTGAAAGAAAACACCAAAACCATCCCAAACCAAATAAGCTGAGAAAGAAATGGCAAACCTCTGGTGTCTTTGCTAAAAAAAAAACCCCAAAAGAGATCATGAAGAAATGGACATGACTGAACAGTAACAAAAGACCATTGGTCTTTGTTACCAAAACCATCCCAAACAAAAAACACAAGCCCACTTCAAAACCCCAAACGCTCAAAAAAAAAAAAAAAAAAAGAAAGTAAAAAAAAATAAGAAAGTGCAGTGCCTGTATAATGATTTGAGGATGAAAAAGTGCTTGCCTCATAACAGCCTTGTAAAACAGTAGAAATGTTAGTTTCATTTTATAGATGAGGTGACTGAGATTCACTTAAATGAGTTGTTCATAATGCAATAGAATAGCTAGTGTCAGAATCAGGCCTAACTAGAACTCATATCTCCTGACTCCAAGTCTATGAATGTACTTCAGACCAGGCTGCCTCTGGGTAAATGAACAATGTGTGAGTGTTAGTATGAATCCAATTATATCAGAATATTTATCTCCTCCTCCCAGGAACTTTGAGGGTAGGGTCTTAAAAGTGATAAAGATATCATCCAGGAAGTATGTGATCAGAAAAGGAAGTGTGCTAGCCATGTAACTAAAGAGAACAGTACTGGTGAGATAGTGAGCTAGTATATATTTTCTACATTCCAGGCATACAAAAAAACAACTCTCTCTCTCTGTTTCTTTGTATCTCTGTATCTCACTGTCTCTGTCTCTATTTCTCTTTTCTTGCTTTCTCTATCTCTGTCTCCCTCTCCTCTCTCTCATTCTGTGTGTGTATATATATATATATATATATATATATGTATATATATATTCTCTCTCTATATATGTATATATGTACATATATGTTTATGTGCATGTGCATGTGTATGCACACATACATAACTGTTTCTTCCTATTGTCTCCTCCATTAGACTATGTGTGTGTGTGTGTGTGTGTGTGTGTCTGTGTGTGTGTGTGTATGCAATATCACTGGATGATAGTATATGTGGACCTCAATTAAGGTCTCTTGTGCATTGGATAGATCTTTTTTGAGGGAATTTATAGAAGTTCATAGCTTGTAATTATTCAGGATGCAAAGGTATAGATGGGTTGAGCTCATCTTGAATGAACTTCTTCAGGGCATGTTTCAAATAATATGAACATAAATCTTAGAAAATGAGAAAGCATGAATAGACCATAATCTGTATCAGTGGAAGAAGAACCTGTAGCAGTTAGAGCAAGGATCTCTAGAAGCTCTTAAATATGTGTGAGAATATTATTTCAGAATGCAATTGCTGTTTCTTTTATCTCTGTAGAAATAAATGAGATGAGGACCTAGTACTGTGCATTTTTACATAGTAGATACATAATATCCAATTTTTGAATTAAATTCTGTCCTCAATTGTATTCATCTTCACCTGAAACTGTGTAGTTCCACCCCAGTACAAAGACTGTACCAGGAAATGAACAATTGAGATTGTCTATTTCATCAAAGCTCTATGAATTTTATAATCTATTTTCACATGAAGTTTCTGGGTAGTCAAAATTCGGAAATCTTGAAACTCTAGTCTAGAAAAATGTAGTTCTGGGCTGAACAGCAAGAGATCTGAGTTCTAGCTCTACCAATGGTCTTTTGTTACTGTTCAGTCATGTCCATTTCTTCATGATCTCTTTTGGGGTTTTTTTTTAGCAAAGACACCAGAGGTTTGCCATTTCTTTCTCAGCTTATTTTTATAAATGAGGTCACTGAGGCAAACAGAGTTAAATCACTTACCAGGATGACCCACCTAGTATCTGAGACCAGATTTGGACTCATGAAGGTGGATTTTCCTAACTTCAGGCCTGGCTTGCTGTTCAATGTGCTATTTAACTGTTCCAGCTGACCAGTGGCCCAGGGCTAGTTTTATATCTTTGGATATAATTGAAGAGATGGTTAGCAAAAATGTAGAAAAGGAAAAGGTGATTACAAAGAGCCAGCATAGCATCATTAACTACAAGTCATATCAGCTGATCTCATATCACATTGGACATTCTCTCTGCTCCTGAGAGATTACATTCTAGTTGGCCAGTTTTCCTCAGAACCTCTAGTTTAAGGAGGGATCTTAAGGGGAAGAAGTTTTCATTCCTTTTTTTTTTTTTTTTTTTTTTTTTTTTTTTTTAGGTTGCACTGCTGACTCATTTCCATAAAATATTTTCATTGTGTTTTTTTTTCGTTAGTATCTTTTCAGTTCCCTCTTATGTGTTGTTTCTCCACTAGAATATAAGCTCCTTGAGGGCAAGCCTGTATTTGTATTTCCAGTACTCAACTTAGTGTTTGACACTTATTAAGTAATTGCTTATTAAATGCTTGTGTACTGATTGCTTTTTTTTTTTTTGCTGAATATATCAATAGATGAGGAAAATACTGTGATATCATCTTTCTAGATTGTAGCAAGGAAAGAGTACTAGGGCTGGAGTAAGAAAGATTTCTCTTCCTCAATTCAAATCTGGCCTCAGACATTTACTAGTTGTTTGTGAGATGTCGTTTAATCCCATTTGTCTCAATTTCTTCATTTGTGAAATGCGGTGGAGAAGGAAATGGCAGACCATTCCAGTATCTTTGCCAAGAAAACCCCCAAAGTTGGCATGAAGAGTTGGACATGATTGAACAATAAAGAGATTTTAACAAAGAGTTTTGATAGAATCTCATACCATTTTGTGGAGATAAAAAGATATATATTAGGTAAGAATACAAATAGATCAATTCAAAATGCATTGGATGACTATGGTTCAATGCCAAAGCAGGTCTCTATTGGAATACCTCATGGATCTGTACTTGGTTTTACACTGTTAAACACTCCTCAATGACTTGGATAAAGGCATAGATAGTATGCTTATCAGATTTAGAGATGGCACAAAGCGAGGAAGGATTGATAGCATCTTGGATGATCCAAAAGGAGATTGGCAGGCTAGTCCTGAGCCAAACTGAATACGATTAAATTTGATAAGGGGCAGAAAAGTAGCATAGGGGATAGGACATAGACCTGGAGTCAGGAAGACCTGACATAAAAACCAACCTCAGACCTTACCAGTTGTACAATCCAGGACATGTCACTTAACCATGTTTATCTCAATTTCCTTATCTATAAAATGAGTTAAATAAAGAAATGGTAAATCACTCCAGTATCTTTGCCAAGAAAACCCATGAAGAGTCAAACAAAACTGCAAGCAACTCAACAATAAAAACAACTAACAAGGTTAAATGTAAAGTAAATGTAAATGAGCATGTAATAGATAAATAGAAATTGTTCTGGAAAAGATCTGAGGATTTAAGTGAACTGCAAGCTTAATATGAATCAGCGCTATAATGCAACATCCAAAAAAGTTAATGATGCCATCTTGAGTTGCTTTAAGAAGGGCAGAGCTTCTCTATGAATAGAGAGGCAAGAAGGCTGTCCTCAGACCTCCTTAGACATCATCTGGAGTAATGTGTTTAGTTCTCTGTGACTTAGCTTAAAGATACAGATAAACTGGAATACATCTGGAGGAAGGCAAGTAAGATGAAAAAGGATTTTGAGTCCATATCATATAAGAATATGTTGAAAGGGCTTTACAAGCAAACATTATCTTATTTGTATAGGATATGTTGTATGGAATAAGGAACATCTAAATATACTTAAATTAAGCCAGTCGATTTTGGAATCATATGGTACAAAAAGAGATGTAAATATAGCTTTACAGCAGATAAAAGTATAAAGTAGCAAGAGAAAAACTCCAAAGAAAAGCTGAGGTGCCCAGTTGCTGTATCCATGCACGTGACAAGTTCATTTCTGCAATTATGGGTCTCCACTTCAAGGTCCATTGGTATGAGCAATTTAATCTTGTCAGAGCAGATTTAACTTGCTTTTTTTTAAACAGCCACTGCCTTCTGCAGAATCTTGAGGTAAGGATGGGTGAAAGGGAGAAGAATGCCCCAGACTCTGTAGCCAGACTGGATTAGGTTCAGCACCCTCCTCTCCATCCCCCAAGATTATATCCTGGGGGTGAGGATGGAGGACAGAGCCAAGGAATAGCACCATTTTCTGGGAACTAGGTCACAGGCCTTAATTTCGTCAGATGATTCTTGGAGCCTATCTGGAGGATGTCTTGGTTATGAAGCTACCCCTATCCCAGAAAGCTATGGAAGGGATCTTCTTTAAGATTCAAAAAGTCCTGTGTGTGAGGAGAAAAATGACCAAATCCATGAGAAACACCATGGGATGGAAGCAGCTATGCATTTGGAAGCAGAATAATAGCAACAACAACAACAACAATAACAGCTAATATTTACATAGTGCTTTAAGCTTTAAACTTTACAAGTTTTCTCACTGAATCCTCATAACAATGCAGGGGAACTATAATTGGGTGTTATTGTTAGTTGCATTTACAAAGAAGATGAAAAGGCTTAGTTGATTTGCCAGGGTCACCCAGTTAATAAGTTTGAGGCAGTATTTCCACTTAAGTCTTCATGACAACAAGGCCAGCTTTCTCTCCATCTACATTAAACATCTCAATCACTATCTTTGCAACCTAAGAGACAGTAAATTTGGATTTGGAAATACACTTTTTTATTCTCTATTGTTTCAGAAGGGGAAGACTAGAATAAGGATATAATTTGCAAGGAGACAGATAGATTTCAGCTCAGTACACGAATCTAGTATGAGCCAGTTTAAGTTTACAACAAGCTGGTTCCGTTAGCTAACTGTGTGGGACAGTTATGTCCCACATGGACATGGACATGGACAAATCATGTAAACTCTCAATCCCCTAGGCCAGTAATCTCCAAACAATTTTGGTAGGATATTCCTATTAATAAAAAAGTATTGTTTATTTGTAAATTATACTGTACTAATAGCTTACATTATGAAATATGTATAAAATAAATATTAAAAGGAAATAATGTGAAATGAATAATTTTAAATATTTTACTTATTAATGATACAAAAACCTTTTTGCTCTCACTAAAATATTAATTTTTAAGTGAGAACCATGCAATTAAATATGCATTGTTTTTTTTATTTTTTTATATAAAATCCTGTGTGTCCTAGAAGATTTTGCAGGTTTATTAATAATTGTTTTTTATTCAGTTAATCTTACTCATGTAGTTAGCCAAGCATGGGAATTTCTCAGCTACTTCATTGAAACATAAACAAGAAAACAGTCAATATCATTCCATAAATCAGTGAACATTTTTATGTTAATCAGAGTAATCACTTTTAGATTAGGGACTGAATTTGTGAGTTCATTGGTATACAAAGTTCCAAAGAAAATAAATTCCCTATATAGATGAAGGCCTGTATCTTCTGGGATTTGTATACATAGAAAGCTATGTATACATAGATACATATGTATGATCATATACATGATCCCTGTAGATCCCTGAGAGCTTTTGACTTGCCAAGATCACAATAGCAATATATATCAGAGGCAAGACTTAAATTCTAAATCTTTCTGGTTCTAAGGCCAGATCTCTATGTCACATTGTCCCTCACAATCAATAGTGATTTTTTATATAGTTTTCTTTGGTGGAATTATTTCTTTCCACATTTTCTTTTGAAGTGTACATTCCTATTATTAAATCTTGTTAGCATAATTGGTTTTATATAATTATATTCCAGCCAGCCAGCACTAGAAGTTATTCTCCAAACTCTCTCTGCTGTCTTCTTCCTTTGTACATTTGTGTAGTCTGTCACCCACGCTGAAATGCTCTCCCTCTTCATCTCAAATCTATTAAAAGTTTTCTTTTCTCAAGGCTTAGTTTCCCTGATCCTCCTAGCTGTTATTCTCTCCCACTTAAATTTCTCTTAGGCTCTTTGTATCTTGACTTTCCAATTGTATTAACTTAGCCAGCATTATGATTATCTGCTTATATATCACAACTCATAATCTGTATGAGGGCAGAGACTGAATTATGCTCAGTGCTAGATATTAATAGAAAATGAGATAGTCCCTATCCTCAGGAAGCTTACGTTTTATCAGAAGGAAGCAACACACTCACAGATGATTAAAAGCAGGATTTGTACAAAGGAATTATACAGTAAATTGAAGTGAGATTAAAATGTGTGTGATGTGTGTGTGTGTGTGTGTGTGTGTGTGTATGTGTCTGTGTATGTGTGTGTCTGTACATGTGCATAAGTACAAGAAATCAGGAAAGGCTTCTTTTTTTTATTATAATAACTTTTTATTGACAGAATCCATGCCAGGGTAATTTTTTTACAACATTATCCCTTGCACTCACTTTTGTTCCGATTTTTCCCTCGCACCCTCCACCTCCTCCCCTAGATGGCAAGCAGTCCTATATATGTTGAATATATTATAGTATATCCTAGATACAATGTATGTACGCAGAACCAAACAATTTTCTTGTTGCACAGGGAGAATTGGATTCAGAAGGTAAAAATAACCTGGAAGAAAAACAAAAGTGCAAACAGTTTACATTTATTTCCCAGTGTTTTTTCTTTGGGTGTAGCTGCTTCTGTCCATCATCGATCAATTGAAACTGAATTAGGTCTCTTTGTCAAAGAAATCGACTTCCATCAGAATACATCTTCCTACGGTATTGTTGTTGACGTATATAATGATCTCTTGGTTCTGCTCATTTCACTTAGCATCAGTTCATGCAAGTCTCTCCAAGCCTCTCTGTATTCATCCTGCTGGTCATTTCTTACAGAACAATAATATTCCATAACATTCATATACCACAATTTACCCAACCATTCTCCAACTGATGGGCATCCATTCATTTTCCAGTTTCTAGCCATTACAACAGGGCTGCCACAAACATTTTGGCACATACAGGTCTCTTTCCTTTCTTTAGTATCTCCTTGGGGTATAAGCCCAGTAGTAGCACTGCTGGGTCAAAGGGTATGCACAGTTTGATAACTTTTTGGGCATAATTCCAGATTGCTCTCCAGAATGGTTGGATTCGTTCACAACTCCACCAACAATGTATCAGTGTCCCAGTTTTCCCGCATCCCCTCCAACAATCATCATTATTTTTTCCTGTCATCTTAGCCAATCTGACAGGTGTGTAGTGGTATCTCAGAGTTGTCTTAATTTGCATTTCTCTGATTAATAATGATTTGGAACACTCTTTCATATGAGTGGTAATAGTTTCAATTTCATCATCTGAAAATTGTCTGTTCATATCCTTTGACCATTTGTCAATTGGAGAATGGCTTGGTTTCTTATAAATTAGAGTCAGTTCTCTATATATTTTGGAAATGAGACCTTTATCAGAACCTTCAACTGTGAAGATGTTAGGAAAGGCTTCTTGAAAAAGGTGACAGGAATTGAGGTTTGAAGGATACTAAATGTTGAAGAGGTAGAGGTAGAGAGAGATTGGGAATGGGAGCAGGAGTGGAAGAGAAGAAGGAAGAAGAGAGGAGAGAGAAAAGAGGAAGACTTGTAGGCAGTCTTTTCACCTATGCAAAGATATAAAGAGAGGAGAGGGGATGTCATGTGGGGGAACAGCATGTGTGGGTACAGTGATTAGTAATTTTTTTCTTTTAAAAAATTATTTGTTTTTATTATGCATTTCTTTGTGAATTATCTTGGGAGAGAAAAATCAAAGCAAAAGGGAAAAACCATAGGAGAGAGAGAAAAACCCAAAAAGAAGACATGAATATACCATATATTCATTTCTATTTAGTCTCCATAATTCTTTTTCTGGATGCAAATGGCATTTTCTGCCCAAAGTCTATTGGGATACCTTTGGATCACTGAACCACTGAGAAGAATCAAGTCTTTCATAATTGATCATCTCACATTCTTGCTGATATTGTGTACAATGTATTCCTGGTTCTAATTGTTTCATTCAACATCAGTTCTGTAAATCTTTCCAGGCCTTTCTAAAATCAGCTTGCTCGTCATTTTTTATAGAACAATAATATTCCATTATCTTTATATACTACAACTTATTCAGCCATTCCCCAATTGATGGGTATGTACTGATTTTCCAATTCTTTGCTACCACAAAAAGAGATGCTATAAACATTTTTGTACATGTGAGTCCTTTCCCCTCCTTTGTAATATAGACCCAGTAATGGCACTGCTGGGTCAAAGGGTATGCACAGTTCTATAGCCCTTTGGGCAAAGTTCCAAATTGCTCTCAAGAATGGTTGGATCATTTTACAACTCTACCAACAATGCATTAATGTCCTAGGTTTCCCACATGGCCTCCAACATTTATCATTATCTTTTCCTGTAATCTTAGCCAATCTGAGAGGTGTAAGATGGTACCTCAGAGTTGTTTTAATTTGCATTCCTCCAACCAATAGTGATTTAGAGTATTTTTTCATATATCTATAGATGGCTTTAATTTCATCATCTGGAAATTGTCTGTTCATATTCTTTGATCATTTATCAATTGGGGAATACAATGATTAGTCATAAAAAATAATTTGTAATCATCATGGAAAAGATGAGCCAGAATCAAACTGTATAGGGTTTTAAATACCAACAGAGGTCTTTATATTTTATTCTAAAAGCACTAGAGATTCTTACTCATAATATCCCACTGGAAACCTAATAAAAATTTCCTAATGAATTCAATAATTCAGCTGGATATGACACATATTTTATTAAGTAAATAAAAATAAGATAGTGGGAATATAGACACAAATAAAATTGTCCCTGCCCTCAAAGAACTTATATTAAATTGTGGAAACAGAAGATAAAAGTACATGCAAGATAAATATTAAGGAAATCTAAAATCATTTCAAGGGAAAGGGTATTAGCAACTGGGTGGAGGTGGCAAGACAGTGTGTGAGGGTTGAGGAAGATCAGGAAAGGCATTAAAAAAAAAAACAAAAAAAACTGGGTTCTCCTTCCAGACAATCAGTCACACCAGCTTGTTGTCATGGATTAGAGGCCTGAAAAGCCAGGAATATCTTTGTCTGTTAGAGACTTCATCATTTTGACAATGGCTTTCTGTAATTGTGAGGACAGTTCCCCATCAGGTTGATAATGGGATAACAGGGTCAGGGATTCATTGAGAGAAATGAACCCAGCAGCAATTTGGTAGTTGCTAACACCCCAAATACACAGAAGCTTCATTTGTATTCATTTCCCCCTATGCCATAGATGGCTCCTGCAGACTCCAGTTTATCTCAACTTCAGAGCTAATAGAGTTAAACCAGCTGGTCAATTTTAAACAAGAGCAGAACCAGCGAGATGCTACTGTATTCTGAGACAGCACTAATAAACTTTAATAGATTTCAGCTAACAATTTGGTATAAATTAGACACTGCACTGCTGCTGAGGTAATAACTCCTGGCGCTAAATAACAGAAAATCGGGCTCTGTGATGTGTTTCAAAAGCACCTTGATCAAGCAGCCGAGATTCAAGCAGATATCACTATTGATTACCGCTTACTTTTCCTTCAGCCTTAAGAAAACAGGGAGCTGTTCCAATATGCAAGCAAAAAAGAAATTCAGTCATTCTCCCTCTCACATTCAATGGTTACTTAAAAGAAAACAAAATCAACAAAAATAAAACAAAGAGAAGATATTTAAGGCTTAGGATATATGGTTGTGAGAAGAAATTGTCTCTGTTGACCATTGGTTCTCTGGTATACCTGTGAGCTATGCATTCTTCTCTATATGCATTCTCTACAGAGAGGGATGTTTAGCCCAGGAATAGACTCACTGAATTGTGACTTTGGATAGCATACTTAGAGATTGTGGCATTTAAAAAGATTTAATAGACATAATTTTTGGGTAGTTTAATTATTAGAAAATAATGCTAGCATTTTAGGAAGAAGATGATTATTTCACCATGTCTCTCTTAGACCAAAACCAGTCATGGTGGGTGGACTCGGGCCCATATGTTCATTGGAAAAGGGGTATTCTTGAGAGTGGCAATCAACTATGATTAGAAAACAATTAATAAGAGAATAAATATTACAAAAAAGAGTTGGATCCAAACTATGATTACATCATTTACTTCTTAAGTTACACCCAGTCTTGAACAATCCATTTAAAAAATGTATCCCCACTTAAACCCATTCCTTTGAGATGCAGCTCAAGCACCATTTTCTTTCTTTCTTTCTTTTTTTTAAATTAAGACTTTTTATTTTCAAAACATATGAATGGATAATTTTTCATATTAACCTTTGCTAAACCTTGTGTTCCAATTTCCCCTCCTCACCCCTAGATGACAAGTAGTCCAATATATGTTAAATATGATAGAAATATATGTTAAATCCAATATATGCATGCATATTTGTACAATTAGCTTGCTGCACAAGAAAAATCAAATCAAACAGGAAAAAATAAGAAAGAAAATGAAATGCAAATAAACAATAACAAAAAGAGTAAAAATTCTATGTTGTGAACCACATTCATTTTCTACAGTCCTCTCTCTGGGTATAGATGGCTCTCTTCATCATAAGATCATTGCAACTGGTCTGAATCATCTCATTGTTGAACAGAGCCATGTCCATCAGAATTAATCATTGTATAATCTTGCTGTGTACAATGATCTCCTGGTTCTGCTCATTTCACTTAGCATCAGTTAATGTAAGTTTCTCCAGGCCTGTCTGAAATCATCCTGCTGATCATTTCTTATAGAGCAAAAATATACATAACTTATCAGCCATTCTCCAACTGATGGGCATCCATTCAATTTCCAGTTCCTTGACACTACAAAAAGGGCTGCTACAAGCATTTTTGCACATGTGGGTCCCTTTCCTTCCTTTAAGATCTCTTTGTTATATAAGCCCAGTAGTAACACTGCTGGATCAAAGGGTATGCACAGTTTGATAACTTTTTGAGCATAGTTCCAAATTGCTTTCCAGAATGGTTGGATCCATTTACAATTCCACCAAAAATGTATTACTGTCCCAGTTTTCCCACATCCCCTCCAACATTTGTCATTATCTTTTCCTGTCATCTTAGCCAATCTGAGAGGTAATGTAGTGATATATCAGTTGTCTTAATTTGCATTTCTTTAATCAATAGTGATTTAGAGCACCTTTTTATATGACTAGAAATAGTTTCCATTTCTTTGTCTAAAAATTGTCTGTTCATATTCTTTGACTACTTATCAATTGAAGAATGTCAAGTATCATTTTCTACATGAAGTCTTTTCTTATCCTTTCAAGTGCTGATGTTTTCTTTTCCTAACCATCTTATATTTAATTATTTTGTATTTATTCTCTTTATATTTATTTTGTAAATGCACATTAATTTTTTGTCTTCCTCAGTAAGCTTTTTGCAAGTAAGGATTTAATTTATCATATTTATATTTCCAGTGCCTAGCATACTGTTTGTTACTTAATAAATAATTGTTGATGGATTAATTGATTTATTCTCTAGCCAGGAGGGGAATGAGAGTACCCTTTGCCTAAAATGGAGGCATTGGGAGACATTTACCAATGGGAAAAAGGGGCTAGTATGTTGTAAGGATATGCCAGAGTGAAAAGGTCTCAGATTCCTGGGACCTTCTCATCTTGGAACATTGCTCTGACCATGCTAAAATTGCAGATGAGGCATCATATCAAAGTCTAGAAAGTCAGAAGTTCAATTAGAAAGAGAATGGTGATAAATAAAATCCACACTATCATTCTTGGTGTACCAAACACCAAAAAAATGAATTGTATTTTTGAGGGCTTACCATTTGATTATTCTATCATTAGGACTTTATCAGATCTCCCCCTTGGCCCGAGTGTTATTGCTTATTACCAGTTTTCATTTTCTTACATCTAGCACATGCTCTTTGATAGGGAATTTTTATGTTGGTGAAATCTGGATAGGCTGAAAAATCTTAGTAGCCTTAATTCTTATCATTGATTATAGTAATCAACACCCCATTTAGGTCATATGGTGGGTAACAATGCCAAATTTAAACAGTTTCAAATATTATAATGATTAAACCATCAATACTAATATTAGATGTGTGTAATTGCGTGCTATTCAATATAGTGAGGTTACTTTCCTTTTTTTTAAATAATAGCTTTTTTATTTTTCCAAATACATAAAAGATAGTTTTCAACATTCACCTTTGCAAAACCTTGTGTTCCATATTTTACTCCTTCCTTTCTCTCCTGCTCCTCCCGTAGACAGCAAGCAATTCAATATAGTTAAAACATATGCAGTTTTTCTAAACATATTTCTATATTTGTTATACTGCCCAAGAAAATCAGATCAAAGTTTAAAGAAAAAACACACACAAAAAAACAAGCAAACAACAAACAAACAACAAAACAAAGTGAAAATACTATGCTTTGATCCACATTCAGTCTCCATCGTTCTCTCTCTGCATGTGGATAGGTTTTTCCATCACAATTCTATTAGAATCGCCTTGAATCACCTCATTGTTGAAAAGAACCAAATCTATCACAGTTGATCATTACATAAACTGGTTGTTATTGTGCACAATGTTTTCCTGGTTCTACTCAGCAAGGTTACTTTCCCAGAAAATTCCCTTTATTGTCTATTGGAGCTACCTAGAAATCATAGAACTATAGAATTAGCACTATCTCATGTAGCACTTTAAATTTTGCAGAACATTGGATATTTTAAATTTCACCTGAACTTCATAATAACTCTTTGAGGAATGTGTAATTCTGGTATTATTCTACTAATTTTCCAGATGATGAAGCAGAAACAGAAAAGGGAAGTGACCTAGCCAAGGTCCCACAGACAGACTAGCAGCTAGCTAAACATACTACAGTGAGAAAGCTAGACCTTTTCCCCTTACACCATTCTACCTTGATCATCAGTGCTTAGAATTTTTGAAAACTCTTTCAGTTTTTTCCTAGGATACTTCCAGCAATATTGAGATAATCCCTGAATAGGTAAAGAATGACTGGACTTGTTCAGTGAACCAGCCAAGTTGGTGAATATGCATATTATAATATGCAAAGTATAGAATATATCTTATGTCTATATCTATATCTGTAATATATAGTATTCAGGGCTCAGTAGTACTATTGGAATTTTCAAGTGAAATACTTTGTACTAACATTTAGATTCCATATCAAAACACAAGTACTGATAGTGAGGAAGTAGAAATTGATGAAGAGGGATCTCTCTTCCTGTGGATCTCTGGCTGAAAGTATTCATTATAAGTATGGTAATATATCCTAGAGATAAAGAAACTTGGATTATAAACCTGGTTCCAGGGAAGAACACACCCAACTAGATATACTACTTTCATCCAGAGACCCACAGGTACTTATTCATGACCAAAGTTTGTTCTTATTTCCAAGTGAACTATGATTCTTTCAGTCTCTTGGAATGTTTTTTAGTCTCTTAGCACATCAAAAGGAGAGTTTTCATTTGTGCATTTCTTTATGTAATCTAACCTCATTTCTTCAGGCCACAACACAGCCTCTAAAATAAAAGATTTAGACCTGGGAGGACCTTATAGGTGAAACGCATAAAACCTCTTTATTTTACAGAAGAAAAAACTGAGGCAATGGAGTTTTAAGTGACTTGTTTAAGGTCCCAGGTATCAATCAATAAACAAGCATTTGCTAAACACCTCAGTATGCCAGACATTCTGCCAAGTATTGGAAATATAAATACAATACAATTTCTCAAGTAATTTACATTCTAATGAGGAGATAATATGGACATGTGTATGTATGCACACATGTATATGTTTATACACAAACATATGTGAATGGAATAAATATGAAGAGATATCATATAGAGGGGCCATAACAGCTAGAGAATTAGGAAAGCAATCATCTAGAAGATGATACTTCAACAGAACTTTTTTGGGGGGGGGCAATTGGGGTTAAGTGACTTCCCTGGGGTGATGCAGCTAATAAGTGTCAAATGTCTGAGGCTGGATTTGAACTCAGCTCACAGCAGGGCCAGTATTTGTTCACTGTACCCTCTGGAGTAATATCTTGAAGGAAGAAAGGAATTTTTTAAGGTGGAATGAATATTTGAACCCAGGATTCTGGAACGCAAAATTTAGTGCATTTCCCACTCTACTGTTCCCTATTCTACCTTTCCTTCTTGTCTTTCTAATCAGGCCTTCTCTGAAAAGGTCTTTTGTGAGGCAATTTGTGTAGGCTAGAGCTCTGCCTCAGTGAAAGAAAGACCTGGGTAAAAGTCCTACTTCTTTTGCATATAGACTGTGTGATTCTGACAAAGAAACTTTCTTCTCTGTGTCCCAGGTGATTCTTTCTTTCTTTCTTTTTTAATTTTTCCCCAGATACATTTAAACAATATTGTTACATTTGTTTTTAAAACTTTGAATTCTAGATTTTCTCCCATACCCTCACCCCCAGCCTTCATTAAGAAAGTACGTGTGAAATTATGCAAAACATTTCCATAAAAGTCCTGTTGTGAAGTAAAACATAGATCTCACCCCTTAAAAAAGCCCTCAAGAAAAATAAAGTTAAAGACACAGAGATAAAGAGATAGAGAAAGACATAGAGAGAGAGACAAAGAGACAGAGGGAGTGGGGGGAGGGAGGGAGGGAAGAGAGACAGAGACAGAGAGAGACAGACAGACAGAGACAGAGACAGACACAGAGACAGAGGGAGACAGAGACAGAGAGACAGAGGGGGAAGGGCAAGGATAGGGAGATGGGGAAGGGTAGAGGAAGGGGAGAGAGGAGGAGGGAGAGGGAGACAGACAGAGAGACAGACAGAGAGGCAGACAGAGACACAGAGACAGAGACAGAAACAGACACAGACAGAAACAGAGAGATAGAGACAGAGACAGAGGCATAGAGAGACAGAGACAGACAGAGACAGAGAGACAAACAGAGACAGAGAGAGACACACACACAGAGAATACTTCAATCTGCATTCAAACACAATCCGTTCTTTCTCTGGCTATGGATAGGATTTTTCATCATAAGTCCTGGTTACTCTTCAAACATAACAGTTGCTGAACTGCATTGATAAGAAAGTCTCTTCAGTAGGAGATACTTATGTCAATGAAATCTTAGATCTAATCAAAAAGAAGGAAAAAAAGAAAGAAGAAAAAAGGAAGAAAGAAAGAAGGAAAGGGGGATGAAAGGAAGAAGGAAAGAAGGAAGGAAGAGAAGAAAGAAAGGGTGGAAGAAGAAACAGAAAAGTAGTGACTACCTATTTCTCATACTACTACCCATACAATAACCCTATAATGTTGTTTGTGTCCTTTCATCTCTTCCACATCTTCTCTATCATTCTTCTATTTAGCAAAGCAAATAGCTTTCCTTTAACCTTCCCCTGATTGGCCCTTCCACACTCCAATGTTCTGGGCTTCATCTCCTAGCCCACTTTGAGTGTGAGTTTGAGCACAGGTGCTAAGTCTCTGGATGGCTCCCCATTCTGATGCTCCTGCCTGGGAAAATTGCCCTCAACAAACACATTTGATGCTCATACATTATCTGTTGGCTATCTACCCACATGCCCATCTGTCAACATGGCAGCCTGCCTGCTCCAGGCCCTAGTGCCAGTTTCATTAAACAAAGGTGCCAATCACAGGAGAGATTGCTTCTGGAGCCATCTCCTGAAAAAGAGTTCTTCTCACTCCCTCTGTGTCCTGTCTCTGGTCTGGCAGCTCCATCTTAGTTTTTTTTTTTTTTTTTAATCAGTAACACACTTAGAAATTCTGAGCTCCCAGAATGGGACTTGGTGGCCCTTGCAATGTACCATTGTCCAATGCCTTGCCAGTGCCTTGCATACAATGCTTATGCTCTCTGGAGAATGAGGCGCCAAGCTCTATCCTGATTTGTAGATATCAGATATGAAAGGTAGGTAGAAGAACTAGATTTCAAAACTGAAAGGAGATGGATTGTGTTGAGTGGATTCTTTTATCAATAAAGGCAAAAAATTTGAGCAAGAAGATTGAAGTGAGGAGTGGAGAATGGTAGAAATAAATTGGCATAATCTTTTCCTAGTCAGTCTGTATAATTGAGTTGGGATACTACTAAATCTCTCCGTTATATTTTAATCAAAATGATTAAATAGAAGACTCTGTGTATGTGTTCATATGTGCACACACTTGTGCATATCTCTGTCTCTTAGTTCTCACCATATACCATCTCTTTCTGGAATGTTTTCCTTTTGGTTGCCTCTACTTTCAGAATCCTTTTCCTGCAAGCTTCCACTTTGGTATTGCTTGTTCTGAGCAGTTTTTCTGAGTATTCTCTTCCTTAAATTTTCCTACGGCTACTTTGTCTGGATCATGATTTTATTCCTATCTTGTGTTGTAAATTTTTATGTTCTTGAATATTATTTTTATGTGCATTGGAATATAAATTTTTGGTATTAACAAAGCCTAGTATCATGCCCGTGTTTAATAAATATTTGTTGAAGTGAATTATGGGTAGAGACAATTTTTTTGTCTTCATATTCCTAAAGGCCAGGAGGATCCAAATTTGTTTGGAGTAATGCCTAAATCTCTGTACCTCAAAACAGAACATCTTTTGGGGAGAGGGCATCATCTCTGCAGAGGTATTTGTTTTTTAATGGTGAGAAGTATGCTTGGTCCTCAGTTTTCTTTGCAAAGGGAGAAGTCATGGAGTCTATGTTCCTAGAGACCTACTTAAAGGAAGGGATCCTTAGTGGTGGGACTGGATGATCAATAAGCTTTCTTCCAACTCTGAAATTCTGTGAATTGGGAACCATGGTTTGCCTGAGTTCTACTCAATAGTGGGTAGGACCTTTTGAATTCCTCCAAACTCTTTAGAGTAAAATTCAGAATCTACCTTTTTTATAGAAGCTGTATCGTATCCAAATTTTGTTTTTTCTCTAATGTCTAACTGAAGGCCTTATAAAAATAGTCCCTTAAGACATGTTTCTTGAATTAATATTAGAACTAGAAATAACAAGGGTGATATTTCTTCTGATTTGGAGCTTTATATGCATTTGAATTTTCTTTTTCCCAAGGGATAAAGAAGCTCATCTGGACTTAAAGAAATGCAATCATCAGGGAAAAAATAATCAACTTGAATCATGAAGAATTAGTTTCTACTCTAGCTTTTAAGGATCACCCTGACATTACAAAGATACCTTTTTATTTCTTGTTTTTCTTTCTTTCTTTCTTATACACATTGCTTTATGAATCATGTTGGGAGAGAAAAATTAGAACAAAAGGGAAAAATCTGAGAGAGAAAAAAACTGAAAAAAGAAGTGAATGTGTTCATTTATGTTTAATCTTCATAATTCTTTTTCTGAATTCAGATGACATTTTTCTATGAAAAGTCTATTGGTACTGCCTTGGATCACTGAAGTTTTTCATAGTTGATCATCTCACATTCTTGCTGTTATTATGTACAATGTATTCCTGGTTCTACATTTCACTCAGCATCAGTTCATGTAAATCTTTCCAGGCCTTTCTAAAATGAGCTTGTTCATCATTTTTTAAAATAGAATAATAATATTCAATTACCTTCATATGCCATAATTTAGCCATTTTCCAATTGATGAATATAAACTCATTTTCCAATTCTTTGCTACCAAAAAAAGAAATGCTACAAATATTTTTGCACATGTGGGTCCTTTTCCCTCCTTTATGATTTCGTTGGGATACAGACCCAGTAGTGACTCTGCTAGGTCAAAGAGTATGCATATTTTTATAGCTCAAATTGCTCTCCAGAATGGTTAGATCATTTCACAATACCACCAACAATGCATTGGTGTCACAGTTTTCCCACATTCTCTCCAACATTTGTCATTTTCTTGTTATCTTAGTCAATTTGAGAGTATGAGGTGGTACCTCAGAGTTGTTTTAATTTGTATTTCTCTTATCTATAGTGATTTAGAGCCTTTTTTTCATATAACTATAAAAGGCTTTAATTAGATCATCTGAAAATTGTCTGTTCATATCCTTTGATCATTTATCACCTAGTTAATAACTTGTATTCTTATAATATATATATATATATAATATATATATATATTCTTTATATATTATAGAAACAAGACCTTTATAAGAAACACTGGCTATAAAATCCCCCCCCGGTTTCATACTTCCCTTTTAAAAATCTTGTTTGTGTTGGTTTTGTTTCTGCAAAAAAAATTTTTTTTTTCTGAGGTAGTGGGGGTTAAGTGGCTTCCCAGGGTCACACAGCTAGGAAGTATGGTCACATTTGAATTCATATCCTTCTGACTTCAGGGATGGTGCTCTATACACTGTACATCCTAGCTTCCCCTGAAAAAACTTTTTTAAATTTAATGTAATCAAACTTGTCCATTTTGCCCTTTATAATATTCTCTAGTTCTTCTTTTGTCATAAATTTTTCCCTTCTCCAAAGATTTGATAGGTAAATTATCCCTTGCTTCCTTAATTTGCTTATGTAAGGTCAAAATAAGATCAAAATGGATATATTATGCTCCGCTCATATATCCATTTTGACCTTATTTTGGTACAGTGTGTGAGATGTAGGTCTGTGCTGAATTTTTGACATCATTTTCCACTTTTCCCAACAATTTTTATCAAATAGTGAGTTCTTATCCCAGAAACTAGAGTTTGGGATTTTAAAAATACCAGATTATATAGGCCTTGATTATTATGTCATGTGTATCTAATCTATTCTAATGATCTAGCACTCTATTTCTTAGCCAGTACCAAATGGTTTTGATGACTGGTGCTTTATAATATAGTTTTAGATCTGATACTACTAAGCTACCATCCTTTGAATTTTTTTTCATTAATTTCCTTGATATTCTTGACCTTTTGTTCTTGCAGATGAATTTTGTTATTATTTTTTCTAGTTCTATAAAATAATTTATTTGGGAGTTTGATTGGCATGTTACTGAACAAGTAGATCTATTTAGGCAGAATTATCATTTTTATTATGTTAGCATGGTCTACCCATATTTTCCCAATTGTTTAGATATGACTGTCTTTCTGTGAGAAGTGTTTTGTAATTGTGTTCATATAGTTCCTGAGTTTATCTTGGCAGGTAGACACTCAAATATTTTACAGTTATTTTAAGTGGAATTTCTCTTGCTGATGGGTTTTGTCAATAACATATAGAAATGCTGATGATTTCTGTGGGTTTATTTCATATCCTGAAACTTTGATAAAGCTGTTAATTGTTTTGAGTAGATTTTGAGATGATTTTCTAGGATCCTCTATATTTTTTATCCTCATCATATCATTTATAAAGAGTGATAATTTTATTTCCTCGTTGCCCATTCTAATTCCTTTAATTTATTTTTCTTATTGCTAAAGCCATGATTTTTAGTAAAATGTTGAATAATAATGGTGATAATGGGCATCTTTGTTTCACCTCTGATCTTAATTGGAAATGCATCCACCTTCTCTACATTGCAAATAATACTTGTTGTTGGTTTATATAGATACTGCTTATTATTTTAAGGAATGTGCCCTTTATCTCTGTCCTCTCTAGTGTTTTTAATAGAAATGAGTGCTGTATTTTTTCAAAAACTTTTTCTGCATCCATTGAGATTATCATATAATTTCTGTTGATTTTGTTATTGATATGATTGATTATGTTAAAAGTTTTCCTCATATTGAACCAGCCCTCCATTTGTGGTATAATCCCACTTGATTGTAGTTTTTTTTATTCTGCTGATAAGTTGCTATAATCTCTTTGCTAATATTTTATTTAAAATTTTTGCATCAATATTCATTAAAGAGCTTTATCTGTAATTTTCTTTCACTGTTTTGGCTCTTCCTGGTTTAGGCATCAGTACTATATTTGTGTGAAATACCTTTAATGACCCATAAGAGAATGATAACTGTTAAGGTGATCATTTCAATTTAAGACAACCATGGTAAAGACAACATGGCCCAGCAGTTCTCTGCATAATGGGCTTTAAGCCAAAAGAAAATGGAGATCAGGACATATTTGTGATAGAGAATTTGTCTGAGAGTCTTTCACAACTTTCTGAGTATAAGGTGCCTCCTAAGACCCAGAACATTAGTTTAATGGATATTGTCAGCAGTTATTGGTTTTCTTCCTCTATGATTAAATTAGAGGTGAATATTTTCTTTTTTCTTATTAAAGTTTTATTGATATACTTTGAATTTTATGCTACAGTGATTTCCTTATATATTCCCTCTCCCAGCAGAATCCTCACTTGTAAAAAAGAAAATAGTTTTGTCAAACTGTCTGGCAAAACAAAGCTATTTGACCATTCATACAGCATTGTGTTGCTGTGTCCTACCTCTTTATCTAGAACAGAGAAGTGTTTCACCATTTGTTCTATGGAACCAAGATTGGTCATTGCAATTATTCAGAGTTTTCAAAACTCTAGTTATTGTGGAGGTATTTTAGTTATGAAGCAAGATGAAGGCTTTAACTGGCAATAAACTTGAGGTTACTGGTATCACTAGTAGGGACAGTTGTTGATTGCATTTGTAGAAATTTTGGCAAATAGTATCAGAGTTAATACTAATTATTAATTAATTAGTTAATAATAACAGAGTTAATAAAAATTAGATGATGGTGAACTAAAGTCTCCCTTAATTATAACTGCCCTCTTTTTTGCCCAGGATTCAGCCTACTGCTTCTCACTATGTCACCAGTGAGGATGTTCTTCTCTCTTCCCTTTGTCTCAAGGGGAGTTTCCCTCTCACTTTCACCTGGAGTAGATGGAAATCTGTTCATCTTATATGAGAAAAGATCAGAACACCTAAGCAAAGAAACTATAATGTATGAGCAAATAAGTGACAAGTCAGCTAGGCAGCTACGTGGTGCAATAGATAGAATGCTGGATCTGGAGGCAGGAAGATTTGGCCTCAGACATTTACTAACTATGTGATCTTTGTCAAGTCACAACCTCTGTTCTTCTTAATCTACTAGAGAAAGAATGGCCCAGGGAGAGAAGGATGGCAGCACTGTGTCTCAAAATCAGGTCTTCTGACTTATTTTTTCCCCAAACAGAGAAGCTGTAAGTGACAGACAGAGAACACAGGTTCTCTGACTCCTAAGCCACTTTCCACTGTACCATTGGGCAAGTGTCCATTTGTGGAAGATCTTGAAAATCTGCTTGAGAAATTTTTATTTTGACCTGAAACCTATGAAGATTCTTGAGAGAGAAAAAATAAGAAGTTGATTGCTTTGGAAATTTATTGACTTGTCAATGTGGTGATGATGGAAAGAGGACTAAACTTGGAGCCAAAGTCCTGCCTTCAATTTCTGACTCAGACCCTCCTCAGTTGTGTGATTTTGGGTGGGTCACTTTATTTCTAAGGACCCTGGTTACTCATTTGTAAAGGGTTTTGTGATGGCATGGAATTATCCCTGGATTTTCTAAGCAGCAGAGTATAAACCTTGCCAAGTTGGAAGAACTTTGAATAGTATGCCTATAAGGCTCCATCCAGAATGTTCAAAGGGGAATTCTTTTCTTTTCTTTTCTTTTCTTTTCTTTTCTTTTCTTTTCTTTTCTTTTCTTTTCTTTTCTTTTCTTTTCTTTTCTTTTCTTTTCTTCCTTCCTTCCTTCCTTCCTTCCTTCCTTCCTTCCTTCCTTCCTTCCTTCCTTTCTTTCTTTCTTTCTTTCTTTCTTTCTTTCTTTCTTTCTTTCTTTCTTCCTTCCTTCCTTCCTTCCTTCCTTCCTTCCTTCCTTCCTTCCTTCCTTCCTTCCTTTCTTTCTTTCTTTCTTTCTTTCTTTCTTTCTTTCTTTCTTTCTTTCTTTCTTTCTTTCTTTCTTTCTTTCTTCCTTCCTTCCTTCCTTCCTTCCTTCCTTCCTTCCTTCCTTCCTTCCTTCCTTTCTTTCTTTCTTCAGTTTTAGTAGCCCTTCAAAGTCATCATAAAAGGATTGTGATCTGACATTATATGCAATATTCCAAACTCACAAACTCACACCTCTGCAACTGAGACAGGAAAGAGGCAAAGGTAAGCATAATCATTATTGTGTAGCATTAGTTTCTATTGTTTTATCAGTGTTTTCATTAATTTTATTGTAGCCATTGTATATGTTGTGTTCCTGGTTCGGCTAATTTTATTATTGCTAACTATTCAGGAATCATGTTATATAGAATTTTCCATGCTTCTTTGTAGTGCAAACCATGTCCTTAATTAATTTGTAGTGTAAATCACTTGCAATCATGATTATTATTTCTTATAACACTTTAATATTCAATTATATTTGCTAATCACTATTTAGCTATTACCCAATCAATGGATATCTATTATGTTTTTAGTTATTTGCCACCATAAAAAAAAGTTCTATTATAAATATTTTGGTTTATCTGGAGACTTTCTTTCTTGTCAGTGACCTCCTTGGGATAAATGTTACAGTGAAATCTCTAGGTAAACAGATTTAGATACTTTAGCAATTTTATTTGCATAATCCTAAATTGCTTTCTAAAATGTTTACACCGGTTTACAATTCAACCAACAATGATTTAGTATGACTATCTTTTCATTAATTCCACCAACATTGACTATTCCCGTTTTTCATCACTTCTACCAATTTGCTATGAGATGAGATAAAATCTCATTTGTTTTAATTTTCATAGCTGTTATTGGTGATTCATGCTTTCCTCTATATACCTAATAGTTTGTAATTCTTCTTTTGAGAATTGTTTGTTTATACGCTTTGAAAAAACATCTATTGGTTGGTTTAATTGCATTGACACATGAATCAATTTTAATTAAGATTCTCTTAGTATTGTGTGAAATAGGCAAAAGAAAAGCCAACATTATGATTCCTGAAGTACTCTGATGTAAAATAATAATTATTAATAACACATGATTACAATAAATTATATACATATATATATAATATCTATTAGGTAATTTTGTAGGCATTATAGATTTCTGATATTAGTTTACATATCTCCATATCAAATCTTTATCTGACATTAATCCATAGGTTCTGTGGAAGTCATTAGATGTCCCAGTCTAAAGAATGCTAGACCTGGAGACACATGAATTCAAATCTTTTTTTGCCTTGTTTTTTATAATAATAGTTATCATATAACTATATATACATACATATATAGTTTTATTTTTCAAAATACATGCAAAGATAGTTTTCAGCATTCATCCTTGCAAAACCTTGTATTCCAATTTTTTTCTCCCTCCCTCCTCTCTATCTACTTCTCCTAGACAGCAAATAATACAATATAGGTTAAATATGTACAATTCTTCTAAATATATTTCCACATTTATAAGGTTGCATGAGGGAAAAAAAAACAGATCAAAAGGAAAAAAATGAGAAAGAAAAAACAAGCAAGCAAACAATAACAACAAACAACAAAGGTGAAAATACTATTTTTGAGTCACACTCTGTTCCCATAATCCTTTTTCTAGATGCAGATGACAAATCTATTGAAATTGTCCTGAATCATCTCATTGTTGAAAAGAGCCAAGTCTGCTACAATTGATCATCACATAATCTTGTTCTCTTGGTTGTCCTGAGTTCAAATCTTAGCCTAGGCAAGCCATTTACTGTTTGTCTTAGTTTTCTCATATGCATCTACCTTCCAGGGTTATTGTGAGGATAAATTAAGGTAATATTTCTAAAGCATTTGCAAATTTTAAGTTGTTATGTAAATACTATTAATTATTATTATTGTTATATTTGTACTTCCTAGTAACTATACCATCACTCAGTAGTTCCCAAGATAGAATTCTGTGAAAACCAAATAGAAAGGATAGTCAGAATTTATACAGAATCTTTTAGCCATGTGCTAATTTGCATGACTGTGCTTAATAAGGTTTCTGAGTTGACTTGACATAGTACTTGTTTATCCCTTATTCTTAGCCCCACCTCTGACATTTTAAATCTTGGGAAACTAAATTCTTCTCTTTTATATATATACATTTCCTAATAAAGTCAAGAAATTTACATTTTTTTTTGTTTTATTCAAAACATAGAAATGTAACAGTCTCTTCTAAACCATACTTAGACAAGGATTTTGTTAGTTGCATATGAAAAAAAATATGTTTTTTTGTCAGTATCAATCCCAGAAGGCACTAAAATATACTTTTAAAGCCATGGCATCCTATGTTGGTTCAAGATACTCACCTTCACATGACTCCCAGAAAATCATCTGACTTTCAAACTATTTGAGCCTTTGGGGAAAAAGTTAATTTTACTTCTTATCTTTTAAGCACTTTCTGAGCTTCTTCTTCCTTTGTCCATTCTACAATTCCAGCTGTCAGGAAACAGATTTTTGGAGCATTGAGAGTAGTAGACATCAAGAGAGTAATGGAATAGAAGCAATCACCCTGAAAAACACTAGAAAATTATCTGGGATTTAAATTTAGTTCTTGATTCTCCTCCCTGTTCTTCACTAGCCCATCCTTCATATTTATTTCACTTTTAGAATGACATCAAATTGTCCTCTAAGATTTAAGAAAAAGAAGAGTGGACATATTTATTCTCCCATTCTCCGTCATTGCTTCCATAAGATCAGTCAACTAATCCTTAACCTGATTCTGGATGGGGCAGAAAAAAGATGCTATTGGTAATGCCTAAATTAGAACTTAATTCATTCATAGCCTTAGTCACAGACATCCACTTTTTGTTGTTTAGTCTGTTAGTTATGTCTCTTTCTTTGTAACTTCATATGGAGTTTTCTTGACAAAGATAATAGAGTGATTTACCGTTTTCTTCTCTACCTCATTTTATAAATTTGGGCTAAATGACTTGGCAGAATCATACATCTAGTTAAATGTTTGAGGTTGGATTTGAATGCAAGTCCTCTTGACTCCAGGGCTGACACTCCAGTCACTGTACCACCTAATCACTCATTTTTAGTCCTCTCTTTCTATTCATTTATTCCTTTAGGGTTTTTTCTTGACTTTCACCCACTCAACTTCAAGATAATCATACATTTTTGGGAGGGAGCAGTGGGATACTGTGGGAAAGACTTCCTGTAGAAAATGGGATATGAGCTAAGTCTTAAAAGAATCCAGGGAAAGCAAGGTGTGTAAAGTGGGAGTGGGAAAGAGAAGAAAAAATCATTTTAACTATCCAGTGAAAGTACAAAGAGTTGGGATAAGGAATACCAAGTGCAAGGAATAACAAGGAAACTGGTCTCAGGATCAAAGTACCTGAGGAACACTGGAAAAGTATGGTGGGAGCAAATTGTGAAGAGTTCTGACATCAAACAGAATATTTTACATTTTATTTTGAAGGTAATAGGGAGCCACTGAAGTTTATAGAGTCATATGGTCAGACCTATATTTTAGAAAATTACTTCTTTTACTCCCCCCCTCCAATTAATGATGGTAATAGTAACATATTTATATAATGTTTAGTTTTACAAAGGACTTTATATAAATTATCTCATTTGACCTTGGAAAAATTTTGCGAAGTTGGTGCTATTATGGTTCTTCCTATTTTATAGATGAGGAAACTTATCAGTAAAGACAGAAGTTAAATGACTTCCCCAGCATTATACAAGTAGTAAGGTTCTGAGACTGGATTTAGTGTTAGATATTCTTGACTTCAAGCCCAGTACTTTATCTCCCATGTCACCTAGCTGCCTATATTTCCAAGGTCTTCCATTTTATTTTTTTCCCTCAAGAACTTTATAAACTTTATTAGCTCTTTCTTAGTTCTTCTTTCCCTAGTATCACTTGTCCTCCCATGAATCACCACAATTGGTTAGAGATTGTCAGGTTTAACACTTCTTAAGAGGCTCTCTGTCATGCCATGGATACATAGCCTTGTAAGGAAGCAGACTATTCTATTGTTTTTGTTAGATCCACAGATCTAACTCAGTACCTTTCAGCAGAGGGTCACCAATCATCACTATTGGCCTCTTCCTCTGACAATTATTGGGTAATTTCTCCCTTGATGGAACCTGTGGAGCAATCTGCAATCCAAGAAGTTGTTTCCTCCACAGATGGTCCATTTGCTGCTTCTAGGAACAAACACATATCTCTTCCATGACTCCAAAGGCCAGGTGATCCTTCCTTATTTCTTTCTCTGTGCCATACTTTCTCTTTACAACCTTCTGACATTATCCTGTTTATATCATCTTTCTTTTTTGTTTCTTCTTTGCTGCACTTCTTGAGTTCTTTTTTTTTTAATCACTCTTTTCTCCTTAATAATTTGAGGAATAAAGATGCATTCCTGTAAGCCTTTCACTTTTTCATCTAGGACACAGACCAACTTGCACTTTCTTAGAAGTTGTATGATTTTGGCAGGAACATATACCACATGTTCTCAATTATTATTGCCATGATTAATATTATTACCCACCTGTAAAGTGGGTAGTAGAAGTGTCAGTATCCCCATTTCATAGGTGAGGAAACTGAAGTTCTAAGAATTTAAAGATCTTCCTATGGTTATGCAATTAGTGTCTGCAATGGAGTACTCAGGCCAATCAACATCTATTGGTTTATCCACTTCACCATGATGCCTATCAAGGAAGGTTCTGGAGAGAAGAAACAAGGGGAATCAAAACAAGTAGATGTCACCGGATAATTGTATTTTCGCAAGTTGCAACAGAATTCTACTTGCCTGTCATAGTTATTTAAAGGAAGTTCCATTATACTTTTTTTGGGGGGGAGGGCAGAATATAGCTCTTTTGGACAACTTTTTTTTTTTAATTATAGCTTTTTATTTACAAGTTATATGCATGGGTAATTTTACAGCATTGACAATTGCCAAATCTTTTGTTCCAACTTTTCCCCTCCTTCTCCCCACCCCCTCCCCCCAGATGGCAGGTTGACCAATACATGTTGAATATGTTAAAGTATAAATTAAATACAATATTAGTGTACATGTCTTGGACAACTTTTATGGATAATTTCTGCAACAAACTGCCTATTAGTGAGATAGATATAATGAGACCTCTTTGTTTCATTTCACCTTGCAATTGAGTGTGTGTGTGTGTGTGATATGGGTTGGAGAGGGCTTAATTCATTTGGCAGATAGAGGCAGTTGAATCACAAAATGAAATTCAGTTTCCACACGCATCATATATTCTTGTTTTCTTCTTTAGAAGCCTTCCTCTTTTGAATATTAGGCTGTCTGGCCCCATTTGAGGGGGAGGGGGAAAATTATTAGCAGATAGAAGCAGGTAAGATGCAAGGACAATCAAGGAAACAAGAAAAATCCAATTATCTATTGATATTTCCTTGTCTTGATTCTCCTATTGCTTTTCTTCAGAACTTTCCTTGACAGGCTTCATAGTGAAGTAGATAAACCATTGGACTTTAAATTGGGAGGCCTGAGTCCAATTCCATTGCAGACACTAACTATGTGACTATAGGAAAGTTATTTAAACTCTTAGAATTTCTGTTTTCTCACCTATAAAATGGGAATACTGATACTTCTACTAGCCATCTTATAGGGTTGTTGCAAGGAATAGCATTTGATGTTTGTGAAACACTTTTCATATGTTGTTTCATTTGATTGTTATAAGGTTCTCTTCATGAAGTAGGCTCTATTCTTATTCTCATTTCAAAGATGAAGAAACTGAGGCTGAGATTAAGTGATTTTTCCCCAGAGTCACATAGCTAGTGTCTGGGCACAGATTTGAAGTCAAGTCAGCCTGACTCCCAGCCCAGCACTCTATCTACTGTGCCACATAATTGCCTATACAAATATGTTAGTATTATTCTATGATCACTAAGTTCCATCTTGATGTTGATTGACTTCTGCGAATCTCTGGTTCCTTATCTAGAAATGTCTACATTATCTACATCATGGGCTTGGGAGGATCAACTGAGATAATGGATGTAAGAGGCTTAGTAAATAGTAAAACACCATATAATGTGAACTGTTACTTTAATTAGAAGCAACATAGTATAACAGGAATAATTAATATTAGATTTAAAATAGACACCTGCATTTAAATTTGGATGGCTGTTTACTAGCTATGTGACCATGAGCATTTACCTCAATTAACCTCTGTAAGCCTCCATTTCCTCATATGTGAAATGGGGATAATTATACATTATTGAATTTTACTTTTAGGAAAAATAGATTTAGGTTTGAAAGCTAAATGGAAGTGTCTATTCACCATTAAATGAACTTTTTGAAGTTCTGAATGGTATTGGTATTTTCTTTCATTTTCCTATGCTGTTGTTTTTCATTCATTCAGTCACATCCAACTCTTTGTTACCCCAAATGGGTTTTTCTTGACAAAAATACAGGAGTGATTTACCATTTCCTTCTCCAGTGGATTAGGCTATCAGAGTTTAAATGAATCGCATAGGGTCATATTGCAATTGAGTGTCTGAAGTCACATTTGACCCCAGATCTTCCTGATTCCAGTGCTCTATCCATTGAGCCACCTAGCTGGTTTCATTCTCCTTTAAAGTGTAACTTTTTATATTTAGATCTTCTACCTATCTAGAAGTCATTGTGATATATGGTATAAGATGCTAGTCTAACTCCAATTTCCACCAAATTGCTTTCTGGTTTTCCTAGCAATCCTTATAAAATAAGCAGTCCTTTCTCTGGAAAATTTATGTTTTTGGATTTATTGAATACTGCATTGGGAATTATGGGTGTAGTACATTGCATACACTGTCAGATATAGTCAATATATTATTTTTTCCCCATAACTATTTTGTTCCAAGGTACACTTTAGTTTTAGTTATGAGGGTGGTGATATGTGCTATCCATATTTAGGAATGACTGGTATACACACACACAAATGTATGTCTATATATGTATATACAGACATACATGTGTATGTGTGTGTATATATATATATATATGAAATCTAAATAATACATTTTAAAATGGAAAAATTAAGCAAATTCCTAGTAGAGTAATGGATTTTCATTTTCTGTATCATCCTAGTATTGATTTATATCTTGCTGCTTTTAACTAGATGTTTCACTGAAAGAGTTTAAGAAAGTCTTTGATGCATTTCAAGGAAGAAGAAAGGGGAATGCTCCTTTTGGTCTGAACTGTCAGGACCAATGTGGGAACAACACTGTGCTGTGTGAACAAGCAAACTGACGAGGTCAAAACCATTCTAGGGACATGAAGAAATATATTTATATAGGATGCAGGAAAATTTGTCTGCAATTAAGTTTTACTAAAACCATCAAATCTGTTGTTTAGTTTTAAGCAGATGTTGAAAAGGTTTATCCTGGATCCTGTCCTTTTTGATAGGATGTCTTTTGATCTGATGCCAAATAAGAAATCTGGATGTTATTTTGGATTGGGAAATTTCCTTTAAATAAACATATTAGTTAAGTATGTAAATCTGCTTATCATCACTTAGGGCACATTGCCAGAGTCGGAAACATCTGGGGCCTGGTGTCAGCTGACTTATTAATTCATACTCTGAGTATGTTTCACACAGGCTATTGCTGAATATTGTTATCTTGATTGCCTAAGTCAGCTGTGTCTTGACAAGAGTTAGTTACAAGTTCTGAGGTTTAAATTTTGACTCATGAGAAATCCACAGAGCAAGCAAGGCCTGTCTGGGTCTAGTGATTTAGGTTTCTAGTGCCTTTCAGGATTGAGCTAGAAAATTAATTGTTAACATTTCGGATTATGAATGGCACAGATCTGCTTTATTTATCTGAACTGGCCAGCATGTAATTCCGGGAAGGGATTATATGACCTATTCCTGATAAGCACTGAAGTCTGGTCATTAATACAACTTTCTGCTATAAAGCTCCCGCCACATTAAGGAACTCTCTCTCCCTCAGGTTAAAAAAGATACTCCATCTACTTCAACTTTTAAGTCGAGAGTGAATCATTTGTATATGATAAAGCTTTCGGGGCTGGCGGATGATAGATGCTTCACAGCATTCTTCCTAATACAGGTAATACAGTATATAAATCCACAGTGCCCTTTGCACTGTGCTCTTGAATTCAAAGGAAAGCTGCCTGAAAGAACACAATGGAATGTGTTTGTAGAGCATCCTAATGAATGAAGACTTTATGCTAAATGGTGGAAATAGTTCAGGCCATTTGCTGGGTGAGCAGCTGAAAACCAGGATCAAAGAGGCAAGAGAAATGGAGTACAGATAACAAGAATGTAGCCGAGCCTTTTAAAGAAGTTAATTTGATGGTGAGTGCACACTTCCATCTAGCTTCTGACCAGGTCAGTCCCTACTTAGAGCCTAAGAGACTTTCTTAGTCTTGCGAAAGGCACCCTGGCTGGATAACACAGCAGGTGCCCTGCTGTACCAGGTAATGCGAATTTTTATAGTGGTCATGTAGAGACAACACCCCAGCTTTTGCTGTTTGCCCCCAAAGAATGACTTTTATAGCAGAAATTTCAGTCCACATAGAAGAAAATCATGGTTCTATGGCAGATGAGTAGCAGAGAAGTTTGGAGGAAGACACTTAAGAAACCCTAAAAGCATATTATATAGTTAATGTGTTTTCTGCCTAATTATAAGATCCTTTCTTCTCCTACTCTTCACCTTATATGCTGAGATTTAAGTCAGAAATTTTTACTCTTCCCAAGTCAAGTTTAACAGAACATCAAAGAATACCCTCCTGGGCAAAATGGAATCACAAAATTGCTCATGTCTCAGTCACAAGTTTATTAGAAGTTTCGGCACCATTCACTTACTTGCAGTAAACTTGTTAGTCTTGCTAATAAAATAATGCCATAGGAAAGCTTACTTTCCTGCTATCATGCTAGGAAATCTTGTTCTCCAAGGGACAAGAATAAAAGAAGTCTCTCCATAGGGCAGGACATCAGACAGTCACACCAGTGACACAACCACAACACAGTACCCCAATGCCATTATTCACAGTTCCCAGCTCAGTGCCATACATTGGGAAGCCAGTCAGCGGGCTGATGAAGGAGTCGAGGGGGTAAGAGAAAAGATATAGAGGAGACCATAACTGTCAGCAAAGAGACCTTTCTTTTGTTTATTTATAGTCTTTGCTGCCGAGTGGGCCTGCAGCCACTGCCTTTGATTAACACAGTTGACCTGTGACATACTTCAGGCAGGGTGCAACCTTGGCAGCTTGAATACACCTGCTGAGCACCCTTTCTGCAGCATCAGGGCTTAGAAGTGCTGACATCAGCCCCCACACTACCTCAGGAACCTGAGCCAATATTCTCTGTTTTAGTACCTCCTTACTTAAGAGTGGGGTTCTCTACTGGGTACTTCTACCTCCTCTGGAAGACACATGGCACCTGATCTTAAGTGGTCAGTACTTAGGAGGTTGGAATTTGTCTCAAACACTCAACATAACATTACCTGCAGTCCCACACACCTAACCAAGGTATTTTGATTATGATATTCTTTGATACCACATCTATATCTATATCTCTGTAGGGAGAATGAGAGGGCAACCAGTGAGAATGGGATTATAGTTCATCTCATTTAATGCTATTTTCCATTTAAGATTCTTGGAGTGGCAATATTTTGCTCAGGGATAGGGAAAAAGGAAGGGGGAGAGAGAGAGACAAAGAAAGAGAGAGAGAGAGAGAGAGAGAGAGAGAGAGAGAGAGAGAGAGAGACTGGTTTTGTGTAGAAAGTCTGTGTTTAATACAACCACCATTCCTTGGTTGTGCTCATGTGGGAGAATGCCTGACATCCCATTGGTTTGAATAGGGGCAAGGATGCAATTTGTCATAGGTTGGCATGGCTTGTGGACTTATGAATTAAGTTTTGCTCTCTCTCCTGGGAATAGCTAGGATGAAAGAAAGGATTCTCCTGAGATGTGAGGAGAAACAGCTGGAGAACAAAGAATTATCAAGGAGACAGAATTGCTCCATAAGCCAAGATTTCCATTAGCAAAGGTAAACACAGGATGATGATAAATGCTGATGCTAATTTCTACTGTGCTAATGTATGCATGCATATGTATGTCCACATAGATTCATATACATTATCTTCTAAAGTACCATCTAACTCTGCAAAAGCCAGTGACATAGATTATAGGTACATAGGATTGAATCAATGAATTAACAAGCATTTATAAAGTGCCTACAACACATGAAACACTGTGCTTAGCACCGATGATACAAAGGTGAGAATGTTACAAGTCCCTATCCTCAAGGAGCTTTCAACATATATTAGTGGGGGAGAGAACATGTATATGGATATATACAAAATAGATACAGAGTAGATACAAAGTTACCTAGAGGTTAACCTAGAGTAATTTAGAGGAAGGAAAGGTACTAAGAGTTGGGAAGAGGACAAGGAACAATAAAGAAAGATGACTTCCCACCAAATGTAGCTCTAGAGTTGAATCTCAAGGAGGAAATCAGAGATTCCAAGAGGCACAGGTAAGAAAGCAAAATATTCCAGAAATATGGGACAACCAGTGGGAAGGGATAGGAGATAGAATATTTTAGAGAGAGCTAGAAGAGACCACAGAAGCCATCTACCCCAACTCCCTCATTTTACAAATGAGGAAACTAATGACTGGGGAGGTTAAGTGACTCATTGAATTGTTATGGTTAGTAGCTTTCAGAGTAGGGATTTGAACTTGAACCATTTGGTTCCATATTCAGTGCTCTTTTCATTATATCTTGCTACTTCTTATTAATGCATATTCCTTCAGTAGCTAGAAAATAGATAGAGAAGGACCCGGGAAAGAAATCGGTTTTCTTCATACTAATTCTTCATACTTTATCACTCAGACATAGCAGCAGGTGCTCCAATGGCAGCCAAACGTGCTCTTTCCTTTCTCCTAGACTCATTGACACACCTCTATTGCCAGCCACTGACACACCTGCTACGGTGTGTAGGAGAGACCTAGGCAATCTTTCTTCTTGAAGGTGAACTTTGGCTCTTCATAGTCATTCATCTATCCATTCATTGAACAAACACTGATTGACAAGTTTGGGTGGAACACTGGGCCAGGTGCTCTGGGGTGAGGAATAGTAAATAAATAAAAGGCATGAATGTTCCAGAGAGGAATGGGATATTTGTTCTAAGTAAAAAACAAAAAAAATACTGTCTCCCCTGCCTTGGATGATGTGGGAACTTAATTCAAAAGTGTTCTACTTTCTTTTCTATATATAATTCTACCCCTTGCACTTTCTTTGCTGGGAGGAGTTACTGAGTTCATTTTATCCATTACTCCTCTCTCCATGCTTTGATCATTTGCTTTCTCTGTTACCCATTTTTTTCTTAAGAATTTAACTCTACTTTCCAGCTTCAGATACTTCATTTGTGTCCTCATCATTTCAGTTCTTGATTTCCCAAAATTTTATTCTTACCATTTTGTGGGTTGAGAAACTGAGGAACAGAGAAATTGTAATTGTCTTAGTGTAATAATTTGGAGGTTTTTTTAACTACCTAAGGAGGTTCATATATTAGTTATCTAGGGAGTTAATTTATGTGTATTTTATACTAGTATGTGTATACTATATATGTAGTACATGTATATACATGTGTATACTAGTATGTGTAATTTATACTAGGAAAGCTTTGGACTTGTTCAAAAGACCTGACTTCAAATCCTATCTCAGTCACTGTGTGACTCTGAGAAAGACATTTAAACCTTTAGCCACAGATTTCTCATCTTTTTAAGTAGTGATGGATATCACCTGCCTCACTGGGTAGTTATGAGGATCAAATAAGATAATATGTGAAAATGGCCTTATCCTTTCTATGATTATGGACTTAGAGCAAGAAGGGAATTCAGAGATTAATTAGTATAACCCTCCATTATTCAGATGAATAAACTGAAGTCTTTGAAGATTAAGTGCCATACCTAAAATCACATAGCTATTTTATGGCAGATTTGAGATTTGAATCCAGGTCCTATCAGCTGTATTTAAATGTGTATTACTTTATAAATTTCTGTTTGAATGAGAAAATTGAAGTAGAGAGAAGAAAAAAAGTTAAAGTAAAATGGAAAAATTAAAAATCAAGCAGGTGAATCTAGAGTTGTATTCAAGAGAATGCTCACTATTGATTCACTAACCTTATCTTTTTGCCTACAGAAGTATTCTCCATCTCTCCATGAACTGAGTGCATTTTTCCTTTCAATCTTTAATAAAACTTTTTTTTGCCCTTTGTCTATAAGTTTGAGAGGAAACTAGTCAACTGGTAACTTAAAATTTAAACTCTATCTGGAGGAGGTGGTTGGTATTTGTACTCCCAGAATAAATCAAGTGATGGATTATCTGGTTTGGTTGGGAACCTTAAATTCTGATTAAACTTTGTAGATGGTCTTATCCTCTCACCAAGGATTATTCAAGTGGGTATAGATTCTCCCAAATAGAGTCCATTATTTCAATTATTTCTTTCAAATACATTTTTATTTGAAAAAATCTTTTATTTTTATATAACCTACATTTTTATAGATTTTTGTATATAACCTAAAAACAATCTTTTATTTTTACCTGATATTTCTAAGTGGATCCCTTTTCATCCCCTCCTCAATATATTTATTCGTAACTTTTTACATATACTTATTATGAAATAGCATTTGTTTTTATATAGCTGTGTTGGTTATCAGATCCTTTTTTTTTACTTTGCATTTTTTAATACCAAACAATTTTCTCTATCAATAGCTTCATTTCTTAACCTAATTCTATTAATTTTGTCCATAAAAAAGCTTGTCACCTTCATGTGATCAGTTGTCTGTATCTGTTTTACCACATATTTGACAGTATGCTATATTCAAGAGCATAGATGATCTTTACTTAAATTTGAAAATTGTATTGCCATCTTTTGCTTTTATATCACATTTATTTCCAAAATAGACCTTCCTGATGAGTCATCTCTTCTAACAAAAAATTAAAAATAAATATGAGGAGAAAATAGAAAGCAGTTCAGCAAGGCTAACCATCATATTGACTGTTTTTGTAATGTCTCATTTTTACCCACCTCTTCAATGAAGGTAACAAAATGCATTTTATAACCTTTTCCTAGAGGTCAATATTGGTCATCATCATTACAACACTCAGCTTTGTTCTGTTTTGTAATTGTTACTATTTCTATTGTTTAAGTATTGTGTATATTATTTTCCTAGTTCTGTGTGCTTTACTCTGTACCAGTTTAAATAAGACTTCCCATGCTTTTTTGAACTCTTCAAGTATTCATTAGCATTGATGTTCTCTTAAAGTATTTTTGAGAATCTAGTTTCCTTAATTAACAACTCAACAATAAGCACTATAAGACAACTGTCATATGAAATACACTTTAAAAGGTGCTTCACATTCAAAAACAAAATGCCAAAGTATGCCCACTCTCAAGTAACTCACATTTTATTAAGGGTATATAATACATACAAAAATGAGGAAATATAAAATAATTGGAAGAGAAAGAGAATGCTGTCAATAAAGGGTAATCTAGAAAGGATTTCCATAGGAAGTGGCACATGAGATAAGCCTTAAAGGAAGTTAAGTTTTGGAGGAGGGGAGGTCAGTAGTGTCAAAAACAATAGAAGATGAATAACGACAAGTTTCCTTAAGTTAAAGAAAAATTGGTTAAAAAGGGGGATATATATATATATATATATACATATACTAAATACTATATATATATATATGCATGTGTATGTATGTGTGTATATATATATATATATATATGTACCCAGACATAACTACATATATATGTGTATATAGATAAATAGATTTAAATGTAACATAGGATTTTGCCTACATTATCTCATTTAATCCTCATAGCAATCCTGTAAGATAAGCACTACTAGTAAACACTACAGATGTGACAATCAAGACTGAGAGAATTTAAGAGAGTTGGCCCAAACCACATAACTAGTGAGCATCCAAAGTAGCATTCAAACCTAGATCTTCTTGCTGCTAAGTCCAATACTTTATCTTCTGTGCAATAGTGCCCCAAATTTCAAGGGATAAAAATTGAGTGGAAAGTGAAGAAATGGAGGCAAATTATGAAAATAACTTTTTCAAAAAGTTTAACTATGAAAGAATGGAAAGATCAATGAAAAAAATTCTTTGATAAAAAGAAAAGTGGGCAAAGAAACTCATACCCATGCTTCTTGAAAATGAATCTGCTACTTAGGGCCTATACATTGGCTAAACATGGCACTTCCCTCTCAGGGTTGTAGTGAAGATCCAATAAGGTAACAGATGGAAAGTGCTAAGCAAACCTTAAAGCACCAGACAGATGATTGATTAACTATGATGATTAGCTAACATTACATAGGTAGGCAGCAGTGAAGAATCAGCAAATGAGAAAGAACAAGAGAAATGAGAAATAAGAGAAAAACAAAAAGATGAATGAAGGGGCCAACTCTCAGAGGACATGGGAGGGAATGGGCTTTATCCCCCGAACAAAAGTGTAGTGGTTGGCTTTGATAAGAAGAACTCTTTTTCATTAGTAACTGGAGTAAATGAAGAGAGAATGGGGAATATTCAAAGGAATTTGGATATGCAGAAAAAGAGAAAAGAGGAAAATCATGGCATATTACTTGTTTTCTCAATCGATTAAAAGAAACAACCCTCTGTGAAGAGAGCAGGAATAAGACATGATGTAGAACATTTAAAGAAATAATCTGAAAGGATCATAGATCAGGAATGGACCTAAAAGTTTATCTAGTCCAATCTGTTAATTTCACATATAAGGAAATTTAAGCCCAGGGAGAGTATAATTTGTCTAAGTCACACATATATTTCCATTCCCCGACAGATAAAGGGCAGGTAGTTCTCCAAAGAATATCAAGGTATTTGCAAACACATGAAAGAAGCCTCCAAATCACTAATGAAGAAAACATGAAGCTTTATCTCACATCCTGCAAAGTGGCAAAGGTGATTCCCCAAAATGACAATAATTAGTATTGGAGAAGTTATAGAATGATCAATATACTAGTACATTTTTAATGCATCTGTGAAATGATAAAGTACAACCATTTTGGAAAGCACTTTGGAATTGTGCAAATACAATTTAGTTTATGTACTAAAATGTTCATACGTTTTGAACCAGAGATTCCTTTACTGGGCTTATATACCCCAGGAAGTATATAGTGAATTATATATATGTATGTGTATACACACATATACAACAATATTATTTTGTATTATATATGGATTTACTTGTCTTATATATATATAAAATACAAAATACTGTTGTTGAGTTTTGGGGGAGTATATAATAATTGGAGAAAGCAGAGAAGGCCTCTTGGAGAAGATGGTCCTTGAGCTGAGCTTTGAAGAGGAGCTGAGGATTACAAGAGGCACAAGAGAGAAAAAAAGAGCATTCTAAGCAAAGGAAAACAATCAATGTCAATATATATGACTAGTAAATGTCAGATTTGCATCGCCAACAAAAGCTTCATGAAGGAAGTAAGACTTAATTGGAATCTTGAAGAACAACTAGGAGATGGATAGTTGGAGAGATGAAGGGAGCTCATTCAAGAACATGTACCTCACACAAAATGTCATGTTGTAATGCTCAATGTCTTCTTTCACCTTACTTAACATAAAGTGGCTCCCTGATGCCCAGTGCCATTTTGAGTGTTGTGCAGAAGAAAGCATTCCCACCTTAGAGAATCTTATGCTCTACAATAGAAATATTAACCTATATGGCAGCTTTGGCTTTGAACATTCATATTCCATGTGCTGTGGGATCAATACACCTTCAAATACCTTCCTATTCACTAAGGCATTATCTCCCCATACTTCTTTGTTCCTGCCTCTGTTTGTCAACTTTACAATCCTTTTATTGCCAGGAAAAGCCTTGGGAAACTACGAACAGAAGGAGGGATTATAAAAGGATTTTTAAAATTAAAACATGCTTTCTTCAGGACAACAGAAGCACAATACCTTGGCTCTCTGCTGGTGAAAAGATGTGTTTTCTTTTTTAATTAGCACACTGCTCCATTCCATTAGTGTGGGACAAGTGCAGTCACACAATTGAGTTGCCAAGCCAAAGGGAAAAAAAAGATGCATTTTTTGCGGTCCTCCCTCTATTGATGGATACTAAAAGCAGTCCTGGAAAAGAGAATCCATGTTACAAATAATAACAATAATAACAGTGATCATAATAATCATAGTAACAAAATACATTTGCATAGCAATTTATGGTGTCTTTATTTCATAGCAACTCTCTGAGGTATATAATGCAAATATCTTGAAAAGCTCCTCTTTTCCAGAAAAGAGTTTGATCAAGATGAAATGGCTTTTAAGCATCAGAACCAAGAGTCAAATAGAAGTTTCATGATGACTGGGCCAGTGCTTTTTCTATCATACGATAATACATCCCTAACTTTTACTAGTGGAATGATTCAAGTGAAAGGCAATAAGAGGTAATAATGAATAATAATAATATTACTAATAGCATTTTATTTATGCTTTAAGGTTTATAAAGCATTTTCTTGATATATCTCATTTGGTTTCCACAAGAAAGTGAGATAATTTTGCATATTTTACAGCTAAGGAAACTGAGACAGGCAGAGTTTGAGTGACTTGCCGGAGGTGACAGAGCCAGAAAATACCTGAGACAGAATTTGAACTTAGGTCTTCTTGACTTTGTGTCAGTCATTCTATTAACTATATTACCTTGCTTCCAATCATAGAGAATTGGATGAAGCTTATGTCATGAAGGAATAGTACTTACCCTATTCAAATTTCCACTTAGGACTAGAAGTTTGGAACTAGAAAGACTATTTATTCCAACCCCTTCTTTTTTTTTTCCTTGTGGTGAAACAAGACTCACAGAGATAGTTATATAGATAGTGACAGAGGTGAGATTTCCACTCAGATCATGAGATTGCAGACTATGGGATCATAGGTTTAGAGATGAAAAGAATCATTGGCCACTGAAAAGGTCAAAAAAAATCTGACTTCCTCATTTTCTAGAGCAGAAAACTGAGAGACAGAAATGTTAAATGATTTGCCAAATCACACAGTTAAGGAATCTCTAAGCTGCTATTTGAACCTAGGCCTTCCAGACCCTAAGTCTTATTGCCTTATTCCCTACCCCATGCTGCTTGCCCCCTGTTTCTTTCCCCCCATGGATTTCCTCCTCACCTCTGATTATTCTAGTATGTGAGGTAGAAAAGCTGCCTTGCTTATCAAAGTCTTTCCTTATTATTGGTGCAAGGCATCTGTTTTTCTGTTTGCTTTGCCTTACTTCTTCAGTTCTAGCAGGTATCCTGGTGCTTGATGACTGTTTGCCTGGACTTTGGACTCCTACTTTGCTCTGCCCTCTGGTATTTGCCTACTCTGACTTCTTGTCTGTGTACCTGGCTTCTGATCTCCTGCCTGCACGAATGCTCACTCGTTCAGCTTGCCTTAATTCTGGTTTACCTATCTCTTCTGACTCCTGCCATTGCTCAGCTCTTTAGTGACCTTCTTCAAGAGTGTCCATCTGTGTCCAACACTGGGTCTGCCTTGAGCAGCATCAGCTTCTTTTGCCCAGCTTGTTCCTTATGTAAGATATACCTCATATCTTTCACTTCCAGTCTGGACACAGTTTCCTGAATCTTTTATTCTTTCCTGACATTGACCACCTGGAGGTCTAGTGCGTAGGATCTAGGGTTCTTCATACCCAACCAATTGCTAAGGCTCAAAAAGTATTTTTGCACATCTTCTTTCCTTTCTCCATTATTCTTGGCACTGCCCTGGGTCTTCACTGCTACTGCCCAGAATTTCCAATAGGAGTCTCCAAGTAGGGCATGTAATCTATGATTTCTTCTTTTTTGATTCCTCCAATACACAGATAGGTTTATATCTAGCATACTCTGCTAAAAACAGCAAGAACAATTTAACCCCCCCAAAAAAACCCAAATTCCAACCCCTTCAATGACTTCTTTTTGAATTTTGAAGAAAGTCCACACTCTTTAGGAGAGCTGTTATTTCTAATTGTGGTGCCTATGTAACCATTACAAAACCTTCCTAGGGCAAATAGCATGAAAGAAACCCACAAATCAATTTTTAACATAAAATACTGTAGGGATGTAGGGAAGGAGGAGAGAGAGAGAGAGAGACTTGGGGATTATAGTCCCTGTGGTAGAAAGTCAGACTCTGAGATGCCATTTCTGGAGAAACTGCCATCAGGGGAGGGAGTAGAAGGAGACCAGGTAGGAGATGAGCTCAACTGGGGTATGGTAGCTGGGGAGGAGAGTGAAGGCAAAAGATGCATGCTACCCTGGTCGTTTCTTTTCTTAGTTAATTACTCTTGATAACTTAGGTGCTAAATTCTGTCATTTCTATTCTTTTAGAATATAAATACTAACACACAAAAATTTTTGGTGCCTTGGGGTAAAGCCCTCATCACCTCAGTTGAGTTTTAGCTTTTTTCCTTAGTCTGACATTCTAGGCTCTTCACAATCTTTCACATCTATTTTTTGCAAACTCATCTCATATTCTCTTCTTTACTTATTCTACACTCTTTAAACCATGTTACTCCCTCCCTTTAAAAACATTCTGCAGTTTTTCCACATTTGTTCCTTTCCATTCCACCTATTATTCTCTATATCTAGAATGCTTGCTCTTCATCTCCAAATTCAAATATGGCCTCCTTTATGAAACCTTCTTGATCTCTGTGGTTGACAAGTACCTTTACCTATTAGAACCTCCCATGCACTCCTATGCCCTGCTCTTATGCACTTATTATGGGCAAGTTTTGGGGGGATTTTAAAATTGTTCTTGATGTTTTTAGCAGAGTATGCTAAATATAAACTTTTTTTTCCCAATAGCCCTATGAATTAGACACTGCTATGCCCCATTTCTACAGATTTGAGACCTAGGGAGATGAAATAATTTATTCAATGTTCCACAGGTAATAATAATAACAATAATTATTATTATTATCATTATCTCTAAGTAGATTTTGTCACCAATACTTTCTCCCTTTATAATTCCTTCAAAATACCAGCACACCAGCACTGGTTACTTAACTTCAGACCTATTACTTTTATCAGTATAACATACTTGGAACACCATCGAATTCATAACATTATAGGTTTCATAAGGGCAAGATCTGGACTTCATCTAAATTTAACTTCCCTAGAAGAGAGAACAATATTCTGCCTATGGTAACAACTTTATATGTGTGTTGAATACATGAATGAATAGGTAAGTTAACCATTCATTTCTTGGCTTTGTACAACTAGGGAGAGAGAGCATTAGGGCTTGATGAAGAAAGTACACAGGTGGAATTATGGGTGGAAGATTTCCTTCATATACTTTCTACAGTGCATTGAATACAGAGCATGTTTGATAATAATCTTGAACTCAGACAAGCCATCTGAATTATTTTGCAGTCACACTTCCTTTGCATTTGAGGGGCCTCAGTTAAACTTTGGAGAGGGCCATTTCAATTGAATGATGTTTCAAAACAGTTTGCAAAGGCTAATATTGGTGAAGGAGATATGGAGAAGTATAGGCAACCAAATATAAACAGGTAGGTCGATTTTTATTACAAATTTATCAGAGAAAAAAGGACATGTATATATATGCATACATACATACATACATGTAATCTCTTTACTCAATTAGACTTTGAAGGACTATGGGCTATTTTCAAAACCATTCTCTACTTAAAAATTCTCCAACACTGAAGATAATCAAAAGCAGGTACCCCAGATTCTGAAAGAGATTTTTCAAAAAAGAATTTCCAAAATATTTTGGCAACTAGAATAAGCTACTAAATTTCCTGAAGTGACTACTGTGAGGAAGAGCTTAAGTTATGATTGGTTTGTTAAAAAAAAAAATCAGTGATACTATTTTAGAGTTACATCTTTTATTAACAATAAGTAAAAAAAATAAGTAAAAAAAACTGTAATAGTGGATAGAAAGCTGATAGAGTCAGAGAGATCACAGTCCAAGTTTTGCTTCTGAAACATAATGGCTGGGTGGCTATGTACAATAGAGTTCAAAGTAGTTTTCAATCAGTCAAAAACTATAAATTGCAGAGAAGGTACTGGCTGGATTGGCTGACATGGATAAGAGGGAGCTTCCTTGCCAGGGATTTCCCTAGGCCAACCAAATCACAGATCACAGTAATGGGTAATTGGAGAACTGATATAATATATACACACAGCCCCATTGTTGCCTGAAGAGTTAATTCTTGTTAGCATATGACAGCAGAGAATGAAGCCAAAAATTTAGCCTTCTAATGGAATAGAGCCCTTCATGTACATATGTGGGAGGACTAGAAAAATGACTCTGGGGAGAGAACAGAGATTTGTGTATTTCCCAGATCTCAGAGTAACCAATTCTGTTCTTTCTCTAAGAAATGATTTTGTTTCTCTGCTCTGATGAAATATAATGTTCCACTGACTGTTAAAAATGAATAGGGAAGAATTTTGGATCTCCCTTTCTCAAACCATTCACTGGGACTGTTAAATGAAAATTAGAAAAAAACCTGTCATTTGTAAATTCAAACAGGTCTGTAATAGAGAGAGGATGTGAATTTACATCATATTAACCTATTCCAGGTCTATGAGAGAAAAAAATTTAAGAAGATATTTTTCAGAAATGAGAAGATTTGGCTACTAACTTTGAGGTTGTGTTCACTTTCTGTATCATAGCTTTTGCTGTGTTCCTCTGCCTCATAAAATGTGTATATCTTTTCTTACTTTCCTTAGAAGAGCTACCCCCAGAAGACAGAGATGAGCATGGTTGTCACTTCCATTAGAATGTAAGCCCATGGAAAGCAGGCATTCATTCTTTTAATTTGTAAACACAGTGTAGCACAGTGCCAGGCACAGAAGAGATGTGTAATAAATTGTTTGCTTATTGGTTAAGTGAATGAAAAAAGGGCATATCTGCAAAAGAAAACTACATGAACAAACAATTGTGAATTGACACTGTTTTTGAAATAAGACTTGTACATCATTTGTCCAAATCATGTTTGGTGTACTGTTGCCTTCCTGGACCTGCTATATCTCCTTCCATTCTTCAAAAATGGATCAGATTCTTCTCAGGTCATAATTTTCCAGCCAAATTTTCACAGCCAAATAATATTATTATTAGTGTTCTGATATTAAAAAGGGGGTCTTTTGTGGCAGAGAAGCAGTTGTGTAGAACAATTGGAAGTTTTATACAAGTTTCAAGTAGTGGTACAGCTTGATAACCCATTTGTCTTTGTCAGTTAAGGTCCAGACCATTGTCCAAATGAAATGTCTATCAAAGATATGATAGTTATCATGCTTCTAGAGCTGGTGGGGACCTTGGAGGTTTTTAGTCTGACCTTTTCATTTTATATATAAGGAAGCTATGGCCCAGGGAGGGAGGACACTTAAGTGACTTATCCAAGATCCCATAGGTGACAAATGTGTAAGGAGAGATTTGAAACCAGATCCAAATGACTCCAAAGCCTGTGCTCTTTTCATTGTATCATTTAATTTCTGCCAAAATTAAAATAAACAAAAAATCCTAGACTAAACAATGGAACATTTTATTGAGTCTAGTGAAAAGCATGGTTTCAACTCCTATTCAGATGGTGAAATTCTCTGTTGGCAACCACAGGCAATTGTTTTCTTTTTTCCCTTTCTGCCTGCTTTTTTCTTTTTCTCTTCCTTCCTTCTTTCCTTCCTTCCTTCCTTCCTTCCTTCCTTCCTTCCTTCCTTCCTTCCTCCCTCCCTCCCTCCCTACCTACCTCCTCCCTCCTTTCCTTCCTTCGTTCCTTCGTTCCTTCATTCCTTCCTTCCTTCCTCCCTCCCTCTTTTCCTTCCTTCCTTCCTTCCTTCTTTCCTTCCTTCCTTCCTTCCTTCCTTGCTTCCTTCCTTCTTTCCTTCCTTTTTTCCTCTCACCTCTCTCTTCCTTCCTTCCTTCCTATTCCTTCCTTCTTTTTTCTATTCTGTCTCTATCTGTCTCTCTGTGTCTCTGTGTCTCTGTTTCTGTCTTTCACAGTAAATCTGGGAACATAAATCTTTCCTGGCTAGCTGTTATAAGAGAAGTGTCTAAAATACATTTGATGAAAGCTCAAAGTAAGGCAACTTAACAGTTTACAAAAAGTCTTCCTCATAAGAAGCTTGGGAAGTATTGGCTTCCCCCATTATTCTCTGGGTTTCAGTGGGAGGATCAGCTGATGGCCTCTTTGGGCTTCTGACAAAAGCCTTCCTTCCCTCATAGCTCAACTGCCCTCCCTCCCTGTTTGTGGTAACAATGTTGAGGATGGGTTATGATCTCTCCAAATTAGATAGAATGCTTAGAAAAACAGTATCTTGAAAAACCAAATTTTAAGGCAAGCTTAGAGCTTTTTATCTACAGCTATTTAAAATTAAAAGTCAGAGAAAAGAGGAATGAAGTTTTCTTGAAAAAAGAAATCTTTCCTTGTTTCTGTTTCTTTCTCTTTATATCTCTCTGAAGCTATAACAGATAATTGGACATGAAATTTTCTTTAAGGAAAAAAAAAGATCTCTCTTGGTTTGTTTCTGCCTGCCTCTCGATTTTTTTCTCTTGTGTTTCTGTGTCTGATTTTGACTGTGGATCTGTCTCTGATTCTCCCCTTCTCTTTGTCTTCCTCCTTTTCTGTCTTCTTTTCTGTCTCTTTACTTCTCTCTGTGTCTGGCATCTGTCTATCTGTCTGTCTTTTCTCTCTCTTCTCTTTTCTCTGGCTCTCTTTATCTGTCTGTCTGTCTTTGCCTTTCGACCTCTATTTCCATCTCCCTGATGTCTGCCTCTACCTTCTCTCTTCCTTTTTCTCTGGCTCCCCACCTCCTCATCTCCCTATCTTTCTTCCTCCCTATCTCTGTCTGAAGTCTATCTGTCTCCTCTCTCTCTGTCTCTGTCTCTGTCTGTCTCTCTGTATCTGTCTCTCTGTCTCTCTGTCTCTCTGTGTCTCTCTCTCTCTCTCTCTCTCTCTCTTTCTCTTTCCTCTCCTCTCCCCCTTTTTTTCTGGCTCCCTCCCCCTTCACATTATCTTACACAGCAGATGTTAGAAGATGGTTGTATTCCATATGCTGGGGTAAGCAGTCTTTAAAGCTTCTAGAGAAATTTACCTTGTACAACTGACAAGTGTCAGGGAAATGTGGGAGAAAAGCTCTAAATCTAGATCACATACATGTATGTGTGGGTGGGGAGTATGCCAGTAGGGTGTATGTTGGAGGGTGGGGGGAAGACTGAGTGCTAAAGAAAGTTGGTAAAAATAGTCACAGGGAGAGCATCTTAGTAAAATAAGACCTGTTAAACCAGGCCAAGAGCAGCGAGACCCGACTTTTTCTTATGGGATACAGTGATAAAGAAATTACATAGTTATTTGAGAGGAACATAAATAAAGATTAATAGGTTAATGAGTTATTTTCCTTTCATTACTACACTATTGTACTTTATTATAATTGCTTTGCACTCATTTAATTAAATTTGAACTGGGGCCAACACAAGATAATTTGTTTTCCCTGTACTAAACAATGAGTATGCAGATTGGAAGTACTGAAGCAGTAATCAGCCCTCTGTTTGCAACACTTTTCTACTCTGAGTAGACATTATAATTGATAATTTGATTGTTGCAGCACTCTGTGCAATATATTTTAAAGCAACATTAACATAATGGAAATTATGTTGTGAGCTTAATCTGAGCTTTTCACTGGGCAACTATCTGCATCCTCTTCTGTGTAACAAACGAGAGTCTTATAGAAACAATTCCCATCACTTTGCTAGGAGGAATTTTATTTTATTTTTTGAGAAGTGCACTTTGCTTCCTTGTCTAGCTACGCTTTTCTGGCCTTACTAGGCCAAAAAGAAAGAAGAAAATAAGACCTGCTAAAAGCAAAACAAAACAAAGCAAAAAAAATTTACAGCCAAGAACCAAACCAAAGCATCACACTCTGAGAATATTCTTAGGTTTAAAGAACAGTTCTTGATAGTGGCAATGGAGAAGAAGAGGCATACTCTTTCCCATAGATATCTAAATGAGAAATTAGTCAAGATAGTTTATAGAGACAGCAACACTTATGTCTACTTATGTACTGTTGGTGGTAAATGCAATGGCCTGATCCTGAGATGCACATTCTTTTGTATGGGGGAACCTGTAGGTCTTTGTAAATAAGAAACTTGCTAAGTGACCCTGAGCAGGACACATGGTTGCTAATATCATCCCATGTGTCCTGCCCGGAGTCAAATAGCTAGTAAAATGTCTGAGTTCACATTTGAACTCAGATCTTCCTAACTTTGAGTCTCAGCCTCCCCATCTGCTACTTCCATTGTTATCCATCAATCAAGGATTTTTTTCTCTAAATCTGGTCTCCCAGCAAAACTGGAGGTTATATATTTGACCACAGTTCTGAGAGGTTGGCCCACAGGTGGGAAGGAAGAAAAAAAACAGTACTTAGATGACATATGTTGAGATGACTAAACTTAGTAAATATTTATTTCTGTGTTTGTTTTATGAGGGGGAAAGCACCTGCCAGGGGTTGGAAGAGTCTTTGTATTTTTCTTGAAAGGGGGAGGAGTTGACTGAGATTTCTTGGTTTTAAAGCAAACTGCTAAGATTATGGTTGTATTATGAAAGCCCAGCTTCTTTGGAGAAAGTGGCTTAACCATTTTTCTTGTACTCTCTTGTGTATATTGGCATAAGCACTGGTTAATTTACCTTGTGTATTTTCTGGGGCCATGTATATGACTGAAAATGAAATGTGATGCCCTATCTCCTCACAAAAAAAAAAAGAAAAAAGGACTGACTTTATTCATTTTTGTCCTCTATAAGATTTCTGAGAAAGCAGATTGGCCCTAGCAAAGTGCTAGTATTCTCCAGTGAACTCTTGAGTGTAATAATGGTACATCTGTTGCTGATAGTCTTTTATTCCCTCCCCACTGTTTCCTGATTTGGAAGGACCCAGTTTTACTCTAACCACTTGTCATGAGATGGAGTTCTGTTACTTTCCCTTATCCTTTTAAAAGGTTTGAAAAGGAATGAATTTCAGTTTTTCAGTACTCTTTTCCCACTCCAATCTCTCTTTAAAGAAACTTCCATCTTTTTATTGAATGGTGTATATTCCCTCATGTTCACAGATGTTGAGTTTAAATTGAAAGCTCAGTAGTTGGGATACTTACAGTACACAGACACCATCTCTGATTCTTGCATCAGACCACTGCTGGCTCTCTGCCTCCAGAGGAGATATCTCTAAGGAAACGTGGTCCTCAATAAAAAGTAAGGGCAGACTCCCAAGCACAGATGCACAATGATCCCAGTGGTCCTAGTTCTTAGGTACAGGCAGTTTTGGTATACTTGGTGAAACAAAATGCCACTTTTACACAGAGCCTCTTTCAGTAACACTCATCCCTTCCTTTCTTGATTTCTCATAGCTCTATTTTAATTCTATTCTAACTCATATATTCTGGCTCTTGTTTATACAGTCTTTTATTATAGAACTATATTTATTATATTGTATGTAAAACATATTATGTTATTGTTTTTTCATGGCTTCATGTTTGCACTTCATATCACCAAGCAGATTATGAACTCCTTAAAGATAGAGCTCTTGCTCATATATGCTTTTTCAGAGAGCCTTCATAATACTTTATACTGCTTTGTTCAGACATTTCAATTGTGTGCAACTCTTCATGACTCCATTTGGGATTTTCTTGGCAAAAATACTAGAGTGGTTTGCCATTTTCTTCTTCAGCTCATTTCATAGATGAGAAAACTGAGGCAAATGGTTAAGTGATTTAAAGCTAATAAATAAAAGCTAAATAAATTTAAACTCAGCTCAATCTGCTCTAGCTCAATCTAATATACAATATCCAGCACTCTATCCACTCTACCATCTAGCTTCATAGCACTCGATGAATGGAATTAAGCATCGCTCCATCTTAACTTTTTTCAGAGTTTTATTTTATTTTATTTTATTTTTTTTACTGATTTTACTTCCTCTTCAAGATTTGGAGTATAGGAGATACACCTAGATTTTACTGAGGGCCTTTAGACTTAGAGAAAATCAGGAAAGAAAATTTACTAATAACTTTGCTGTAGAGTTTAGAGAATGAGTCAGTCCCTTCTTATAAATGCTTAGAAATTTTCAGATGAAATGGATAATTTTGATTATATTGAGTTACAAAGTTTTTATACAAACAAAACCAATGAAGACAAGATTAGAAGGGAAGCAGTAAACTGGGGAAAATATTTATATCCATGGGTTCTGAGAAAGGCCCCATTTCTAAAATATATAGAGAATTGACTGAAATTTATAAAAATACAAGCCATTCCCCAATTGATAATTGGTCAAAAGATATAAATAGACAATTTTCAGATAAATTTAAACCATTTCTAGTTATATGGAAAAATGTTCTAAATCATTATTAATCAGAGAAATGCAAATTAAGACAATTTTTAAGTACCACCACATACTTCTCAGATTGGCTAAGAAGATAGAAAAAGATAATGATGAATGTTGGAGGGGATGTGGAACAGGGACAGTAATACATGATTGGTGGAGTTGTAAATTGTTCCAACCATTCTGGAGAGCATATGGTACTGTGTCCAAAAGACTATAAAGTGTGCATACCCTATGATCCAGAAGTGTCTTTACTGGGCCTCTATCCCAAAGAGATCATAAAAGAGGGGAAAGGACCCACATGTGGAAAAATGTTTGTAGCAGTCTTTTTTATAGTGGCAAGGAATTGAAAACTGAGTAGATGCTCATCAGTTGGAGAATGGCTGAATAAGTTATGGTGTATTAATATTATGGAATATTATTGTTTGCTAAGAAATGATCAGCAGGATGATTTCAGAAGACCTGGAGAGACTTACATGAACTGATACTAAATGAAATGAAACAAGAGAACATTGTATACAGCAGCAACAAGGTTATATGATGATCAATTCTGATGGACATGGCTCTTTTCAACAGTGAGGTAATTCAGAACAGTTCCAATGGTCTTGTGATAGAAAGTTCCCAGAGAGAGGACTGTGAGGACAGAATGTTATCACAACATACTTTTTATTGTTGTTGTTTGTTTGCATTTTGTTTTCTTTCTCCTTTTTTCCCTTTTTGATCTTATTTTTCTTATGCAACATGATAATTGTGAAAACAACTATAGAAGAACTGCACACGTTTAACATATATTATGTTACTTAACCATCTAGGTAGAGAGTGGGGGAAAGTAGGCAGAAAAAAAATTTGGATCACAAGATTTTGCAAGGGTAAATGTAGAAAACTATACATTTGTTTTGAAAATAAAAAGCTTTATTAAAAAAAGAAAAAGAAATTTGCAGATGGCAACAAATTAGGAGTAGCAGCTAACAAACTGGATGATAGAGTCAATATCCAAAACAAATCAACAAAACACACACACACACACACACACACACACACACACACACAGAGACACACACACACACACACACACACTCCACTGTTGGAACAAATCTAATCAAGTAAAATTTAACAGGGATACATTTAACATCTCATACTTGGGTTCAACAAATTAACTTTATGGGTTCAAGATGGAGGAGGCATTACCATGTAAAAATTTATCTGAAAGTGGTCAGAGGATTTTAGTGAACTGTGGACTTAATCCGAGTCAGTTATATATTGCAACAGAAAGCTAATACAAACAAAGCAATTCTGCTGTAATAAGAGGTGTGGTGTTTAGGATTAGAGAGATTATAGTTATAGTCAGTCTATTTTTGATATATTGTGTTCAATGCTTAGAGCTACATTTCATAAAAAACTTTGATAAATTGCAGAATTGTATTCAAGGATGAGGATACACTTTAAAACTATGTCAAATGAGAATGGAACCATGGATATTTAGCCAAGAAAAAACCAGTCTTGGGAGTAGGATGGAAATTGGGGTGGGAAATGATAGGTGTAAGTATTTAAAAGGTTGATAAGTGAAAAAGGAATTATATTTAATTCTGTTTGTTCCTAGTGAGCAGAAATAGAAATGTGTTGATGTGACAAGGAGAAACATCTAGGCTTGGTGTAAGAAGAAACTTCCAAATATTTAGAGCTATCTAATAATGGAATAGGATGCCTTGGAAATCTGGAGGACCTATCTCCTTGGAATTCAATAAGTGAATGATCACTTATCAGGTATGATGTAGGAGGGAGATCCTTGTTCATGTGTGGTTTGGATGAGATGGATTTAGGAGTTTCTTCCAGCTCAGAAATACTATTATTTTCATCAAGGACATGTCAGAGTATAAAAAGATATTGAGAACGTTGAAGCTCCACCCTTCTAATGTCATATAGGAAATGAACCCAGCAGTAATCCGGTGAGTGTTTTTTATGATCTTTGGTTATTTCCAAAGTGTTTTACAATCAGTAAGTGCTTGATGTATCTGCAACAGCTGTTTTGGCGATGTCATAACTGTAAACCTTCTTAAAGTCAGTCCTGCAATTAGATTTTGCAAATGCTCCCTTCTGGACTTGCTAATATCATCAGAAATCCATACTCCCAAAATGGCCATATGCTTTTATTCATATGTACTCATTCAGTCAGCCGTAATGATGACTGGTGAGATAGGTCATCCAATTTCATCTTTGATTTTGGGGTGGGAAACAATAGTGGCATTTTAGTCCCTACTGGGCATAACATTGGAAGACTTCTAGATTATCTTATTTGTGAGTAATCAATCAAATTAATCTACAAAGCATTCATTAAATGCTTATTATATGCTAGACACTAGGGATACAAAAAAAATACTGCCATCAAGGAACTTGCACTTTTTTTGAGGAGAAACAACATTGACACACATACATAATAAATACATTACTTTGTTGAGAGAAGCATTAGCAGCTGGAGAAAGATCAGGAAAGATATCATGCAGAAGACACATGGGAATCTGAAGTTGCCATTAGGTCCAGAAGTAGGGGACAGAGCTGCAAAATCAAATTTAGGAGAGTTGAGTTCTAGGAAAAAATTGAACCTCAGGCCTTATAACTATTAAATGTTATTATATTTAAATTTAAATATTATAACTATTATGTTATATATAAATATTATATAATTATAACTATTAAATGTTATATAAAATTAATTGAGAGCTCTAGGCAGAAGGTGTTGATACTGTTACCTTCACTCATTTGTCACAAACATCTATTATGCATCAAGAAAAAAAATTTAAATAATCTCAGCCTTCAAGGAGATTACATCTATTGGAAGAGGAAATATAACAGAGATATGACATATATATAGAAAGTATTTTGAGGGTAAGAAGCAGAGCAGAGAGCACTCACACCTGGGATGCTAAGGAGATCAGAACACTCATTAGCTTCAACCTTCCTCAGTAATAGAGTCTAGAGATGTGTTTTACCAGATTTGTTTTGCTGTCTGCTCTTTTCTAAGCACTTGAAACCTGAGTTAGAGGCAACTAAGTAGTGCAATGAATAGAGACCAAAAGCTAAGAAAACCTGTGTTTAATTCCTGCCTCAAATAGTTTCTTGCTGGGTATATGACCCCAGGCAGCTCTCAGTCTCAGCTTCCTCAGCTATAAAATATTGAGAATAAAATAACCTACTACTTCACAAATTTGAGATCAGATAAGATAAGAAATGTAACACTTTAAAAACCTTAAACTACCCTCCAAATGCTAACTATCCTTATTAATAATGTGCTATAGTGCTTTTCTCTCTTAGTATAAGTTTGATGCCTTTGGATTGTGAACACCCAGAGGGCAATGAATATATTTTTTATCCCCAGACTCAGCACACTACTGAGTATTGAGTGAAATCTTGTCTGGCCCTTTCCTAACTGCATAAATAAGTCATTTAACCTCTAAGCCTAAGTTTCTGCAATATGGGAACATGAGATTACTAAATCTATACTACTTATAGAATTGTGAGAATTTGGAGGGTGGAGCAGTTATTTCACTGAAATGGAGTACTCCCAGAGTGAAAACTCTCTCCATCAAATCAGTCCATCAGTTCTAAGTTAAAATCGTAGGAGATTTGTCTGAGGCACAGAGAGGTTATATGACTTTCCTATGATGACACAGCTAGTATGTAGCAGGAGCAGCACTTGAACCTAGGTCTTTCTGAGGTTGAGAGAGCTGGTGGCTCAGTGGATAGAGTGCTGGCCCTGTTGCAATCCATCTTCACACACTTCCTAGTTATGTGATCCTAGGCAAGTCATTTAATCTTTGTCTGAGAAAAGGATCCACTTGAGAAGGAAATGGCAAACCACTTCAGAATCTTTGCCAAGAAAAACTCCATGGACAATTGGTTCACAGGGCCATGAAGAATTGAACATAACTTATCAACTGAACAACAACAAACTTTCTGAGCTCGAATGTCTACTTTGTATTCATTATTTGATATTGTTTCTGCATTATGAAGATCTTGTTATAAATGTCAAAGTATTCCAGAGGAGAAATCTATTGCAATAAGTATATCATGAAATGTGAGTTACTGCATTATGTCCCCTCTCCTCACTGTTATAGACCAATCCTCTGCTAAAAAGATTATGCTAAGACTTGTTGAATCTTCCCAGTCTGCTCCTTTTCTGTATGGATTGATGTCCTCCTCCACCTATATGGATTGATGCCCTATTAAGCCTGATTCAGAATACTTGATATTCTCCCCCATTCTCTAGTCATAGCAATGGATAGTGATGACAAGTGTCCTGTTAAAATGCAACTACCTGTGGAAAGTCCTAATGTATTATGTAGTCAATCATTACATTAATTAATTGACATCACAATGGACATTCAATCATATGGAGGCTCTGAGATGGATAATTGGTCAGTAACATTGGGGTTTAAATTTTTGGAGAGGAGTATCTACTTATCCTAATAATTGATTATGGTAAAACAATTTAATCCCATCAAACATGATTTAAAAGAGGCAGTTTGGTTTAGTGGAAAGTCAGGAAAAAAGGATTTGAATTCTGGTTCTTGACTGAGTGTAGAACATTTGTCAAATCATTTTTTTTTCTTCTGAGTAACTGTTTCCTCCTCTATCAAAAGCAAAGGGTGTACTAGATGATCTCTGGAAATCCTTCTGGTTCTAAACTTAAGATCTTACATGAAAGAAGAGGGGACTGAAATAGCTTTCAGAAAGGACATCACTCTTAGGTGTGGTGGGGAATATCCTTGGAACAAACTTTGCTGTATAGAGTCAATCTGTATAGGATTTAGAAAGGCAGAAAGAGACTATTTACCTTAGAGGGAGTGGCTGGGTGATCTGCTTGTATAAACAACAATTTACCCAGATGTTAAGAGGAACAACTAAAAGAAAATACATATTTATTCCTTTCTTTGTTGTAATTATCCAATATTCTGCTCTATATACATGTTTTATATCGAGGGCTGGCTGCAAGCATAAAGCAGAGTGGGAACCCTAGGTTGGGATATAAAGAATTACCCACTCAAACATCAGCACGTGAACTAGCACTATTAGAGTTACTCTTTTGACTTATTATTAACATTACTAATATAGTGGTGTTTATAAAGGAATTTTAATGTTTGCAAAGTATATTTTATACAAATACACATATGTAATATATTATTTATAAATATTCATATCGCATATACTGCATGTCAACATATATAATACCTCCCACATGAAGTTTAAAGCACTGTCTCCAAATGTCTCCCTGGTAAGGATATCACAAAAAATATTAGCATTACTATCAAATCATCACAACCTAGTTAATGAGATTCATTGTCAGCTGGCTAAGATCAAGGGCCTAATGGCAAGGAGAAATAGAACAGTGGGATACTGCAGGGAATATGAGGGCAGATAGAGAATAACATGAAGTCCCTGAACCTCTGAAATTGGGAGAATGACTCCCAACTGTGAAACACTGGAATGAGCCAGCTAGCATTTCTTATTCTGGTCTTGTTCTCCAATACCTCTGTCCATTTGCATATGCCCAGAATGGGTAACTTTTGTCCCCTGTAAATTTTCTTATCCATCCATCTCTCCTCCACATTAGTCAGAAGTCTTGAATTCAAATGTTAGCCCATTTATACCACCTACCACAGTAGTGTTGTTTTAAAGGCAATACAACAAAGTACCTGGCAAGGGAGCTTCATATCTCTATTAAACTTGCAGAGATTCACTTTGCTAGGATAAGTTCAATACATGAAAAATGATCTTATCAACCTCTTTCAATGATTTAATTCATGGTGTAGAGTTAGATTATCTTCTTACTTTTTCTAAGAATTTCCTAGAAAATGATGGGATTCCTCATGCCAACATGTCACTTCTGTGTATCCCCAAATTGCTCTCTATGGTTAATGTTATATATTTGAAACTGAAATCATAGGGTATTTTCAGGGACTAGTAGATAGCACAATTTGATTGAAGTGTATGATCAATGTCCAGTAGTAGCAGGAAAGAAGACTAGAAAGGGAGGTTGGAGAGCCTTAATGCCTGATTCAGTTTGGACTTCACCCTGTAGGCAATTGGTAGCTATAGAGGGTTTAGCAATGGATTAACAGATATTAGATTTTCAGAACATTTTTTTTTTGAGGAAGAATAACTGGCAGTGAAAAGTTGGATGAACTGGAATGGAAAGAGATTGAAGGCAGATTGTCTTTGTTCTTCATTCTCAAATAGGACCACAACATTAGAAAGGTAAAGCCATGCCATGCAAGTGAATTGGATTTGAGTGAATGTGTTTTGTGCAAGGTCACCTCCTCACTTTCCCCTGCAGAGCCATCTGGGTCCAGTGGCTAAATATAGATCTGGATGAGTGGAAATGGCCCTGGATGCAGTGGGAAACTTTGACCTTTTTAAACTAAGGTCTTCAATAGATCTCAGTTTGATTGAGGCCACACCCATTTAGTGATTAAGGCTGGGTAGCAATTGAAGCAAAGAATGATCTTGTTCACTTAGTCAAAAAAAAAAAAGAGTAAATAAAAATAAATCTGGGAGAAAACTATAGTAGCTTGATTCTAAAATGGTGAGGACCTAAACTGGAGTGGAGGCAATGGAAATGGAAAGGAAAGGAAAGAAAATATGAAACAATTGATGGGACATGGTGACCTTAAGAAAGAGGAGTCAAAGATGAGTCTAAGCTTTCAAACCTAAGTCAATGGAAGTGTAGTGGAAACATCAATAGAAATAATATCTATAGTGGTAGCTGGTTTGTGTGTGTATGTGTGTGTGTGTGTGTGTGTGTTGGGGGAAATGACTGGTTCAGTTTCATATGTCTTGAATTCAAGGTAACACTGATGTATTTGCACCTAAACTTTTCCAATAGTCTGCTGGTTGGTCTGTCTGCCACAAGTCTCTCCTCCCTTCAGTCCATCCCCATTCAGCCACCAAAATAATTTTCCTAAAGTGTAGGTCCCATTATATGACTCTTATATTCAATATACATCAGAGGCTCCCTATAACCTCCAAGATCAAATACAAAATACTCTATTTGATATTCAAAGCCTTTAGTAAGCTATCTTCCCCCACCCCACCTTCCCAGTCTTTCAAGATACCTTATAATTCCCAATGTACTCTTTGATTCAATAACACGGGTCTTCTCCCCATTCTGTGAGTCAGACTCCCCCCAACCCCTATACTTGGAATGTACTCCCTCTTCATTTTTACTTCCTGGCTTCCTTCAAATCTGAATTAAAATCCCACTTTCTACAGGAAGCCTTTCCCAATCCATCTTAACTCTAGAGCCATCTCTCTGTTTATTATTTTCTATTTATCCTGTATTTACCATGTTTACTTAATACTTGTCTCTCCCATTGGATTGTGAGCTTCTTGAGGGTAGGGATTGTGTTTTGTCTTTCTTTTTATCCTCAGAATTTAGAAAAGTTCCTGACACATCATTTAATAAATGCTTATAGAATGACTGCCTATTTAAAAAGAAATATAGATCAGGCAATTAGAATACTGGACTCAAATTTGGGAGATGAGAGATGTAGATTTGAGAGTGGTTCATAAAGTTGAAGCCATGATATCTGGAGATGTGATTTCTAAATATGGAAAACAGAGAAATAAGGACAAAGATTCAAAGACTGCGTCGTATATAGGGGTTGGGACAAGGACAGGAAGCTGTTGAAGTGGGGGGAAATGAGTAGGGAACTCAAAAGGAAGGTAACAAATGGAAAGTATATATAGTCCCAAAAGGGAAGAGATTTGAAGGAAAAATTCACTATGCTATCAAGAATCACTATGCTTCCATAGATTATGGGGTAGTGGGGACACGGAGAGGACATCCCTAGTCCTCTGGGGAAGCAACATAAGTGAAAATGAGCACAGACTATTTGTAGAACAATGAGGAGACTGGAGTGGGAACAAATGCTGATAGAAAACTATATAGGACAAATGCTACTATCTTGCAAAGTGAGCTTGGGTATATCACTTTTCTGGGCCTTTATTTCCTTATCTGCAAACACAGAAATCAGGTAAATGATCTTTCACCTTTAAATATGTATGGTTCTAAGGTATTGCAGATTATGGAGGGGCATGAATATCAGTCTAAAAACTTGAAGTAGAAAATAATAAATGGGAAGCCATTCTAGGCTCCTAAGTAGGTAAGATGAAAGGTTTTTGCAAGGACAAAATAGATTTTTAGGAAAAGTCATCTCTAAGAGGTACCAAATTGGTGGAGAGAAATTACTCATGATAATTTACTTGGATCATAAATTACTTCTGAAAAAAAAGTTGTGATCTACTTTGATAGTTCACTTGCCTGTGATATAGGTCTGTTCAGACTTTTAAGAGAAGCAGTTATAGAAATTGTTTGACCCAGAATTCTGAGACAGAAGTTGCTTTTTTGAATATGAGTAGCTTGAAATTCTCTCTCCTTCTCTAGGCCTCCTGGCTTTCTCTTTTCCTTCAAGTTCTAGCAAAGTTCCACCATCTACAAAAAACCTTTTCTAAGCCTTTCCTTCTGTTGACTACCTCCAATTTATCTTGTATATTGCTTGTTTATATATAGCTGTCTACATACTATCTTACCCATTTGACTATGTTTTTTGAGACTGCTTTCAATCCCCCAAATTTCACATAGTCTCTGATACATAGTTTAATAAATGCTTATTGACTAGCTGACTTTAGAGTACTGGAACAAATGGAGAGTATAGTAAGCTGCAGTAATTTGTATATGAAGAACTGAAGAATAGGAGAATCCTTAGATTAATAACTGAGGAATTATGGACCCAGAACTATTGTATGGTTATGGAAGAAAGGTAATTTTTCTGATCTTAGAAATAATTTGAGAATTTGGTTAATAACCATAAGTTAAGGTGGAGTTCTTCACAAAGAGGCTTCAAAAAAGATATGAGGTAAAAGAAATAGATTTCAGATTGTGTTAAACAGGAACCACATCTCTCTTTTCTGTCAGCAATTAGTAGGCATATTCATTGGCCAGTAAGATGGGCTGCTACCTGCTGCTGAGTGAAGGAACAGAGACTATGTTATGATTTCTATTAAGATTTGTTGCTAAAGAAAAAAAAGGAGTAGAGAATACGTATTCTGTTCTCCATTATAAATTTTTTGCAGAGAAGGTTAAGACAGAAAATGCTTTTCTGCATTGTCTTCTCTTGTGGCTGAGAGGCAGAGAAAGAGAATAATCCTGAAAATGACTAGAGTTGAAGAAGTTTTTGTCAAGTTTAGGATAAAGGTTATTGCTTTTTCTTAAAAGAACACAATGCTATGTCAAATGAAGGCATTAGCAAAGCATTAAGCTGTAAGTGATGTATAATACAGTTATTAAAGGTAAGTCCAGATGAGCAAAGGAACTATTTGGAAGGAGTGAATCCAAGAAGTCACTCAGTGGATCAATTAGTTTGGTGAGACATCATGCCCAGTGGAGTGTTTAATAAAGCACAGTAGTGGAAACATCTGTTAAACACAGAAGCTATGTTCATCAAGAAACTTTTATGGACAGTTCCTGAGACAGAAAGAAGACACTAAAATCTATAATCCCAGTGTTGCGTTGCCTTGAGCACATGGGTTTCTCCTCATTCATGTTTCCTTTTCAGGTTTCAGTATGTGTCCACTTCCTTAAGCAGATACTTAGTGTATTGGTAGAAGAGTATAACTAAATTTATATGTGGATTGTGACATATACAAAATTCTTTAATTTTATTTTATTAAATATGATGTTTTTACAATTACTAAAGCTTTTGACTAATTATTAAGTAAATTATTTAGGATCTAATGTGACATCATTGTGAGGGACTGGTTTTGAATAAATGGAATAACACCTGTGGGAAACAAGAGTTATAATGATGATGAGGAAGTATATTCCCGTACATAGTATTACTTCCCTAAATTTCTGTGAGTGTCTGAGTTTAATTGAATGATGTTCTTTCTTTGCTATGAGAGAAGCAACATCTTAACCTCTTTCTCTTTGCATATTAGGTTAGTTTTTTTTTTTTTTTTTCTCTTTAAAAGGTGTTGAAACAATCCTTAAGACTTGATTGGATTAAAGGACCAGTGATTTAGGATGTTAATCTTAGTTCCTGGTCAACTGAGTCCAAACAGTGCATAAAGAGCTCTAGCACTCTAAAACCAATATAAGTAATTCAAGCAAGGGAGCTTCACTTAGTAAAATTGACTCAGACTATGCTCAATAGATATTCTTGTTGAATAGAATATCCTTCTCTAGGTATGATTAAGTAAATCTTTAAAAAAGATTGTAGATTGGTCCAAGTCAGGACCAACCCAGAACATCTGAGAGCTTAGATCCAACATGAGGATAGGTTAGGGTGAGTGAGCCTTCCCAGAGAGTATGGAGAGTTCAGGCTAGGGACAGCCTACTTTCCTGGTCACAGTAGCAGGTCCTTGGATTACATAATTACTCATATCAGTAGAACTTAAATTCAAATTCCTGATCCTTCTATGTGTGACTTCTGTGCCTCACTCAACTTCATTGACTTCATCTGTAAAATAAGAGGAAGAAATAAATGACATCTAAAATTTCTTCAGGTTTTAAAGCTATGATTCTATGATCCAATTAAAATTTCCTTGAAACAATTTCTTCCCTCTAAGACTATTAATTCTTCCCATTCTCAAGCACTCTAGTATATTATCATAATTCAATTCATCATTTGAGGAGAATACTCATCATATTAATCTTGTGTTCAAGATTTGTAGAAAAAGAATAATAAAAACAAATACAAAAGTATTAAAGATAACCGATGTTTTAATTTTTTCCATAACAAATAAAACCTGATTCCACATTATTCATATTCACTGTATGAGCCATAGTACTTAAATTTTTTTATGATTAATATCATAATAACCAAAACAATCAAATGTATAAAATAAGATGTAAAATTTTATAGTAAACACTTAACTTTTAAACTTTTAAAAAGATAGAACCAAATTATTTAACAAAGAAAAATTTTTTGTGCTATTCCTCTTCTAAGGCTGCCTAAAATTCAGTTAACTTTTACTTTGATTTGTTTTTCTCTTTCTCTCTCCTCTCCTCTCTTTTCCCTCATCTTCCCTCCCCTTTCCTCTTCCTTCCCCTTCCTTTCCCTTTCCTCTTCTCTCTTCCCCTCCCCTTTCTCCTCTCCTCTCCTTTTTTCTTCCTTTCTCTTTTATCCACTCACCTCTTTCTTATTCTTCCCTCTTCTCCCCTTCCCTTCCCTTCTCTTCCCTCTCTCCCCTTCCTTTGATTTCTCTTATTTGATTCTTAGAGTCCTTTTAAAGTTCTTTCAAGAACTCTTTTTCAGGTCTCTGATCATTTAGCATTTCTTTTTGAATTAGTAGTGGCTTTTTAAAAAAAAAAAAATTCACTTTTTTCCTCTAAATATCAACCTGGATCTTCTTGATCTCCAAAGTAACTCTATGGTTGGGTTTTCTTCTTTGCTTATTCACTTTTATTTTTGTTCTGTTTTATTTTTAGCAGATTATTATTATAATCAGGTTCTAGTGCCAAGGTGTGGGTAATGGTGCCCCAGGCCTCAGGTCCTTCTTATTGTTATTTCTGAGCTCTCTCCCAGGTCCCACCTTGGTCACTCCTCTCCCCTAAACTACAGTTAGGGGTCCCATCCACCCTATCCTGTAAACTTTGGTACTTCCCTTGGCTGTAAACATCAGCCTACCCCTGTGCCCGGGCAGTACTCACCATCAGAAGGGTTACACCTCTCTGATACCATACTCACTGGACATGTGCTATCTCCTTCTCCCCCATAGAGCAGTCTAGGACCAAGTCTGGAGTCTGATCAATACAATTATGTCTGGCCTCCCCTGATAGAGGAGGGTTTTTTTTAATTTTTCCCCACTCAGTAGTCCAACCCCAACATTATCCATGAGGTGAAAACTCCTGAGACTCAGCTGCTCTCAGAGCTTGTTGTTTATTGATTCAGTGGAGTAGGCCTGGCCTGGATTAAATTAGACCTAAACTTGAGTCAAACTTCTGCCCCTAAAAGTTGAATCTTTCCTGAGGTCCTCTGAAGTTGGCTTACCCCACTTTTGTTTGTTTTTGCCATTCTACATTCACTTTGATGTGATTTTCTATCTTGTGGAAGAAATTTGGAAATCCTGAATTTTTTTTTTTTTTACTTATTCTGTCATCTTCTGAGAATTTCCTTCCCCTGTCTATACCAAGATTTTTAGATAAGGCTGTTATGATAATGTAGTTGGTGAATTTTGTTTATTAAGTAAATTAGAAACTCCCTACTTTAGTTTTCTTTTCTTTTTCTTTTTTTTTCTTTTCTTTTTTTGGTTTTAGACTCTTAGAAAGAAAAGATTTGAAGCTGTTCCTTGAACTGTATGATTCCCATTGGTCATGCCTCGGTCAGAAACAGAACAAGTTCATAATGATAGCTAAGATGTCTCTGTGGAATCATCTGCAACATGGACAAGGTTTCTAGGTCTACATAGATTATTTTGCAGCAAATAACAGTTTAAATAGGAAGCAACAAGAAGCAAGGCATATGAGAGTGAATGGTTATTTTTCATCAAATAGCAAGTAGAGATATGAAAGAATATATGACCACATCTAAAATGGAGGATCATCAGATTTCAAAGAACCAAATAAACCAATATTGTCTAAAGTCTTTAAATACTTAATAAATGCTACCAAAAAGCATGTTAATTATATAAAATGTTTATTTCTAAATTTCAATTATTTACCAAGTATCATTCAGACACTCTTCTGTGTATTTGTATTTGAGTTTGAGTATCCAGTGATTGGCTAATTCTGGTTGCCTTGATCATTTGTAAGAGTTTGACCTGTGGATGATTTCCCTCTTCTGTTGTTTCTACTAATGAAAATAGTTGAATTCCCCTTGAGGGTAGACATGAACAGAAAACTATCTAAGAGTTGATTCTAAACCTCTCAAACTGCAGATCATACCTTTAATGATTCTATGCTATCTATGTTGCAGGGATAGCAGACACATCTATAGTAAAGAGGAAGCATCATGTTTTCTTTGCCCCTAAACTGAACGTTTCCTAGTTTCAGATTTGGTCTTTACCCAGTGAATTATTTTTTTTAATTCCCAGAAACTGTTTTAGCTTTTTAATGTGTTGTTGACACGTGCAACACATTAACAAAATGTGCTAAATAATTTTACCTGTGTTTGGTTAAAAAAAAGTCAGCTTGCTTTCTAACTGACTCACTTTCATTAAGCATGCTTTTAAATGCAAATATCCCAGCTAACTTGTAAAACATTTGATATTTTGAATTTATTTCTTTAATGTCCATCAGAAAGGCAAGCTATAGAACAATGCTGTGACTGGACTATTGTGAGTTGTCCTCAAAGGCATGAGGTGGTTGTTTCTTTCAGGTCAGGAGGTCGAGCTCCACAGCATTAATTTTGCTGAACCTCTTTGTTATAAATAACAAACAAGGTCATTTATTTTCATTTCCTCATTTCTAATTGCACATATCTACTTTGGAATATGAACTCAGTAAACAGGTGGTGGGAATGCTGGAAAAAGAGTTTGAAGCTGTTCCAGAAAAAGGGGGCATGTCCCACTCTGGTGAAACAGTTTGATGAGTTTGAGATTTAGTCACTGCAAGATGTGCACCTGCATTATTATTTGAAAAGCAAACACACGTCTGTTTGGCGTGCACAGATATATGCAAATCAGGGGAGATTATTTTGCTGTGAATCCTAGGCTGTTATGTGATCAAATGCAATTGTTCCCATTTCTTAAGAAATGTAATCTTTATTAGACCTGTTCTCTTCTCAGTTATTTTTTTTTACAATTTTGTTATTCTGTGGACATTAAAAATAACGTGCCAGGGAAATGAGGCCATAAAATGGGAATGCTTATCAAACAGAGAGTTTCATCAGAGGCACTAAGAAAGAGAAATAATTACATGCAATAGAAAATAGACCTTCAAGTGAAGGGATTAATATCTGATTAATATATTCCTATCTCAAATGTTCTTATAGATGTCCCTTGTTAAATAATCAAAGATCTGGTTTAGTCCGATATTTAACCACTTTCTATTTAAGAAAAGTACTTGGTCCTCAGTTTTCATTGTTTAGCCAACAGTCTTTGTGGAACACTATGCTAGTTCCATTCCTCTGGGTTTCCTGGCTTTTGCTCATGTACATGCTTCCCCACCTCCCCAAACACCTTTGTCTCTTTGAAAAAAAATTACTCTTTCACTGAAGCAAAAATAAAAATACCCTGTATTTGTTTCTGCAGTGTAATTATAAACTTCATTGTACATTCTTCCTGGCTTTGATGCTTATCTCGAAGAGTTCAGTGAAAATAAATTGTTTTTTATGAAGGCAGAGAAACCATTTGATAAACACACTGTCTCTGAAAATTGTTCCTGCAACAGAGGTCATTCTTTCACTTTAAAAGAAATAGAATATATTTCAGAAAGCAGGCAGGACAACCAAACAGTTTGGTATTTCCCTGAGTCTCTCACTCTTCTTTTTAAAGGCAGGGTGGAAATATGTTGAAAATTGTACCCCTCCTCATTGTGTAGAGTGCCTTGGTTTTAAAACAGGTTTTTTGGAGCGTTGGTTAGGACACAAGCAAATATACTGCTTCATTTTGTACTTCTGGGAATGAATTTTCAGCTCAGTACTTTTTTTTTTTTGCAATGTAGTTTTTCAAGGTGATGATTCCATATTTATGACATGTCAGTCAGCACCCAGGGGTGACTTGGTTGAATAAAAAAAAGAACTATATTAGGGAAAAGGAAAATTTTTTCTTGATCTTTAATCAGCACCAATAACATAGAGACTATTATGGACAAACCTAGTTATGGTCAGATAAAATATCTCAAACTGAATTTTGTTGACTTTTGCTTCTTTTTATCTTTTCCAATTTCATTTTCTTCTGTATTTCTATGACCCTTGAGCCCTAGAAGTCTCCCTTTATTGCTCTAATTTCCATCCTTTCTTGTTTCCCCAGATGAAAGTGATCAACATATCTTTCTCTGTTCTTCCTATCCCCCAGATGAAAGTAATTAATATATCTTAAAAATTTTTTTCACAGCTCATTCTTTTGGTCTCTCCTATACTAACTATATTAATTGTTTTCATGTTTGTGTTCCATTTTCTATTTTTGTTATTTGTGTACATGTCTCATTTCCCTTACTTGATTGTAAGATCTTTGAAGACAGGGATAGTTCTTTTTTTATCTTTGCATTTCCCTCTGTACCTACCACAAGTTCTTTTTAGTAGTACAAAATAAATAATTGAAATTATAAACTGACCACCAAATCCACAAATTGGCCCCCTTTTTCAAATCAGAGAAGTTTGGATTTCTGTAAGACAATTAGTGGGAAATTCTGTAGCTTCTTGTATATGACAAATATGATGTTTAAAGGTCTTCTGACATACCACTCACCATCTGGAACACCCTCAGATTCTAGAAAAAGTTATTCTTCAAGATTTGTTGTAGAAAGTGAACATTTTTATCAATGTATAGAAGTAAAGATGAAACCAAGGTCAGAATTTTCACTCTATGCCCTTTAAAAGTTTTCTTTTGAAAAGGTCCTGATAATGCTTGGTTAGGCTTTTATCTGTATTAGATTTATCCTGCAAATGAGAGGCACTGATTTTTCCAATGTAAAGATCTCTTCAACTTCATAGAGATGAATTTTACAAAAGTCAACTATGAACACCAAGGATTTCAGAGTTAGAAGGAAATGCTATTTTTTATGATAAGAAGCCAAATTCAGATTTACAATGAAATATGAGACTTTTAACCAATATACTGCATTAGCTGTTACTATGGGAATAGATCAAAAGAAAACCACAGTATCTGTCTGGCTAATTCCCACTTGATGCAGTTCTGTTAATTTAGCTGCATTAGGGTATTCTAAACATGGATCACAATATTTGGATAGCACTTTTCATTGTAAGAAATGAAGATGATTAAACCTATTCTATGATTTTTTTATATTGTCCTCCTCCAATCTGGGCAAAAACTGAAAAATGGGTTAAATTACTGTTCAAGATCATTGAAAATCAGAAATACAGTAGATAATAAAATCAAGCAGGTCTTATACAGACTCTATTATTTTAACTATATTAATTCCTTTGGAGCTAGGTAAAGAAGAGGAATGCATTTCATATGATTTTTTTTTTGCTAAAATTGAGATTATTGATAAAATCAATAAAATTGATTTTATTTAGTTGTGCTTCATACTTGGTAGATCACCTTGGATTATATATGGCAACCAAATTAATAACTTGAAACTGAGAGTATTATGGTATAATGGAAAGAGGACTAGACACATTTTTTAAGCTCTTGGCCCAGACATTCTCCAGCTTTGTAACTTGGGGAAATTTTCTTTATCTCTCTTAGCCTATTTCCTTGTCTGCAAAATGGGAGTGTTAGTGTTTGCACTATGTACCTCACAGGATTTTTCCATAAGGAAAGTGCTTCTAAGATTTAAATTGTCATATAAACATGAGATATTATTAATATTGCCCATGATTTCTTATCTGAATAATGTAAACTTGACAAGTATTTTTCCTCAAAATGTCAACATTTGCTACCTTTCATAAGTGATATAGCCTTTAAAACCATTTTTTTTTTTGCTAAACAATATACTTCTAAATCAATTTAAGATGTGTTCATGAAGAAGTTCCTTCAAATCTAAGATTATTTAGTTTGTGGGAAATTCTTGTCCACAATATTTCAGGAACAAATCTACTTACACAATTCAAATAGTTCAGATTCTTAAAATAACAAACAATGTAATAGGTACAATTGTATTTAAATATTTGAAAAATATCAGTCTTAAGTTTTATTATAATTGGTGAAATTTATTTTCACCCTTAAAAAGAGCTATCAAGATGATAGTCAATGTATCATTGATTTACATGGAGATTTTCATCATTTTTAAATAAAGTAAACTGTATCTAAATTGGAATTGATTTGCCTAAAATTCCAAAAGAAGAATTAAATCTAAAACCACATGTTTTTCAATTAACACATTGATAGGTTGAGTTGTAATTGTCACTGAGAAGCAAGTGTTGCATCTATTCCTTTACATACAGTGTACAATAGTACATTGAGTTTGGGTCAGGAAGACCTGAACTCTAGTTTTGCTTCAGAACTTTACTCATTAAATGACCCTGGATGGGTCACTTAACCTGTCTGAGCCTTAAAGATCTCTTTATCTATAAAAAGGGCATCAATACCTACTTCACAGGGTTATTGGGAGGATCAAATGAAATAGTACATATAAAGGGTTTTGTCCACTTTGAAGTGTTATGTATTAAAATAAACTATTTTTAGTCTATCTAGAACAGATTCAAAATTAAAGAGAGTTTCTCTACAGGTAGTGAGTTCTCCAAATGCTCCTATTTAAAGATGACAGTGCTGACTGAATAAAACCCCAGAACAATACCTCCTAAATAAGATGCATAATAATTTCAGACAACTTGACCTATTGATCAAAAATCATGTGTCCATAGAATGTCTATGTCTACATCAGTGATCTCCAACCTTTTTTGTACCATCAGCAAAATCTTTTCAGCATGTATATATTTACTTATTATTTATATTTGTATAATAATTGAATATATCATAAAACTTATGCAAATGTAGAAACTAAAAATGAGTAGATAAATGTGAAATAATATTTAATACAAGATTCAATAGAGAACCTTTGAAGTTTATTGAGTAAATTGCTGATATTGTCAGATTTGCTAAAATCACTGACAGCTATGTAGAGGATGGATTGGAAAAGAAAGACTTCAGATAGGGAAGTCAATTGTGAGTTTATTGCAATAGTCCAGGTGATAAAGCCTGAATTAGAGTGGTGGATATCTGAGCAGAAAGAGAGGGACAAATACAAGAAATGTTTTGGAAGCAAAATGACAAGATTTGACAATTGGCTATGTGTAATAAAGGAGAATAAGGAGATGAAACTGAAATTGTAAACCTGGATGACTGGAAGTTTGGCAGTACCTTTGACAGCAATTTGGAAGTTTGAATAACGGTTGGATTTAGGGATAAAATTAATGTAATGAGATAAACAAAGCAGAGAACAACCTATCCCTGCCTGCTTAGTTTGGGGGACTTCTATTGTCCCAAAGGGGATGGTAGGGTTTTAATTGATTGGCCACTGACCTACAGTACAGAATCCATCCCCAAGAGGATATCTAGTCTAGCCACAAGATGATCTGGGGGAATAGCTAGTGAGTAAGATGGAGGCAGTACTGGAGGATTTTTTCAGTGGCACTTGTATATCTATATATATACTCTGAGACCTTGCCTAGCTCAGAAGTGGGAAGCTGAGGAGCTTGCTCAGAGAAGAAGAATATTTGGAGATAAGGGGTAGGTATGCTTTTTTGCTGGAGACAACCCCCATTGATTGGCTATCAGGAGAGAATGAGAAAATAGAGAGTGGGGATATGATACATTTATTATCTCTCTGATTGGGTGATCACAATCCATTTTGGAGTTAGGTCATGGTCCCTACTTTTGGGTCTATTGCTCTAGAGTAGGTTTTATGGTTGAATGAACAATTACAGACCTAATCTATTAGGATATAGCTTAGATGGAATCTACAATTGGACCATGAATTGACTCAAAATTGAGAAGGAGGAAACCAGGATGGACTGCCTTTGGGAAATGATGGAATGATTTTAATTACCCCACATTTCTCCCAAAATTGAAGGCTGATCTTTTAAAAATAACAGTATTCCCCTATTGTACAGTTATTATTTCAGTAGCACTCCACATATTTCAAAGCAGTGAACTTGAGAATCATTCAAAGAGCAATGGAGAGGCACATAGTAGGGGACAGTAGTCTGCAATACTTTACAAACTAGGAATTATGCAGAAGAAATAGTACAATGGATTCATCAGAAAAGCATGTAGCTTTAAAAAAATGAGCCAGGATAATTGAGGGATAATCCCCAGAATGTTTAGTAGATGTCTTAAAATGAATTTGTGGGAGGATATGGATGAGAATTGATCAGAATGAAAAGAGAAATAGATTAAGATTTCCATCACTTTCATCATTGAGTTCATAGATTTATAAGAATTATTATATTAATAGTTTATTAATATTAAAATATAGTTAAACCCATAGATAAGAGTGATTATCTAGTGATATGATTTAAATAGCAAGGGAAAAGACATCCTATTCTCAAATATCTATCCAACCAGATGGTGTTCTACTGGAAATCCCTCCATTAAAATTTCATTTCTCCAAGTTAAGCAATATTCTTTTGAATTGATTATCTTTCAAAAATTTACTTAGTAAGGGGTAACACATCAAATTACTAACAACTTAGTTGGAAGGGTTTTTTTTTTTTTTCTGAGAGGCAATTGGGGTTAAATGATTTCCCCAGAGTCACACACAGCTAGTAAGTGATAAATATGTGAGGTCAAATTTGAACTCAGGTCTTCCTGACTCCAGGGCTATTGCTCCATCTACTGCACCATCTAGCTGCCCTCATTTTAATATAAATTATTTGACTAGATTGCTTATCTTAGTGATAGGGGGGATTTTAGGCAGAATAAAAGCTGTGAGTATTAGAGAAGAGGAATTTCTGCAGTCCTTATTTTGAAATAAAAAATCTCAGAGTTGAAAAGGGCCTCAGAGCTCATCAAGTCCAAACTTTACCTAAACAAACATTTTTTCTACAGCTTTAAATCAATTAAAGAATATTTATTAAGTTCTTATTATGTACTCTCCACTGTACATAGTTTTGTGAATGCAAAAACAAGTAAAAAATAGTCCTTACCAAGCTAATTTTTGAAAGGATGGTGATATAATATACACATCATTAGGTACTTTTGTTGTTGTTCAGTTGTTTCAGTCATGTGAAAATCTTTATGATCCCATTTGGGATTTAAAGGAAACCAAGGTCAGTATTTGGAGCAGATGAGGAAGAGTATTCCAGGAATGGGGGACTGCCAGAGAGAGTGCTCAGAACTGAGAGATGGAATGTCTTATTGGTGAACAGCCCAGAAGTGTCTCTGGATTGAAGAGTACATGGCGGGGAGTAAAGTATAAAAGACTGGAAAGGAAAGAGGGATCTATATTATGAAGGGCTTTGAATGCCAAAAAAAAGAGCATTTTGTATTTGTTACTGGAGACAATAGGAAGCTACTGAAGTTTGTTTAGTAGGAGGAATGACATGATGGGACCTGCATTTTAGGAAAATCACTTTAGGGGCTGAATGGGAGGGGGGATGGATTGGGTTGAGTAGGGCTTTGAGGCCAGCAGGCTAATGCAATAATTCAGGTAATAAAGTGATAAGGACCTGCATTAGAGTGGTGGCAAGGTCAGAGGAAAAAGAGCGAGGGGGGATTTAAGAGATATAGCAAAGGTAAAATTAAGAAGTTTTGGTAACATCTTGGATATGGAGATGAAAGATGGTGAGTGACCCATGATGATTGTATGTTGTGAGTTTGAGGGTCTATGTATTGCCCTCTATAATAGAGAGAATAGGAGGCAGGGGAGAGTTTTATGATGTTGTTACTTAGTTATTTCATTTGTGTCTGACTCTGTGATTCCAATTGGGGTTTTCTTAGCAAAGATACTGAAATAGTCTGACATTTGCTTCTTTCTCTTATTTTACAGATGAAGAAAGTAAAACAAAATTAAGTGACTTGTCCAGGATCACATAGCTAGTAAGTACCTGAAACCAGATTTAAAATTAGGTCTTTCTAACTCCAGGTCCAGGGTTCTATCCACTGCACTACCTACCTGCTCAGAAGGAGACTTTAGGGATGAGGATAATGAGTTCTGTTTTGGTTATTTTGAATGTAAGATGTCTACTAGACATCCAGTTCAAGATGCCTGAAAGGCAATTGGAGATGTAAGATTGAAGGTCTGCAAAGAGATTGGGTGGGGAAAAGCAGATTTGAGAATCATCACTTTAGGGATGATAATTAAATCCTGGGGAGCTGATGAGATCACTAAGTGAAATATTTCTGCCATGTGGACAAGGCTAGAACAAGGGTAAACTCTATTCCATGGGACAACTCTTTATATATTTGAAGATAACTCTCCTATCCTTTCTAAATCTCTATTACTCCAAGATTAGCATCCCCAGTATTTTAAACTAATCTTCATGCACCATGAGCTGGGGGGTCCTTCACCATTTGATGAAGACTTTTGAATTGATCTTTCCTAAAACTTGATATCCCAAGCTGATCGACACTCCAAATATGTCCCTAACAAGGAAGGCTACATGATTTTCTCACCTTCCTGGTCCTGAGAACAGTACTTCTCTTTATGACACTTGGGCCCACATTCAGTCTTGACTGCTATATCACATAATTGGCTTATAATGACCTTGCAGGCTGAAATTCATAGATGTTTTTAAGAGATCTAGTCAAACTTTTCCTATCATATAGTAGTACAATTGAATTTTTGAATCCAATTGTAGGATTTTACATTTTTATCCATTTTTAAAAAGGATATATGTTTTACAAACATATAATCAGAGCAGCCAGTCAAAATTGCAAATTAGGTAAGGTTTCTTTTGGAGTTCCAATTTCTCAGTTCTTTAAACTTTTCTTCTTTCTCTGGTGCCTACTTCTTTCATTTAGAGGATTCATTATCCTTTCCAGTTATTGAAATATCATTTCAGACCTTTTGTTTACAAAGAGATACATATGTCTGATCATCTGATAGCAATTTAGGGGTCTTTAAATAAAATTACTTCCAAGAGTTGTTGTTCAGTCACTTCAGTCATATCTGACTCTTTGTGAACCTACTTAGGATTTTCTTGGCAGAGATACTTGAGTGATTTGTCATTTCCTTTTCCAGCTCGTTTTACAGATGAGGTACTGAGACAAACAGGGAATTGAGCTGGGCCATACAGCTGCTAAGTGTCTGAGGCTTGAACTAGGAAGAGGAGTCTTCCTTCCTCTAGGTCCAGTTTTCTATCCACTGCACCACCTAATTGTTCATCCTTCCAGAAGAACTTGCATTTTAAAAAGAATTGAAGCTAAAAGAGATGAAGCAGTAATCATAGGGCCATAATCTGAAAACTGGAAAAAGCCTTAGAAACCATGCAGTTCAGGGGGAAATGCAACCTCAGACACTTAACACTTGCTAGCTGTGAGACCCTGGGCAAGTCACTTAATCCCAATTGCTTCCCCCTGCCCCTCCCCCAAAAAAAAGAAAGAAAAAAAATATAAAACCCTATTTTTTTAATTTTACAGAAGTGGAAACAAAGGTAAGTTAAGTGACTTGCCTAAATCCATATTTTTAGTGCCCAAGTTAGGCTTTGTACCCTTGTCTTTCTTATTCTAAATCCAGTTTTCTATGCACCAAGAGATACTGGTATGGGGTTGATGGGGTTGGTACCTTTTCTGGTGAGGGGGACTGGAGTCAAGGGACAAAGTGCTTACAGTCCTTCCCTTACTCCATTTTCTCATTTATTCTGAAACAATAAAGTTTCTTCTAAGAACAAAAGATGAAATGACCAAAACTTTAAGTTAAATGAATTCTAATACACTGATAAATAGCCTGTTCCCTTGGCTAATCTTATATACAATCCTCAACACATATATTAGTCTAAATTCAGTTCTATATCTTCTAACTATTGGTACTTCCACAGCATAAAACATTTGTATGCCTGATCCTTGAGGTCTGATTACAACTTCAGGTTTAGTCACTCTGTAACTTTGATTATATTTCCTTCATAACTGTAATCAACCTGGGGATTACTCCAGATGCCTGCCAGAATATGTGAAGGTAAGAAGTGTGGTACACAAAGAAAAGCTTTCCTTTTTCTTCGTTTAAAACTTTTAGCAGTTATCTTAATTTCTTGGAACAAGGATCAGCAGGCAATTCCTCTCATGTGGACAGATCCCATATTATTCTGTATTGTTAAATGCTAATAGTGAAACTTTAAAGCATGCTTACTTGCTAGACAACAGGTGGTCACTGCAACTTAAGATTCTCATTGGTTGAAAGGCCATGAGAGCCCAGTGGCAAGGAGAAAAGACCTCAACTTCTATGTTTCAAGAACTTACTCAATGGGGTGTTGTGCTGATAATATCTCAACTCACTGCCAATTTGTGCAACATGCTGTGCCATTAGGGAACAACTGCAGAGTAGTCAATGCTAAATGGAAACTCAGGAAAGGCAACTAACTGAACCTTTTCTGGTGAGGGGGACTGGAGTCAAGGGACAAAGTGCTTACAGTCCTTCCTTTACTCCATTTTCTCATTTATTCTGAAACAATAAAGTTTCTTCTAAGAACAAAAGATGAAATGACCAAAACTTTAAGTTAAATGAATTCTATTTTGTTATTTGTTTCTTTAAAGATACTATTCATTACTAATATATAAAGAACTCCTGTCTTGGTCCACAGATCCACTTGGCAGGGTGATTGTGGGGGTGGGTAATAGGTGTAGAGGGAAGTCAAGAAGAAGAAATGAAAGCGGCAGTCAGTGCTTCTCTGAAAAATTACTACTTACTGGTCTCACCTGTATGGTTAACTCACAACTGTTGGTAAAAGACAGCACTTTGAATGTTTCCTATATACTAAAATAGCTTACCAAAAAAAATATGTATATGTATATGGGAGGGACAAGGTGATGAGCAGATTTTATAGCCCCTGCCTAACTTTCTGTTGTGGATTTTCCTTTATGGCAAAGAACCAATGTCACTAATTTTAAACAATAAAGAAGAGGTGGTGGAATGAGAAAAACCAAGAGACAAAGTTAAAGAGACAGGCAGCGAGAGACAAGAGACAGCAAAACACAGAGAGAAGTCAGAGAAATACAGTCACAGAGACATCTAGATACATATAGAAAGACAGAGATGAGAGAAACAGATGGAGAGACAGATAAAAAGGAACAGAGAGACAGACAAAAATACAGACAGAGATATAGCCACAGAGACTTACAAATGCAGAGACACAGAGAGATAGCAAGACAGAGATAGCAAGACAGGCAGAGATACAGATGGGGAGAGAAGGGAAAAAAAAGGAGAGAGAGAGAGAGAGAGAGAGAGAGAGAGAGAGAGAGAGAGAGAGAAGGAGGGAGAGAGAGAAAGGGAGGGACGGAGGGGAGGGAGGGAGAGACAGGGAGACAGAGAGAGACAGAGAAAGAGAGAGAGAGAAGATGAGGGAGAGAGTGAGAGGGAGGGAGGGAGAAAGGGAGGGAGAAAAAGAGGAGGAGAAAAGGAGGGAGGGAGAAAGGGAGGGGAAGAGTGAGAGACACAGAGACACACAGAGAATAGTTAAAATTCCCTCATTTTTTTCTCTTTTCCAAAAAAAGAGAGGGCTGAATAAGTGGAGTGTGGGGAAGTTAATCATCCAGAGCCTTTTAGGAAAATTGGGACATTTTCTCTAGGAGAGAAGTCTTAGATGGATCCAGTTACTGAAATACCTTTTGAATACAAAACAAGACCAAAGGAAAATAAAGAACAAACAGAAATGAAGCTTAACCTGTAAAGTTCAATTCTGTACAGCTGTGAAAGGCTAAACCTAAATTCTCTTTAAGAAAATAAACTAAGTGCAGAATGTCCAGACTCTCGGACATAGGTCAGAAATTGTGCCCAGAAGAGCAGGTGCACCAAGTGTCGCTGTTGTGTTTAAGGTGTCAGCAAGTGAGGGAAGCTAGGGAAACAGACTAGAGTGGGGGTGGGGAGAGAAAGAAAGTAGGACAGAGGATGTCATTGAGGGAAAAGAACTCCCATAAAACTTGTTGTAAAGGCCACCTGGTGGCAGGAGGCTAGGCACCCTGGGATAAGAATGACGAGTGACATAGGAGAGTGAATGGGGGAATGAACATAGGAAGTGGATTGGGAAGAGATAAGAATTGAGGGGAAGCTATGAGAAAAGGATTGGCAATATAGGAAAGAGACTGAAGGAGTAACAATGGATAAAAGCGAGGAAAAGGTAGGAATTTAGGAAGGAGAAAGAATGGGAAGAGGAGAAGTGAGGAATAGAACTGAGGCGGTGGGGCATGAGAGTAAAAGAAATACTGAAGTGTGAGGTAGGGAGAAACGGTATTGAAAGAAAGAAAAAAGGAGTAGGTAGAGGAAGGGGAAAATTGAGGAAAAGAAAAATGCTGAAGAATGACGGGGGGAAATTGGATTGGGGAGAAGAAATTAGGGAAGGAAAATTTTCAAGGAGAGGAAGTGTGAGGGGAGCATCGACAAAGTGAGGGAAATAGTTGAAGAAAGGTGAAAAGAGGGCTCAGAAATAAGAAGCAAAAGAAGAAAGCTGAGGAAAGAGAAGACGCCTGAAAAAGCTGATAGAGGGAAAGGATAGGCTGATGAAGACGTTGGGGGGAAAATCAAGATTGGGTTGAAGAGGTGATTCAATTTAATGGGTGTAGTAATGCAAATTAGAATGAAGGAGACTGGTGGTGAAAAAAAAGAACAAAGTGGGATAAACATTGAGCTAAAAGAGTTCTTGGTTGGGTGGTGATGGTGGTGGGGAATAGCGAAAGAAAGGATTAAAGGGTTTAAGTCAAAGTGATTGGAAGAGAGATTGTGGGAGGAAAGTGAAGACATGGATCAAAAAGATATTTGGGTTCGAGAAGTGAGGTGATGGGGTAATGGTTGGGTTGAGCGAGTAGTCAGGGAAGAGGGGGACGGGGAAGGAGATGATGAAGTTAGGCTGGTCCAAGTCAGGAGAAGTAGGTGAAAGAGTGTGAGCTTGGAAAAGAAGCCAGGGGAGTGAGGGTTCATGATTGTGAGGGTCTCAGGACGGAGCCGGGAGTTGGGGGACTGGAAAGCTGGAAAGAGGGCAAGATTCCGTTTTGGAGGCGGGTCCCGGAGTAGGCGCGTGGGGCTGGGCGGGGCGCGGTGGCACCGGGAGCAGAGCTGCGCCAGCTGCTAGCGGTGGGAGGGGTGGAAGGGCGGCCGCGGCGGTGGCGGCGGCGGCGGCAGCGCGGGGAGGGAAGGAGGGAGGGAAAGAGAGAGAAAGAGGGGAGGGGAGGGGCCCAGCCCCTTGTCTCCTCAGCTTCTCTCCCTCATTCCGCCCGGGGAGGAGCGGGGCCAGCAGCCACCTCCACCGCCGCCTGGTCTTCACGCTCGCCCAGCCTCCCTTCGCGCTCCTTAAACTCCAGCGCCCGGTCCCGTCCCGTCCCGTCTCATCTCATCCAGTCCGGCGTCCCGTCCCGTCCTGTCTCCTGCGGGGTACAGGGGGTTTCCACCTCTTCCTCTCCGCAGCAGCCCCGCACAGCCTCCCCACGTTGTCCCCTACTCCCAGACTGAGCCCCTTGGCCGGTCTGTGCGTCCGTCAGTCCGCTCGTTCGCCCGTCCACCAGTTAGCCCGCTCTCCCGCCGCTAGCTCGCGTGGCTCCTTTGTGTGCGGCGGCGGCGGCGGCGGCTCCCGCTCCCGCCCGACTCGGGCTCCCACCCTTCAGCCCCTCAGTCCCGCAGCTTCCGGGCGCCCCCGGCCGGGCGCCCCAGAGGGTGGATCTATCGGTCGCCCGGCAGGCAGGCAGGAGAGGCGGCCCCCCCCCCTCACCCTTTTCCCAGAGGGGCCCGGGCCCCGGCCCCCGGCATGGATGTGAGATTCTACCCCGCGGCGGCCGGGGACCCAGCCGGCCTGGACTTCGCGCAGTGCCTGGGCTACTACGCCTACAGCAAGGTGACCGGGGCTGGGCTGGGAGGGAGAAGCGGGGGCCCGGGAGGGGGCGCAGGGGCTTCCTCTAGGTGCTGGACCAGGGACTTGTGTTTGTCCCTCCCCTCCCCTTCCTCATCCTTCCACTCTCCACCGCGCTTTCTTCCTCGCCTACCTACTTAAAAAAAAATTCCATGTCTTCCTTTTTCCTTTTTCCTTTTCGCTCCATTCCTGCCTTGTTCTACTTTACTCTCCATCTTCCTTTATTCGCCTTAGCCCCCTTTTCATCTTTTCGTCTTTCTGCACTCCCTTCCCTTCTTTTTTTCTGCGCCTCCTTCCTTACTTTGTGCTGCGCCCCTTTTCTGCTTTCCCCTGCGCCCCCTTCTTAGCTTCTTTTTCTGACCCTTCATTATTTCACTTACCACCTCCCCCCTTCCTTCCACCCTGTCTCCGTTCCTTTTTTTTTTTTTTTTTTTTTTTTTAACCCCAGAGTAGTTGATCCCTGACTGAGCTGTGAGCAAAGAAACCCTGTCCTGTGACCAGCCCTGAGTAAAGAGGGAACATGCTGCTTCTTTGTTATATTTACTGTTATTAGTAAACACATTAAGCGCCCTCAGTGTAGTTAGGCTCTGGGCAGAACCTAGAGGAGGCACTGTCCCTTCTCTCCTGTTGCCTTTTTCCCTCTTCTCTGCTTGTCCAGCACCACAGAGGTATACCAGTGCCCCTGCTGGTATTAACCTAGAGAAGACCCCTAGACGTTATCGTTTAAGACTGGTTATCCTACTTTCTTTGGTATGGAAAGGAGCAAACTTTTGAACAGGTCGTGCTTGAATGAGGAAAAGTGGCAGTGGCGCCTCTGGTTGCCTTACTTATTCACTTGATCAGCAGTTTTTTGTGGTTTGGCTTCTAGAAGTGAGTTATCTCGGCTTTGGGCAAATACCTCTTAAAAGCTTAGCTTATGGCTTTTTATTTAATTTTGGATGGTTTGTTTTGATTTTTGGAAATATGATTGTGTTCCTTTTCAATTGCAATCTCAAAGTTTTATCTCAACCCAAACTTAGCAAACCAAAAAAGGGGTGAAAGCCCCCTGATTCGTGAAAACTACTGTCCTCACTCATGTGCAGCGGGGACCCTAAAAATTTATATTCTTCCTGGAACCTCTGTTGGCTAAACTCATGTTGGAACCTTTTGAAAAAATATGACCCAGTATGGGATATTTAGGGAAGAAAAGGTACTTTAGATAAATATATGCCTTGAAATGTGGGTCCCTTCCCCTTTTCTTCCCTCTTTCCCCTTCCTTTTTCCAAATTCTAGTTTATGATTGTTTAGATAACAGAGGAAGTATTACTTCAGAAAGAAAGGTGCTATACAAAACTATTGAATAAATAGCAGGAAGAGAAGGAATTGTTGTTAGAGGAGTCTTGATACAACTAGATGCTGCTGTAGCATTGCTTCCTATTTGTTTATCCTCAATTTGGTACTTTCACCTTAGTCTTTCTAAGAAACGATTAAATGGTTGTCTTCTGTGGTTGCTGAGGAAATGTACAGGGCTCATATGTTGTGTTTAAAGCACAGAAAAAGCAGAAAAGGCCTTGTAGCTATAGTTAAGGCTTACCTTTTTTTTCTGTCTTTTGACTTTTGATTAATCACCTTATTGAATGTTTCAAAAATCCCAGGATGTGCATGCAGGTAATTAAGTATGCATTTATTATTTTTGAGGATTAAGCTAATTTTCCAGAAGGGTATTATTTATCACTTACAACTTATCTTGTATTGTACAGACCTTGTATATCTTTCATGTAATTATTTTAGAAACCATTACCTCTCATGGAGTGACTACTTCTTTCTCTGATTTAAGATCAGCAACACTTGAATGACACCAAAATAGAAACCTATTGTATTAACCCAGTCACTGCAATGCGAGCAAAATTTGTATTCGAAAGGATCCCAAGGGGACTTAAGAAGATCATAGAATATATGCAGGAAATTGTGGGTCTTTTTGTATCCTTTTTTGGGGAGGAAAAAGGTGGAGAAGGTTAATTAGGACAATTTATTTCAGTGGCAATATATAAAACTTGAAAATAGATAGTTATTGAAATACTTGTACAACTTTAGGAATAATGGCACCAGTTGGATCATAGTTATGTTTTCTTAACACAGGCTCTATGTGAAATAAGGTGCTTTCTGAGTAATTCCCAAATGTAGTTTTTGGAGGGTAAAGAGCACTTAATAAAGTTAGATAAATTGACGAATATTGGAGTTCTAAAGGTTATGATTGTTTTAGGTAATATTTGTGTTTATTTTCCATGAATTAAAAAATAAAACAAAATTTAGCTATCTTCAAAATGAACCAGATTTCCTTTGTCACCTTAATCTCAAGAAGTTTGCTAAGACCTACTTGTGTTCCATAAATTGTCATTGAAGGTTTTTTTGATGTTTGATTCCCCCCTCATTTCTTTTTGATCAAAATATTGTGTAAAAGGAAATGTTGAATTTTGATATTTAGCATATTTATAATGGTTTCAGTGAAATCTAAAAGTTTTCTCATAACTTTAAATGTATAGGTTTTATGCTAATATATATTCTTATTCAATAAGTGAATATTGAGGTTTATGATGAACATCTAAAAGTTGCCAAAATATTAATATGTCTATCACATTTAATAATCAGTTTACCCATGGTTCTTCTAAGATTTAAGTTTGGTGACTTGTGTTGACTTTTTTTGGCTTATGGATAACCAATTTGAGGAAATTATTTTCTTGTGGTCTCTTGTTTAAATGAAAGTCCCAATGATTTTAGAAACATAACTATATGAACTTCCATCTTAATATGATTTGTGTGACATGATATTAGATTTTGAATTCTTTTTATTTGCATCATAAAGATATATATAGGTATATACACATAAATATAATATGTATGCTTATTACCTTTACATTCTATATTGAGATTATTCTAGAATTTCAATGTCTATGAAAGTGTACTTTATGGGGAATAGTTGAAAATTTTCTGAGAGTTCAACAATCACTACAAGTAAGAAAATGACTTCACATAAAATATAGCCAAAATCATTCAGAGCAGTTAATAATTTATGAATTAGTCATTGATGTATAAACCTACCAGTCTTCTATATTTTTGAAGGTCTAATTTCCATTTTAATTTCCAGGGAACATTTCTACTGTTTGAATACCTTTTCTGATGTGGATATCAACTGAAACTGGCACCTATGGATTTTTAAAAGGCTTGCTTTGTTCAAGTGAATGGGTTACCCATTGACCGGACCTGTCATTTTCTTTCACTCTGCCATCATCTTGTCTGTGTATAGGACTATAGTATACAAATAAACTAGTAGAGTATTTGTTTTAATATTAGAAATCTCTTACTTGATTTTTAGACAATGTATTATATAAAATGTATCTAGTAGAAAGACAAGAAGAGTATTGAAAGTGGGGATGGGGGATTGAATAGGTTTAAAGCAGAAGAAAATGCGGAGGGAAATGGCACTGGATTACGATGGAAAAGACAAGATGTAGCAGGTGATGTTATCAGAATATAGTCATAGAATGTTAGAATTGGAAAAGAAACTTAGAGGTCACCTAGTTCACTTTATTGTATAGGTGAATGAACTAAGATTTAGAGAAAGTAAGCGATTTGCCCATAACTACACAATTAATGGTAGAGTTGAATATAGGTATATGTGATTGTGACTTTTTCCAAGCAATTTCTTGGAATATTTCAAAATATTGCCAGCATCAATCCATGAATTGATTATTTGTATGCGGACACTGTGTTACAAAAGTCTTATTACATTTTAAAGCTAGTCAAGCTTCATGTTGTATCACTAGTTAATCATTTATCAAGATTATCCCCAAAGTCTTAGTGTACTTTAACTTCCTAAAGATTAAAACTTTATTAAAAACCTAAAATGGCATCAGGACTTTTGGGACACCCTGTATTGTATTTCATTTCTATTTAAATCAAATTTTGGTGTAAAATTATTCTATATTTTGTTTTTATAAGACTAACATTTAAAAAACTAGCATTAGTACATTTTTTCCTTCAGTTTTTAGTTTGAAGGAAAAATCTTTAAAATGAAATCAAATACTAATCTATCTCTTTGTAGAGAAGTTATAAGCCAGAAAGACATCAAGTCAGAAGGAAACATAAATGCAAGAGAAACTCTTGTTAGGCTACTGTTCTGTCAATGTTGAAAGTACCATGCTATTCCTAGGAGCAAGTTTAGAGGAGGTGATGAGTAGAGCAAGACGAGAAAGATAAACATTTCATCTCTTGCAGTGTTAAGTTTATATAGCAGGACCCAGATTCTCTTTCTCTAAGTTTTGTAAATTACTAGGACTTAATTATTTGTATTTTTATGTAGTGTAAAAACAGATTCAAACTCACAGAATACATTATTTTAAAACTCTGGACCCTTCACTTCATTATCAGGAATGTTTTGGCTGCAAATAGAAGCAGATGGTTTATCTGATTATAATTCTGATTTGGCAGCTTGGGTTTTTATATTTTGTCAAATGAATAATATAGTCTTTAGTTGATGTAAATCATTCCTAGGCAATGAAGCAAGGTAATTTTTTTAAAGTCATAAACTTGTAAATAACAGGTGGTTATTCTTTAATGTCTAACCTTAGTATAGAAGAAGATCGTAATTGAGAAAAATGTGTTGGTTAAAAGGAATTATTTCAAAAATGCTTTGCTAAAAAACTTCTGGCCTTGGATTCATGCTTCTATGGGGAACTTCACCTACTCAAAGTGTAACCAAGTTTATGCCTCCCCAGATTCTGAAAACCTCTATGCTTGAGGAATAATGGAATAAAGTGAAAGAGGAATGGGAAGAGGGGAGGAGCATTTATTAAACACTTACTGTATGCCAGACACTGTGCTAAGTACTTTACAGATATCATCTCATTTGATCTTTCCAGAAACCTGGGAAGTAGCTGCTATTACTACCCTAATTTTACAGTTGAAGAAACTCAAGAAGATAGAGATTAAATGTGCAAGGTCATATAAACTGGTTTTGAAAACCACCCAGCTTCCTTTAACAGGGCTTCCAACTTCTTTCCTTTCAGTAATCTCTACCCTTATATCTATAAACATCATTAATATACCTCTCATAACTAGAAAATAAATTTGTTGTAGTCTGAATGTTGATTAGGAGAATGAGTCTGTACCTGTGATTTCATTGGTGTAGGGAGCTTCCAATAAGAACTTCCTTTTACCAATGTAATTTTTCATGTTATCATTGAGAGTTTAAATGATTTGTCCAGGTTTCCATGAGCAATGTGTACTAAAGGAAGGTCTGAAATCCAAGTCTTCCTGGTTCTGGTGCCAACATTCTACTTGTTATTGTTCTTCTCGGGCACTGAATATCCTCATCATTCCCTTTCCTACTCCAAATAAGTAAAAAAATATAATTGAAATCATTCTATTAAGTAATTTTCTCTGACTAGAACTCATTTAATCATAAAGGATAATTTCAGTCACTGATAGTTGGTTAATGATTGCCAAATAAACTTTACAGTTATTGAATGGTATATGTCTGGAAGCCAACATTTTCAAATTCTATTATGCCATATAAACGGTGTTTTAAAGAACAAATATTTTCAAAACCTTATCTTACTGGATGTTTTATAAGAAAGATTCTTAAGAGGATTGATAGTAAGTGTGGAGAAGGTATGGCAGTCCATATTTTACTAAAGTAGTTTAATATTTTGGATCTTGGTTGATTACAGACACCTTCTTCACTGATATAGGTTACAATTTTTGGCTTCTCATCTTGGGCAATTCCTATAAATCCTCCAAAGACAGCCTCCCCAGAATTGTTGAGGCTTTCCTTGAAGTCTTTTAATGTTTTGTGAGTGCCAATGCAGAACTTGGACTGGCATATGTTATCTTTCATTCCTAGTACAAAACTGTCCTCCCCCTTTCTGAGTGTACTTTTCCTTGATAACTACCAAGATATTTTGTAAAAAAAATACTTTTGGCTACATATGTTAGCCTACCCCCCCCCCCATCATGATTAGATGATGGTTTTCCATTTCCCTTTGTGTCACCTGCAATTTTGGCTCTCAAAATATCTTGGTATTCATGATCCATAATCATATAATATCATCAGGGAAATTTATTTTTTACTAGGCTTGTGATTTCATTGGAATAGGCGGTTCCTCATGAAGAAATTCCTCCTTCCCTTTATTATGTTGGTACTTGCTCAGACATAGAGTTTGAGAGAATCATTTGGATTGTTGAAGTTTTAAATGTCTTGCCTAGGTTCATATAGGTGATATGAGTTGGAAGAGGAAGTTTCTTACTTCCTCTACCCATTATGCTTTACCGTCTCTCTGGTATTATTAATATGTATAATATGTGCATGTGTACCATATGTGATATGGTATTATGTGTATGTGTATGTGTGTAGGCATGTATGCATGAGAATATGAGCGCATTATGTCATTCCTCAAATGTATTCCAACCTACTTTCTTTCTATTTAGTTCTGAATTGAGTTTCTTAGCCATTTGCAGTAATTATTCAAAATGTACTAATTAACTCATTGTATTGCCCATCTGATTTCATAGTTTTTTGATATCTTATTGTAGTGAGCCATCCATTCTGGGATCTTGAAGGGTATGTCAGTAGAATGCAGCCTCTGGCAGGTTATATACTAAATTGGAAAAGTATTGAGTATAATCACAGCAACACATTGCACTAGTCTAGAGAGACTAAGAATGGAGAAGCCCATCACTAGCATCATGGTCACTAGGTGATAAATGAATTGGCTGAGGCAACCCATGAAATAACATATTTGAGTAGTTAATGTTGCATAAACAGTTAAACCATATTGTTGGATTTCCAGCAGGTATCTTATGCCAGATCATATTATAACCAGGCCGGGATTTTGTATGATGTGCTACTGAAGTGTTATAAGAGCTCTATACTTCATAAAGATATTTTTAGTTATAGGAGGTAGGAAACCAAAATGCCAAGTCTGCTGGATGGCTCTTTTGATAGCAGCATGATTTGTTGCAAATTGAATTTATAGAAAAAATATTACTTAATATTTTTTTTTTGTTCAACAGTACTGCATGCTTACATGCTTTTCACTTTATTCTCCTTTTCTATAATTAAAAATTACAATCGGTCCCTTTTGTCTATTTTGCTTCTACTTAGCAGACTAGTCACAGTTTAGTGAAGAATAAGTTGAACCTGAAAAAAACTGAAGTTTTAAAGTTTTATTTGCATTTTTGTAATCCATGCAATCAATCTAATATGAATGCTAAGAGAAGACCATCCTATTTCTATGCAATGTTGGCTTTTATAATTATGAAGAACAACAGAAAATGTTTTGACCATCTACAATATGCAAAGAATTGTATTTGACTAATGTCAGAAACTGAGTTTAGAAAAGATATAGGCCACAGAAAAGAAAAAGATAGTATTTTCTGCTTGTTGGATATCACATGGCTGGTAAAAACTGTTAGTGCTGTAAGAATTCAAGGAGGAAAATTCTACTTTGGGTTGTAATAGTCAGAAAATGGAGGTTATACTTAAGCTTGTTCTTGAAAGATAACAATTAAGTAAATGGAGAGGAAAAAAATGTTAGAGGAAGGGACAATGACATAATCTAATGGTTGGTAGTGGGCATCACATAGCATACTTTCTATGTAGAGGAAGGTTTTTTAAGGGGACCAGTGGGAGATAGTTTTGAAAAGTAGTCAGGTCTCATCAGAAGCTAGTTCAAAAGTTTGGATTTTATTTGGTGCCCAGTAAGAAACTATTGTGAAGTTTTTTGAATAGGGGAGAAATCAGCAGAATCAAAATAGGGGATCATTGAGTATGTTTATGTATGATGATTACAACAATGAAAGGGAATTAAGTGAAGATACAAAAAGGAAGTAAGGGTGTGACTGATGGAGTAAGAAATTTTTGTAGGTACTCTCAATAGTACAGTTAGAAGAATGATCTCTAGAGGAAGAATTGTCCTTTTTTTTCTGAAATAAAATATTTTCTGAGAGGAAAGTTAAGATTTAGAAAGCTTTTAAAATTAAGAGGAACAAAGATGAAAAGTTTCTTTGAGATTTAGGCATGTGCTAGGAACTGTGCTAAGCCCTGGAACGACATAGAAAAATTGAAAACAGTAGAGATGTCTTCAAGAATTTACATTCTAATGGAGAAGACAAGATATAAATAATCAGATTTATAAATTTTGGGTAGATATGATAAAGTCACTAGCAGCAGTGGGGGGTCAGGAAATACAGGAGAAAAGAGTGGATGGTTTGGGAAAGTCCTAGATGAAGTAGAAACTACATTTTAAATGAAGTCTGAAATTTTAAAAGTTGGAGATAAAGAAGTAAAGCGTTACAGGAATGGAATGACAGCCAGTATAAAGGCAGAAATTCAGGAGAGAGATTAGGCCATCTCTCTCTCTCTCTCTCTCTCTCTCTCTCTCTCTCTCTCTCTCTCTCTCTCTCTTTCTCTCTCTCTCTCTCTCTCTCTCTCTCTCTGTTTCTCTCTCTCTCTCACACACACATACACACACATATCTAAAAGTCACGCATAGAGATGATAATTGAAAACATGGGAGCTATGATGGAGAAGAAAGAAGAGAGTCCAGGACAGAACTTAGAATACACCCACATTTTGTGGGAAATGACATGGAAGATCCATCAAAGGTGACTAAGTAACCAGCTAGCATGGGAAAAGTAGATTGTGAGCCAATCACTGGATTATAAAACAAGGGATAATATCACAAGTACCGTACCAGTAATAACACAGCCACTGAAATCAAAACTAGCTAATTTTGATAAAGTAAACGTCAAAATAATAAAAGTTGCTAAGTGATGACACTAGAGGAAAAGTTTCTAAATGGAAATGAAAAGCAAGATTTGGTCCGACTTCTCCATCAGGATTGATGAATTGAGAAGTATGAGAGGAGGTACAACCAGTAGAGTGGCCAAAAAATGGAAGGAGCATGATAGGTAGAGTTTTATGTGATGAAAAGAGTTTTAAAATGAAAGAATCTGATCACTTGATTGAACTTAGTCAGTAGACATGATTTCTAGCCCTGATTCTACCACTAATCAGGTAAAAGTTTTGGCAAACCATATCCCCTCCTTTCTCTATTCCATATTTGTAAAATGAGCTAGTTATTTCTTTTATCTCTAGAATTCTGTGATTCCATGATCTAATGAGAGAAGTGGGGAGTGGGAGAAGGAGGAGAGAATTTAAGAGAATGTAAAGAAAAGTTTTGGAGCTCCATTTGTAGGGAATTGGATAGGGAGTAAACAATAGATAAAGGGATCACTGAACACCTCTGAAGGCCCACTGAAGTTAGGCCTGGATTCATCATCGTATCCATTAGAATGACTTCATGACTTTGTCCAGAAGTACTCAATTGTTTGGGAGCAGCTCATAAATTTTGACATTGGGGATGACAATTTTAAGGATTTGGCATGGTGAAATTTAAAGGAATGAATGATTCCACAGTGCTAATGCTGGTGTTGGTGGATTGAAAAAAAAGGTGATCTTATACCAGGAATGCAGGGCTGGTTCACTATTAGGAAAACCATTAGCATAATTGACTATACCAATAACCAAACTAATAAAAATCGCACGATTATTTCAATACATGCTGAAAAAGCATTTGACAAAATCCAATACTCATTCCTATTAAAAACATTACGAAATATAGGAATAAATGGAATTTTTCTTAAAACGATCAATAGTATCTATTTAAAGCTATTAGCAAGCATCAGATTTAATGGGGATAAACTAGAACCCTTCCCAATAAGATCAGGGATAAAACAATGTTGCCCACTACCACTATTACTATTTAATATTGTATTAGAAATGTTAGCTTTGGCAATAAGAGAAGAAAAAGAGATTAAAGGAATTAAAATAGATAAGGAGGAAACCAAATTATCATTCTTTGCAGATAATATGATGGTATACTAGGGAATCCTTGAGAATCAGCTAAAAAACTACTAGAAACAATTCACAACTTTAGCAGAGTTGTAGGATACAAGATAAATCCACATAAATAGCAGCATTTTTATATATTACCAACAAAGTCCAGCAGCAAGAAATACAAAGAGAAATTCCATTTAAAATACTTGTAGATAATATAAAATATTTGGGAGGCCACCTGCCAAGGCAAAGTCATGAACTATTGAACATAATTACAAAACACTTTCCACACAAATAAAGTCAGATCAAACCTCTTGGAAAAACATCAAATGCTCATGTGTAGGTTGAGCTAATTTAATAAAAATGACAATATTACCTAAATTAATCTACCTGTTCAGTGTCATACCAATTAAACTCTCATAGAAATTACTTCACAGAGCTAGAAAAAAAAATAACAAAATTTATTTGGAAGAACAAAAGATCAAGAATTTCAAGGGAATTAATGAAACAAAATGCAAATGAAGGTAGCCTAGTTGTATCAAACCTAAAACTATATTATAAATCAGAGGTCATAAAAAAGAAAGAGTAGTTGATCAGTGGAATAGGTTAGGATCACAAGACACAATAGTGTCTTGACTATAGTAATCTAATGTTTGACAAACCCAAAGACCCAAGCTTTTGGGATAAGAACTCACTATTTGCCAAAATCTGCTGGGAAAATTAGAAATTAGTATGGGAAAAATACCCACATCCAACAGACTATGCCAAGATAAGATAGAAATGGGTTCATGATTTTGACATAAAGATTGATATTATAAGCAAATTAGAAGATAAAAGGATAGTTTACCTGTCAGATCTGTGGAAAAGGAAGGAATTTGGGACCTTGAGTGCATTGTTGAATGCAAAATAGATAATTTTGATTATATTATGTTAAAAAGGTTTTGTACAGACAAAATAAATGCAAAGAAAATTAGAAGGAAAGCAATAAACTGTGAAAGTTTTACATTTAAGAGTTATGATAAAGGCCTCATTTCTAAAATATATAGAGAATTGACTCTATTGAATTTATAAGAATTCAAACCATTCTCCAAATGATAAATGGTTAAAGAACATGAATAGAAAATTTTCAGATAAAGAAATTAAAACTATTTCTAGTCATATGAAAAGTGCTCTAAATCATTATTGTTCAGAGAAATGCAGATTAAGACAATTCTGAGGTACCATTACATACCTCTCAGATTGATAGGAAAAAATAATGACAAATGTTGGAGGAGATTTGGGAAAACTGGGACACTGATACATTGTTGGTGGAGTTGTGAACTTAACCATTCTGGATCCAGCAGTATTACTACTGGGCTTATATCCTAAATAAATCACAAAGGAGGAAAAGAGGCCCACATGTGCAAAAATGCTTGTGGCAGTCCTTTTTGTAGTGGCAAGAAACTGGAAACTGAGTGGATGCCCATCAGTTGGAGAATGGCTGAATTAATTATGGTATATGAATGTTATGGAATATAGTGTTTTATAAAAAACAACCAACAGGATGATTTCAGAGAGGCCTGGAGGAACTTACATGAACTGATGCTAAGTGAAATGAGCAGAATCAGGAGATCATTATATATGGCAATAACAAAACTATATGAGGATCTGATTTTTCTTGTGCAGCATGATATTTGTGGAAATATGCATAGAGGAGCCATATATGTTTAACATATATTGGATCACTTGCCAACTGGGGGAGGGATTGGGGGGGAGGGAGGAAAAATTAGAACACAGGGGTGAAAGTCAAATTATCCACATATATATTTTGAAAATAAAAAGCTTTAATTAAAAAAATAAAAAGCTTTTAATAAAAGTGATCCAAATTGGATTGAGAATTACTTTAAAAGAAATAATGGGCTGAGGTGAAGTAACTTAAAAATCTAAATTTCCAATCCCTTCATTAAAAAAAAAAATCTTTTCTATTATGAACTTAACAATCACCAAATAACAGAAAAGAATTTCAATATGCAAAGTATAATGAGGAAGATTGTAAATAAGCCTATATCTATATCTATATGTATCATGTTTGTAACAAAATTACCCTGTTTATGTCCCTTCTGAATGTTTTTTTTAATGCATCTGAAAAAATATTTTTCCTACTATTTTCTTTTCATCATTCTTACCCTCTAGTAACTCATCTCCTTTCTGGATACTTCCACTTGTAACAACTAAATACAGACAAACAAAACAAATTAGTGCTTTCAACCCACTAGGAAGTGGAAGCCAAAGAGGTGTCCAAAGTCATACAAACAGCAAGTGACAGAGCTCCATTTTGCCAAATAATTTTAAACTTTTTGGTTTCAGGACCCCTTTAGAATATTAAATATTATTGAAGATTCCTGTCCAGAAATTTTATGTATGTATTTAAATCTATTTGAATTGTATTCCAAGTTAAAATATTTTACCATTATTATGAAAAATAGTTTTGACTTTATTGATCTCCTTAAAAGGGTCTCAGGAACTCCCATGATTTACTTAACTTCACTTTGAGACTTCTAGTTTATGCCATGCTTTCCCTCTACCAATAGATATAAAGATTTTATTAGTGGATTCGTTTTCTTCTTTTCCTTGTAAAAATCAGTCATATGTAAAGTAAGATTAGTAACATCTTCTAAAAGAGAGTTCAATTTTATTTAGATTGTAGGATTCAAAGATATCATAGAGCATATTAGAATGGTCTAGAGAGGGGAAGGAAATGACAGGAGAATCAGAATCGCTGAAGATCAAGGTTGGAAGAATATCAGAGACCATTTAGTACAATTTGTCCTTGAATAGGAATTCACTCTATAACATAATGAGTTGAAAATAAGGGTTAAGAGAAAATCTAGTAGTTTAAGGGAATGAGAGAATAAAGGATTGAGACTGGAGCTAGAGAGGAAGGAAGAGGCAAGTTTGAGGTCTTTATTCATAAATTTACTTAAGCCAGGATATAGCAGTAACTTGCTTTGAAAAAGTGCCCATGTCTGGCAAATCGTAGGCACTTAATAAATGTTTATTAATTGATTTTACCATCATAATTTATTATTTCAATGAGTACATTGAAATAAAGAAAATAATGACATATTTGACTGGATCAACTTGCTAAAAAGAGACTATTTTTCTTAATGATCCTCCTGATAAATTACTGTGTGATAAATTTAGAATGACTTCTTTTTCCATCAAATTCTGGGATTTTTCTTATAAAAGTTATACATTTTGTCCTCTGGATTATCACATGACTTTTTGTTTTATGAAATTAAAAAGTTTTCCATAAATATGTCTCCTGGCATATTGTAGTATCATGATTAAAAACAATCTATGCACATTGCATTTAAAATCATAATTGATGGAGCACAAGAGTGGTAATTTCTAAAATGCAAATTTTTCTTTTTGTGGATGTATGTAGAGATGGATGGAAAGCTTTTGGATTTTAGAAACAGAGGACCTAACTTCATATTCCCCTGATGATGCCTGCTTTTTGTGTAATCTTAGTCAAGTCACTTATGTTCCCTGGATCAGTTTTTTCTTCTTCTTTTTTAAACAAGGGGTTAGACTGCATGACTTCCAAAGCCTCTTCCATTTATAGATATATGTTTTTTGAGTGCATTTGGTAAAGTTGTGATTTTGTATGAAGTAGATACCAAATTATTCTAGTGCCTAGAGCCTGGCCAAAGCATTTAGGGTGTACCTCCCTGTCCTCCCCACGAAACAAGCCCTTCCTTGTAACAAAGACAAAAAGTAAGCAAAATGAACTGACATAGTGGATATTTCAGCCTTGCAATCACCTATCCTTCAGACAAAAAGGCATCTTTTGAAGTTCACATGATGAAGGACATTAATACTCTCTTTTTAACATCTAATCTTGGTGCTGGCTGACTCATAAAGTAGAAAAGAAAATGTAGATGAAATTTCAAGATATTCATTTTATTCAATTATTATTTATTTATATGGGGAAATCTTTTTAGTTACAGAAATAAATCTACAATCTATGGTCCAATAGTACCCTTCTTAGATTGGGAGAAACATTTAATAAAATGCCATTGAAATGCATTTTAAATGGGACAGGTTTCCCTTTTATGCTCCCAAAGTATGATGCAAATGTAACTTGCTATTGACTTCTATTAACTAAATGAATTATAAGATACTTATGAAATAATTTTGGCTTTGAAAACTTTTGATGACTTTCCCAAATAGTTGACCAAATCATATACTAAATATTATATAAATATTATGTAAAGATTATATTTTATGCTTACGAAAGGTTAGATTTTATGGTCCTAAAAGTTTTCTTATTTTTTTCTTCTTTTTTTACTGAAGCAATTGGGATTAAGTGACTTGTCCAGGGTCACACAGATATGAAGTGTTAAGTGATTGAGACCAGGTTTGAACTCAGGTCCTCCTGACTTCAGGTGCTTTAATCACTATGCCATCTAGTGCCCCTGTTCTAAACGTTTTCAATGGCTCTAACTGATTCTACATAGTTAGGTAGAATCCAATTGACCACTGTAGAATAGATGTATTTATTAACTCATGGGCAAGTTTTTGCACCTGGTACCACAAGATCCATATAAGAAGATAAATTCCTGGACTGCCAATATTTTAATTAAAGGATATTTTGAGAATCGTGTTGGTATCTGGCAGTATGAGTCCTAGTAATGGATAGGTTCTTAAATTTTATCTAAGCCACATACAGTGGGAGAATTTCTAAAACTTTCTATTGTTATATCTTTTTATTTTGTTATTTGAAAAATGTTAACTGAGATGAGTTCTTCCTCTGTTATAAAGGGCATTTGTCTAAATATAGAGCAGTCATTTCTCAAGGGCTTGATAGAGCTAAAATGAATCTTTGTGACTGAGTCACAAAATATCTGGGAAAATTAATATATAATGCTGAGAATTGCTTCTAAAGAATGAGGAGCTGGTACCAGGTTTAAGTACACACATATACATATGTGTATGTATGTAGGTATGTATACACACCTGACTTGAAATTGCCATCTGTTTATTGTTCTTCTTGCATGAAAATCTATATGGTTTAATAAAAATTATTTGAACAAAAGAAGTGTAACTTTGTAGATTGAAAGGAAAGGATCTGTATCTATGTGGAAGAAATAATTGGACCATGACACAGCAGATCTGGTGATTTTGGTTCTTTTTGTCCAGGCAATGCTATCTGTCTGTCTATATATACTGCAGTTGAATCAATCATATAGCTATCTGGATGAATTGTGAAGACAGCCAAAATGACTGGTTCTGCACTGCTACAATTCAATTATTTGAGTATAAATATGACCCAACTGTCAGAAATTTTGAGTTCTCTTCCTGTTTTTCCCCCCAAACTACTTTAATGTATGAACTTGACGAGGTGACTTAATATCTCTGCTTGTCATCAGTCTTCTATCTAATTTGAGCAGCAGCCTATTAAGTGGTTCATTCATTCAATGAATATTTATTGCCTGTGTAATGTATGTAACTCACTATGCTTAGTATTGTGTAGGTCAGTTAAATTTTTATCCTACTGTTTTTTTTCTCTCATAAGATATCCTATAGTATTATTTTTCATAGAAAGGATTCGAAGATAATGCATTCTCTAGGGCAGGGGCTCTTAACAACAGATTAGGAGTTTCCATTAGGGCTGAAGAAAGCCATATCTGGTGGATCTCCAATTTGATTGCCACTCCCAGGCTCCTTTGTACTGCTCTCTCAGGGACTCATCAGGAATGGAAGTAACAACCTAAACTGTTCCTTATATCCCTTTTTTCATTCTCACTCCATGTTTTCAATTTAGAAGACGAAAAAAGTTTTTCACAAAAAAGGATGGGTACTCCTACTGTAAGATATCTTCAAGAATCAGATAACATTAATCATTAACATTTATTTTGTCTGTGAATTCATTATTTCATAGACAGTGAACTCTTATCCCCCAGATACCATTTGGCTTAGGAAAGGAGAGAATTTGCCACTTTTATGCACAGTTGGCTATTTTAAGAATATTTAATTCAATGGAACTTTATTCTGTTTTTCTGACTTTTTCTCTCAGGTATTTATGTTGTTGTTGTTTTTTCCATAAATAAAATATGGAAATGGCCCCTCTTCTTTTCCTGATCACTTTCATCATTCTCTTGAATAGAGATTTGTGAGGATAATGGATGGATTTGTATCTGGATGGTGGGGGGGGGGTAATCTTTCAAAACAAAACCTAAATTGCTTGATATTGTATGATTTGATTATTGATGATGTAGTTATCGCTCAAGAATTATATCTGGGATGCCAAACCAAGCAGAAATAGGGAGGGCTTCCAAAAGTCTCAGTGCAGTCTTAAACTTTACCCTAAGCTGTTTTTGTTGTCTGTGACTCCATTTGGGAGTCATGCCAATGTTTTGCCATTTTCTTCTCCAGCTCATTTTACAGTTGAGGAAACTGAGGCAAACAGGATTAAGTGACTTGCCACAGGCTACATAGCTAGTAAGTGTCTAAGACGAGATTTGGACTCAAGAAGGTATCTTCCTGACTTTAGGCCCAGTATTCTAATCACTATGCCATCTATCTGCCCTAACAAAGCTTTAAAACTATACTATGACTTTTGGACACCCTGTATTAGAAGACTTAAACTGGTAGAACATTGGAAAACTCTTACTGATTTTTAGGAAACTTTTCTAAAAAGTTTCTAAAGTTTCTAAAAACTAATTACCATTTAGTATCATTATTTAGCCCATAAAAATGAGATTAAATATAAAAGAATGCAAATGCCATTTTTATATTCTCTTACTTTTAAACCATCTAGTAGTTGGTGACATTACTCACTGGGACATATTTTCCTTTAAAAATATTTTTAAAAGTTTAAGTATCACTCATTTAGAAATGTTTTCCAGGAGAACTTGATTCATCTTATCTTCAGGTTCTCTTTTGTATATTTTGTCCCTAGGATGTAGATCTCTTGGTCTACTAGAGTCAACAAATTTAATTTAAAAAGTTTTTTTTTTTTTTTTTTTTTTTTTTTTTTTTTTTTTTTTTTTTATTTTTTTTTTATTAATTTGTAGAAAGTACTGGAGATACTAAATAAGGGGGCCGGGGGGTGGGGGGGGGAGAATGCTGTCCTGCTCCACCCTTCCCCCAACCTTTGGAAGATTTGAAAGAGGAATGACTGCTCTTGTCATTTGGAGGAAGGAGTCATGCTGATAAACATCAGAGGTAGTTGTGTAAATCATAAAACAGATGTTCTCTATGAATGAGAAAAAAAGAAATCTTTGTGCTCTTCCAATTGCTTGCCACAATTTTAGGTGGCAAAGGATGATGAGTTTATTAATCAATTAGTCAATAAGCATTTATTAGGTACCTATTATGTTGTAGATATGGTTCTGGGTGTTGAAAACACAAGTAGAAAAAATGAAAAAAATTCTACTTGCTAATAATATCCCTCAATAGTTTGGGTTTGTAATTTTCTCTCTTCCTTCTTTGTATGAAACTTGTGAACTTGGAGTTGGTAAATTATACCCTTTTGGGCAGCTGGTAGTGCAATACTTAGAAGATTGGATCTGGAGTCAAGAAGTCTTAAGTTTGAATCTTCTTCAGTCGCTTCCTAGCTGTGTAATTCTAGGCTATTCACTTAACTGCTGTCTGCCTCAGTTTCTTCATCTGTAAAACAGGGATTACATATATTTTCCAGGGATGTTCAGCTATTTTCCAAGGTTAAACTTAGACAATGCAGAATTCACTTTTATTTCTTTTGGGGACTTATTTTCATTTACATTTTTATCTGCTTTATTTTGTATAAGTTCATATGTCTTTCTGTGCTTTTCTGTACTCTTTACTATTTCTTAAGCACAGTAATATGCCATTATATTAATTTACCATAATTTGTTTAGCCATCTCCCAGATTTTGGACATCTTTTTAGTTTCTAGATTTTTGGTACCATAAAGTATTGCTCTCAATGTATTTTGCATATGTGGCTTATTTATTTCTGTTTTTGATCTTTAATTGATATCTAACAGTAGAATCTTTTAATCAAATGATAAAGAAAGAAAATAGAATTCAGTGCATAAAATTTTATTGAATATAATTTCAAGAATATGCCTATTTGCTTCTCTCTGTCAAAAGACTCTTGGGAGATTTACATAAATAAGTTGTGCATATTGCCAATGGTAATTTCTTGTAATAAACATTGAAGACATAATTTCAGACATACATTACTGGAAAAGGGGGCAACTTGGTTATATTGGGGCAATGAGATAAAATAGATGGACAGCCTGAGGGCTGCATTTATATTTATGTCATATTAAAAGTATTAGTGTGTTGAGTATGTACCCCCACAAGAAATTTTGAATAGATATTCACAAGAATTGTAGCATGGTGAAATAGACTGGAAGCCAAGAAACTTGGTCTCTAGGTTTGGCTTTGTCCTTGCCAAAATTGCTTTGGGGAAGTCATTTCCCATTTTTGGGCTCAGATTTCTTCTCTCTAAAATGAGAAGGGTTGAACTAGAAGATCTCTTAAGTCCCTTATTAGTTTTGACATTCCATTATTCAGAGCAGATGAATATTTACTTTAGTAAAGCATTGATGGAAATTTTTTTTAAGTGCATTGGGTGTTGGTTTTATAGAATATTATATTCACTTTATCCAATTTCCTCTTTTCCTCCAGCCCAGGGCCATTAGATATTTATTGTGAGTTCTCACAAATGTCAAAATTGTCACTTTTCTATGCGTATCCCATTTTTCACATAAAAAGGAAAAAAATTGATAGAGTTGGGTGTAACTTTCATTTATTTCTGGGAAAGGAAAGATTTATTTTAAAAGAAAGTTTATTTCTTTTATTTCTTCTTAAATCATTTAAAAAGATTTTTAAAAATTCTTATTGAGTTTATAATCATATCTATTTTAACTATATGTTGACTTTTCCAGATTTAAGCATTTAAATCATGTACATCTAAAATTCTTTGGAATTAACTTCCCAAACTTTAGCTTTGAATATGTCCCTTTCTTTCAAGCAATCTGTCTTATAATTTTTTTATATAACAAAAATAGACTCAAGCCCAGTTGGATTCTGTGAGTTATTAGTTTTCACATCATCTAGGGTTTGTTTTTTTGGTGCCATGATTCAAAAAATGTTTTTTTAAATAATACATGCAGAATTCTACAGATTCATAATAGTGTATGACATCTTAATGTCCTCAGTGACATTCTACTGGTCATTTCCAACTGTGATAAACAGTTATATACTCTATAAAAATGACAGTCAATTAGGAAATTCAACAAGATACAAATAGTATTTTACTCTTATATAGAATGCTAGAAATTCTGAATGCTAATTTTTGAAGGAAACACATGCTTAAATTTAAAGTTTATGCCATTAGTTATAATAGTCCTTTTATTCCTCCAGGAAAAAAATCAAGCAGCTATACTTTAAATGAATTTAATGAACTGCAAAGACTGACATTTTCACTATAAAAGTCACACTTCATTTAATGAGTAGTTAAATATTGATGCTATATTAAAACATCGGCAGAATAAAAATGGGAAGATAGGTTTCCAAATATGAATTCAGGATTCTTTTATGGTAAAGTTTTGCAAACAGAAAACATAATAAACTATCTATGAAAATGATTAAAATAAAATATTAAAATGATTAAAACACAAGATACTCTCATGGAATCTGCAGTTAGTTGTCACTACATAAATACTGACAGAAAAAGATAAGTTTTCCATTACAATATTTTAATAATTTTTACATAGATACATGTATTTTATATTGTTAGAAAAACTCAATGGTATCAAATATGACATCTATCTTCTGTGAATGTAGATATTCAAACTGAAGCAAGAATAGAATTTTATATACTGATATCGATCATGATGGGAAAAAGCAATTGTCAAATTTGATGCTTTATTAACTTTTAGAAAAATTAGTCATATTTGAAATGAAATTTCTATATTCATATTTTGGTTTCTTTAATTATTATAATTCAGTTTGAGCTAATACAAGAAGTTATTAGCTTGATAAGGAAGTGAAATACTTCACTTTGTGTATAATGACAGTTTGTAGAACCCAGCTGGCTACCTCAAGTTATCTGACTGCTTTACCATTTCCATTTCTTTCCTTTTATAGAAATATCTGCTTTCAATCGGGTCATTTGAGTAGAAAAGTAAATACAAAGTGACATAGAAAGAAAGACCAAGGAGAAAGGAGCAGGTGATTTAGGGAGCCATGGATAGCATAAAGGAGCCAAATAGAAAGCATACAGAATTACCAGGCACTTTTAAGTAACATGTCCATTTAGCTGCCTTGGCCTCTGCAAGACTTTCACTGAAACTTGCTTTGTGGGACTTTATAACCCTCTAGATAACATTTTTAATTTTATAAAGCATAAGTAATATTATTTCCAACTTATAGATGGCGAATAAAATGCTATGTTTGAGGTAGCATGGCTCCTAATTGGCAGAATTGCGAGTAAAATTCCAAGCTCCCCCACTGTTTTCTGTACTTTATGCCAGTTTTCATACTGTAAAGAATGTAATATGACTTTCTGAGACCCAAAGACAACTAACATTTATTAAGTGCCTGCTGTGTTTAGAGTATCAAGGAAAATAAGAATGATACCTTCATAATGTCAATACATTCATTTATTGTGAAGCACTTACAATGTGACAGGCAATGTGTTATGCAGTGTGGGTAAAAAAGAAATGTAAAAACACATCACTTGCCCTCAAAAAGCTCGTGGGGGAGACAACACTTTAACAACAAAGATATATTCCAAGTAAGTAGATGAAAGGCATTCTGAGAAAAGGCATTAGCAGCTGTGGAACTGAGAGAGTTCTATGGGAATTGATGGGATTTGAGGTTGATCTTTAATTAAGGAAGTCAGAGAAAGCTGTAGGTGGAGGGGAAGTCCCAGCATGGGGGGCAGCTGATATAAAGGTATGATGACAGAAGATAGGGTAACATGTTCCCGTAATTGCATGCTGACCAAGGCTGCTGGAACATAGAGGGCATGGAGGAAGGAAAAGTAGAAGATTAGGTAGGTAGATAGGAAGATCTTTAAATGCCAAACAAAGGAATACCTGCATATATGCATATGTACATACAACATCTAGGTGGCACAGTGCATAGAGTTCTGGGCTTGATATCAGGAAACTTACCTTCCTGAGTTCAGTTATGGTTTCAGATACTTACTAGCTGGATGATCTTGGGCAAGGCACTTAACCCTGTTTGCTTCAGTTCCTTATCTGGAAAATGAACTAGAGATGTACATAGCAAACTACTTTTGTGGTTTTGTATTTTTGCTGTGAAAACTCCAAATGGGGTTACAAAGCGTCACATACACGACATACATACACACATTACTATCTCTACATTTATATTTGATTCTGGAGGTTAATTGGGAGTTGCCAGAGGCCATTGGGTAGGTGCGTGAGGGACATTTTATTCCTTAATTTAGAAAAAGCACCTTGGCAACTCAGTAGAGGATAGATTGGTATGGAAAGAGACTGGAGGCCTGGAGACCAGCTTGAAGACTTTTATAGCAGTCTGGTGATGTAGCAGATATAATGAATGCCTGAATTAGGTTGGTAGCTATGTGAATAGAAAGAAAAGTGTTTGTGTGAGAGATATTGTAAAGGTGGAAATGTATGAAGTCTAGGACATTGTTGAGGGAATATGGCACTCCCACAAATAACTTTACTATGCAATAGAACATATAAGAGGAACAGAAGTATTGTGTAAGGTGCAAAGAGGAGATAACTTTATTACTAGTAGAATTAAGGATCACCATAGACAGGAGCTCTTTCTTGAAGAATGGATAGGACTTAATTAGGTAGAGATGATGACATTCAAGTTGTCAGAAACTTTATGAATCAAGATATAATACATTCATTGCAAGATGTGTCCTGGTTGTGGCAAGTGATTCCTATTGTTTAATGAACTGGGGAGCCTTAAGAGAGGAGTACAAAAGACTGAGTAAATATGAATTTTATCAGCGTAGAATGAAGAAGGTTTTTAAGTTTTTGTGGTTTCAAGGATTATTTTTTAGACATCCAAAGATTGATTTATCAACATTTCAAGGACATTTATTCAGGGCTTATAATATTTGGCTTTCAATGTCCTAAACAATAATTATTCTAGTGGTTTACCCAGGAAATAGCTGCCCAATGAGTTTTCCTCATCATCAGGAAATGTTTCTTTTTGACTTCTTTTTGCCTTTCCATAACTATTTCTGATTGAAAACTTATTATTCAGTGTCTATGGTGTTTATGCTCAAGCATAAACTTTTGTGAAAACATCCTTAAAACAATGTATATATCTTTAGGCTATTAATATATTACTGAAACATTGCCAAAAAATCTTCTAAAGAAGATCATGGTTTGAAAAGCTGATCAGCATTCATAGTGTTTGTAGGTTTAAAGAAATAAACCCAGAATAGTCAATTAATCTTTTAACAGAATATTCAACTGAAGAAATATTAAGCTCTAAATTTAAAATTGCCATTTGGTGAACTTAGTCTGTGCTAAGTACATTATTTTCCTTTTCAGCATAAATATCTTTGGGATTAGAAAAAACATCTTCAGATATTAAATGTTTTTAAACATATGGTAAATATTAAAATTTTGTATGATAATATTGATATTTAAACACTACTAGTAGTGATACCATTAAAGCAGGAGAGAGAAGATATTTTATTAAACTCTAATTTCACATGTTATTTAAGAACTAGCTAGCTTTGAACATATTAATCTCTCTTTTTAATTCAAGGTTGATGGTGTAGGTCTTATATATTGTATCTTTGAATAGGGCATTCAATAACTATGCAAAATATCTATTTCTCCCATGGGTATTTGTGCTTTGATATATTCTGATCCTTATTAAATTTAAACAGGATCAAATTTCTACAGCTCTGGCAGAGATTTATTAAAACACACTGAGTGGACAGCTTGTGGGAGTGGTGTACTATAATAACATATGCCTTTTACCAAAGAATAGTAATTATTGAGAATCAAATAAATCTGTAGGAGGTTAAGTATATATGGAAAAGATATCAATTGTGGCTCTTTAAAACTAGACTGAAATACCATTTGAAGCTGTGTTATTGCATGAAGTAATGAATTTTGTTCCTTTATGCCTTTTTCAGTAATATTTCTGAATTTCATTTTTCTTAGGAAAGTCTCAAATTCCAGAAGACAAAAGTTAAGCATTTTCAGGGGTGTTACATGAGTTTAGTATAATCCATCTGTAGAGGCACCTGTTTTCCTCTTTGCCCTAGTTTTTATTAAATGAAATTGAAAACACATGCAATGTAACACATCTGACACTTCCATCTCCATCCCCTCTTTTTGGAAAAATTTTCCCATAGGAAAGAGTGAATCATAGATTGACCACCCCAAACTCCTTCAAATAATTTGATATAGCCAAATGTACAGAATTTAATTTTTCCTACTAGAATGGTGCGATATACACTATATTAAGGAATTTTACCCAAACAAGCACTATGTAAATACTCTTAAACATCAGTTTCATATTTGTGGGGTTTTTTTAGATCTTTTAATAAATGTTTATAGAGTTAAGTGTATGCTAATGAAAATGTCAATTGACTGAAATTTGATAAATGACTGAAAGGTTTATGTGAATTGCAGTAGAATGAAAAAAGTACATAGCACTCTTTAATCATACATGCAGAATTATTTTACTGACTTGAAAATAAAAAACACCCATTAACAGACAAAATATTAAGATTTTAAGATTTTATCCTTGCTAAATTCTGATAAGATGGGGACAGTTATATTTAAAGCTATATAAGGAACATCTGAATGTGATCTTTTTCTCATTCCCTCTCTAATTTCATATATATGCATAATTATATAAAATAATTTTGCACATACATGAATACATATTAAAGAGAGAAAGAGAATGAATATGAATGAAAACCTGTCCACAAGGAGCATACATTCCATTGGAAGAAGAGGGAATATTAATGAGAGATGAAAAGTAAATGGGGGAAGATAGAAAAGTAGTTTAGAGCGTTTGAGGTTGAGCTAAGTTAGACATGTGCATGTATGACTTGAATATTAACTTAAAAGATTCTGGGGAGGAATTCACCAATTGGAGGAGAAGGCTGTTAGGGGTAAAGGTTTATCTTTATCTACACACACATACATGGATACCCATGTGTGGATATTTATAATTTTACCTTAATGTTCTTAATATTTACATTTTAATTAATTAATAGTGCTTAATATTCTTGATTATCAAAAGATGTCTCAAATCTTCGTTTACAATTCAGGCATATACCATCTGAAAAAAATTGTCAAAGTTCTTATTTTTTGATATTTATTCTTCCTTGTCAATAAAAGGCAATAGACTTGACTTTTGTTTAGTTACATAATACCGAATCCCTGATGGAGATCATTCAGTTGTGAAAGCATTTTAACTTGTTTTGAATGTCTAAAATATTTTATATTTGGATTATGTGTTGCAAAATTTACATTGTGTGTGTGTGTGTGTGTGTGTGTGTGTGTGTGTGTGGTTACCCAATAATGAGACAATTGAAAACATAAGGAAATTAATTGATTTCCCTAAGGAACATCACCTCAATTTCTTTTGAACTTTAAGGTAAAAGAAATTAAAGATTTAAAAAATTGAGTTCAGGTGCTTTTATCGGTGGGTATAAATCTTTCTTAATTCAGCTTGACCTCAGTCAAACCTGGTAAGTAACATGATGTGCATAGTATTATAAATATAAAACCCTTAAGTAGGTTGTAAGAACAAAGGGTTTTTTTTTTAGTATTGTTGGAACTTTTGTTTATGGCTGGTGTTGCCACGGTGTCACTGTTGAATAATTGAATAGTAATGATTATTACTATTAAGGTCTCTTGTAAAGTTAGCCACAGTGGTCTTTATGTACACAATGTTGGCTTTTCTTTTCTCCATTGCTCCCCCCCCCCAACTTAAAAAACAAAAGCATAGAAAACAAATAATACCCTCATCATGTATCCAACTCTTGGTTTGCTGTTTCCATAATCCTTTATCATAAGAACCACTATAGTTGTTTTTACTTTTTCTTCCTCTTTAACTATGAAATGAGAAAATTGAGATGTACTTAAAGGGGATGCATGAGCATAAAAAGTGTATACTATATAAGGTATACTGTGTAAGCCTGTTAGATGAATAACAGTACTCTATAAAAATTTAGGTAGTAAAATTGAGATTGATTGAGATCATAGTGAAATGCAGCCATGTGGAATAAATATTTTCTGATCCAATGTTCTTTTAGAGTTGAGTGGTATATGCAAATGTAATAAATTATTAATTTTATTTGTAGGGGGAAAAGATCATTAATTAACTCTATTAATTTAGAATCTAAAGCAATTTTGCAATGGCATATTTCCCTTATTTTAAAAAAGGGCACACTGTATGTCCTTTGACAATGTTTAGAGTCTCACTCATGAATAAGAGAAATTGATTCAAAAGTTAACTTTTTCCAAATGGTGCCTCAATAAAATGAAGAATTATTTTTATGAGGCTGAGTACAGTACATTAAAGTACTTTACATTTTAATGTTATTATTGAAGTTACATATGGTGTGCAAAGGAGATATCACTTAATGTGAATGAGAGCAATAGATGAATAAGTTATTACATGCTTCTCCTATGAAAGATTTAGAGAAATTATGAGTGAGAATTACTCAGGGTGAAGAGCCAAAACTTAGGGGAAATGGGGAAGGCCTGGAATTTGCATGGATGGAAAGAATCCTCATAATCCATTAAATCGTTAATCATTCAAAATAATTATAATGGAAATCTATAGAAATAGTATAATTGTTATCTTATTAGTTTAATAAGTATTTCTTATTGGTTTAGTAGTCAAAAGTAATAATTACATTTATTTCAAAATATTATTTTTCCCCCTTCTGAATAAGTGAGATTATATTGTTGTAGATTTCTAACTCAAGTGGAAGGAACAGGAAAAAATAATGCTTACCTTGTGAAAACATAGACCTGATAATACTGTCACTACAACCATAGCTAACATTTATGCAGTGATTTAAAAACAAACCTGGGAGGTAGGAGTTACTGCTATTCCCACTTTGCAAATGATAAAACTGAGGCAGACAAGCCAAGTGATTCACTCAGGGTCACATAACTAAGAAGTATTTGAAGATAGATTTGAACTCAGATTTTCCTGACTTTAGGTTCAGAAAACTATTTCAGCATCTATATAGCTGGTTTGTAGCTATACTAGAATATATCTTTCTATCCCATTTTCATTTCTGATGATCTCTGTATTTTCCATATTTACCTGTTGCAGATGTTGAAGCACTTTACTAAGGGCTATGTATTGAAAGAGGAAAAGTTTCAGAAAGGGTAGAGGAAATGGCAGCACTGTATGTGATATATCTTATATATTACAAAGGACTTTTCTATGAGTTACAGTTATTCTTCCCTAAATCCATATTACATACTAAATACATTTTAGATACATTCTAGATACAAAATGAATTGTTTATATTTGTTATCAGTGGAAAGAGCACTAGTTTTGGAATCAGACGACTGATAATACCTATGTGAGCTTCAGTTTCCTCACTTGTGAAATGATTTTTGTGACATTCCTTCTAGCTTTACATGCACACAATATACACACAGAGTATGTGCATGTACATAAATATTACTTTAGATGATAAACTTCCAAAAATTATATTTTATAAAATTTTTAGTAAAGTATGTTACATCATTAAATTGTTGTTGGCAAGTGGTTCTTGCACATTCTATAGAGTCTACCATGCTATTTTTTTCCCCTGGGAACTATAGATGTGAGCTAGTTGTATTTAAAATTGGCTAAAGACTAATTCTAAAGATGAGTTCCATGGTTCCATGTCAACTCATGGAAGTTGTATGGAACTTTAGTCAAGTGCTTAAGAGACCTTTGCTTGCCCTATGCTGTTTATCATTTTTGTGTGTGACTTAAGTGAAAGCATAAATGCAAAACTTATGAAACTTGCAGGTAACACCTTGTTGCCAGGATAGTAAACATGCAAGATTGCAGAGTCAGGATCAACAATAGATCTTGACTGGTTATAGAAAGTTGGGTCAGATCTTTTAAGATATAATTTAAAATGTATGATGTTTCAATTCAAAGATTATTTTCATGAGTACAAGATGGGAAGACATAGCTGGATAGTAGTCTCTTTGAAAAAAGAGCTAGGGATTTTGGCAGACTCCAAGTTCCACATAAACCAACAGTGTGATATATATATATATATATATATATATATATTATAATAACTAACATAACCTTCAACTAGATTTAGAAAGGTGTAATTTCTAGCAGGTAAAAAGAATTGCCATACTCCACTTGGTCACATCTTATCTGGAGTCATGTTTAATTCTAGATACTGCATTTTTTTTGGGAAAAACAAAACATTGATAGGCTGCATAGTGTCCAAAAATTGTCAATCAGAACGATGAAAGTCATTAATATTATGCAGTAGCAAGTTTGGTTAAAGCAATTGCAGTGTTTACCCTGGAAAGAAGATAATTTAGAAGGACAGGACATGGTTGCCATCTTTTAGTATTTCACGGCTATTATTTAAGAGTTAAGATTTGTTCTGTCTAATTCTAGAGGTTAAGTGACTTAGCCCAGGATGACACAGTTAATAAGTGTCTAAGGCTACATTTGAACTCAGGTCTGAATATCAAACTGTAATGGTAAGGATCTTGTGAATTGCACAATATTATGACATTTATACTATTAGTACTGTTGCAGTAGTAGTGTGAGTATACATTGTGTGTGTGTGTGTGTGTGCATACAGGATCCCCCCAAAGTCTCAGTGCAATATTAAGCTATTAAGGTTATTAGAGCTTAAAACTGCATTAAGATTTTTTTGATTACTCTAGAAACTGAATGGAAAAGTATATGAGAACATATGAAATTGCACCTAAAATTTTGTCATTAACTGATGACTATAAAACTAAAAAGCTAAATGTATTGTATTTAAATGAATGTACATAATCTGATCTTAGGTACTTTGACTTAAGTGTCTAAATTATTTAATGTTATATAAAATTTATGTCCATAAATAATAATAAATATAATTTTTGTACATAAAATATGTTTGTAATTCATGCTGTTGTGCTTTGGGAGCCCTTATTGGACTCAGGGATTGATTATATGTAACTTGTATTCATTAGTTTATAGAATCATCTATACCAGTTTCATAATTTAAGTGACATTTAGATATTCCTAATAATTACATATTTGGTATACTATCAAAAAATTTCAGTGATGTTTCCCCCCCTTGATTTGTAGCAAAATATACATCTCATTTTCTAATAACATAACTTGATAAGAAAAAGAAAGACTTTTTTGAGATATTTATACATTAATATGTACATACATATTTACATGTATCTGTATATTCTATGTATGTATACATTTACATAAACATGCATATATGCACACATAACATCTCATCTCCTCTGGAAGAAAATGTGAGTATATGTAATTTCTAAGTATGATTGAATTAATATGAAATTCCTGAGGCAAAGTATTTGAGAGCACTTCTGGCCCTAGTAAAAATAGTTTACGTATGTTAAGAATAAGGGTTATGAATACTAAAATTCTTTTTGAAGATAACTATACTTTTAGAGTTGTACTGAGGAATATGGTTTAGATGGGAAAACTTTAACTTAATGTAACATGAAGTACAAGTTATTAATTGCACTAAAGATAACATACTAATTAAAAGGTTCATGCACAGTTGTCAGAGGTTAATGGTGCACATAGACAGACTTGGAATAGAAACTAATTATATTAGGTCCTCTGAAAGGAGTATTTTTGCAGTTTAATATATGACACCTTATTATAGTTCTGATTTTTCTTAGCTTGGGAAAAAATCCTTTGTTATGTTCTACTTTGTAACGAAACTGCTAAGATAAGGGTACTCAAGCCAATCATTAGACTATATAAATAGCTTCACTTTCAACATCTGCTGGAAATATAGTTGTAGAGGTTGTGTCAAAACAAACACTTATTCATATTTATAGTTTGAGAGGGATAAACACTAAACAGAAGTTCCTTAAAGTGAATCACCAAAGACTGAGCACCCAGAAATTCTGAAAATAATATTCTTATTTCTAATCATGAGCAAGTACTTTTTTAAAATTGGTGTTTGAAAATATGTTCTTGTATTAGAGATTTATAGTCATGCGTTTCTTTGACAATTGTATTGTGGACCTTAAAAAACTCTTTTACATTTTTGTCTAACATATTTTAGTTTAATGGTGCCTCAAAAAAACTTTAAAATTAGTTTCCTTGATAAATCAGAAAGGAAATTTTTAAATCTAAAAATTAAAGGAATTTTGTGAACACAGTTATATTCATAAATGCATTATTTTTAAGATGTTGAGCAATTGGGAACAATGAATATATTCACATGCTTTATAGTTTAATGGGGGACTTAATTTAATAAATACAATTAATTTTCAATATAAAGTTGACCTTCCTCTGCTCCCTAGTACATTGATATTAAATGATGTATTCAGGGATGCAAAATAATACTAGCTTAATTAAAGTATAATTGAGTAGGCAAACATACACTGTAAAAATTTATATATTCAGCTTGAATCTCCTTCTGATCTCTAGTCCCATAGTACCAACTTCCTTTTGGACATTATTTACTGGATGTGTCCCATAGATATCTCAAACTTATCATGTTCAAAACAGAATTTAATCTTTTACTTTAAACCCACCCATCCTTCTCAACTTTCTTGTTATTGTTGAGATCACCACTTTCCTTCCATTCAAGCTTTCAACCTTGCTTTTATCTTCAATTCTCACTTTCAGCCATCCCATATATCCAAAATGTTGTCAAATCTTGCTTTTTCCCTCTAACTTTCCCATCTCTTATATGAGTCCCTTTCCTTCTCACTCCCATAGGCCACCCTTTAGTATAGGATGCCATTATGCTTCACCTGAACTATTGCAATATCCTTTCAATTAGACTCCCTGCTCATAAGACTTTCCCACTCTAATCCAATCTATGTCGAGTCTATTAGGCTTCTGACTATGCATACCTCTTCCTTCCCCCCACCCTCATTTGATAAACTTCACTGGCCCTTCTAATCTCCAAGACTCAATTATAAAGTTCTCTTCTTGATCTTTAAAATTCTTCATGCCCTGGTACCTTCTTACCTTTTCATTTTTACATTCTACTTTCTTGTATGCATTTTGTGATTCAGCTATACTTTTTTTTTCTTCCCATGTGATGCTTCATCTCTTTATTGTATCTTTTTATTAGATGTTCTTTATTTTTGGAATGCTTTCTTTCTTTACCTTACTTTAATTTCTTGATCTCATCTCAAATAACCATTTTCTCAAAGAGGCCCTTCTGAGTCTCTCTTGCTGTTATTGCCTTCCCTCTGAAATTTTACCTTCCATAGATTCTGCATCTATCTTGAAGGCACATATTTATTTGCATTCTGTCTTCTTTGTTAAATGGGGTAGCCCTTGAGAGCAGAGGCAGTGTTTTTGTCTTTCTTTGTATTCTTAGTGCTTAGTATGATCTTAATATGCACCAAGACTGACTTACTAATTATTTCAAAATACATTGTGCATGAGCTCATGACTTCATAATCTGATAGGATGGAAACTCCCTCCTTTTCATTCCTTGTGGCTCTTGATTATATCTTTTCCATACATTTCTATAAACTTCCCATTCATCATGCTAAAAGCATGGTTCTTTAAATATCTTGGACTTGGGTTGTCCTTCTTTGTCTCCTATTCTTGCATAATATCTGACTTGACATCTTTCCCACTCATATACAGACTCTATAATGTCTTTTATACCTTTTCTTATGCATAGGTCATTGTTAGTGATATGGGTAAATCTACTTAGGTCCGTTATGGGGATTTCCATTACCCTTTAAATATTTGTAATTTTAATTATTCTGAGGTTATATGGTTCCATGTTCCACAATCCTTTACCCTCAGTGGGAGAATATTCTTGAAGTGAGAAACAGAATGACTAGTTTGAAATCTCTGAACATTTTGTAATTTCTTGAAAGCCCAAACACTGCTTAATTTAACTCATGGTCCATCTGCAGCAACTTTCCTGAATATAGATGTAAATATACATACACATTGGCATACAAACATGGGTGTGTATGTATATTTGTGTCTATACATTCAGGTATGGAGATATACAATATACATATATGTGTACATATTCATTATTCTCATACATATATGTAATGTTTTGCTATCCTTGTCCCCATTACTTGAAGACTAGGTATGCTGGAAATCTAACTCCCAGAGTTAGAGCCTCACCCAGAGTTCTCTTGTATCTTAGAGGGGAATCTAGAGTCTCTAGACCAGGGGTCTTCAAACTTTTAAAATAGGGGGCTAATTCATTGTCCCTCAGACTGTTGGCGGGCCGGACTATAGTAAAAACAAAAACTTTGTTTTGTGGGCCTTTAAATAAAGAAACTTCATAGTCCTGGGTGAGGGGATAATTGTCCTCAGGTGCCACATCTGGCCTGCGGGCCATAGTTGGGGGACCCCTGCTCTAGACTCTGCAGATGACTCCATAATAGTGACTCACCAGTGGTGTTCCTAAAGTGTTCAGATAAGTCTTCTGCACTTCAGTTCCCATTTAGCTATTAGCCTTTACAAAGGTAAAGACTTTACTTCAAAAAGTATAATAAAAAATATTACTATTAAAAGAACTTACTTCCCCAACACATGGGATGCTTAATCCTCCCATGTATCTCAATCTCTATGGAGGCAAACAGTTTAAACTCCATTCCTCTAGAGCACATTTTCAGTTTCGACTTCAAAAACCCCTTTTGATTCCAAGGTTCAGGTATCTTGGTTTCTTGGGGCTTCTTGCCAGGTAGGTAGACTGGCTGCAACTTCTCACCTGCAATCCTGGCTCCAAGGTTTCTCTTGGCTCCAAAATCCAACTTAGTAACAGCCACCTAAAGCTGAAGATTTCTCAGCACTGGGGTAAAAGAAAGAGCAGAGAAAGGAAGTCCTTCTCCTCTCAGCAGTTGAGTTCATGTGCCTGAGATCTTTACTCTCTAAATCTTTTGGGAAAAAAGTAATTGGTAGAAGGAGCATGAACCAGAAAGACTACAGAAAGAGAAGACTGTCAATATCATCAGTTTTAAAGAATCAGCCTGTTCCAGTTACACAATCAGAGGGTATACCCACCCACATGGTGGAGAAGAAGGATGCACCTCCATCTTAGAAGATCTGGGCAAGCCTTGTTAGGGGTACCTTCATGTTGAGCAAATTAGGCCTGTTTCAAAGACCCTATTACCTAAATACACATATATGTGTAGTATTTGTATATGTGTATATATATTTCCACATATCTGCACATACAAACATGGCATATAGCATACAAAAAGAGGAAACGGCACAGTTTGAAGTTAACACTGGTTTGAAGTTAAATATCTAAGCTCAAATCTCGTCCTTTCATTTACTATTTGTTTGGTCAATTATTTAACCTCTGTAAATCTTTATTTTCCTCATCTATAAAATAAAGGAATTGAATTAATAGATATATGAACCTTTGTGTATTTTCACCAGACTTGTGATTTCATTGGTACAATGGAAAGAACAGTAGCCCTATAGACAGAGAATGTGGGTTCAGATCTGGTTTCTGATGCTGAATCTGAAAGATTAAAGTATTTGTTCAAGGTCACACATAATTTTTAACATCTTGGGGTCTTAGTTTTCATAAAATGAGAGGGGTCAGACTAGATGAAATCTCAGGTCCCTTCTAGCTTTGACATATGATCTTTTAATGATTTTTACCAATATAAGTTGTCATGCAGTCTCCAATTTACAGTTTTAAAGAATTACCTGAAATAATGAAGCAATGTAAGATCATGTCAGTATGGGGAAGAAGAGAGACTTACTTAGTGGCATGTGGCTAGCTTTGGAATAAGGAAGCGATGGTTTTCAAATTTTAATTAATATAATTACTGTGTGACCATAGGTAAGTCACACTTTGCAGAGATCTTTAAATCATAAACAAGTAGCATATCTGCATCAGTTGTAGGAATTTCTACATTAAAGCATTCCACACATCATTGCAATCATAGACAGGCTCTCATGGACAAATCATAGAACCAGAAATGCTGGTAATATATTTAATATATTATTAAAACATGTAGATTTTATCATTTAAGATGGTTAATCACATTTTGGATTTTTTTTCACTTATGAAGCAGAAGGCAAGTTACTATAGATAAATTCATTTTAATCATGCTTTTATTCAACATAAATTTTTGTTGATAACCTACATCAAAGGTTTGATACAAACAGTACTACTTTATAAATAGAAGTTCCATATTGATCTTCTTTGCCTCACTAGAAGGTTCCCTAGGAGCCCTATTATTTGGGATCTTGTCCCTGCCTCTTTCTGTGAGGAGATCTCTACCATTAATTACCAAATGGTTTCATTAAAGAGCCAGAAACTACATTCTTTTGTATAGCTGTAATTTAGATTTGACAACTGGGATTTCACTCGAGGGCACAGAAATTAGTGATACTTTTCCAGCAATATCTCTCTCTCTCTCTCTCTCTCTCTCTCTCCACTATTTCCCATCTTCTCTGATGAGTTTCTAACCAGGATAAGTACTAGAATTCTAAGTTGCATTTTAAATGTCCTATTAGTAATAGCTACTAAACTAAATTGTTTTGTATGTTTTTTGGAAACTCTATCAACTATTCATATGTGAGTGTTGAGAGAAACCTCATATTAGATCAAGTATTGGCTATTTTTTTCTAGTAGTGAGGCTTATTGAATATTGGGATTTTAGACTGAGATGGACATATTGATAATTATAAATATTGAAATTTTCCTATTAACCTTTTTTTCTTGAAGTAGCATTACATGACCACTTGAATTGTGCTTTTCAAACTTTTGTACAATTCAGAATAAACTTGTTAGATCATTCATATAGAACAGATTAGTCATTATTATAAAAAAAACTGAGGTGTTTTATTCTGTAACAATTCTTTTTGCTTATATAACATCAATTCTTTTTTTGATTCAGGTCTATTTCCAGAAATTTTGACATTTCTACATATGAAGAAATAAACATTTGGTTAATCTTTTTTTTTATTATGTTTATTCTGAACTTCAACACCAAACAAAGTAACATTTCATTATATGTAGCAGGACACAAAATGGTACCATGTATAAAACTGAGCATTTCACACTGCTTTATATTTTTTAAAATAAATGATAAATTCCACACACTACTTTCAAAACTGTCCTACTTGTCTATGCTTCTTTCTGAACTTTTAAAAAATTCTCTTCTATATATTTTTAGAATGCTTCAATGCCTCTCCCTCCTTTTTATTATAGCTTCTTATTTACAAGATACATGCATGGGTAATTTTTCAGCATTGACAATTGCTAAACCTTTTGTTCCAACTTTTCCCCTCCTTCCCCCGACCCCCTCCCCCAGATGGCAGGTTGACCAATACATATTAAATATGTTAAAGTATATGTTAAATACAATATATGTATACATGTCCAAACCGTTATTTTGCCATACAAAAAGAATCGGACTTTGAAATAGTGTACAATTAGCCTGTGAAGGAAATCAAAAATGCAGGTGGGCAAAAATAGAGGGATTGGGAATTCTATGTTGTGGTTCATAGTCATCTCCCAGAGTTCTTTCGCTGAGTGTAGCTGGTTCAGTTCATTACTGCTCTATTGTAACTGATTTGGTTCATCTTATTGTTGAAGATGGCCACGCCCATCAGAGTGGATCATCATATAGTATTGTTGTTGAAGTACATAATGATCTTCTGGTCCTGCTCATTTCACTCAGCATCAATTCATGTAAGTCTTTCCAGGCCTTTCTGAAATCATCCTGCTGGTCATTTCTTTTTTTTTTTTTTCTATTTATATTGTCATCATTTATTCACACATAGCCTGATTTTGTTTAATACTTGATAAGCCTCAAGTTGAATTAACTTTTAAAAAAATAATTATAACTTTTTATTGACAGAACCCATGCCTGGGTAATTTTTTACATTATCCCTTGCAGTCACTTCTGTTCCGACTTTTACCCTCCCTCTTTCCATCCCCTCCCCAAGATGGCAAGCAGTCCTATTCATGTTAAATAGGTCACTGTATATCCTAGATACAATATATGTGTGCAGAACTGAACAGTTCTCTTGTTGCACAGGAAGAATTGGATTCAGAAGGTAAAAATAACCTGGGAAGGAAAACAAAAATGCAAACGGTTTACATTCATTTCCCAATGTTCTTTCTTTGGGTGGAGCTGCTTCTGTCCATCATTGATTAGTTGAAACTGAGTTAGATCTCTTTGTCAAAGAAATCCACTTCCATCAGAATACATCCTCATACAGTATCGTTGTTGAAGTATATAATGATCTCCTGGTTCTGCTCATTTCATTTAGCATCAGTTCATGTAAGTCTCTCCAAGCCTCTCTGTATTCATCCTGCTGGTCATTTCTTACAGAACAATAATATTCCATAACATTCATATACCACAATTTACCCAACCATTCTCCAATTGATGGACATCCATTCATTTTCCAGTTTTTGACTACTTACAAACAAGGCTGCCACAACCATTTTTTCACATACAGTTCCCTTTCCCTTCTTTAAAATCTCTTTGCCTCCCCCCTTTTTTTGCATTACTGTTATCAATCCTTTCTCCCCAATGTATGTCTTTTTCTATTCCTGAATAAAGTCTGTTACCTTCCTGTCAGTAGAGGGCTAACAGACCTCATTTCTGCTTCTTGGGGGTTGGAGCTCTTCATTGCTTTGATGAGAGTTCTTCAGACTTTCAAAGTTGTTTTTTTCCTGGTTCTGTACACTTTCCTTTACACATCAGCTCATACTTCCCAAGGTTTTGAAAATAATCTTTCATAATTTTTGGTAGTGAAATAATATTCCATAACATTTATGTGCCACAGTTGTTATCCATTTCCCAGTTATAAATTACCCACTCATGAAAGTTTTTTTTTTTAACTACTTTGACTGCTGGAAAAATAAAGAGAATCTATACGAAATTATTATATGCCATAATATATAATTATTATATATGCACATACATATTTATATCTATCAGCCTATCTATCAATCAATCTATCATTCTTGCTTCTGTCACTTCTTTTCCTTTACTTTTTTGGGAACTTTGTCTCAAATTAACTTATCTTATTCTTGCTCTTTAATGCTTCTATACGAATTTTTTTCCCCCTGAGCATCCCTTTGATTGTTTATTGCTTATTTATAACTTTGTAATAGTTTTCAATTGTTCATAATGCCATTACAATTGATTAGTAGTTTCCATTCAACAGTATCTACCCATTAAACATTATAGAATCATAGATCTAGAACTAAAACTAAAAGGGAATTCATAAGCCATTTAGCCTAACCTCCTTATATCTTTTCTTTGCTTCTTATTCAGTATGAATAGCTAACAGATATTTACTAAAGCAAATTTATTTAAGACTACTTTAAAAAGTTAGCTTCTGTAAGAATTTGTAGCTAAATAGAATTATGCAGACATCAATTCATTTTTGTATGAATCTGTACATTTATATGAATGATTTTTTTTCTTCACTTTAAAGTGTGATCTCTAAGGGAAACTACCATGTTTTTTCTTTACCACACCAATCTTGGTGTCATGTGTTATCTTCAGGCTGAATTTTGTTTATATGAGTTTTGCTTAACCTTGATTTATCATCAAGTATAAAGTACCTTCTTTCTTATAGAAGAGGGAACATGAAAATTATGATTATATTGGAGAACAAATACATGAATATACTTACTTGACCGTAAAAACAACTTAATTAAGCTGATTCTGGCATGTAAAGTAATGACACAGTTTATTGTTTGGGATTGCTTGGTATAATATTGCACCCTGCAAACCTGTCATTTTTATGTTAAACTACCATGAGTAAATATTTAATTGGTAGGACGTTTTTAAAAAAAGCAATTTTTTTTCATCTCCTCTCTCCTAACCTCCCCTATTTCCACTTCTCTCCCTTCTTCTTTGCCCCCTTTTCTACTCCCTCCCTCTCTTTCTTCCTCTCTTTCTCCCTCTCCTTCCTTCCTTCCTTCCTTCCTTCCTTCTTTTTTTTTCCTTTTCCTTTCTTTTCTTCTTCCTTCAATTCATTCCTTGTGTTTTGGAGGTATTAAGAGTTTGGAGAAACTACTAATGTGACTCAAAAATTTCAACTGCTAAATCTCATTAATATTAGCTTATTATCCTCAATTTCATTTGCACCTTTGTAATGTAATAAAATATTCAGGGTATATTTTGGTTCTTCATTTTTATCAACTATTTTAAAAATCTCTCATTTTTTAAACAATGGAGTATTCTATGGTAAAGAGTTGATTTTCTTTAGAAATCTGTAGGATGACTTATCATAATGTATCCTGAATGTACTGCCTTAAAACTTAATTTAAAATAAATTATGTCCAGTTAAGAAAAATAATAATGAGCATGAAATTTTACATTTATTATTGTATCTTTTTATTTTAAAACCAACTAATATTCTATATTCACAATGTGCCTTATCTGATAATGTTTTAAAATTAGAAGAAGTTTTGAGTTACTATGATGGAAAGTTAAATTAAAGTTCTTTGTAAAGATATTATAGAAATATTAAGCAGGTCTTCCAAGAAGCATTGTGAGAAAATAATTTGAAGATAGATTTTCTTCATTTCTAATTTGGTTGAAAGCTATTTTCAGGGGGACTTTCTGTGACCATTCATTTTGCTACAAAGTAATTCATTCACTTGATCAAACTTCAATACTAAAGATTTCCTTAGAAACTTTACTTTTTTCATTAGACACAGCAGTTTGATCAATGATAGTTTTAATTCTTCAATAAAGTGATTTTTTTAAAAATCCATGTTTTTCTTGAGAATAGAAACTTACTTTTTCATTGTGTGAACATTGCTTCCTTTTCTTGAAAATCAGTCTTTGCATGTTTAATTTTAATTGAATCTGGTATTGTATATATAAGTGAAAGTTTGCTTCCTGGCAGCATATATGAGGAAAAGAAGGAATTGAAAGTGGGTCATAGCAAGTGACAGTTTTGATCTGCAGGATATGGCTTCCAGAAATGCTAATGGTCTTTGGAGGGGAAAAGAAGCAGGACTTTTTAAACACCAGTCATTGACTAGGCAGTGAAATCCTTTTATGTTCCCATTCCCTAATGTTTCTGTAATTGAATTCTAGTTGAAATCTAGTTCTTTAATGACTTGACTCAGAGTTGAAAGGGATCTTTAGAGGATATCTCACAGTTACTTGTCCACACGATTTTCAAACAAAAAACTGTCTATCCTCTAAGCAACTTAAGAAAATGTTTCTTTTCTGTCCCACTTCGCTGTAGTTTTTATAATACATTGTTGACATCTAACATCTTTGTGGATTCTAATAAAAGACAAGTATTTTTTTTTTTTTTATCATGTAAGCATATAAAAAACTGATCAATTCTTCACCACCTACAGGGGCCAAACAGCAGTTTGGGAGTGTCTAGTGCTCTTTTGCCCTTCCTTCAAATGGAGTGAAAGTTTTGATGAGATTATCCAATGTATAGTTTTAGGAAAGATTGAGAGAAAAATGTCATGACCATAATGCCATAATGTGAGCTAGATCATTTGCAGATATTCCACGGAGAGTTTGCAGTCAAAGAAGATAAGATGATTGTGAATTGTACACTTCTCTGGGAAAAAAAAAGGAAGATAGAATGAGAAGATTTAATGCAGTGGAAGAACCAGTGACCATTTTGGGAAGAGCTTTGTCATACCCATCCAGAGGAAAGACGATCAGTCACCACAGATCCCTTGAAAATACTGCAGCTGTACCCAGTTTGAGAAATAGTACTTAATTATAATACCCTAAGGACAACCTTTAGGAAACTTTCTTTTGAAGCTGATTGAAATTATAGCTTTGCTAAAAAATAGTTGTCAATGTCATATATATGTAGTTATGTGCACAAGAGAGAGCATAAATTTTGTGCTGATATCCATATAAAGTTTATTCATTCTTCCACATCTCTGGTCCAGCTAGATTGCTGTCCTCCCCAAGCACTTTAAGGTATGAATGGATTTAGGATGTTTGCATGGAAAAACAACTTTGAGTGAGATATCAGAGCATAGCCTTAGTTCATATGACCTCCACAAGTCCATAATTCTTTAAACAAGTATTTATTTAGTACTTATTATGTGCCAGGCACTAACCTAAGCACTTTACAAATATTATGTCATTCAGTCTTCACAATAGGAGTTAAGTACTATTATCTCCATTTCACAGATGAGAAAACTGAGGCAGACAGAAATCAAGTAATTTGTCCAGGGTCACATGGCTATTGAGATTTGAATTTTTCTTCCTGTCTTGAAGTTCAGAGTTCTTCCCCTTGTGCTACCTACTTCCCAAAGTATTTCAAAATTTTGTAATCCAAAATATTCAAGTATAAAGTTTTCCAGTTTTAGTTTAAGACAATTTTCTTTTGTTCCTTTCTTGATGGAGATGCAAAACATTCGGTCAACATCTTTAAATGAGAACACTTCAAATATATGGTCAGGAACAGAAATTAACTCCATTCCTTCTAGTGACTGCAAATTTCAGTCTGATGGTTGTACCAAGACAAACAGTTACTTGGCATGTTCATCTCAAACTAATTATGTTCTACCAAATCTGTATAAGAAATGGTTCTGATATTCTTTTCTACCCCATTATTGAATTGCTAGCTAGCTAGTATTAATTTCTAAAAAAATCTGTACTTAATCTCTTGCTAAATGTTTTTAATTACAAAAGAGGAAATACTAAAAGTCATACTTTCAGATTTCAAAGGCTTCTGGGTGCTCACTGTTCTGTTAACTCATAGACCCATGAAGAAGGTATTGATCCACGGAACTCATATGTTATGAAATGGCATCCAAGTTAGGCTGTTTCCATTGATTTACCACTAGATCTAAAGCTTAGAGAATACACTTCTAGTTTAGAGTCTGACAATATGTACGTTGAAAATTTATATCCAGATAAACTTGTCTGTCAGATGGCACAAATAGACAGAATACTGGGCATCAATTGATTCATCTAGTGTCTCTTGACAAATGAATTAATTTATGGCTAGCTAATAATCAGTGAAATATTTAGTCTTTGTTTTTGACTGTTCTGAATCATCCTTCAGCCTTATGTTTTCTGCCTCAAGTAAACTTAGTACTATTCCTTAAATAATTCCTTATTATTTAGTAATCATAGATTTTTTTGTTTAGTCATTTTCTATCATATCTAACTTTATGACTCCTTTTGGAGTTCTTGGTAAAGATCCTGAAGTGGTTTGCTATTTTCTTCTCCAGGTCTTTTTACAGATGAGGAAACTGAACCAAACAGGGTTAAATGACTTATCTAGGGTGACATCGATATTAAGTGTTTGAGGCCAGATTTAACTCAAGTCTTCCTTACACTAGGCCTAACACTCTATCTATGGCATCACCCAGCTGCCCCAATTTTAGATTTACAAAGACTCAAAAAAAGATCTCTGAAGCCATTTAGGTCAGGGCTTCTTATACTTTTTCTTATGTTATCATGGTCCCCTTTGGCCTTCTAGTGAATCCTATGAAATCCTTCTCAGAATCACATTTTAGATGCACAATATAAAACACATGAAATTACAGTTATGTAGATATACAGTTGTCAGATTTGTTTTTTTATTATTTTGTGAAGTTATTGTGGTTAATTGACTCACCCAGGCTAGTAAATGTTACGTTTTTAAGGCTGGATTTGAATTCAGTCCTCTTGATTCCAGGCTCTATCCACTGTTCATTCTATTAGCATACTCCTCTCCCACTATCCCAATTTTTTTTAAGGGAAGTTCACAGACCCAAGAACCCCTAATAGACTAATTCATCCTTAAACAAGAGTCCCCTCCATATCATTTCTAATAAGTGTTCATTCATTCAGTCTTTGCTTAAAGACTTTTAGTGAGAGAGAACCTATACCCTTTGAGATTGCCCATTCCAGTTTTGGTTAGGTTTAATTTTTAGGATATTTTTCATCATGTCAATTCTAAATCTTCCTCTGCAGTTTTCATCAATTCATTCTAATTCTACTTTCTCAAACTACAGCAATACCTTTTTCACATGGCAAACTTTTAATAGATACTTCAAGGTAGCTATCATGTATCACCATTACTATCCAACTGGTCAAATTGCAGACAAAATATCTCTACTTCCTTCATTTTAGTCCCATGAAGGACTTGTAATGCTTTCCATCTTTCAGTTTACTTTCTAAAATGTAGTCTTCCTAGTTGAACACAATTTAATCTTTTTGATCATCCAAAAAAATCTTATTCACATTATATTTTTATAACATAGAATGTAGCCTTAGAAACCTGTAGAAAAAGCCCATTTCTGGACATGCTGGGAGATTTAGTTCATGGTTTCAATATATTCTTGCTATGCAGGCCTATATTGTGATTTAAAAAAAAACCTGTAACTTGATGATCCTTATGTTATCTGTACTTCATTTTAGCTATTTAAGCTTTTCCCCATATTAATTTGTAATTTGGAGTTTCTGTGGTATGATTTTGTCACCAGGATCAAACCTGTGCAGATTTGAAGAAATCAAAATAGGATTAAAAACATTATTTAGTGTTATTGTTGATTTAGAACTGGAAAGGCCCAACCCTGTCATTTTTTAAGATGAGGAAACTGAGACTTAGTGAGGTTGGTTGTACTTTGATCAAGCTTACATAGGTAGCAAATTAAAGAACTAGAACTTTAAACCAAGTTCTCTGACTCCATATTCAGTGAAATTTACATCATTCCACAATGCTTCTTGATTAGTTTAGTACTTTGTTGAGTTATGAAGCTGAGATTTCCATTTACCATGATGATGGTTAACCATTTAGATAAACCAAAGCAAATTAAACCAACCATTTTTTTTTAAACAAAGTTCAATTTTAACATGGCTATAAAGCTCTTCCTTCAGTCTATTATTGCATTGTTGTCCTCTTTCAGCACTGCTCTTCCACTAAAAAAAAAGAAAGAAAAATCCAATTATTTACATATATCTAGAATTTAATTTCTGGGCCTCTGTTTTAGCTGGGAGCAAAATGGGTAGGACTCCATCTTTGTTCCTTCTGGCTACCAACATGTTTTACAGTCCTTGCTAGTTTCTGTGATGGCTTTTGAAGGCCTCAGGTGATTTTATTCAATCACCATGTTAATTACTGACATGTAGGTTTCATTGATTGCATCCAGAACTGTGATTCCAAAAGTGAAAGGTTCTTTTTTTTTTTTTGGCATTTCCTGCACTCCATATTCTTCTTACTTATTATGTGATGGTGATTTATATTATAGTGAAAATTATTGAATTGTGGTTTAATAGAATGCATCTTTGATTAATATGTTAATATGAGCACAATTTGGAATGTATTCCATAAAGAAAAACAAAAAAGAAAGCCTTTCAAATAATTTGCAAGGACTGGGTTGTGCATGTCCTTTGTAAGTAAATCCAGTCTAGGTTTATTGGAGCAGCTGTCTGAATAACTAAGATACTCTGGTGTGGAAGCACCTAATTCCCTTCTGTTGCCTTATGCCTTTCTAATTTTTCCCTTGTGATCATAGTTATAAAAACTAATTTCCAGGGGGTCTTGTGGATCATATTAGTAGCTTTGTGTTATAATAGCAATTTTATATTGCATTCGTATTCATTTTCACTAATACAGAATAATCAAATCAGCACCTCTATTATTATACTGTTGAAATAGAAAATAATGGGAATGTAATGCAAAACTGCTAATGTGATGAAACTCTCTTATTGTGTTAGGGTAAGAATGTTCTTCTTTCTTGTTCCAGCTCACTTGAAACAGTGATTGAGTAAGGAAATGGAAAGCATTTCTACATCTGTGATAAAGCACCTTGTACATCCTTCATTTGAATACGTAATTGTCTTTTTATGGCCCAGGGGGTGTTTGCTCACACACTTGTATGCCTTCTCTCCAGCTTTTTCCTTTTACACTGGTGAGCATGGTGCTACATGGACCATTTCAATACTGTTTTTTTTTTTTTTAAATCATGAGTAACATTTGATGTCTCTCTGCCTCTAAAATAAATTGATCACATTTTCTTTTATGTTCATTTGGATCTTCTTCATTAGATATATTACATATATAGGTAATATGTGTGTGTGTATTTTGCAGCATGTGAATAGAGCTTTTAGAGTACATTGTTAGAAAGTACAACAAGCCCCCTGAAGGTTCAGATTTGACAGGGATGTTAGGAGGCAGGTCAAGTGACTGCCTAATGAAGATGAATGAAGAAAATTGCTGGTACTAGGATCACGTGATGGGCACTCAGCCCAGGTTGTTGAAAGTGTGATGGAATCTCACAGCTTCATTTATCAGTGTCATATTTGGGCTAAAAGTGAGCAGTATTGTTCTCATTTCTCCCAGATGGATAGGTCAACTTTAATATTTATTGCTCTTGTAGAACATTTGTTTGATGTATTTCCATTAGCTAGGCAATAATAGAAAAGCAGTGGAGAGAAACATAAAACAGTTCCTTTCCTATTCAGTTGAAATACAGCATATACTAATGCATAACTATGGCTAGTGGTGTCATTGATTTTTCTCCCTTCTCTTTTTTGTTTGATAGCATGGTTTTATATACATATATCTATATATATGCACACATATATGTGTGTATGCATATATATGTATAAGAATACTATGAAAATAATGAGAAAGTGACTCGTAATATAGAGTGAGCAGCTATTGGGGTAGGAGTTTTGTTACTTCATAATTTTCGTGGTTCTGTAATATAATTGGTGGATTTTTCTGCTGAGAGGTATTACCTCTTTTGTTATATATGAAAATCCTAGCATAATGCCAAATGCCAGAAATGAGAATCGAGTGGAATAGAGTAGAACATACTTAGCTTTCTATAATAAATTATTATAACTCTTATTCTTCCTCTACTATAGCTAGCTGTTTTTCATTTCTGAATATCAATGACTATTTTTGTCATCTTTGTAGATGTATTGTTATTAAAAGAGTAAATTTTCTCACACATTACAAGTTTATAAAATATAAACTTCTGAGAAATCTACTAGTTATACTACAAAGCCATATAATATTAGTAGATCTGCAGAAACACCTAATTGCTGGTTTATTAACTGATTTTCACATACTTTTCTGTAATCTGAACATAAGTATATTATTTTATACTGTAAAATAAACCTAGCTTTTTGTGAAGCAGGTGTTGTCTTAAGTGCAGAGCAAACATCCTAGCCATATGTTTCTATAATTTAAATTAATTTGGTACAGTCATACTGTTAATCTTTAGTGACTTGTTGATTGGCATTTTGCAGACATATTTCTGGAAGGCACCCAATACCATTTTCTGCAGCCTTTCTGGCAGTAGCAAAGAGCAACATTTCCACAAATTGGAATCTTGTACAGCACTGGGAAGTGAGCCAAGATTTAAATTAGACAATAACCTCTGCTCTGTATATAGCTTCTATTCTTCAGCTGTAGGCAGAGTGATTTGTTTAATACAGTCAGCCCTGTAGCATATAATAGACTGATATATGAGTCACTCCTTGGCAATGTGTGTTTCTTAAATTTATATAGATTGAACAACTGGTTGGTAATGTACTTAGTTACAGTTGTGCAAACAATAACTATTAGCAGGGCTGAAACAGGCCTGGAAAAACTGCATTTGGTTGGTATTTGTTGTTGAAGATTCAGAAGTACCGTAAGAACAATCCCTCTTTTGAGGTTAAAAGGAAGGCTATTTCATAAATTTGAGTGTGCTCCTTTAGAAAAGTGGCCATAAAAGTTTTATGCCATAGTTTGAGGCTTCTCATTTTCTCTTTGCATAAATATTGAATTTGAAAATGTAATTTTGCCTCAGAAATTAGACTTAACATCAGTTTGCATTTGTGGCAGCATAATTTACGTGGAGTTTAAAAACATTGGCAACTCTTGAACAATTATTACATTGTTATGCATGTGTCCGTATGTTCAGGTTAGACTGTGATTTGCTATGAGTGGGTTGAAAGAAATCTTTCTTATTCGACAAAGATCTTTTCTTAAGGGGAAAGCTTTGGCTCCAAGTTCAGTTCATGTTTATTTAAAAGATTAAAATCATTAGACCAAATCTCACTTTTTGTCCAAAAGAAAATTGATTTTGCTCACCATAAAAGTGGGGTCTGAAAGGGGATATTCAGGAATACGCAAATAGAGGAGAAGTAGAAATCTGTTTGAGCAGCTGAACAAAGCAATTCTGTTTTTAACCACTGAACATTTACTTAGCCATGGTGTGAAAATCTCTGAACAGAATTGTCACCTGTCTTTAGAAAAGTACTTCTTTTTTTTGTAGGCAAAGAGGATTATTTTAATCTGAAATTTTAATGTAGTTACTTCTGCCTGCTCTATTGGTAGTTTAAAATATGTTCCCTGTAAATATTGATTGATGCAAAGAGTTCTTTCATAGCAGTTTATGATATAAACTATATATGCTGCATGTGTTGGATGGAAGCCAAATAGTAGTTAGTAGCAAATGATATGCCAATCAAAAAATTATCATTGCAATTATAACTTGGTATAATGCAGTATCTTATCTGGAAGTGTCAACCTGATATAAGTTAAGTCTTTGTGTTTTTAAAGTTAATTTTATTTTTTGTTTGCCCTAAGTTAATTCTTACTCCCAAAGGTTCATTTAAATTGCATAAAGGACAAGACAATTGATGGTTTTATAAAATTAAATAATCTCAATGATATTAATGATATAGCACTTACATATTAAACTTGTTATTTTATACACACATGTAGATATATTTTGTGTGTATATGTGTATATGTATATATGTTATTAGTTGTTAGTCGGGGAAAAAGATAGAATCTGAGACATTTCAAAAATATATTTATAGTAAAATGGACTTTCCACCTTTTTTGTCTGTTTCATTGCTAATAGCATTAATATTATTTTCAAAATGTTAGCACAAACATTTTAATTGTAATCAATTGGACTCACAGTCTTCAAGCCATTATTATTATAATAGAGATATGTCATTCAAATAATATACTTCTTTTTCTCCAGTTATTTAAACTGGATTATTTCTAGTTGCATTGCCAGGAAACTTGAGAAATAAGCTTTCTGTTGTAGGTTATTAAGGTAAATATCAGCTGAATCTGAGAAGAGAATGAATATGTATGACTATTATAGCTTCAGAAATGAATGAATGATAAGTATTTATTCAGCTCTACTGGGGCAGATAGATTGCCTCCAGCAGCACTATCCCCCCTTCTGCCATCATAGCATCAGACACAAAGGTCTCTTGTGGCCTAAGGGCAACAACAGTATAGCACTAAGTAAACAGCCAGAACCTACAGGCCCTGACACAAGAAGCATGAGACAGTGCCACTTCCACTCCAGAAAAAAAGCTTCAATTTAAAAGAAAGGAAAAAATATTGAAAGAAGATGAGCAAACAACAACAACAACAAAAATAATCTGACCATAGAAAGTTATTATGGTGACAGGGAAGATCAAGACACAAATTTAGAAGAGGATAACAATGTTAAAACATCTGTGATCAAAATTCCAAAGAAAAATGTGAAGTGGTCTCAAGACTAGGAAGAAGTCATGGAAAACCTCAAAAAAGAGCTTAAAATCATATAAAAGAGTTAGAAGAAAAATTGGAAAGAGAAATAAGAGTCATACAAGAGAATTACCAAAAAAGAGTAAATTATCTTGGAAAAAGAAAACTGCTTAAAAAATAGAATTATCCAAATGGAAAAAGGAAATACAAAAATTTGTTGAATAAAAAGTTCAATTGACCAAATGGAAAAGGAAGTGCAAAATCTAACTGAGCAAAACAACTACTTAAAAGTTAGAATTGGGCAAGTAGAAGTTTTTAATTTTTTAAGAGACATCAAGAATCAATCAGCAAATTCAAAAGAATGAAAAACAATAGAAAAATGTAAAAATCTTCATTGGAAAAACAACTAACCTGAAAAATAGATACAGGAGAGAGAGTGTCAAAATCATTGGACTATTTCAAAATCATAATAAAAAAGGGGGCCTGAATGACAGCTTTCAAAAAATTATCAAGGAAAACTGTCTGGATATCCTAGAACCAGAGCGCTAAATAAGCATTAAAAGAATCCACAATTACCTCAGGAGAGAGATCCACAAATAAAATCTTCAAAGTATTGCAAGTGGTCAGAAAGAATAATTCAAATATTAGGGAGCCACAATCAGGATTACACAGGATTTAGCAATTTTAACATTAAAGAGTCAGAGGTCATAGAACATGATGTTCTGGAAGATAAAGGAGCTAGGACTTCAACTAAGAATCATCTACCCAGCAAAATTATGCATAATACTTCAAGGGGAAAATGGTCATTCAATGAAATAAAAAGATTTCCATCCGAAAACCAGAATTGAATAAAAAATTCGATTTCCAACATCAAGACTCAAGAAATGAAAAAAGGAAAGAAGTTAAAACAAAGGATTCAATGGAGCTGAATTATTTATACTCCTATATGGGAAGATGATATTTACCATTCTTAAAAATTGTGTCATTAATAGCATAACTAGAAGGAATACATATAGACAGAGAGTGTGGATATAAGGTAAATTTAAGGGAATGACATTAAAAATAATTAAGGAATAAGAAAGAGGAATAATACCCTTGGTGAAGAAGGAAAGGAGAGATAAATGGAATAAATTTTTTCACATGAAGAGGTGAAACCAATGCAAATAAAGTTAGAAGAAATCAGAAAACTTAGGAAATAATCTTTATAGCAGTATTTCTGATAAAAGTCTCATTTCTTAGATATATAGAGAATTCAGTAAATTTATAAGAATACAAGCACTTCTCAATTGATAAATTGTCAAAGGATATAAACAGGCAGTTTTCAGTTGAAGAACTCAAAGCTATCTAAAGACATAAGAAGAAGTGCTCTAAATCATTTTTGATTAGAGAAATGCAAATTAAAACAACTCTGAGGTACCATCTCACACCTATCAGATTGGCTAATATAAAAAAAGAGGAAAATGATAAATGTTGGAGAGGATGTGGGAAATTTGGAACTCTAATACACTGCTGATAGAGTTGTGAACTGATCCAAGAAATCTGGAGACCAGTTTGAAACTATGCCCAAAGGGCAATCCATTTGATGAAAGCATTCCCTTTGATTCTGCAATACCACTACTAGATCTGTATCTCATAGAAATCTTAACAAAGGAAAAAGTATCTACATATGCAAATATATTTATAGCAGCCCTTTTGACAGTGGAAAAAAATATTGGAAATTGAGGGGATACCCATCAATTGAGGAATATTTGAACAAACTGTGGTAAATGAACATAATGGAATAATATATGCAATAAAAAATAATGAAAGGCAGACTCTGGGGAAAAAAACCTGGAAAGACTTATATGAACTGATACAAAGTAAAATGAGCAGAACCAGAAAAACATTGTGTGATGATCAACTATAAATGACAACTCTTCTCAACAATACAACAATCCAAGGGAAGTACAAAAGACTATCCATAACAAAATAAAGAACTGATGGACTCTGAAAACAGATCAAAGTATACTTTTTCCCACTTACTTTATTCTTTTTCTTGGTTTTTCTTTAGATCTGTTTCTTCTTTCTTGACTTTGACTAATTTGGAAATGTTTTACTTGATAGTGCATATATCACATATCAGATTGCCTGTAGTTTTGAGAGGAATTAAAGAAGGAGAAAAATTTGAAACTCAAAATCTTATAAAAATGAATGCTAAATATTATTTTGACATATAATTGGGAAAAATAAAATTAAAAAGCATCTTAGGTCAGGTATAGAATTAGACAAAGATGTTTTCTTTGAGGACATACGTTTGGAGAATGCTTTTTTCTCATCTTTGGAAGATAGGACATAGATTGTCAGAAACGAAACAAATCAATCAGGTATCAAGAGTAGTAAATGCCAATACAGGGATCTGGGTGAATAAATCATAATTAGGTAACAGCAAGCTGGTTTTTTTGGTCATACTGAAGAATTCATGTAGATTGGGGAGAAGATTATGATGATGAAGATATGTGTAGTTTTAGCCGAAATAGGTGATGCTATTTTGAAAACTTAGCAGCATATAAAGATTGAAATCTAAAAGTAAAATAGGTGATGATGATTATATATAAAGGACCTGTGGGCACATGAAAAACTATAACGTTTTTTTAACATATCTGAGGTATTTATAAGTATTATGACATTTGCTCTTTTGTTACTGAGTGAAGAGTCATGGTAGTTGCATGTTTGTGTGAAAATTACTACTTGTATTCCAATTATTTGGAAGAATCTTTGCAAAGCAGGTGGAATTTTAGCAGTTGAAAAGTGGTGGTTTGAACAAGAAGGGAAATAAAAGTAGCAGTGTGGCATAGTGGAAAAAAAAATGCTGGATTTGGAGACATGGGATCTGAGTTTAAACACAGGGACTATTACTCATTATGTGTATGTCCTTGGGAAGTTACTTCTCTCTGCCTCAGTATTCTTGTCTGAAAAATGAGAGAACTAGAGGAACTAGATTAGAGTTTTTAGCCTGGGGTCCATGAATTTACTTTAAAAATATTTTATTACCCATTACCCATATTTTACTATAATTGATTTATTGTATAATTCTATATTTTTATACATTTAAAAACATTACTCTAACATGGGGTCCCACCGGTTTCACCAGATAGCCAAAGAAGTCCATTACAGAGAAAATCTTAACCCCTGATACTCTCTGAAATCCTTTCCCAACTCTAAATCTGTGTTTTTAGACAAGGTCTAGCTTGAGAGAATGCTGTGGAATGGTAGCAGGATGAAGAGATAAAAGGGATGAAACTTGAATAAATTTATTTGTAAGGAACAATAGAGCTGACCAGTAGAAATAATCGAAGATAAATAAGAGAAAATTATAGTTTGTTAAATGTTAGTATTGGATTCCCTTTCTTCAATCTTTCTCATGGTTAACCATCCACAGTCTTAGATACTGCCTTTTCATCCTCCTGTGGTTTGTTTACAAATGAATTTTTTGTGAATTTCAATTTCCTGAGAGTTTAACATTATAGACTTCATTATGTGATTCTCTTTCATTGGTGAACTGAAGTAGAATGAAAACCCCTGACTTTTTCTCCATTGGCAAAATGCCAAAAACACAAAACAAAACAAAATAACCTACTTACTTTGATAGTTATTGATACAAAGAATTTAATCTTTCTTTTGTGACTCACCAAGTTAGTATTTTTCATTTCAATACATTATCTTTAATTTCCATTATAGTCTTGCCTCTAGGTTACTCTGTAAAAATTACTAAGGAACGCTGTGGCAGTAGTTCTAATTTGTCTTCCCTTCTATAAAGTCCACTTGTTTCACAGCACATTTCAAAACCTCCTGTCAGAGCACTTTATTAAATATGCAAGCATTCTTTATAAGGTATGAGTACTGACCAAGTAAAAGGAAATAATGTTTTGAATGACTGTTCTAAGTTGAATGTGAGTACCATGTAAGTACATACTTTTTTCACTTTTAAGACCAAGGGGGCCAGATAAAACACTTATTTTCCCCCTTAGAAGTTGAATTTTGGAATTTTAGAATTCAAATTAAGAGTGAACATTTATCAAGTGTGTTTAGTTGATCTACATTGTGTCTCATAAAATAGTAAGTGAATTGTGCGTTGAAAGAACCTGAAGGTAGAAAACAATGCATTGTCTTGTGAGTAAGAAAGTAGGAATCTGTTTAATTATTGCTCATTTAAGCCTAAAGTGACAAAGATAGTTTCTGAATAGTTAAATGAGTGAAGGTTCGACTCACTGTGTTGTTATTGAAATTATTAGAGAGTAAAAAAGGATATGCCTGGGTTTAAAGAAATTTTATTTTAGATTTGAAAGTTAAGATTTACTAAAAAATAGAAATTGAAGTGTGATTCCTAGTACTGTCAAAGAATTCATGTTATAATACTTTGTGATCCTTAATTAGTCACTAAACTTCTCAATAATTTGTGAAATTCTGTAAGACCAAATTGTAAAGAATGTATTAACTTTCTTTGGTAGAAAGTATGCTCTTATCTAAGATATTAATACAAAAAAAAATCAGCCTTTCAGTCCCTCTCCCTATGCTCCTTAATTAAAAAATAATTCATTATTGTATTAATATAACATAAGTTTTCCAATTTCAACTACATATAATTTTTCAGGAACAGAGCTAAAAACATTTAGAATATGTTTGGAATTCCACAGCCCACATTTGGAATATTGTATTAATCTTTGTACTGTAAAAAAAGATTAGCAGAGATGTCCTGACTTGATTACTATAAAAACAGGAGAGTTACCCTGCTTGTCCCCTTTGAGGGAAAGGTGAGGAAGTCTTTAAACACCATCTGCACAAATCTCTGTATGCCAGTAAGAATCTTCCATCAAGAAATGAAGAACCTTTCAGAAGAATTATCAATAGTTATTTCTTGCTTAAGCTATAGGTCTTCCCAAACTATTGCTATTTTTATTGCTATTAAATGCACGAAATATTTGCCATCCTTTCTCTTAAATCCTCCTCCACATTGACCTCTCTGCCTTTCATATTTTCCCTAATTAAAATGTTACTGTTAAAAGAGCCTTCTTGCCTCTCTGAATTGACTCTATCATTCATGTTTTAGTTCATTATTTTAAACTTTACCTACTAATGCAAATTTAAACATTGTTGTAGTTATTTGACTTCTTCTGCCTTTACTCCATTATTCTGCTCTTAATATTTTACATTTTTCAGTTAAAAAATCATAAGTATTTGTACAGTGCTTCTTCCAATTATTTAGACGCTTAAAAATCTATTTGAACCACACAGTATAGAAGGAGTGGCATGGAGTAGTAAATAGAAGGCTGGATTAGCAATCATGAAGCTCTGGCTCTCACTTCTAATATTTAGCAGTTTATGTGGCCTGACCACACAGTATAGAAGGAGTGGCATGGAGTAGTAAATAGAAGGCTGGATTAGCAATCATGAAGCTCTAGCTCTCACTTCTAATATTTAGCAGTTTATGTGGCCTGAACAAGCCAATTTACTTCAATGAACTTCAAACCATTCTCTTAAGACACTTTTGTAAGCCAGGTTATAAAATGTGTTGTGAAAAGGAATCCTCAACCACTCCCTCCTGAAAAAAAAACAAAACAGATACTTTGTGTATTTAATCCACATAATACCTCAGTGAGTAGGTAAACCAGGTATACTTATCTTCATTTAACAGATGAGGACACTATAGTGTAAAGATATTGTGACTTACCCCAGGTCATTCAGATAAATATTTTCATGACTTTCAAGGAGTATCCATTTTTATTCTTCCATGTTCCATCTCTCCACATTTTCCCATATATCTGTTGTACCATCCTTTTTATTCATTCCACCAAATCCTTCTGGTCATCTATTAAGCTTTCTTATAAAAATCTGTCAGCTTTCTAAATGTCTGTTCTGAACTTCCATTAGCTTCTGAGTGAACTAGATATGGATTTGCTATTTTCCAGCATTTCATGAAACATTTCAACCTATAGTTTTACATTCTTCACATGGGATAGCATAGTAAATGTTGTGATGATGATTTTAAGATCATTTCAAAATAAAAAATGGAGGGAACTTCCCAAAATACATCTAAGATGATGATTAAATAGTTTCCCAGGAAAATTGTGGGGATCCTCTTAATCTGGATATTTGAAATACTATACCAGATTAAACTTTGTTCACTTTTATAGTAGCTTGCCACATTGATATATAGAAAATGGAATAAAGGGCTTATAGTATGCTTTCATTCTCTGGTTAAATTTGAAGAACTAGTTTGTAGGTTGCTGTTAAGTTTTTTATTTATTCAAACCATGACTTAAGTGATACTTCAGATCAACATCTATACTGTAATTTCCATGGGTATGAGGGGATGGCTAGATTGGAGAATGATTTAGAGCAACCTCTGTTGAAACTAACTTATATGTAATAATTTTTTTTAAACTACACATTCTGAAGATTTTTAACTTTGGTCTTAGTGTTCTATTTTTTGGTCCTTATAGAAATTGCTTGAGCTAATTGGGGGGCTAAGAATAATATGTTTATATATAATCTTTTTTAAAGTTCTTAGACCTTTTAAAAGCTAACTTGAAAATATTATTTTAAAATAAAGTAGCCATGGCTGCTTAATTCTAGCACACATATATTGGTGATCAAGATGACCTGATTTTTCTCATTTTATTGACTAATTTTCATCTTCATTTTAGTTCTTCATAATTTAAAGTAGATGTGTGAATATAGAAGTACTCCTTAATATATGGTAGCCCCATATATGTGGTTTTCTTGTTCTGGAGTCTAAACCAGAAATATACTTAAATTGTGTTACTTGAAAATTTCTCCTTATAGAGCTTAATATTCCATAGCCATAGCCAAGTGAAAAAGTGGATACCTCTCTTGCTACTGTATCACTCACTAAATACTGCTTACTATTTAACAATGCCATCGGTGAAAAAGGGAGTCTTCTGTCTCATCTGGCTCATCTCTGACCATTCTTGAGTTAAGGAGGTGGCAAATTGTTTCTTTTTAAAAAACCATTGTGAATGAGCCTCAGTGACTAGAACTTATCTCCAGGGATGATAACATCTTTGGTCACTTTATTCCTGACTGCTTCATGCTACTATCTATCCAAAGCCTGCTATCTCTTAGGATATAGCTATAACTTTATAATTAAAATTCAATGGGCAAATCCATATATATATATATATATATATTTATGTGCTATCTATTTATATATAATTTTGTTATACAACTAAGTTTTGTTTTAGTAATACATCCATAAATTAAGGAACAACATTGTATATCCCAGATACATTACTGAATCTGCCCATAACAGATTAATCTGAATTTGTCCATAACAGATTAATCAGTCAATATGTATTTATTATCTTTTCTTTAAGCACTGAACCTTTTGCTTAACCTCTCCAGTTCTAATTGTTCTATCCTTCTTTTCTGAGCTTCCTAGGGATTTATCTTTTGTGCCATTCAGTTTAGCACTTAATCATGTTCTGTTCTGTGTTGTTGTTGTTGTTTTTTTTAATTTAGTGAGCTTTAGCCTTGCCTTTTCAACCACCATCAGCTTCTTGAGAACACAAACCATATCTTATTCTTCTACTGTATGCACATAGTGATAACATAGTATTGAATATAGAAAACATTTAGTAAAAAGCATTTGGAATCATAAAACTTAATTTCTAATTCCAGCTCTGCTGAAACACTCTGTGACTGGGCATTCATTTCTTCATCTGTAAAATAGTAGCAGTGGTGGAGGGATGTCAAGAGAAACTTTCTTCCAGATTCCACCTGGCACTTACTATATATGTGACCATGGACTCCTCTAAGCCTTATTTTCTGTAAAATGGAAATAATAATAGTAGCAATTGCCTCCTTTATAGAGTTGCTTTTAAGAGCAATTGAGATACTCAATGCATAATACTTTGCAAATCTTAAAATTCTTTAGAAATGTCAGAAATAAATATATTTGTACATAGTTTATCATTATAAATGCTTAAATTAACTAGTATAATAGATACTGGAGAAAATTAAGGAAGCTACTTTTGTTGGAATTAGTTATTTAAGAAAAAAAAATCTGACTTTTATTCCTTTACCTTCTTTTAAACCTCAAAACTTCTCTGTCATTATCCATCTTTTCTCCTTACATCCAGTCTTGGAAGGAGAGAAGACCATTCTTAGTGCTAACTATTCCATTGCACATAAAAGTGCTTTAAAAATCCTCATTTACTACTTCTCCTTTCCCTTCCTTAAGGTCAGCCTCCTATCTCCTAAAATATATTTCAAGATTTTGTCCCATACCCTTCCTATTTCTCTTAAAGGCTCCTTCTCACTTACCTTCAAACATGTTCAGATAAAGCTTTTTTTCCAAAGGAAAAAAACCCTCTTATCTTGATATTTCAAACCATCAAGTTATAGTCCTTTTTTCTCTCTTTATCACCAAATTTCTGAAAATAGGAGTCTACAGATATTATCTCTATTCCTTCACTGTTTAGTAGTGCTTCAGCCCTTTGGAACTTACCTTCTGTTTTTATAATTTGTCTCTGAAATTGTTCTCTTCTAGACTCCAGAGACATTACCTTGTATCTCTGATCAGATATCTTTTCCTAGAATTTCCTTTTAAGGAAGGCATCTTCTCCAGTATGCCTCTTTACTCACAGGATTTCACTATGGATTTTCTGTGCCATGCAGTATCCCCCTCCTACTAATGCTGTCATCCCTTTTTCCCCCCTCAGCTTCCTTTTATGTGTTGTCTTTCTTCATTAGAAAGTAAACTCTTTGAGGACAGGAACTATATACGTGTATTTATATTCTCAGCATTTAGTGTAATGCTTGATACATTGTGCATGCATAATAAATGCTTGTTAACTGACAAGTGGCTCTTTTCCTTAATCCTAATGTACCTTCACCTTTTAGTGGTATTTCACTTAGTCACTGTTATCCTTCATAGTTTCACCTAAACATAGTTATTTTTCTCTCATTCTCCTATCCCATTTTATTTTTCAGTTTCCTCTGATTCCTTTTCCTTTTAATTCTCTACGCATAGGTATCTCCTAAGAGCCTTGGGCTTTTTATTATATTTTTCCTTTGCCTTATCCCTCCCTACTCTTCCAATCCCCAATCCTAGGTTTTTTTCTCCACTCTCCTGGCTTCAGTTATTATCCTTATGTGAATGATTCCCAAACTGGTATTTGTATGCTTGGCACTGACCCCTACCCCTAGGCCTGAATTTCTCATTCTCTGCTCAACATGTCTGAAATTAAATGCATTATTTTCACTCATAAAAGCTGTTCGTCCTCTTTTTTATTGATGATAATACTATTCTTCCAGCTACCTTAACCCCTAGATTGTGGAGGCAATTTTGACTATTCTTTCCCCCTTACCTCTATTTCATATTATTTGGAAGTTAATTTCACCTCTAAGATTACTTGCATCTATTCCCACCTTTCTATTTAAACTCCATCACTTTAGGTGAAGATTTTACTATTTCTTTTCATCAGACCTGTCCTAATGACCTTCTAACTTGTCTTCTTTCTTTCCCTCATCCCTTGCTTCTAATCCAACTTCCCCTTCATAGCCAATGTAGCTTTATATCACTTCCTTCTTGAAGGGCCTTCTCCAAATCATAGGATTTCAGATTTGAAACAGACCTTAGATACCATCTGAAGAATTTAGCTTAGTAGTACCTCATAGAATTCAGGATAAAATATAAAATCTTTAGTGAGGCACTTCAACCTATCTTTGCAAAACTACTTAGTACTACTTTTTATGCTCCACTTAGCATTCTAGTGAAGTCAGTAGGTCTTCCTAGGTCCAGAGTTGAAAGAAACCTTAAAGGACATCTAGCCCAACCTTCTAATTTTACAGATGAAGAAACTGAGAGACTTGAAGAAGTTAAGTGAGTTGGAGAATTCAAACAGGTAATAACAAAGCTGGAATGCTGTGAGTTTAAATTTGTTAAAACATAAAATGTTGCTTAAATAGGACACTGTTGCTATTCTGCCATGGTGACCATGCCTTGCTCTTCCAGCCACACTTGAATTTTTAGACACAATCTCCCATCTTTAGCACATACTCTCCTACTTCTACTGAAAAGAGAACAAAATAAATATTTCAAGGGGTGGAGGTGGAAATGGAGAGACTGTTGAAATTAATATGCAACAAATACCTTTTAGTTGTAGTGAATAAATACTATACTCAGGCATTGATGAATCTCTTTTTTTAAAAAAAATTATTTTTTAAAACATAACGCATGGATAATTTTTCAACATTGATCTTTGCATAATCTTGCGTTCCAAATTTTTCCCTTCTTCCCCCATCCCCTCCCCTAGATGGCAAGCAATCCAATATGTTATACATGTTAAAATATATGTTAAATCCAATATATGTAAACAATTTATACAATTATCTTGTACATTGTTAATGCTGTAAAGTTACCCATGCATATATCCTGTAAATAAAAGGGTATTAAATAAAAAATAAAATAAAATAAAAAAAAATTAAAAAAAAAACAATTATCTTGCTACACAAGAAAAATCAGATGAAAAAGGAAAGAAATGAATAAGAAAACAAAATACAAGCGAACAACAACAAAAAGAGTGAGTATGTTATGTTGTGATCTACACTCAGTTCCCACAGTCTCTCTCTGAGTGTAGATGGCTCTCTTCATCTCAAGAATATTGAAACTGGCCTCAGACATCTATCTCATTGTTGGAAAGAGTCAGGTCCATTAGAATTGATTGTCATATAATATTGTCGTTGTCGGATACAATGATCTGGTTCTGCTCATTTCACTTAGCATCAGTTCTTGTAATTCTCTCCAGGACTCTCTAAAGTCATCCTGCTGATCATTCTTATAGAACAATAATATTCCGTAACATTCATATATTACAATTTGTTCATCCATTCTCCAACTGATGGGCATCCACTCAGTTTCCAGTTTTTTTTTGCCACTAAAAAAAGGGCTGCCACAAACATTTTTGCACATGTGGGTCCCTTTCCCTCCTTTAAGATCTCTTTGTGAGTAGAAATACTGCTAGATTAAAGGGTGTGTATAGTTTGATAATTTTTTGAGCATAGTTTCAAATTGTTCTCCAGAATGGTTGGATCTGTTCACAATTCTACCGACAATGTACTCACTGTCCCAGTTTTCCCACATTCCCTCCAACATTTATCATTATCTTTTTTGTCATCTCAGCCAATCCGGGAGGTGTATTTAGTGGTATTTCAGAGTTGTTATAATTTGCATTTCTCTGATCAATAGTGATTTAGAGCATCTTTTTATATGACTAGAAATGGTTTTAATTTCTTCATCTAAGAATTGTTTGTTCATATCCTTTAATCATTTATAAATTTGAGAATGGCTTAGATTCTTATAAATTTGAGTTAATTCTCTATATATTTTAGAAATGAGGCCCTTAAATTTAAAAATGTTTTCCCAATTTATTGCTTTCCTTCTAATCTTGTCTGCATAGTTTTGTTTGTACAAAAACTTTTTAGCTTAATATAATCAAAATTACATATTTGGTGTTCAATTATGAGTTCCAATTCTTCTTTAGTCAGAAATTCCTTCCTTCTCTACAGATCTGAGAGGTAAACTATCCTTTTATCTTCTAATTTGCTTATAATATTAGTCTTTATGTCTAAATCATAAACCCATTTCTATCTTATCTTGGAATAGGGTATTGGGTGTGGGTAAATGCCTAGTTTCTGCCACACTAGTTTCCAGTTTTCCCAGCAGTTTTTGTCAAATAGTGAATTCTTATCTCCAAAATTGGAGTCTTGGGGTTTGTCAAACACTAGAGTGCTATTATTATTGACTCTTTTGTCCTGTGAATCTAATCTATTCCACTGATTGACTACTTTATTTCTTAGCCAGTAATTGTTGTCTCAATAAATGAATGAAATTAAATGACAGCTCTTAATTAGATACTGTAAAGGAGAAGATAGAACAAATATTGGAAAATATATAATTTTCTTGAAAAACAATAGTCTGAAAAATAGCATAGGATAGGTACTCAGAAATTCAATGTTAAAATAAGAAATATTAGGGCTAAGTAAAAAGATTAAAAAAGGAATCAGATATTTAAAATAATAAAAAAGCCTGGAAAACAAGATTCATCACATCACCTAAGAATCACTGGCATAAGAACAACATGGTGAAATTAATGACCTAAATGCTGTATTTCAAGAAATAATGAAAAAAATCTGGAAATATTTGAGTGAGAGAGCAAAGTACAGATTGATTGAATCTAAGGATTAACATTCATAATGTTTGCCAAAGTTCAAAATTACTTTATGGGTCCAAACAAAAAATATGTAATACTTCTATTCTAATACTTCATAAAGACAAAGAATGTAAAGAATTCCAGTCAGAATTTTCTAGGACTACTTATCAATAATAAGAAAATAAGAGAAGATGAGAAGATGATATACTAAAAAGTAAATGAGAAGTGATTTACACTTAGGAATACCTTATGCTCTAAATAATAGCACCTAAATATAAAACAGTTTTCCAATTCTCCCCCCAGAATTGTTCTTCCTCTTTGAAAAACTGAATTGGACAAAATAATTCAAATATATTAGATAAGAAATTTTTAAAAGTTGCTCATTATATTGTTCTTTAGGGTGTTCAGAGAGATTTACACATAACTCATTCTCATAAATACCTTGTTAAGAATTATCCCCATTTTTCACATAGGAAAATTGAACTTTAGAGTAAAATCCCTTTACCTCAGTCACAAAGTTAATAAGTTTCTAAGTCACTGAATTTAGCATTCTATCCACTCTACCACAATGACATCAATTTATGTAGTAAAAGGAAAATAAGTTTAAATAGTTGGAAAAATTCAGTGCTTATACACCAAAAGGAGACAGTAGTATTTTTCCTCCAGAGTCCCATCTTATTTAAGGGTCATTCTGGGAACAAACTCGTCAGAGCTTGGGTTTTCAAAAACAAATAACAGGAAAAAAAAGGAGAGGAGCAACTTGGTATTTCCTGTGATTTCTTGTGATTTGGGTGTCACAAGTGGAGGTCACTCAAACATAAAAGGTGGAGAAGAGAGAATTTCATGAATTTCATCATTATCAGAGTTTGTCCAGAGAAAATTTAAAGTTAAAAATTAAAAAGAGAGTACGGTGAAGAAACAGGAAACTATCTTCAGAGAGAGGGAAGCACATCTGAGCCAGATGGTGGGGTTGGGAATGGGATTACAGTAAAATGAGCCACAGGTGATATAGTGCTGATTGCTACCTCAACTTCTCTCTACCCAAATGGCAGGGTGTGTGTGTCAGTCAAGATTCAGTGATTTGAATCTAGTCTGGGAATAGTAAGGAAGGAAACTGAGACCCAATTATTTGAAATAATATACATTATAAATAGCTACTGTCGATATTTATTTTGGGAGAAATTTTTTTGGGGATTTAATGAAAAGAATAATCAAAATTAAGTCATGCATTGATGCATTGTTGGTGGAGTTATGAATGAATCCAACCATTCTGGAGAGTAGTTTGGAACTATGCTCAAAAAGTTATCAAACTGTGCATACCCTTTGATCCAGCAGTGTTACTACTGGGCTTATATCCCAAAGAGATTATAAAGAAGGGAAAGGGACCTGTATGTGCACGAATATTTGTGGTAGCCCTTTTTGTAGTGGCTAGAAACTGGAAACTGAATGGATGCCCATCAGTTGGAGAATGGTTGAATAAATTGTGGTATATGAATATTATGGAATATTATTGTTCTGTAAGAAATGACCAACAGGATGATTTCAGAAAGGCCTGGAGAGACTTACACGAACTGATGCTGAGTGAAATGAGCAGGACATACTTCAACAACAATACTATATGATGATCCACTCTGATGGGCGTGGCCATCTTCAACAATAAGATGAACCAAATCAGTTACAATAGAGCAGTAATGAACTGAACCAGCTACGCCCAGAGAAAGAACTCTGGGAGATGACTAAAACCATTACATTGAATTCCCAATCCCTATATTTATGCACACCTGCATTTTTGATTTCCTTCACAAGCTAATTGTACAATATTTCAGAGTCTGATTCTTTTTGTACAGCAAAATAATGGTTTGGTCATGTATACTTATTGTGTATCTAATTTATATTTTAATATATTTAACATCTACTGGTCATCCTGCCATCTGGGGGAGAGGGTGAGGGGTAAGAGGTGAAAAATTGGAACAAGAGGTTTTGGCAATTGTTAATGCTGTAAAGTTACTCATGCATATAACCTGTAAATAAAAGACTATTAAATAAAAAAAATTAAGTCATGAATATGAATGTACATGAAATGAATACATCCATAAAACAGTGAAAGAGTGAATTAAAAAACAATGTCCAATATTTTGCTGGATATCAGAAACACATTAAGACAAATACTCAAAACAAGGAAAGCAGTAGTTCCTTTGATATGGTTAGATCCCTTCTGTGTTGTTTTAAATACTCCTTTTTGTAAAAGGCCGAATTGGATTGCACACAGAGGACATAATGGCCATAATGATGACAGGATTGGGAGCCTTTTTTTTTTCCCAGAAAGCATTTATTAACAGACTATTTTGTGTTAAGCATTGTGCTTAGTGCTAGGAATCTAAAGACAAAAGTAAAACTAGTCCCAACTCTGAAGAGGTTTACATTTTATTGTAGTGACATAAACTGAGCACAGATAATTAGATACAAAGTGATTTCCAGAAATAGGAAATATAGTAACTGGGGAATCAGTGAAGACTTGATAGAGAAGATGACACAAACTGAAACTGGGAGGAAGCTAGGGATATGAGGACGTAAAGGTGAGAAAATGTGCTCTCTAAGCACAACATTGGGGGATCTTAACAGGGACCAGAAAGTAGGCCAATTTTGTTGAATTGCAGCATACATGAAAGGGATTAATATGTAATGAACTTGGATATGTAGTCTGGGGTTGGATCGTCAATACCAAATGCAAGAGTTTGTATTTGATGCTACAAGGCCATAGGAAACCCCTGAAGTTTTTTGCACATGAGAGTGACATAATCAGATCTCTGCTTTAGGAATAACATTTGAACAGTTGTGTGGAGTCTGGATTAAAGTGGGGAGGGGAATGCTATTTAGTATGCTATTGCAATAATTCTGGAGATATGTAATAGATACTAGATTGAACCTTGCCTCATAATAGAGAGGAAAAGAATGTGAAAGCGTAAAAGTAAGACTTGGCACCTGATTGATAATGTATGTGGAGCGAGGGAAGAGTTAAAAAAGAATCTGAAATGATCATTAGGAGAATATCAGTCCTATCAACAAAAATTAGGAAGTTAGGAAGAGGAGTGATTTTGTATGTGGGGGGAGGAAGATGAGTTTTAGTTTGTGTTTGTTAAATTTAATGGAATCTTCACTTGCAAATGTCTTTTAGATACTTGGTAATAAAGGATTGGGACTCAGGAGGGGGGCTGGATATACATATTTGGAAGTCATCTGCAGAGAGATGACAATTAAATTTATGGATGCTGATGAGATCACTCAAAGAGATAGTGCACAAAAAGTAAATGGCTCAGGATACCGCTCTAGGATATACCTCTAGATTGTGAATAGGACTTACATGATGATTCAGGAAAGAGAGGTATATAGGACCACCAGACAGGCAGTGGGCAGAGCCATGAGAGAGCAGTGTCATGAGAACCCAGAGAACTTTCCAGGAGAAAAGCATAGTCAACGGTGTCAACTTTGACAGTGTTCTTGTTATAAGAAGATATATTGAAGGAAATGGGAAGGCTAAACCTGGAAAAGAGAAAATGGTTTTTGGATGAGGAAGAATATGTTGATTGTCATCAAGTATTTGAAGTACTGTCTTATGGAGTATGGATTAGATTTGTTTTACTTGATCCCAATGTCATTGCAAAAAAAAAAAAGTCTTTTTAGCTTGGAAGGAAGCCAAAAATCCAAAAATGAATAGAACTTAAATGATCACTTGTTAGGGATGTTTTTCCTGTCTGTGCATGAATTATATTAGATGGCATCTGAGGTCTTTTTCAACCCTAAAATTTAGTGACAACATGAAATTCTTTCCTTCCTTTGATGCCATCTCAGCTAAGGTGCCATCTCTTTCAAGAAGACTTTCTTGATTTCTTCCAACTGAGAGCTCTCCTACATCCTTGAACTAATCATGTACTTCTGTTCACCTTTTTCTATATACTTAAAGAATATTTGAGCTTGTATAATTGTTATTTTTGTATTTATTATTTCATTTAATAAATTATAAAATACCTTAGAGAAGGAATTGATAACTTGTGTCTTTGTATCCTAAACATGGAGTACAGGGAGTATGCACTTAGAAAGTAGTTAATAAATGTTTTCTTAATCGCAAAAAACTGTCTCATCTTTCTGAGATAATATGAATTCAGTTACTTAAAGCAAAAGAATGGAACAAAAAATGCAAGGGTCTTATGATGTTTCCTTATCTATTTGGTTACTTTGGTGTTCCATGTGGTCACTATTGATTTGTATGTATGTGTGCATGTGTGTGGTTTGTATATTTGATTCTGACAGTATGCCCTATGCATGATTGTTCCACTTATTATTAAAAAAAAAGAAAAAAAAGAAAAACCTAAACCAATCTTATTTATAGGGCTTTTATTCAAAACCTTTGAATTACTGAATTAGGTAGGATCATAAAGAGTATTAACCCAAAGGAGGAAGGTAATACAGAAGGTAATCTTATAAAATATTAACATGAGGATTCTATATTTAATGTGAAGCCTGTAATGCAAGTTGTACTAAAGTGAAACTGAAGGTGATGGCCCTGAGGTTTTTCTATCACAGTAGCCATAAACTTAAGAGTTTTCTTTGCTAGCTTCTGTTATCTGTGATCATGTTAACCCTGAAGGGAGATGAAATTTTACTGTTGTATAGATGAAGTGAGTTCATGATGTTATTTTACCTGTTCCCTCCTCAACTTATTCTCTTAGTTTATCTGTCTTCTTTCAAGACTAATTTCAAATCCTGCCTTTTACTGAGGTCTTTGCGAGTTTCTCCCAGTGCTAAGATTGTTTTTCATTAATCTGACAGTGAACAAACGTTTACTAAGTGCTTATAGGGTCCAGGCACTGTGCCATACTCTCTCTGTATCTTGTATGTGAATTATTTTCATGTTTCTCTCCCACACTGAACTGTGGTTTTTTTTTTTTTTTGCCTCCTCTAATCCTACTTCCTCCTCCTCCTCTTTCTCCTCTTTCTTCCTTCCTCCCTCCTTCTCTTCCTTCTTTTTTTCCTCCATCTCTCCCTTCTCTCCTTTCTTATTTCCTTCCTCCCTCTTTTCCTCCCTCCTTTCTTCCCTTCCTTCCTCCGTCCTTTTTTCTCTGTCTCTGTCTCTCTGTCACTGTCACTGTCTCTCTGTCTCTCTCTCTCTCTCTCTCTGTCTCTCTCTCTGTCTGTCTCTCTCTGTCTCTCCCTCTCCCTCTTTTTCCCTCCTTTCCTTCCTTCCTCTCTTCCTTCTTTCTTGTCTTAGCATCATGGTCTTTGGAAAACAATGAGAATTTAATAAATTTTTATTGACTGATTGCAATTTTTGATTGCCTCCATGGGAAGGAGTGTATGAAAACTTGGAGTTAGTAGAATAGAGACATTCTTCTGTTACTTCTTGAATTTTTGGTTTCTGTTTCCTGCATGGAGAAATTTTATTATAATGAACAACTTCTCTTTTGATTTACATCTTTTAAATTTTGTTATAGTCATTTAAACATGAAAGGAAAAGGGCATGAGAAAAAAATGAACTTTTTCAGCGTATTAGTATAGCAGAGCCCTCTTAATTTTTAGTTAGAGAACAGCATTTTGACCATGATATGCAGAGCCTAATGGCATCAGTTCATTATGCTGAATGGACATACCTTATGGAATTATTCATTTTCCCAAGTGTGCTAGTATAAGAGATTGTTTTTTTTTTTTTTCATCTTAATCTTGATGGGGAGGTAGCTTTAATTCTATACAAGTGTATACATACAACTAACTTATTTTAAAAATTATAATTAATGTAAAATATAATTTTGTTAGAAGCCTACAATTTACAGAGTTCCCTACAGATGGGAGAAAAGCCACCTACCTTACTCTCCTGGAACCAAATTTATAAAAATTTTTATCTTAAATAATTTGATTAGGTAACAGTATTACTTTGTACAACAGTAATTGTAAATAATGTAGTATCGCTTTAGTAGAAAACCATGTGACTTGAATTTTCTTTAGCTTTTGATAAGCATGGTTTCTTCAAAAATGGACGCTTTTGATATGACACTGATGTCAACAGAATCACTGTATTTTAAAAGGATATTCATATGCCATATTTAGCTTAACATGTTCTGAGTAACATTCCAATATGATTACTATAATATCTTTTATACCTTCAGTATCTCCCTTCCTGTAAGTTTTGAATTTAAAATGACATAATTTGACTTCACAAAGTTGTCACGTTAATGGGATGGAACTTAGTTTTTATTGAATTGAATAAAATTTGATGTAAAATTCTAAAAAGACCTACTTATAGACCAATTATAATTTAATCATTATTGTAAGAAAATTTGAAGGTAATTTTAAATGTGCATATATATAACTATTCCCTGATATCCTAAGAGTAAAATTCTAGAAATGGCTAAAGTTATTATTATTTTATATAAATTTTAAAACAAATTTGAATCATAGTCCCAATTAACATTAGCAGCTTTAATAGGACTGCACTAAATATTTTAAAATAAAAGCTAAATATTCACATTTTAAGGGACTCTATGAGCATATATAATTGTAGTCAAATAAATTAAAATATAAGGGCTTTGCGGTAACTTTAAAATAAATATTAAGTTGTATGATTGTAGATCATAGCTTTTAGAGCAATTGACTTGAAATAATATAATATTACTGTGTTTTACCCTAGCATTTAGTCATTCAGAAATAATATCTTTTATTTTTAAGTTGTAGTAAGTTTATTTTACACATTGTTTTATGAATCATGTTGGGAGAGAAAAATCAGAGCAAAGAGGAAAACCATGGGAGAGATTAAATTGAATTGAATATAGCATGTGTTGATTTACATTGTCTCCTTAGATCTTTGTCCGGATGCAGATGGCATTTTCTGTCCAAAGTCTATTGGGATTGCTTTGGATCACTGAGAAGAATCAAGTCTTTCATAGCTGATCATTAAACATTCTTGCTGTAATTATGTACATTGTATTCCTGGTTCTGCTTGTTTTGTTCAGCATCAGCTCATAGAAATCTTTCCAATCCTTTCTATAATCAGCTTGTTCATAATTTTTTTTACAGAACAATAACATTCCATTATCTTCATGTATCACAGCTTATTCAGCCATCTCCCAATTGATGGCCATCCACTCCTTTTGCAATTTTTTTTTTGCTACAAGCTGCTACAAACATTTTTGCATATGTGAGTCCTTTTCTCTCCTTTAGGATTTCCTTAGGATACAGACCCAGTAATGGCACTGCTGTGTCAAAGGGTATGCACAATTGCACAATTGTATAGCACTTTGGACATAGATCCAGATTGCTCTCCATGATGATTAGATCATTTCACAACTCTACCAACAATGCATTAATGTCCCAGGTTTCCCACATCTCCTCCAACATTTATCATTATGTTTTCCTTTCATTTTAGTCAATCTGAGGGGCATTAGGTGTACCTCAGGACTGTTTTAATTTGCATTTCTCTAATCAATAGTGATTTAGAGAATTTTTTCATATGACTATAGATGGCTTTAATTTTGTTTGAAAATTGACTTCATATCCTTTGACTATCAATTGGTGAATGACTTGTATTCTTATAAACTTGACACAGTTCTATATATATTTTAGAAATGCGATCTTTATCAGAAATACTGTCTGTAAAGATTTTCCCCCAGCTTTGTACTTTTCTTTTAATCTTGTTTGTGTTAGTTTTGTTTGTGAAAAAAATTTAATGCAATCAAAGTTGTCCATGCCTTTCATAATGTTCTCTGGTTCTTTGGTAATAAATTCCTCCCTTCTCCAAAGATCTAATAGATAAATTATCCCTTATTATGCTAATTTATTTATGATATCATCCTTTATGCCCAAATCATGTATCCATTTTAACCCTGTTTTGGTATGAGATATGAGATGTAGGTGTATGCTGATTTTCTGACATATTATTTTCCATTCCCAGCAATATTTGTGAAATAGTGAATTATTATTGTAGAAGCTGTAGTTTGGGGATTTATCAAATACTAGATTCCTATAGGCCTTGATTACTGTGTCATGTATATTTAATCTATTCCACTGATCCACTACTCTATTTCTTAACCAGAACCAAAGGGTTTTTAATTACTGTTACTTTATAATATAGTTTTAGGTTTGGTACTGTTAAGCCACCATCCTTTGTAATTTTTTCATTAATTCCCTTTATATTCTTGACTTTTTATTCTTCCAGATGCGTTTTGTTATTATTTTTTCTAGTCCTATAAAATAATGTTTTGGTAGTTTGATGGCACTAAATAAGTAGACCAAATTAGGCAGAATTGTTATTTTTATTATATTAGCTCGGCCTAGCCATGAACAATTGATATTTTTCCAATTATTTAGGTCTGATTTTATTTGGATATGAAGTGTTTTGTAATTGTGTTCATATAGTTTTTGGGTTTGTCTTGCCAGGTAGAACCCTAAGTATTTTATTTTATCTACAATAATTTTAAAAGGAATTTATCTGTCTCTTGCTGATGAGCTTTGTCAGTAATACATAGAAATGCTGATAGTTTATCCCGCAATTTTGCTAAAACAGCAATGATATCTTATGTCTCCTGTGTAAACCCTCTCCTAATAAAAAATTTAGAATAAACAAACATTACTGAGAACAATTGAAAGCTATACTATTACCCATCTGGTAAAAAAGTTGTCCCCCTGGGTTTTAAGCAATCATAAAGTCAGAGGAAAATGTATGTAATCAAGGTATTTTGTAGGAAAAGCAAATATTCTTTTAGAGTTTTCTTCTTGACATGTTTGTATAGCCAGAAAAGTTCCCATTGTAACATATTTCTCATAAAATTTTATTCAAATTATTTGTGTTTAATTTTTGCCAGAGTGTTGGCAAAATGATGCCAACACAGAAAAATGATGGATGTAACTTGATAGGCATTATGACACACAACAGAAATGCCATCCTCTTAGGTTTAAATAACAACCTTTACATTGAATGTTTTTGTCATGGGGGTTAGGTTTTGAGGGTATTTACCATTTTATCTTTTGATGATGAGATTTAAGAAGGAATAAGATGTGGTGTTTCTGGCAAAATTAAGGCTTTTTTGTTTGTTTTTTTAAACAAGGTCATACTTAGAATTTTACTAGAATATTTATTACATATATTTAAAAAAAATCATTGGTTTTATGCCAACTAGTCTCAATCAATCAGTTCTTAAGTTCTTATTATGTTAATGTTCCTGTGATAGATGTTGAGGTTAAAAAAAATTAAATAATCTTACCCTCAAGGAGCTTACAGTCAGAATGGGAAGAAGAGTGTGTGTGTGTGTGTGTGTGTGTGTGTGTGTGTGTACTTTTTTATGCCTATCTGTTTTAAACAGGAACTTACTATTTTGGGGTGGGATCACTAAAGTCTGGGAAGGATCAGCAAAGGCTTTTAAAAATAGAAGGTAGTGCTTTTATGCATTTCTTGAGTACACACACATATACAAATGAAAAAACAGTGAGGGTAATCTTGTTTCAATTGGAAAGAACCAGCAATATTTATCTTCAGCTTTTTAACCTAAAATAATCTTTACTAAATAGTAAATGAGTGCACTTCTTAATAGTAATGCAATATTGTTTTATTTTATATTTTTAGAGTTAAATACAAGTTGGGAAAACATTGATTTGGTTATTAGTCTTCTTTGCCTAGCCTTCTTTCCAAAAACTTGTAAATTAGGGAGATTGATTGAAATAAGAATTTGTATCTGTGCTGTATTGTTTTTCTTTTAGTTAGTATAATTTAATTGCTATGAAAATAAATTTTAACTTATTGAAATATATAAATTTGCAAATGTTTTCAATTTTACAATATTGAATGTATTTTATTTGTAAAATTTCTCTTTTACATTCATAACATCATATATTGAGGTAATGAAAATATAAGGAAAAAAACATCTAATAAAAGACCAAATTTCTAGATTGTATGCATTGAGAATGAGTTCCAGAATTAGAGGCCTTAGATTTCAGAGGAAATTATCTAGCATTTTGAATGATTCAATTGCAACTCTTTCCCCTAATGGATACATAATCTCATCTAAGTGTATGTTCCTCCCACCAGGGGAGATTGTTACCCATAGATACCTTCTTATCTTGTGTGATTCTTCATGTCTTTTCAGAAACCTTCCATAGAGATTCTGTATACTGTGTGGTATGCATAAGGACTTCTCCTGAACTTTTTAATATTTCATGGATACCAGTACAATATTTAGCTGTCTGTCTGATGTCTCCCTTATTTTAAAAAAGTTATTATAAAATTCCATTGGTGCTTTTTTCTTTTTTTCACATTATAGTTATTTCTGAATAACTTAAATGTAAAAGGGGAAAAATCCTAAACAAACACAAAACAATTAATCAATACCATCTGAGAAAGTGACCAAGGTCACTAGCATAAGTAAATTTCCATAGTTATCTTGTCTTTCCTAAGGGAAAAAGGAAAACACATCTTTGTGCAGTTAGTTTTCTAAGTCTTATTGATTATGCTGTCACCACATCTCTGTTGTCATCTTCACCAATTTTTTACTTAGTCACCATCTTAGTTCAAGTCATTTTCATCTTTTGGCTGCCTTAGCCCAAGGTCTCCCTCCAATTCTGTCCTTTTCAATCCAGCTTTCACACAACTACCAAAATGATATACTTAAAAGTAGGGAATTGTAAAGAGGAGATATATTTTAGGCAATTGAAACAACCTATGAAAAGGCACAAAGATGGGAGATGGGACATCATGTTGTAGAGCACGAACAGTTTGGTTGGCCTATACAATGAGTAAAAGGCAATATGGGAGTATTGTTGCTATATAAAAAGGAAGAAAAGGGAACCAGATTCTTAAATGTCAGCAAAATAGTTTATATTCGATAATACAGGTTATAGGAAGTCACTAGAGTATTTTGAGCAGGAAAGTGTCATTATCTATTACAGTACGTGGTGTATAGTAGGCATTTAGTAAATGTTTGCTTATTTGATCTCTTACTATCTTACCAGTCAACATTTTGCAAACATATAATGTTCAGCTTTCTTTATAGTATGCTTTTAATTACATGATTGTAGTTTATGTAATTTGTTTGGTTCTTATTTTTCAGTACATCACTTCACAAGCTTTCTATGCTTCTCTGAATTCTTCATTCATAATTTCTTACAACAAAATAATACTGACTGGATCATAATCTTACTTAATTGTTCTAATAATTTATATACCTCAGATTTTGAGCTTTTTCAGATATTATTCATTTTCCAATGTGAATAGGATTTCAGAGCTACTAGCTCTTCTCCTTCCTCTAATTTCTTTGTATCAACTCTTGCTCTCATACATACCTCATTCATATGGCTATTACTGTTTTTATCTTTTCCTACAGTTTTACTTTTAGCATATCATACTCAACTATACCTGTTCTTTCTTTTGAACTTCACAAATACTAATGACTATTTTAGATATGTGGTTTACATTTCCATATATAAATCATAAGCATTTTGTCTTTATTGTGTCCCTTGAAATTAGTCTTTGATGTTTATTTGATATTTCTCGACTTTTATGTCAGATTTTGTATTAAGTTCAGATTTTTTTTTTTGGCAACAAAATCCTGAAAATCTGGCAATTTATTGAATATCCTTTTTTTGAGGGAGGGTTCCAGGATATTGCTTAATTTTACTGCACATAACAATTTCAGTTGCAACCCTCATTCTTTTGATCTATAATAGGTAATATCCCAAGACCTGAGATCTTTTATTGGAGTCACTAATAGATAGGTCTGGTGTGATTCTAATTGTGTCTCCAGCATATTTGAATTTTTTTCTTTGTTGTTTTTGCTTATAATATTATCACTTTGATCTGGTAAAGATCATACATTTAAAAGAAGAAAAGAGTTTAGTGACTTTTGAGTCCCATTGTCTAATAAAACATCTTCTTATCCCACTCCATTAATGTTTTTTTTTCTTATTCTAGTTACATTGATTTTTTTTTTTGCTGTAAAAGCTTTTTTAAAAAAAGATATTTATTCAAAATTGTCTATTTCCTCTTTTATCTTTTCATTATTTGGTCCAGAAGTCTCCCTGGATAGGTTTGTGAAAGATATCGTTTTACATGTAATCGCCTTTAAAAAAAAGGTTCTTTGCAACAGAGATCATCTTGTTTTTTCTTTGTAATTTGGTGAATAAATTCTTTTTGATAACTTTATTAATTATGTTTTGGTAGATTGACTGCCAAATAATTTTTGCCCTTTGCAATTGTTTTGAATCAGATTTCTCTATTATTATTTTCTGGGTTTTATTGTTATATGAAAATGTTGCTAATTTTATTGATTTTGGATTCTGTTACTTTACTGAAGATTTCTCAATTAATCATCTCAATTTCTTTGGTAATTCTCTGGAGTTTTCTATGAATGGATTTAAAAAATTATTAAGTGCTTAGTATGTGACAAGCAATATGCTAAAGACTAGAGGTAAAACAAAGATTAAGAAAAAAGATCAAGATCAGCTTAAAAGGAGTTTACACCCTAGTGGAGAGGGGAACAGTAAGAGGAAAGTATACCTAGGTAATATACTAGTTACAATACCAATTCTAGAGTCAGGAAGGTTCATATTCCTGAGTTCCAACTTGATTTCATATACCTATTGGTTGTGACCCTAGACAAATGCTGTTTGTTTTAATTTCTTCATCTATAAAATGAGCTAGAATGGGAAATGAAAAACTACTGCAGTATCTTTGCCAAGAAAATCCAAAGGGGGTCATGAAGAGTTGGATGTGACTGCAAAATGATTGGACAACAACGACTAAAAACAGAGGGGAAAGAAGAAAATTTAGCTTCAGTGCACATAGAAAGGCCTAGAAATACAACAAAGTGAATGGAAAAACCATGGTTTCTTAGGGTATGTCAGCATACTAAATAGCAAGGTTCTTTTTGCAGCAGGGTTAATGGTAACTTGATGGTGAAGAATATAATAAAGCTTGTTGGTTCTCTCCCTCTCATGAGAAGGATCAGACTTTTGACTCATAGCTCATCAAGCTGGTTTGAACTGAAACTTAGCTCTTCTTGCTTTGCCACTCCAGTTACCTCTGGCAGGTTAGAATTCCTGGGTATCTAGATATCTCTAAGTGGTATAGGAGAGTGAATCAAGAAAAAGGCAGAAAGGTACCCCCATGGAACTTCTTGATGAAAACTATTGTGTCATATGCAAATATGATTAAATTTGTTTCTTTTTTGAAAATTATTTTTTATATGTTTATTTATATTTCTATATTTTTAAATTCGACCTGTGATTTAATTGACTTAGGAAACCTCCAGTGAAGAAACTCTAGCTAGGTAGACACGTCTCCTTTGTAAAGTTTTGTTTTTAAGAGTTAGACTTCCTGATAGAGTGCAGTTATTTGTTGCTTTCATCCAGTAAGATTCTTGTCTACATCTTCCCAAAGATCTTTCATGGAGGAAAAGAGGTTAAATGATATACGAAGGGTCAGTTTGTATCAGAGGCAAAAGTTTTTTTTCAAACCTTCCTGATTTCAAGACTCACTTTCTTTCATCTTGCTGATGTTTATGCCTTTAATTTTTCTCTTTCTTTCTTTCTTTTTCTTTTGCTAGCATTTCTAGAACTATGTCAAACTACAGTGCAGAGTGGAAGCATTTTTATTTTTACCATTGATGTTATTGTGAAAGTTTCTACTATTTATGCATTGCAAATAATGATAACTTGTGGTTTTAATTCTATTTTTAAGGATTTTTAAAAGCATAAATAAGTGCTGTTGTTACTTGCTACTGCTAACATGACTGACTTTTCTGGTTACACATAATATTGATAGTGCTGATTTTTATAGTACTTCTTAAACATACATCATTGTCAGTATGCTTCAACTCACACTTTCCAGGAATTTCCTCACTATTCTTTGGATCATCTGCAATTTTGATTCTTCTTAAATTATAACTTTCTTGTGATATCCAGTCATATCTCTTCAAAAGAATAATAGGAAGGCTTTTTGTGAGTAGCTTATGATCATTGGAAGCTGTGTTATCAAATGTAGCCTGTTCTCCTCTTATTCCATTTTAATATCTATTCAAGATAATAGGTACCAATAAATTAGCTCAGTACCCACACAACTATATTTCATAATCTTGGAAATGAAATATGTATAACTTTTGCCACTTGGCTTTTCTTGTGAATATTACTATGCTATTTCTTCTGAGCAGCTAATGGTATCATTGCATAAGCAATTGAGAATCCATTTCTTACTATAGTCATATGTGACAATTATATCTCAGAACACACCGAAAAGCTTACCATCTATAGGAATCCATTTTCTTTTCAATGTTGCAGAGGAATCTTCCATGATGATCTTTGGTGAGCTTATGTTTATGTTCCATTTATTATTGATTTTTTAAGGATTTTTACACAAAATTATTGTCAGTTACATCTATCAAGGAATCTTGCCTGATTTTGACAGATGTATTGTTGTTGAAGCATCTTTTATATCATGTTTTACTTTGTTGGGTCAAATGACTTAAAAAAAATAAATGAGTAATAACAGAAATTTGAATACTCTGTTCCTCTGAGTCAGTTCCATGACAATGAATATAATTGCTATTTTAAAAAATTTTAATTTAAAAAAATTCTTGAAAATGTTTATTGAAATTTTTATCAAATATACTTCTCACTTGTGTATAAATCATTATCATCAAAAATTTCTAGAGATTAGAAAGGCTTATAAGTCTGTAGCTACTGATATCCCTGTGATAATGGTTCTTTTTTCTTTTGCATTTTTGTCTTTCTTTTCCCAAAATATCTTTTAAGTTGACTCCTGAATTACCGTGAATATGAATTTAATTTGTATCTTCAGGTCCACTTGCTCTTGACTTTATTTTTTTAAGTTTTAGTTGATGTAACTAAGACTGAAAAGCAAGACAATACAAATACAATTTTGGGATATGTTTTGTGTGTGATTTACTTGGGTACTTCTTCCACCATTATGATTGCTCTTCATGACTTTTTACTCTGTGTGATTTTGTACACAAATTTTCATTGTTCCTCCATGGAGGATCTACCCAATGTAATTGATGATTTTCTATAAATATTTAGAACTTGTGTTAGTATCATATAATGTTTGGGCAGTCTAGACTGTTTTTTTTTTTTTTTTTTTTAATCTAATCCCACTTCCTTTTTTGGTCATATACATCTTTCGTAAAGCCTTTTACTCTACTTCTTGCACAGAAGCAATCACTGATTGTGTATTGATACTATGTTTTATTAACTCTGCTTACTATTCTATCTTCTTTTATAGTGAATGTATATTATGTCTCAGCCCTTTCCCTTCTGTTCTTCATACTTGATACATTCTCCATTATTTGTGTTTGTGACATTATCATTTTTGTTACAGGTCACTCCTAGATCTAAGTACTGACTTCTTAGCTTATGTTCTCTATCTTTAGATTATCTGCTTTACATAAATAGATGTTTGAAAAGGTTATTTAATCTCTCTATGAAATGAAGTTAGACTAGCTGATTTCCAGATTTCTTTCTAGTTCCAATACTCCTTAGTCTTGCATTCTACTACTATGTCAAATGAAACATAACTGAAGCAAACTCATCATTTTGTCTCAAAACAATTCTCCTTCCTGATGGACCTGTTTCAATGGTACCATCATTTTCCATGCAGAACTCATGTTTCAGTTACCATATTCAACTTCCTATGCGCTTCTCTATCTTCTTTTCATCTCAGCCCTTGGTGATTCCTCTATCCTCTGAACTCCTATAGTATTTATTCTCTGTAACATTTAATTCTGCATTTAGCATATGTTAACTCTTCATTTATCTTCTCTTTTAGATGGTCTGTCAGTTGACCTAAATTGCAAGCCTTTTTTGTATCTCTGATGTCCCAATCTATGCCTTGTTTATAATCTTATATTAATAAATATTTTCGGCGGATTGCAAAATCTCAAGGCAAATAAGAATGCCAGAAAACACATTGTCATGGATATTTTTTCTGAAATCTAATTTGCTTCCATTTTCTCCTTCAATGACTAAATGTTATAGAATGTTTGTCTAGTCCTTTATTCACAAACTTCTTTAATATCATTCATAAATTGGGGCTGTCCTATTTACAAAGACTGCCTTCATTTTGCTTTTTCTCTTGAGGGAAAAAGATCCAATAGCTTTAGTATCCTGTGGCATACATATTTGTTTTTCTCATTTTAAATGTGTGAGTTTTTAAGGCATTTTTTTTTCATATCACTCATAACCAGCCCAGATGGTTATGTAATTCCACACACTCAAATGTGTCCAGACCATATAAATCTAAAGGCCTCCATATTTGGGTGGAATCCATATGTTTAGACATTGTTGTTGCTAGTGTGGTTCCACAGTGCTTGTTTAAACTCCAACATTTAAACTTGTCATTCCTACTTGGGCTAACTGCAGTGGTTGAAACCTTCTATCTCTCCTTCTTCTTTAAGGAACCTGCTCTTTCTCTTTTTATGATTTTTGAGCCTTGCTTCATCATGCAACAATGCCTAGAAGAATTTGTTGCTGGGGCCACAGTGGTGCCAGCAGAAGACAGGCCCACTATATACACCATGCATTTGAAAGGACTCTAAGATCTTTACATTCCATGTCTGCTCTGAATATTAGTTATGAATTGTGGATGTAGTGGTCAGGTTGAATTCTTGTAATTAAAGGTTCCACATTTATCAGTGTAAGGCAAATTGCATTTTAAAACTTTTTCTTAAAAATCTTAACATTATACCTGAATGAATATGGTATACTATAGAATTATAGAATCTTATGAGTTAGAAGAAACTTCAGAGTTTATATATACCAACTCCTTCCTGAATATCAGACAGCATCTTTTTAAAGAACTTGAGTGATGAGAAATCCTACTGCCTTCAGTTGCTTAGACAGTCATCAATTTTGAGCTAAAATATTTCTCCCTATCACTTATGCCCATTTGCTTCTTGTTCTGCCCATTGAGTTCAAGCAGAACAAGTCTTCCTCTCAAGCCAGCCCTTAGATACTCGACAGTCTCATTTGAGCATATTAATCATATTTTGCTTAATCTGATTTCTCAACTCAAAAGACTCATACCAAGTTCCTTAACCCAATCCTTATATCATCTAATTTAAGGAGCTTCACCATCCAGGTTAACCCTCAGTATTCCTTCTGCTGTCTCTGCACTTTTTCTAGCTTTAATATCATTACAAAAAGATGCTATTTAGAGTTAAGACACAACAGTCTACTTGCCTGATCAGAGTAGAATCACAATAAAACTATTTCTCTATTCTGAATATTATTTGTTTTAGCCACAATACTTTGAACTTATTATTTTTAGCCAGAGTTTTCTATTATTTATTTTTGAATACCCCATTTGATATAATATTTTAATTCAACAAAATCAAACTTCAGTCAGTACTTCCATTACCTTTATTAATTGGATACATAGGCATGATATGAAGAAGACATTAAAACATCATTGTAGAATATTATTATCTGTGCAATAACATGTACCCATGGACAGTGTTCAAAACTTCTCTTTATTTTACCATTTTGCTGCTAAAGATATGACAAAAAAGTTATGCATTTTTCTGGAAGATTAAATCCATATATCCAAGCTATTTGGTATGTTCTTGGTAATGCTACTTTATTGTAAGAACCTACTACTTCTTCACACTAATACCAAAATAATTTTCATGACAATATGTTGCTTAGACCATTAGTCAAGTTTCTCATCTTTGAATTATGGCTTATTGGCTATCTTGCCCCTTCTTAACTACTAGTTATTACACTTAGCAATCTCCATTAATTTCATTTGGCATTTCATTCAATCATATAGACAGTGAACATGATGATATTTAGAAGTGGAAAAAAAAACATTAAAAACCTATGGTACTCATTCTTAATTGAAGTCCTTATTGAACATTGTATTTGCCAGAGTTGTCATTGTTGGTCAAGCAGAAAAATCAAATCTACTGAGCAACAACGGAAAATGTTTTGTGGAATTTTTGAAATGCTTTTGTTGGGATGATTGAATTTATTTAGGTTAGTTTTTTAATTAAGTCCTTGGGGATCATATATTTGGGGACTAGATCTATTGGGTCATATCGAAGTGAAAAGACTAGATGACTACAAAAGTGTGCCTTTAAAAAGTATCACAAGTATTTATTTCTTCATTCAGTAAAAAAAAAAAGTTCCTATTATGTACAAAATGCTATACTAGGTTTTTTAATTTTTTAAAATTACAGCTTTTTAATTTTCAAAACGTATTTATAGATAATTTTCCAAATTTTTTCTTCCCTTCCCCCCACCCTCTCCACTAGATGAGAAGTAATCCAACATGTTAAACATGCAATTCTTCTATACATATTTCCACAGTTATCATGGTTGTGCTAGGGTCTAGAGAAGATATATTTTGTTTTGCTAAAAAAAATGCTGCCTTCATTGGGGTTTATCAGATTATAGAAGATCAAAAATGACTGTAGAAAGCAACTATATAAATTTACTCAAGGGTTCCAAAGGAAAGTGTCAGATAAATTCTAAGGAGGATTATTATTGACCAGGGAAATTAGGGAAGTCTTCTTGAAGGAGGTGACATTTTTGTTCGATTTTTAATTAAAACTGTGATTATTAGGTAAAGATAGAGAAGGAGTATCTTTTAGGCAATGGAAATTGCTTGAACATAAAGATGGGTAAGTGTTGAGAGAACAATTTAGTTGGAAGATAATACATGTGGAAGGATGTAATAAAAGATCAACCTGGAAAAGTCAGAGTACCTTATTATGGCAGAAAAGATTGAATTTCACTTGAGGGAAAAATAGGAAGCTACTGAAGATTTCTGAGGGGAGGAATGTATCACAATGATGATTTATTTGTGTAGAGATTAGCTCTTTGTAAGTATTACAAATGTAAGATGGAAGATGACAATAAACATTCACTTAATATATCTATACTTTAATGAAATTTGTGTTTCTTTGATAGTGGGGAACATTCTGTTTTACTTGATGTTAATCTACATATTACTTAGAATATTACATTTTGATTTTTAAAGTTATGTGAGAGAACTTCAGAGGGTTGACCAATGGATCTCAGAAGGAATATTTTGTGAAAGTTACTGCCTGGAAAGCCTGGAAATAGGCTCCATTAAGATGGTTTGAAATTGACAGCTTACAGTTTTTCCATGTATTTCATTCAGAAAGCTCATAAATTTTACATCTACAAAAAATAGCAATGCCAGCCACCTCTTCATAAATCTAATTTGAAGCAACCTTTGGGTTAGCTTTTCATAAGAAGGGTTTCAGGAGAGTTAAAGAAGATTGGCAGGAAAGGGCTTAGTGTTATGGCCAAAAATATTTAAATAAATTTTACAGCGACTTAAAATTGAACTAAGTGCCTGAGAAGTGAATTTTTCATGTTTGTGGATATTAAAAGATAAATAATAAATTATGTGATGAATTATTGGATGTTAGGACATATTTCTTCACTAGGAGACATTGAAGTTAAGTTTGATATTTGTTATATAATGTATTCATAGATTTTAGTGTCCATCAGAAATTAAAAATACATAATGTAATTAAAATATTTTAAGTGTGATAGGTTTTTTTTTTCTTCCAAAGGATAAATTTTTCTCAGAGAAGGGATGCTTGATGTTTTGTTTTGTTTTTCAAGAAACAAATGTGGTAGAATTAATAGATAACATTTCAAAATGACAATTAAGTGAAATAAAATAAATGGCCACATGCACAGACATATTTACATAGCATATTGGCCTTACTAATTGGACTATAGCACTAAAATTCGTAGCTTAAGCAAAGATACAACTAAATAGGCCCCATTAAGTATAGGAAAGGATATTGACTGCAACAAGTTACTTTGTACAAACCATTTGAAGCATCTATTCTAAATTAAATATTTTACTAAAATAGACCAGAAACTAGACTTCTATTTAGAATGATTTATAACTGTTCCCGACTGATCACAGAGTGTTTCTAAATTAAAAGCCATTAATTATAGCCTTATATAGATACAAAAGATATGCAAGAAGTGCTTTGTAATTCAAGCCAGCACTTCAGGTGAGAGCTTTTTAAATTACTTGGACCATTGGAGCCACCTGCTTGACTAAATGGTGAGGGCCCCATGTTTCAGGACTCATCAGTGCATTGCAGTGTTAACATTGTTACTGATTTTTCTCATTTCTCCAGGGCAAATACTAATTAATGGATACAATTCACAGCTGATTAGCTGTAGTTTCTTCAGTAATTACATTCGCATACTAACTGTTCAGAAGAGGATTTCTAACCCAGTTCTTATTTCACTCTAAGCTTAATTTGTTTTTTGAATTGTTTGGGTCCTTAGGATAATAGCCATTTTATTTTCCTTTGTTGTTGTAGGTAGTATTAGATAATAAGTGAGTTTAATCTTTAAAATGCTCTTTGATAATGAGCTTTTTGCCTTAAATGGATTTCTAATTCACAGACAAAACCTACATTTAAATAACGTTAAAGTTGTGCTACAGGATGAGGAAAAGCTACTTACTATTGGAAACTGACTGACAACTTCACATATAATATACACTTGAAGTTGTTATTTTCATACATAGAAAAAGCTAAAGTTCAGAAAGAAGTAATTTTGTTTCACCAAGATTATCTATACATAAAATTTGATGACATGGAATCATGTATCCACAATTTTCCTAAAGCTATGTAAAATTTAAAAAGATATCTGTGATATTTTATCCATAAGAGAAATTATTTAAATCTTTTTTTAAACCTTAATAAGCATGTACTTCCATATTTACTTAATGATATTTATCCAAATGAATTTTGGGTACTCAATGCTCTATTAAAGTTATTATGATCTATTGTGCAAGGGTATATTTAGGAGTCTTTTTAAAGAATGGATTTTTGACTTTTTACACCATAACAACTTGTCTGGAACCATTAGAGTCTTTCATATAAATCCTACTTAGTTCTTGGATCAATGACACGATAAAGTGTATCATGTCAGTCTGGCTTTTGTGCTTAAATTCTATACATTTAAGACAGTCTAAGACATCCCCTTAATGTCTGTTAATATATTGAAAGTTGAGTTTTACTTTTAACAATTTTGGGTTTTTATATTACTTAGGTAAATTATAGTTTTTAGTTAAAAGTAAATACCATTTTTTAAAATAAGGAGGGATGCATATATTTCATTTTCTAAAGACCAAAGCTATTTTTGATTTTAAGATTATTAGAGTAAAGGCATTTTTAAAAAGCAATTAGTACCTTTTTCTCTATTTTGTTACTTAAGTATTTACCATATTGTTTAATATCAGAATAAGTAAAAATAACTAAATAAAACCTCATTCTCTCTTTAGGATTTGCAAACATTTCTACTCAAATTGCAAGTTTTATATTTTGAGAGCAGACATAGAAATAAAGAGCTGATGATTGAAATGCTGACTGTGGTCTTATTTAGGGTAGTCTGAATGAGCTGCTATGACAGTGAATAAAAAATTAATGCTGTGTTCACAGATTTCAGCTTGTTCTTTTAAACTCTTGCCCATAATGCTGTATTGAGGCGATTAAATATTAAAGTTTTCAACAGTTCTCATGGATATTGATATAGGTTTAAGTATTGCACTGGGATGTTTTCTGATTCTGTCAGGCTTATTATTTATTTCAATTCATGCCATACCTCATTCACTGGAAAATAGAATCTGAGTACTGGGAATGAAAATTTGATTTACTTTAATTCACATTTTTGCCCTTACACTGGTGACATCTGTTCCTAAAAAGTAAGCTGTGAAATCCCAATATATATATTAGACATGTGTCATGGTAGTGGACTTGGAATTTCTTTTCTTCTCACATTTGACAAATGCCATTTCAGTAAACAATGTACACTGGTGACCAATTAGCCAAATGCTTGTAATAGCTTCCATTCACTACTAGTCTCTGAGCAAGACTAAATGATTGTTGAATGCAATTCAGTCAGGTAAACTCCATATTTCAGTCTCTGTGGGAACTAGCCAAAAATTTAGTGTTTGAAATCTCATTAATATTTCACATTTGATCACCGTAAAGCACGATTTTATATAATAACATCCATGCATTTTCCAAAATAACACCTGAACTTCAGTAAATAACCATGACTCTTTAGTATATGGCATACTAATATGAGAAATCTATTTTTCTTTTAGTTTGGGAACAATAACAACTATATGAATATGGCTGAAGCAAATAATGCCTTCCTTGCTGCCAGTGAGGTAGGTCTTTAAAAAATGAATCTCTTTATACTTTGTTCTTTATTTATGTATTTTAATAGGCCTAACATAATGATGAGTATTAGATTTGGAATATGGGATGTGGAGCACAAAATTAGAATCATAATAAGAAATAAAATAACATGATTCATCTCCATTAGCTAGCCACAAATCTGTTGTCTCATCACATGCCAAAAAAGGGTTAAAAAAGTGAAAACCCTGAGTGATGAAAACAGCATAAACATAACAAATACAACTATCCTTAACAAATGTGCATCTTCAGAACCATATTAGAGTTTCATGGATTATGAGTTTTATCTGTACAAATAATTTAATTTTGATTGAAATGGCCTGAGAAACTATGGGGAAAAATCCCAACAGAGTAAGTTGGACTTATAGCTGCTTGTATGGTATGATATGGATAGGTGATAGAGTAAGCCCTGAGAAAGAAACCCAGTAGTACTAATGGTGATAATGTAAATAGACTTCAATTTAATAGGGGGATGTAGGTAGAATGAACTGTTATGTCCCTTTTAGCTCATGCATATGTGCACATGTACGAAAGCTTTTGTGTATGTGTATAGAGCCACACTCTAGGAAAGCTTTATTTTAGCCATTCTAAAAGTACTTGTTCCCTTGAAATGGGTGTGAATACAAAAAAAGTAAAGGTTAAAATGTGGTGGAGTTTTAATTTTAAAACAGGGCAAAATGAAAGTTAAATGGTGCCAAATGGAATGTTTCCTCTTGTGATTTGTGTAATAGAAAGTTTTCATCTTCCAAATATATTCAGAGATAGGAGACTGAAGGAGCTTGACCCTGGAGATTGAAAGTACTAATGGTTTCATAAATGATCTTGGTATAGTGAAGTGAATGATATAGAAGAAATTAACTTGGAGAATATGTTATAATAAATTTGAAATAGAATTAAGAGCCACTGTAAATTAATCATTTTTCACAGTGACCATCATCTCCATACCCAAGAAAACTGCTTAGATAAGGGAATATTATTTGGCATGAGCTTCACTGTTATTTGTAATAATGAACACCAACCCCATCTGTAAGGACAACATGATGTTTCATTCTGTAGAATTTTTTTCCCTACATTTGAATCAAACATTGATGAAAGCTCTGTTGCCAGCAGCTGTTCAGAGACAATTTAATTCCAGCTGTGATAATTCACCGTGTCAGACATTGGCTGTTATATGTTGATACAACAGTTCTCCAGATTTGCATTTTTATCAAAAGGAACAAATGTTTTGAACATTTCAGTACAGATGGCATTTAACCATGTACCTACTACTCTAACATGTACATGATAAATCCTGAAAAGTTAATAAGTTTTTAAAAAAGTGACATCAACCCTCTCCAGCATAATATGAAGAGGGTTACTGTAGTCTTTTATTTAGTACCAAAGGACGTTTTGCTAATGATATGCCTAGTTATAAATTTTTTTTTTAAATTTCACTTAATCCAGTGATTTATAATATTCATTTTTCTAAAGTTAAATATAATCTAACTTTTGGCTCTAAATGTCAGTGTAATTAGTATTTTCCAAATTCTAAATTATAATTTGTAATGTTTTTCATATGTCAAATATTTTGTTCTATTTTTATTAGGTTATTAAAATAAATTATATATTTTTAAAAAGCAGCATAATTTTAGCAGCATAACTTTAGAACACACTATTGTATTAGCTATTATATCTGTATCAGATTTCTTTTTTTAAAAAAGAAAGATATAGACCATTATGACTACCTCACAATAAATTTTGTTGAAAAAAATCAAACAAATCAAGAGATGGCCTTCAATAGTGGTCTTACTGCTCATCATTTATTGGGCAAAAAAAGCAGAATGATGCAACTAAATGTTAATGCACTGCATTATATAGTGTGTGCCTAATTTTGCAATTACTACATTAAAAGTATATTATTTGGTTTTAGCATTTTAATGAGTAGCCAGCTAATTCTTTAAGACTTTAGGTTTGGATGTTCTAAAATGTAAATTGTAGTCCTTGAAACCAATTTCATTCTGATAGAAAATAACATTATAGATTACAGCACTATAGGCATTAGAATACCTTGTAGTTTGAATCTCACACATTTGTTTTATGTTTTGTGCCTATGTCATGATTATCCTGACCATTTTTAAAGCATCTTAAATATTTATTGAAATAATATTTCAAGTGTTAATTACAGTGGTAATGAAAACAGCCAAATGCCACATATCAAGAATGAGTGTTTATCCGTATTGTTAATGTGATATGTTAGATTTCATTAAGCAGTAATGGGGTAGCAAATGAGTCACAAATTACAGTTGCATCTGTTACTAGACCACATTAGTGCCAAAATAACTGCAAATGCAGCCATAGGGTTATGTTCATTAGCCAACTACTTTTGTGGCCAATCCATCCTTTTGTGTTTGTGAACTCAGGGTACCACAGTGAGAAAATTTACATCCTTGTTTGTTTGTTAGAATGAGGAAGAAAGAAAAACAAATCTTTAATATTGCTCCAGATTTCAGATGTAGAATTAAGCTCCATTGTTTTGTATCTATGGAGTCTTAAAGAGTGTCAGATTGCCCTATTGCAGGCTCTACTAGTTTGGGACCTCATCATTTCTAGTGTGAGACCAGTAATGACAGCTGACAGGTTCTATATGAAAGAAAAGGGTTTTTCCCCTTCTGTTTGTTTCGATATTCTCTCAAGTGGTTATTAATTTATATCACCATTAACAGTTTGAAGGATGACAATTTTCAACAACTAATGAGATCTTTTACTTTTCACAACAGATTTAAATTAACTTTCATGGACTTACTCTTTCAGTTAATGTAAATGAGGAAAAAATAACCGATTTTTAGTTAGTACTAGGCACTAACCATAAAAAAAATTGACCTCCAGGTTCTTTTTTTTTAAGTTCCACTTAAGAATTTATGACTAATCCAGCTTACCAAGGCTGTCTTGATATATATCACATGGGCTCTAATTTTATATTTTTAAAAGAGGAAAATAATATTTCTTCAAATGCTGAAAAATTTATATAAATAAAATTCCATGGTGCAAAATAACTGAACAATATTAGTATAGTTAGAATATTTTGAAGAAATTGGAGATAATTAGTAGATATCATTATGATTAAAAACCTATTGATTAATATGTATGTATGTTTGTATGGTGCTTTACTGTTCAAGGATATCATAAGACTCACCAAAAGCCCATGGTAATCTTTGTGTAAAACTGTTTGCTACAAACAATGACTGCTTCCATTATACTTAGAGATATATAAAAAAAATAATAATATCACTTAGCTTATAAGTTGTTCCAGGAAGTAAAGATGTATAATGTTCAATGCTAGATTAATGTTGTGTGTGCACTACAAAATTGTCAGTATTTTATGAAGCATGAGAATAATGTCAGCTGTTTGTGCTGTTTCACTAACATATCAATAAAGTGGCAATTTGTTATATAGCCAAATCTAATGTAGCTGATGTTCCAACTAACAACAAAGACAGATGTTGCTAATTAAGTACGCATTAAAAAACTGTTAATACTGATACTCCATTAAAACCATATGATAATGAGACTTAAATCTTTAATCAGAATGATCAGCAAAACTTTATGTATGTAAATTTGTGCTTAAGATGTTTTCATTTGAGAAACAAATATTTAGCCAAGATTTGAATATGTTCCAGTTCAAAATTATTTCTCTGTCCAGAAGATACATAAATAGACTATTATAATATAAAAGATTTTGATTTCCTTTTAGCAGACATTCCATACTCCAAGCCTCGGGGATGAAGAGTTTGAAATCCCACCAATCACTCCGCCTCCAGAGTCAGACCCTACCTTGGGAATGTCAGATGTACTGTTACCCTTTCAAGGCCTCAGTGATCCACTACCTGCACAAGGAAATGAATTTACACCTCAGTTTCCTCCTCAAAGCTTGGATCTTCCTTCTATTACAATATCAAGAAATCTCGTGGAACAGGATGGTGTAATCCATGGCAGTGGATTGCATATGGTAGGCTTGTATTTTGAAAAATATAATAGATGTTAATGTAACAAATTTCTTATAGTGATTGTAAAGCTATTATATGCTATTTTACATTTTCCAGTTGTCTAGAGATTTGACTAGTAGCATTACTTGAACTTTAACTCTAGATTTACTCGTGGTTTCATGCTTAACTGTATGTAAATAGGCTGAAAAGCTTATAAAATTTTCATAATGAACATGCCTTTTGGGGACAAATATGGTCATGTATTTATTGGAATCTATTGGAATCTTTAAGAAACAATGTAGATATGGTGGTAAGAAGACTAATGAATTGGCAAGCTTGGGTTTTACTACTTGTAGTTCCATTTTCTTACTTGCTGTGATCATGTGATCTTGGGGATGACATTTAATTTCTCTGAATCTGTTTCCTCCTCTGTAAAGTTGGGTTAAACATACTTGCTTACAGAGATTAATATGAGGATTAAATGAAATAACATATTTGGAAGCTCTTGGAAAGTTATATATGTTCCATTCTACACATTAGTGGTGGTGTTGGAGTAGGGTGAAGGAGAAAAGGGAGAGGTAATCCCTGTCTTTTGTTTGATATGTAACTCTGTTTGAACAGGTATTTGCTACTCAAATAGCTATAGGAAGTAGAGAGACTAAGTTTGCTGGCTCATTTTTCTATGTGAGTCATTTTATATTCTGGTATTTTGAGAAGCAGGCTTGCCCTTCCTCAAATGGCAATTAGAACTGTGATAAAGGAAAGAAGTGAAAGAGGAAAAGTAATTGCAAACAAGCAGCTGAGGAAAATGCATTGCCTGTTACTGAGTGAAATTTACCTTATTGTGTTAGGTCTTATAGAAATTGTATGAGATACTAGAGAACTATCTTATTAAGTAATGGAGTGATTTTTGGATATGTTTTTGTTGGTATGCAGTTATTAAAGATCACCAGAATCTGTCTATTCATTCATTAAAGTCTTTAGTTTGAATACTTCCATTTCCCTCTGCGCTAGAATTGTGTGTTATGCATATATATAAAGCATAGTAGTAAGTAGAATTTGAAAAATAATCTGAATTAAGTGTTTTTTTTCTTTTGGTAAAATGAAGCAAATATTTTAATTTAACAGCAACAACAAAAGATTCTATTGTTTTTTTCCAAAATTTTTTTTTTAAACATCAGGACTATGGCAGTGATGCTTATTAGCTTCACTGGCTAACTCTATGGCTAAATCTAGGTGATTACAAAATTTGTAGTGGATTATTCATGTGTACAGATTCAGTGTGCTTTCTGAAATATTCTTGTTTTCCCCAGAAGAATTGCTGTATCATCATTTCTTTTGAATTATGATATTTGTAGGCTTACGTTGAACAGGATAAGGGGGGTCAGGAAGATAGAATGTGGCTGATAATTGTTAAAGTAGTCAAAAAAAATTCCTTATGACCACAAATAATTTTGTACTTTGGATTACTTACATTTTGTTCTCTGACAATGAAGTTGAAATTTTTGTCCTTCCTTTCTCATCAACTAGGCCTACAATGTTGTTCTTATGGAATAACAAAAATAAAAAGGGTATTTAGTCACCAAGGGACTAAGTTGACCATAGTTCACCCGTTATTCAAATATACACAGAATTTTTCATTTAAATTATGGAAACAGTTAAGGCATTATATGTCACTTATGATAAAAATGTGTACTTTATTAAACTGGTAAATATTTATTAATAATATAAGAATCTGTCTTTAAATTAAACATCTGATGAATTACCTTGCCTTAGAGCTATAAAACCTTTATTACTGCTATAAAAAAGTGTAAAGGAGGCATTTTGACTATGAAATTTCATTTCATGGTCAATTGAATTTACTATATTGGAAAGAACTAAAGATGGGGCCATAAAATAATTATGATATTCATATACACTTAAAGAACAATGCTTTCATGTACTGGTATTGGAATAGTACTCAATTTTCAATGCTTCATTGGCAACATATTGCTAATCATGAAAGCACTTGAACTATTTCATTATTTTTTAAAAGTATAGGTATTTTAGCTAAGTACAGACTATTGTGGCAGTATCAGTATGGACCACATCAAATTTATTGGTCATTTTGAAGCTTTGCTGAACCAGAATGATATTTATTTTAGCTTGAAACAAACTAATCTTGTTGAAAAGTCTAGTAGAATTTCACCTTGAAGAAATGTCATGGGATTTTAAATCACAAATGTTGGAAAAAATAAAATGTACTTGGACAGAATTATGATGAATTCAGTGTGTCGTTGGCTTTGTTCTATGTACTACCTGACATGTTCACCTATAAACTTGAATGCAGAATCGCCAGAGGCATGGTTAAAAATAGGTTATGTCAAGGTTCTTCTATATCTCCCTTAGGGTACCGAGTTGGCTAGCTACATCATAATACTCCATAGCAGCCTGCTTGTGTATTTCCCCTAGGAAAGCCACCAGTAAAATAATAAATAATGCCTTACATCATGCACTTGATTTCTGAACATGTGTTTGGATATTCCATACCAGATTTGAGCAATCACTTTATTATCTAAATGAATATGGTTGTCTATTAATATAATACTATGATGAATTTATTCTCTTGTGGGAAGAAAACAGGCTTATTTATATTGTATTAAACCAGCTTCCCCCTGTTTCATTGTTTTTTCTTTAAAATAAGTGACAGTTTTTCACATTACTTATTAGCTTCATGATTATTAACAACAAACATGATTAATGTATGCTGTTATATATTTTAAAGTAGAAATAAGACACTCTCCTCCCTAAAAAGGAAAAGACAAAGAACTCAATATTTAGCATTCACATTGCAAAGTATGCAAGTGCTATTCAAATAGTAAATAACTGAGAAATCGAATGCTAATGTTTGATATAACTTTAAAGAATAATTTTTATTTGTATAATGCAGATATTTTTGTTTTAAAATAAAAATTTTGGAATCAAAACGATAGTAATATTTTGCTTTAAAAAATTTTTGCCTCTGGCCATTATTGTCAGTTTAGATAATAATCTGAAAAATATTTAATCTATATAATATTTCAGTTCTATAAAACTAACTTGTACTCAGAGGAATCTCTCTCTGTCTCTCTTCTCTCTTCTCTCTTCTCTCTCTCTCTCTCTCTCTCTTTTTTACACCTCTCTATAATCTGCCCAGCCTGCTGAGTAGCATTGACATCAGTAGTACATCAATTTCAGAAAGTGGATTATTTTTACTAGACAGCTATTGTGACATATTGGGTCAGTCATAAATGAAAGATATTCATGCAAGCATGCAATACTTGTAATGAAGTCTCACTCTGACCTTCTGTATGATTGATTCTGTAATTTAGTTTTCTCAGGCAGTGCCTGAAATGAAATGAAATCATGTTGAACAAGTTTTGAATACCCACAGTGCACCAGGAGAAGAAAAATCTGCAGCCCCAGAGGCTTGAGAGAGAGCAGCTGAACGATTTATCTCCATGCTATTATAGCCTTTGCCAGCATTCAACATTTCTTTTTTTTTCTTATTTGGCTTAAGTACTTAATTCTGCAGGTAGCTGTAAATGGGAAAATAAAATGCTGTTCAGATTTAAAATGACAGGACAGGAGTATGTGCAGGGGACTGATAAAATATCTTGAATAGAACTGACCTTTCATGTAGCTGAAAGTTACTGGGGGATTCATCCTCATAATTACCATATAGATTATTTTTATTTCTTTCCTGCAATGAAACATTTCAGAGAGCAGTAGTGCTGATTGAATGAAAATTGAACTTGTTAACATTCTTTTCAGCTTAGCCTGTTGTACATAACAGAAGGTTAGCTTTGATGAATTTCAAAATTCTCTTTGATATCTAAGAAACAGACAGTAAAATAATTGTCTCTAGTCTGATATTTTGTATCCCCTCAAAAAGAGAATTTATAAAACACACTGATTATACATATACATATAATATATGAAATTTATGTATCTCTTTATACACATACTTATAGAGTTATGTTTGAGTACTGACATTTTCTAGTTTGACTTTATTTGAGATTTAATTGTGATAGCACACATATTTTACTAAATTTAGATTTGGATTCCGTCAAGAGTATATATTATATTCACATACATATATGTATATATATATATATATATATGTACATACATGTACTTTATATTTATGTGTATATCTGTATGTGTATAAACATATACAGTGAGAGCCAAAAAAGAGCAAAAGAAGAAAAAATATAATTCAATATAGTTGTTTGTATATAAAAAATAGAGACAGAATTTAAATTGATTCTAGTCTTAGTTTTGAATAGTTGCTTAATCCTTTTGACAATATCGCAGTACAAAAGAATATTGTAAGCATTTAAACATATTTGTGTTTATATTATAATGTTCCTCTCAAGTCATATTCCATATAATTAGTTCACTTTTGATTAGCTAAATTGATAAGATAAATTTAAATACATTTGGGTATATATATTTGTATTCATATTATGTATGCATATTATATACACACATGTGCTAGTACATATGTCTATTATATATATGGAGAGACTGAGGGAGGTTTCCTTAAGCGTTTTTCACATTTCAGATTGCATACCTTTAAATTAAAGTTTAATTTTCCCTTATAAAGGAACTTTTATGCCATTTAATACTGTTTATGATCTTATATTAAGAAGACAAATAGCAGATTTTCAATTAATACTGTGTTATAGCAATGTTGCTTAATGTGTTACAGATAAAACAGTTATTTCATGGATCATTAATGTGTTTAATGCTTGGAACATTCTATTAAAACAAGCTCTTATTATTGTTATGAACATGTTTATTGCCATTGTCAATAGGGGAAGTGGACTAAATTCTGCAAAGCACTAAAAATTTATTCATTAGAGGGTTCACATAAATGGATTTTTATTGCAATAGATCTCTCCCCTCTCTCTCTCTCTCTCTCTCTCTCTCTCTCTCTCTCTCTCTCTCTCTCTCTGTCTCTCTCTTTTTCTCTCTCTCTCCCTTCCCTTCCCTTCTCTTCCCTTTTTCATTTTTCATTCCATCATCTATTTATTTAAAGTTTGTGATACAAAATAAAAAATATATTAATGGCTTTAAGAATTAGAGAACATAGATAATATCTGCAATGTTTTCATTTTAGTGATAAAATCTACCTCACATGGCTTACATGTAATATAAAGTATGTAAAGAATCAAATTTTTGTCTCCTATAAGGTTTATGGAAAGAAGCAAATACTAGTTAGGTATTTTGCAATTATATGCAAAATGATAGGTCTCCAAATGTATTTAAGGTTTTAATAGCTTAAGCAACATAGTAGTATACTACAGGGAGAATCTTTATTTTGTTCTGCATTATTTACTTTTGGCCCTTAAAACATGAATGATTGTTCATGGATACCATGAAGAAGTTGAATTAAGTTATGTCTTTATGCTCCAAATTTTATGATAGCTATGAAATACTTTGACTTTTAAAAGGAAGTATAGCTCAACTCTTAATTTTCCCAGTCAAATATTGTGATATGTAGGCAAGTCTTTATAAGTAATATTGAAACCCTTTTTTTATTTACTTGATGTTGGGTCTTGTTTAGTGATTTCAACTCTGTAGGAGACAGAGTTCTGAAACTCTTCGCTGAAACTCATAAATCAATGAGCAATGCATTTTAAAGCACTTATTATATGCTGGGCAGCATTGGGGAAACAGAGACAAAATATGAGACAATCCCTGTCCTCAAGGAGCTCACATTCTATTAGCAAGAAGTCAACTCATCACTAATGTTTAATCTCAGAAAATAGTATAATCTTCCCTGGGCACTGAGAAGTTAAGGGATTTGCCTATAGTCATATATAAAGCCATGTTTTGTAGCTCAAGGACCAGACTTCTCTGTGCTACCCACAATACTTATTTTATTTGATAGGTGATTTATAAAATAACTTATTTCATTGTTTTGGTTTTGGTTTTTGGTATCTAAAATTTCTTTTACTTTCCACCTAATAAAATTCCTAGATCTCTTTAAAACATAAGAGCCAGCTCATCCCCTGCATAAGAGGTCTTTCCTGATTCTGACTATGATGACCTTCCTCCTTTCAATTCCCAACTTGTTCTTGCCCTTCTTCCTTTCCATTGCTCTCTTTTCCTCTTCCTTCTATCTCCTCCTCTTCCCCTTCTGTCTAATTTCATTTCATTATTTCTCATGTAGAATGCAAGCTCCTTAAGGACAGTCATGCTTTATTTTTGGTTTAGAATTTATTCCAAATTCTAGCACTAAACTATCTACTTAGCAGATGCTTGATAGCTGATTACTTGAATTATTAACTAGCCACATAAACCTAAGCTGATACTTAAACTATTTTTTTTAAAAAAATCTGTGCTGTAATGTTAAGAAATTTTTTTTTTCTAAAACCAGTTAAAGCCATCAAATTGATTAGAAACTTAAAATGAATGTGATAGAACTAGATTTTAGCTAAAAACTGTAGAGAAAATACTCTGTAGAGAAAAATGAATTCTGAAATTGTTTGGAAAAGTAGTTGCCCACCAATTGATGTCTTGTGTCATGCTAGAAGTGAGTGCATGAAAGAATAAATGCAACTTTAGTAGTAGTTATAGATATCTAACTTACTGATTCCATTTGCATTCTACCCTATGAGATTTTAACAATGTAAAATAAGGGAGGAAATAATGAAATTAAGAAAGGGGAAATGTTAAAAATTAAATATTAAGAAAATGCTTTGATACTAGTCAAGATTGTAGAATGGCTGCATTGTATAAAAGATGACTATTTGGGACATATTTTTAATAGTGTAAATCATAAACTGACATAATAATGATTTAAAATGGTATGTGAGTCTGATTTTATAAGTTGCTGCTAGACAAGTAAAGGGCCAAATTTTTAATATGTATTTTTCATTGTTAAGAAAAGAGTTTATTTTCATCAGGAGAAGTAACTGTCCCAGAAAACTTGTATAGATGTGATTTACATATAATCTGTTCTAATTCAATTGATTTTGGGTATGTGCATATTTTGTGGGATATAAGATATATTTTATATAACATGTATATGCTATTACTACAGAGAATGGTAGCTTATTTTATATAAGATTTGAGTCACTGAAATACTTAATGATTTATAAAAGACATATTTTACTATTCTTGTCAGGTTATCTGAACTCTTAAGTTGAATATAAAACTATTGGCTTGCATTTTGCATATATAATCACTTTCGCATACTTACATTTTGGAATTCATTTTTAAAGGATGGGGACCTGTGATTTTATTAGTATAGACAACTCCAAGAGGAGGAAATTGCTTCCACATGCAGCTTATAGTTGCCTAAATCAGTGTGGTTCAGTGACATATCCTGAGTCACACAGCCAGTATGTATAAAAGGTAGACAATGAATCTGGGTGCTCTCGGCTGCATGGCTACTTATGTCATGTAGTCTCTCAGCTTTTATAACTCAAACCCAATAATTGATAGTGTGCTAATACAAAAAGAACACTGAATTAGAAGGTAACTGAAATTATATTCTAGTCTTAACCCTGATACTAATCCATTAGATGACTAAGAGCAAGTCACTTAATATTTCTAACATTTCATTCACCTCAATTATTTGTAAAATACATTTCTAAAATTCTCCAAATTACTCTTAATTTATTAATCCTTCTATATCATCCACTTCAACTTAATAAGAAATCTTGATTTTTAAAAAGATATAATGAAAAATAGGCCTGTCCAATTCCATCTATGACATTTTCTAGATTGTTTGTGTTCTAATAGAATGGCATAATTTATTATCAAAGGCGTTGTCATTGTTTAATAACTCCAGAATTATAAATCCAAAGTAGAAATAGAAGATATGCTAAATATATTTTTGCCTAATGATCTTCATTATGAAAATAACTTCAGGAAGAAATATTCAAATAAATGATTGAAAATACCTTTACTTGAGTGCCAGTATATATTTTTTTTAAATGAGAGAAATTAAACAAGATAAGTCTTATACTATACTGTTAAAAAGTCAGCAGACAAAGTCATCTCTACCAAACCCCAAAAGTAAAGAGTTTCTTTAATGAAGAGCCTTCAGGAAAAATTTCCTGCCTCTAGTTTCTAGTAGGAAAAAAAGGCATAATATTCTATGGTGGCTATGCAGAGAGGAAAATCAAACTCTCAGGAAATACTCAGAACATAGAAGGTTTTAAGTGTAAATTAAATTGGATTGAGAAGCAACAGAGAAGGGAACTGATACTTTTAGTATTTCAATATTTCTTCTATTTTTTCAGTAACTAAAAATTTAATTACATGACTAATTAATCTTAAAATTCTTTAAAATAATGGATCTTAGTGGCATGAAACATCTGTGAAACAACTTCCAATGCTATATTGTATACAAATGCATATTATAGATATTAATAAAAAATCTACTGTAATACTGAAAGAGTGGAAAAAAATAAGATTTTTTAGACAAAATTAGCATCTGTAATTTGGACTGCCTTAGAAACCAAATGAACCCTAATATTATGAACTTTTGACAGATAGATTTATAAATAGGGATCACATATTAAACCTTTTTTATGCCTCCTAGTGTTTAGCATAGATGCCAAGCACAAGATGGCTACTCTATAAATACATATTTTTTCAAGTGAGAGGAGCTACAAATTTCTTTAAACTCATTATCTAAACATTTTCTCCTCACCAGCAGTCTCCATATTTTCTGACTAAAATCTCAATAAGCCCTCTGTCATATCCTTTTATTATGACTGTTGTATGAGAATCATTTTCTAATTTGCATGACCAACCTAATCTCCTCGAATTTAAAGCAATTACATCTTACTGGTTCACAATAAGGTAGAAACTTCAAAACCAGCAACAAGAATATTAATCCCCAGGACAGAACATAAAGTCAAGTCAAGTCAACAGAGTTCTCTTTGCCAAAGAAATCATAAGTCTAGGCCCTATGTCCTAATCCTCCTTTCTTATCTTGTATTGTCTACGATACTGTCCATAATAATTGGGTAATTTATAACCTACAGTTTAATTGAGACAGATACAATTATAGTGTGGAGAATGTGTGTGACAGGAATAAAAGTTTTGAGTACCTAGTCCCCTTGACTAAAACTACTCATGATTCCTGAGTTCTAAGGTTTGGTTATGATCATTTCAGGGATCATCACAGTGATATCTAAAACAAAAGGACAGCTTCTTAAGTACTCTACTATCCTCTCTTTGTAATATCAAGTCCCATTGGCTCAGTTATCTTTTGTGTGAGATCATTATTATATCTATATCCTTATATAGCTCTAATATTTCTCCTGAATCTCAGATACATCACTAACTGCCTTTGGATAGCTTTAGATAGATGTACTGTAGGCATTTCAAATCCAATAGATCCAATACAGAACTCAAACCCCATCTCCTCTCAAATTGTCCTTTCTTTCAACTTCTTTATTTCTATTAAGGGCACCACCTTATAGTAACTTCTCCAGGTTCACAATCTTGGTATAATCATTAATTCTTCCCTTTCTCTATCTCCATTTCAAGGCAAGTGTCACATCTCATTTGTTTCTCCTTCGTGACATTTCTTAACATTCATTCCCTCCTTTCCTATCATACAGAAACCACCTTAATTCAGACCCTTTCACCTTCTGACTAGATTACTGCATCTGATTCCTTGTTGAACTCCTGGTTTTAATCTCTATCTCCAATCAAGCCTGTACACAACTGTCAAATTAACATTTCAAAATAGGAGGCACATAATGTCATTCCTCTGTTCAAGCATCTTCAGTTGTTTCTCAATGTTCCTGGAATAAAATGCAAGATGTCTCATTGTGGTATTTAAAAAGCCCTTTGTAATCTGCTACAAACAATCTTTCCAAGCTACATTATTTCTTCTCATACACTTTTGCTTTAGCCTAACCATTCTACTTTCTTTTATTCCAAACCAGTATTCTACTTCTTACTTGCATGATTTTACAAAGGCTGTAATCACTTTTACCTCCTGGAATCCTGGTTTCTTTCAAAGCTTAGCTCATGTACTACATCCTACAGGAAACTTTTTCTGATACACTGTATTTGTTGTCCAGTTTTCTCCATTGTTCATTTTTCTTTGTTTTTGTTTTTGTTTTTTTCATTCTTCCTTTTTTGTCTTATCCAGCATGATGCTTTGGACAATCTTTAGCACTTCATTATTGTTTAGTTGAATTGTATTAGATATAAAAAGTTACATTATAAAGGTTTCTAAATATATAACTTGTTGCCACATACATCGTATCCCAAACTTCAACCACAACATTTTAAAAGCAAACGGTTTGGAAAATAATGGCAAAGTAAGCAAATATAGCTCACTGACAAGTTTAAACATACAAATAAATATTGAGTTCAACAACAATAACAAAAAAAAAAGAGTTAGGCTATTATCTAGCTATTTCAATTATGTGGGAAAGTCTGAGTGAAAAATCAGGTTAAATAATAACAGGTTAAATGTGAATTCTTAAGAAAATTTGTTCAATTAGAAAAATGCATAGGATATTCTTAAAACTATAGTTCAACAATGACATGGACACTTCTAATGCCTTCCTTTTTCTTCATTTTTTTTTAAACCTCTGCATTCTTGGTAATAGTATATAAGTTCTGAAGAAGTACTTTTTTACTGTTAGTCCAGTGAAGCTGAGAAAGGCATTCTCTATTGGAGGGTTCTAGACTTTCCTGCATCTGTCTGAAGGAACAATTGAATGATATTAGTATCTCTTATCATCAGTATTCCTAGACATTCATGGTCCAAGTTTAAATTGTAAGTTTAGAGAAATAACAGTGCTAGCATATCTCCATATTCCAGCTGATCTCACTTGCTTAATGTGTTATACTTGGAAACTGGTTTGGTTGAAATTCTGTTTCAACCAGATTCTCACACCACATAACACAATAAACTCCAAATCGATTCATCACATGATAGTAGAGATTTTGTCAAACAGATTAGAGATGAAAGAAAAAAATGTATTTTGTAATTACAGATAAGGAAATGTTTAATAACCAGAGAAGCCATGGAGAAGATCATAGAAGGTATAATGTATATATGTGTATGTATGTATATATATATATATATATATATATATATATATATATATATATATTTATATATATATATATATATTTTTTTTTACAAAATTGAAAAGATTGTGTACAACCAAAGATCAGTATAGTTAAAATTAGAAGGAAAATTTAAGTGGTGAAAAATTGTAGCAAATTACTTTGATTAAGGACTGATATTCAAGATACACAAAGAAATGATTGAGATATGTGAAAATGATAGCCCTTCTCCAGTAGATAAATGGTCAAAAGATGTGAAAAAGCATTTTTCAAAAGAAAAAAATCTAAACAGTCATGAATTATATGAAGAAGTACTCCAAATCATTAATAATTAGAGAAACAGAAATTATTCTGAAGTTTGCCTCAAACCTTTTAAATTGGTGATGGTTTTATTACCATTACATGGCAAGTATTTGAACATGGCAAATGAGGAAATCATTTATGCCTCTCTCTTTTTGTTAGGGGTCTGCTGCTAAACTTTAAACAATAACATACTTTAAAGTTTAATCCACTTTAATTACCTTTTCTTAATCTTTTTCTTAAATCTCTAGACAATAGAGGAAGGAATCGAGCTTGGATTTGGAGTTTGTCTGTTTTTGAGTTTTGAATGTTCACATTGAAAATTTAATACTAAACACTCGAACCAGTTCAAGCTAGCTCCAGTATACCCCAAAAGTATTATTGTTGTTCTTTATGTAGGCAAAGGAAAGATTCAGAGAGGAAGGGGAACTAGGGATAAGGTCAGAAAAACAACAACCAAAAAAAAGATAAAAAAGAAAAAGATAGTGAAACATTTAAAAAATAAGTTGAAGACTGAAGGAAATTAAGAAGAAAATATATTAAAAGGGCAATTTAAAAATTATATTGTTATATTTAAATTATGTTGAATTATATATATTTTAAAGCAAGTTATATGCAATAGAAATTTGCATTCATATGTTAATCTTTTTCATTTCTAATTTGTGTATAGAATTATTGGGTTTGGTGTTTGATAAACTATACATTTTAAAAATAAAATAAAGTTTTTGTAGTCAGGTATATTGGGATGGGAAAATCGCTAGTGTTCAGTCTAACTATATAAGGTTTAATTAAATTCATTCTCCAGCTGATCCTATAATAAATAGTACATAAATTAAGACATTTATAGAGAAAGAAAGAAGAAATAATTGATTTTTTGACACCTTTTGATACTGACCCACACTCACTGTATAATCCTGGACAAGTCACTTTAACTTTTCAGTTTTCTCTGAAGCTCTCTCAAGAGAGCTTTTCAGAGTTTCAGAGTTTCAGAGCAGTTGCCAACCTGCATTAATAGGAATTCTTCATCTACACTAAAGGAATCCTAGTCTTCAACTACATATTTGGTCATTGAGTGGTGACAAATATACTCACATTTGTGAATAATCATTTTAGGTAGTTTATGGAACCATTCCCATTAAGTCTGTTTTAATAGAAGGAAGACATTTACAGTATAACTCATTGAATGCATATCAATTGAGGATCTAGCATGCAATTAATAGGAGCCATTTAGCAATTAGCAATACAGCAAACACTCAAATTACCTGAAGTTTTAGAGAGCTTACTACTAAAAACAAAACAAAACAAAACAGAAAAAAAAAACCCCAAGAATGTAAAATTCAAAGAATAGGCGTTTCATCTCTTGAGTTTGAGATATCTACAAAGTATTTGCCTAAATATGAAAGTTAAAAGGAATGCTGTATTTGATTGGTTAACTCAACAAACATTTAACACCCATAGGTGCTAGAGTGCAGAAATGTGGATTATTAAGGCATGCAGAGGAGGAAAGTAAGCAACATGTTGGAGAAGAGCAGCATTAATGGAAAAGAAACTAATAGAGAGGTTTGGAATTGAAGGAAATTCTTACTTTATACTCCTTTAGCTGGTGATTTCATCAGCTTCCATGAATATAATTACTCTCTCTATGTTGATGATTCTCAAATGTGTCTGTCCTGTCCCAATCTCTGCTGACCTTGCTGATTTTGCATCTCCAATTGCCTTTAAACATTTCTTCTTCTTTTTCTTCTTTTCTTCTACTTTTTCTTCTTCTTTTCTTCTTCCTTCTTCCTTCTTCTTCCTCTTCTTCTTCTTCCTTCTGCTTCTTCTTCTTCCTTCTGCTTCTTCTTTCTTCTGCTTCTTCTTCTTCAGTAGGCACTTAATAAATACATTTTGATAGTTGTGAGGATATGGTGAGATAATATAGTGCTTTACAATCCCTAACATGTTAAATTAATATAAAATTTATAAAATATAATAATATAAATGTAAATAAATAAGTTATTATGCTAACTTTCTGAAGAAAGGACTTCTGAAGATCAGGAAGCAGCAAAGAATTAACTGGCAATAATTCTGTTTTTAAAGTAATATTTGAAAATGATAAAAGTCATCTATGACTGAGGTAAAGAGGAATAATTAAGTAAAATGGGGACAGTGAAATAATTGATCAATTTTCATGAGGTAAAAAAGTAATAGAGAAAATTAATAAAAGCAATTAGTAAAAGAGAGAACCTCTAATATCATTAGATTTGAAAATGTTTAATTTTTAATAAAAAGAAATATATTAAGTAGAAGTGGATGTTTCCTGTGAAATAAAGTATATTGGTAAACTTCATGTGGATTTCTGAATGTCATACTAATGTAATAATGTACCAGAGCCCAAAAGAAGAACAGCCTAGATATTAACCCTTGGATTTTCCCCCCATATTGCTCAGTAGTCTTTAAATGTTCCAAATTAAGAAATCAAATGCTCTAATTTAGAATGAAACAAAATAAGCTTGCACAAATTAAAAAAGAGAAATTGTCAAGAATTCATAGATTTCTATATGAAATAAAATTTGGGGCTCAGCATGAATTAAGAAAATTTATTTTCAGTAAAATCTCACTTATCCAAATTAGCAAGTATTAAACTAACTTGTAAGTAATGTATTGATTTTCTGGATTTTGAGATTGAAGATTTTTATAATCTCTTATATAACTACAGTACATATGTGGAAAGTTTTTCAGGGAAATACTATTTCCTAGTTAACTAACAAGGCTTTTAAAAACCAGTTTGAATTATCTTTATCTTCTGTTTTGTTAAACAGTTTTCCTTTAATGAAATAAAAACTGGGTGTCCAGCAAAAAAGATCACTTTAATATGCCAAAAGTGATATCCTTTAGAAAAATTTTGAATGACTTCCAGATGCTATGATCAGTATAATTCTGAATCATATTGACCCAGTAGTAAGCCACAGGGGTTTCAAGGGAAGATACTCTAAAATAAACAGGCACATGAACCAATGAAAGTGAAGTTCTAAATGTTTCCACATCATATTCTCTTTATTTGCTATATACATTATAAGTATCACATAAGAAACTAATTCTTTTTTTTAATAGAACTGAATAAAAATGATATAGCTTCAAAGTATAATGGAACTGAAAGCACATACTAAAGGGCCAATAAGCTAGATAGTCAATAGTCCAAGTACTTTTTTGGATTTATGGGTCATTTCAGAGTATAGTCCCACTTTTTTTTGTTCAAAAACTAGAATTGGAAACTAAGGGAGCTTGGGGTCTCTTGTCAGAATGCTGCCAACATTACCCAACCAATGGAGACCCCTGCATGTTCTCTCTGCAAATGTCTATGCCCTTAGCATTCTTGTATGGACACTTTACAGACCTGTTCAACACTTAAGCCATCATGAGCAGGAATGAGATCTTTGTTCCAGTTGCTTATGATGAATGGGACAAAAGTCAGACCAAACTCTCTGGTGAATAATCAGGGATTTCCTTTTCTCTAATTTTTATAACTTTGTGCCTACCTAAAATTTTAGGGACTGGATCTCTCTGGTAACTGAGACCTGGTTGTATCCTTTGAATTTTTTCCCTCATCCCCCAGTGACTCTGGTGCAAAGTAAAGGGCCCAAACTATGGAATCAGAGTTCCTAGGTTCAAATCACCTCTATGGTACTATTTGTGTAATTTTGGGGCAAATCACAATGTCCCCTGATCTCATTTTCTTTAACTGTAAATTTAGGGTGTTGATCTTAAATGGCCTCTAACATCCCTTCTAGTACTGAATGTGTGATCCTCCAATCTCCCCCTTTAGGTGATCCATTTATCTAAGTTCTATTTTATGTGGGGACTATGTCTTAATAAAAGCTCACGGGTTTGTCTATTATTTCACTCATCTCTCTGGGAAAGAAATTGGTTGGGTCATTTACAAAGAATTGGATGATAATAGATGTTGCTTTTTGCTTCCTTGTTTATCTTCTCCTCCCCAAAATTAAAAGCTTTTATTTAACAGAAGATATAGAATGTTCTTATACTCAGATCCCGAACAGGAAAATTTATCTCCCCTTTCTAGAGAACATTAAGCAGCATTGCTCCTGTTGGATCCTATCATTTTTTGAGAGTACAGGTGACAAACTAGTGGTGAAAGACCTGTTTATCCAGTACACAAACATCTCAAACTAGGAACTGGAGATCTTCCATAATAGCCAAAGCATTATGAGAGAAGTAGTTATCTGTTCACATCTTCCTTGATAAGTTTCATTCAGTGAGTATAAGCCAGTTAGGGAAGTGCTTAATCTTAGGAATCAACTATATTAAGCTATTCTAAGGAAGGATTCGAGTCAGAGCATTTTAATCATCTGTTATTGATCATTCTGGGAATACTGAGGTTTCACTAGAAGTTTTGATGGAGTCAAGATTATTTCTTTTCTAGTACATAATTTTCCAGTGCATGTCATCAAAAATGATGCTACAAAAATCACACAGAGAATTTTAGAGTTGAAAGGCACCTCAGTCCATCTCATTACCCCCCAAAAGAATTCCTATTATAATATATGAGACAAGTATTCATCCAGCCTGTGTCTGAAGTCTACAAATGAAAGAATCCACTACTTCCCAAGACATTTCTTATTAATGGACAGCTCTAATCGTTAGGAAAATTTTCTTGACATCAACCTTACATTTTTCTCTTTTCACAATTTTATCCAAGGCTCTTAGCTCTTTTCATTTTTTACCTTTCTTTCCAATCCTAATTGCTATTGTTTCTTTCTTTTTTCTTTCTTTTCTTTTTCTTTTTGATTTTCTTTTTCTTTTTCTTTTTTCTTTTTCTTTTTGCTGAGGCAACTGGGGTTAAGTGACTTGCCCAGGATCACACAGCTAGGAAGTGTTATGTGTCTGAGACCAGATTTGAACTCAGGTCCTCCTAACTTCAAGACTGGTGCTGTTTCTTACTTTTTAAAGATTGGAATTATGAGTGACCAGATTTGTGATTATAGACCTTTAAAGAATATTTGGGAAATACCCTTGCTAGGGCTAGATTTCTCTCTCATCAACCATCCTTGTTTTCTCTGAGTTTCTCCAAATTTCAATGGATGCCACCCAATTTTAAGAGGCATAAAAACAAGTCTGTGTCATGGGAGCAGAATATCTGTGATCATTTGAGTTCAGGAGATCAGAGAATCAAGACCAAAGGTAATTTTGGTTTCCAGGTCTAGGAATAGGGGGTAGACTGAGGATATGGAAAAAGTTTAATTGCTATCCCACCTCCAAGTCATCTGTAGTGACTCAATTTCTTCTGAAATTCATGATCATCTAATTTAGATCCTCTTGGTATATAAGAATCACTTTATCTCTCCCCAGTGTCTTTCAAAAACTTTTTTGGTAGGTATTCCATCTTCTCTTTTTGGGCCTCAGAGCTGTATTGTTATTATTTTTGTTATTAATGATAGGGTTCTTTACCAAGAAAAGGGAATACATTAGTGGGGCAAGATCTGAAACTCCATATTCCAAGATGGGAAATAGATAGTTGTCCACTTTTTGCCTAAATTTTTCCTCCAGATATAATGCCTGAAAAGTCTGCCTTCATACAAGATGCAGGGGAGTGTTTAAAAAGATGTTATGATTCAGTGTTGAATCATTTTGCAGATGTTCATGCCTGTGTTGTTTTATGAAATATGTATGAGCTTGCTACTTGGATATATGTTAACTGGTGATTTAGTAGTTAATTCAGTTTAGAAGTCACTGTTTTCTAAAATTTCCATTCCTTTAACTCTGAGATACTGATGTTAGGCAATATGTATAAACAGGTCAGAAACAGAAAGAAAATTCCATATGTCAAAATAATCATAATGGCACTTTTTTGTACTAATGAAGTACTAGAAACAGGCTAATGCTACTAATTAGGAAGTGACAAAACCAGACACATAAGTGTAATTGGATATTATTGCTAAGTCAAGAAAAACAAAACATAATACAAAAATGTATAGTTATGCAAAATAAATTTCCAGATTAGCCATGAATATGATCACTTTAAAGAGGCATAGAAAGATTTTAAAAAAATTGATGCAAAGGGAAGTAAACAGGATTAGGAGAATAATATACAAGATTAAACCTTATGAATCTTAGGAACAATAGTAATTGAAAAATTATACCAGATCTGTCATAATCAAAATGACTAAATATGGCCCTGGAGAAGAGATTGGGAAACTAAGCCTTTTTCCTTTCTCTGAGTGTGATTTTTATGAGTGTGGACCATTGTACATTTAAACTTGGCTAAGTTGTTTAGTTTTGTTGAATTGCTTTCCTTCCCTCTCTTTTTATTCTTTGTTACAAGGGAAGGATTACTCATTCTACAGGGAAGATGGGAGGGATACATCCAGAAATGAAGTTAATGTAAAAATAAAAGATATACATAAAATTTTATTTCTTTTGAAAATTGTAATACAATAATAAAGAAAATTCTGTTCCCTTTTAAGAAAGATTCTATGTGCAAAAGTACTTGGAGAAAAAGAATTCATTGTTTCCTTAAAATTGGCTTGTTTTGAGTTGACTTGATTCATCATCTTGTCTGATTAGCACAAGGAGATTAATTGAGAAAGATTATATAGATTGTTTAAATAAGTATATAAGAATAATTTTACTTTTCATATGGGAAATCAATGCATGTCTGAAGTCATTTTGCTCTCTAAACTTTGAAGAATGAGAAGGGTATTTAAATTCTCATTTACTTTTATAGGCATGATTTTAGATAATAAAATTTTCTAGGTTGAAAAATATAATGTAATGGAAATTGGGCCTTGATATTCTAATTTAATCTATTTTTATTCTGAATTTGGATTTATAACAATGATATAATTAGATGAACTCTGATAGGAAAGAATCCCACTATGGAAAAGTGATACATAAGGAATTTGTTAATTTTCTGTATAAATTCACCATCTTTTATTAACTAAAGAACCTGAGGACTCCTGGTGAATAATTTGAATAATTATTTTCATATTCAAATTGAACTTTAAAAAGTTTTGAATATAAGAAGAGATTATATTTGCTTTTAGGGTAAAATTAGTTTTAATTCAATAAATTAAAATACTACAATATGCAAAGGAAGATCAGAATGCATGGAGCTAAGAGGAGAGTAAACTTAGTGAGATTGGTAACACCATGCACACTTTTACAACATACCCTCTTTTTTAAAATTGGCAGTTTAATTTGCTTTGCAAGCTAAATATAAATAATTTTCAGATGTTTTTTATAATGAGACCCTTTTTATGGCCCAGAACAATATGCTGTGGAAAACTGATGTAACTTATGCATCTCTAGACTTTACCTTCTGATGTCATTATACTTTGTTATAGAATTGGGATTTGAATCTTGCCTTTGATCCTTACTAAATTATATGAGTATGCAGATCTTCACTAGGTGATGAAAAGAGTCAGAAGATTCAAATCCCTCTTCTGATTTTGATTTATTGTATAAATGTGGCCAGGTTACTATTTGATTTCTAATGGATCTTATCACCCTAGATCAATGATGGTATGAATCATTATGACATATGAGTCAATTTTCCTCTCTTACTAGATTGTCATGAAAATTCAATGAAATAATACATGAAATATTTTGCATGCCTTGATTAACATTAGCTACTGTTGTTATTGTTATTAATAAATGATCACTTTAATTTATATTGTTAGCATGTTCCTTCTACCTACTATTATTTTACTTGAGATTGATGTTAATTTACTCATATTAAATTATAGTCTGATCTGGATTATAGTAATGCTGTCAAATGTTATATGTAGACAAGAAGTAAAAATGGAAAAGACTTATCAACAATTTAATAGATATAAAACCCCTTGCACATTTGCCAGTATTAATGGAAAGGAGATAATTAGCCAGCTACACAATATTTGTGCAGATAGTTTGATGTTTTGCAGTGACTATAAATGATGGAACTTACTGTGTAGGATGGGATCCAATGGGACTGTAGTGATTCTTAATATATGCTTATGATCCTGTTTTGAGCCTAGTTTTATATATTTCCTTGAACAGCCCTGTTTTAATAGTCTCAATAAATTAGAGGACCAAATTGGTTTTAAAAGTTATTATTGACGTGATAGGCATGCTGAAGAATTAAGAGCTTGCCAATAAGAGCAGAATACTAGCAAGCTGCCTGCTAGAGTGTTTATGAGTAGCATAATGAAGTCATAATAATGGTTTTGAGTAGTACAGCCGAATAATGAGTCAGTCTCAGGTGGATATATACAAGGAATGGGAAAAAATGGAGAAGCAGATTCATAAGTGGTGACTGAACTGTTCTAAAGCTCCAAGTTATCAAGGGTGGCCTCTATTTGGTTAACCACAGGCTGGTATCCCCCTTGGGTAATATGAAGAGACAGCATCAGTACTAGGTTTTGAGTTGGAAGACCTGATTTTAAATTCTGCCTCCATCATTAATCATTTGCATGGCTTTAAATAAGTAAGTCTCTTAACCATATAGCTCTCAATTTCCTAATTTCCTTCTGTGCAAAATGACAGGGTTTGTACTAGATGCCTTTTAAGGCCTTTTCCAGCTCTAATTCTTTAATCACGGGATAAGACATTGCATGAATTTACAATTCTGGTATTAAATGTAACCCAGGATCAAAGCAGGATTAAACATTCTAGTGAGTGCCATATATAAAAGATCCTACTAGGATCTCCAAAGCTATCCATTATGGAGGAAGATGCATCCCACTATCTTTACAGCAAGTGACATTTCCTTCATCCTTTCAAGACTTTTGAACTATATATTCACATGAATTGATACTTTTTGTGAACTGTGGCTTTACCTGGTCTGGCTGCTGCTATTGAAGGCCTTCAATGTTAATTTTTTTCCCCCTACAAAATTGCATTGAGGATCACCTCAAATCAAGGCAAGAACTTCAAGTCTTTCATTGTTCAGAACTATTTCTTTATAGATGTCTGGTGTTTTTTTTTTTTGTTGTTTTTGTTTTTTTTTTTAAGACTGCCTACTCCCTAAGGAAATTGGGCAGAAATTCATTTATGATCTAGTACTTTACTTTTTTGGGGGAAATAAAAGGACTTGTTCCCATAAGCAATGTAGGTAGTTCCTTAATTAAATGAGACCGAGCTTCTTTATCCTTTTGTATTTGCACATTATTTCAGATCTAGTAACATATCTTTATACTTAATTGTTTTAAAACAGATTTAAAAGCATATGGGAACAGGTAAAAACTTGTTCAAGAATTCAGAATTGAGAAAGCTTCTAATATAGAAAATAGTTGGATATTTGCAGAAATTTAATATGCTTTTATTTGCTCCTTCCTTATAGGATCATGGTCACACACAGGTGTCTCCATATCGCCAAGATCACTCCTTGATCATGAGGTCTATTGTTCATATGACGGATGCTGCTCGTTCTGGAATTATGCCTGCTGCCCAGCTCACAACCATTAACCAATCTCAACTCAGTGCCCAGCTGGGATTAAATTTAGGGGGTGCCACTATGCCTCACACATCTCCTTCACCTCCTGCAAGCAAATCAGCAACTCCTTCCCCATCAAGCTCTATCAATGAAGAGGATGCAGATGAGTCAAACAGAGTAAGTTTGGCATTACTCTCTTGGTTATGGTTTATCATTTAATTGATGATGGTGTTCAATTGGCATCATTGATCATCCACATATAGTTTTTATAGAAAATGAATTCCATTCTTGATGTTATCTTGTGGAACTGCATGTTATCTGTGGTAGAGAGGTTAACACCTATAATGGAACAATGGACATAGAAAGTTATATGAATTTGCATTTTTTTTAAGTTTTGAGGAAAAACACCCCTGGACAGGGAATCAGGAAATCATGCTTTCACTCTGGGCCTTGGCATCAGCTAGTTATGAAAAAAAGCTTTAGCTTTCCCAAATATAAAATGAAAGACCTGTTCTAGATAACATTTTGGGAGGTAGGTAGGTGACACAGTGGATAAAAGGAAATTGACCTTGAGTCAAGAAGACTCAACTATATAAGTACAAATCCAGCCTCAAAAATTTATTAGCTGTGTGACACTGGGTAAGTCACTTAATCCTGTTTGCCTCAGTTTCCTCATCTGTAAATGAGCTGGGAAAGGCACTAGAAAACCACTCTATCTTTGCCAAGAAAAACTGAGAGTTTGTCACTACTGAAATATGACTGAACAACAACAGATAATATTTGATTAGTTTCAGTTCTGGGTGTGTCAATCTAAATTTTTTTTTACTACTATAAGCATTTAAAGAACTAAACAATGCATTTGATGTGCTTTTTTTGGAGGGGGAAATTTTTCACTTACTAAATAGCATTTTAACACTTTTATTCTTATTGCAAGTATCACTTATACAAGGTATCCCAAAAGTCTTAATGAAGTTAAGCTATTGAAACTTAATGTTGCAGTAAAACTTAAATATATATAACATTTTCTTTTTTTAAATTCACCTGCATTTCCCAATGTAACCCTTCTTCCTTCTATTTCTATCACTTAAACCTGATATCTTAAAACAGCAATAAAAGGATCATAACAACAACAAATTTAAAGGAGGAAAAAAAAACAAGTTAAGCAAAACCAATCAACTTATCAACCAAATCAGACATTAGGTACAGTGCTCCACACTCACCTTCAAATGTCTCTTCTTTAGGATCTAGTTTGTTGAATGACAGACTGACTGAATATTTGTTTAAATAAACAATTTGAATAAAGGGGGAAAATACCTATTAAGTACCAAATGCTGCTTTCAAACCTGGAGATTCAAATACAGAATCAATCCCTGCCCTCAAAGAGTGTCATTATTATGGAAGAGACAGATACAGAGAAGTAGTGGGGATATTTTGTTTTGGAAAATTCATAGAAATAGTGAATAGGATTTTAAAGGAGTAGATAGACATGCCTTTTCTAGACCAAGTGGTAGTATTATTGTGAATATGGTTCCATAATTAGAAATCAGGATGGATGCTTTAGGAAGTGAGAGTGCAGGGAATATGCATAATGGGTAGCAGAACATTAGGAGAGATGATTGTTAGGGCATGAGGTGAAGCATGACTAGAGCCATATAGATATAGTGAACTATATTTGGCTTTCACCAATCAAGTCAGCATAGTTTCAGGTCTGGACTTCCAGAACTGAAAAGGGATATCTGTCCTTTGGTCCCAAACTCTTCAGAGTTATCACCTATATATAATGCCAAAGATAATCAACATTCATCTGTTCAATTTTTAAAACATCAAATATTAACCCATTTAGACCATGGTTCCAAATAACTTGGATTGGAAGACTCCTTTTTGGGGGAGTGATGTTGCTTAGGTTATTGTTAGCCTTAATACTAGATATTGCATCAAATTTGTTTTTCAGGAAAATAGTCTTCTCTTGAAGAGAATTGTTTTTTTTTTTTAAACCTAGTTTCATCTCGTTTATTATTACCCTTTTGTAAATTCAAATTCATTGCTCAGAAATGAAGGCTATCTCCTCATTTTTTGAGAAGCTTTTTTCCCTTCTAAGAATATTAAAGACAACATGAGGAGAAACAAAGGCCTTCAGAAATTTCTGTATTTCTGTGTTTTAAACAAGAGTTATTATTTTAAAGGAACATATACAGCATGGGAGTTGCTTTTATAAAATGAGTCTCATTGTAAGTTAGTAGCTCAACTCATAAAGATTGGGCTTATCTGGGAATAATTTCATGCTGAGTCCATGTATCTTTAACTGGTTTCTTATCACAGTGTTGGAGTTCTCAAAAAAAAAAAAAGTTAATGCTACTTTGTCTCCTTAGGACTTTAGTAATTGGGAAATATTCCAAATGATTTTCATTCAGAAGATAATGATTCTCTGGGAAGATCTGAAATGTAGTGAACTGAATGATTAGTGGTGGAGATCTAAGACAGATCTTTAATCTCTGATCCCATACTGACCTCAGCTAGAGTTAATTTTTATTTTACCAAAATTTGGCTTTTTACAAAGCTTCTTTCAGGCTTTTACAGATCTTCAGTGCAACTAATGGGATCAGTAGAGGAGGAAGCATAGTTTAGTGAATAAAACAGTTGATAAAAAGCTGCCTTCTGACAGGGACATTATATGAATAAAGGAAATGAAATCATATGCAAAAGGCTTTGAGGTGTGTGGAGTATGTGGATTTGGTAAGGGATGTTCTATTAATTTAAGGTGTTGTAATGGTTTAATAAATGCCCTTGAAACTTTTAAAGCTTCATACTGTGGGAATGAAAATGAGTAGTGAAAATGAAAATTTTGATGATGGAATTCATATTCTAGGGATCACTTATCATACAATAAGTATCTTTAATCTTTTTTTAATTGTGTCAACTATTAATTTTTATAGGTTTTTAATTTTATAGAGAATATCATTTCTCTTTCTTGTTTTATTTAAAGTAGTTTTGACATTTTCACATTACTTGCAATATTCTTTAAAAAGGTAATATTTTTCTAGAAATAAAAGATGACCTTTAACTCATTGTGAAAGGTTTTTTTTTTTTTATTACAGGTAATATACACTTAGATTTAGAGAGGCCCATTGGCAAAGTGACATTCTCATGAAATCAGTCTCAACAATTACATTTTTCAACATCATTACATACAAACTAATGATGTAGTTGTTTAAAATAATGGATTTTAAAAATCATTAAACTTTTTCTACTAAAGCCTAATGTTAGCAAAACATACTATGCATTCATATATAGTGCATATGTTGCATGCACAATATCATATGGGATATTGTGTATATTTTATTATGATGGTTCTTAAGGATATATATTTCTAAATTTGGATCTCATCTATAAGTGTTACTTGACACTATGTAATTTTAGATAAACATATTTTCCCTTGTTCACAGTGGTTCATCTGTTGATGATTTACTATAACCTCAAAAGGACAATTGTAGGCCTAAATTTTGCTGCAATCCATGTGAATATATTTTAAGCATTATTTTTTTTTGAATGCTTTGTAGGCCATTGGAGAGAAAAGAGCTGCTCCAGATTCTGGCAAGAAGCCCAAAACTCCAAAGAAAAAGAAAAAGAAAGATCCCAATGAGCCACAGAAACCAGTGTCAGCATATGCCCTATTCTTCAGAGACACACAAGCTGCAATTAAAGGTCAAAACCCCAATGCAACCTTTGGAGAGGTTTCAAAAATAGTAGCATCAATGTGGGACAGCCTGGGTGAAGAACAAAAGCAGGTAATGAAAGCTATCTCATTGAAAAGAATTAAAGCTCCTGGTATGAATCCATGTTTATATCATGTGTTTATGTTTAGATGTGATAGTATGCACAGCCCAACCCTGTCAAAATACTGAAGATGAATACTATATTTAACAAAGTCATTATCTTTCCAAGTAAATAATTTATGACAATATGATTGCTTCTTATGATAGTCTTTGTGTGTGAGGGGGAAAATCATCCTACTGTTCTTTGAGCAATATAGATTTTTTTTCTGTTAACTTCAAGGATGAATGTGTAGAACTCAATGAAGGTAAGAGTGGAAGAGATCTTCAGTGGCCTGCAAGCACCAACTTTTTATAATAACCTTTTCTTTTTAAATAATGTGGTTTTTTACTTTGTTGAAAGTTACACTAGAAAAAGCTTAGGTACATCATGCTTGCCTTTTCATTGATCATCTTTCTGAACCTTTGTACTGCCCTGGTTGGTTTCCAAACTTTGAAGCTAACTCTGCATGTCTCATTATAGTAGCCAGGCATTTGAAATTGTATTCTAAGTTCATTTTAGAGCTCCACTATATGATAGGCTTTCAAAGATTAGCTATGCCGGTGGGAAATACTTCCTTAGGGGTTTATTCTCCCCTTCATGGTCATATTCCTCTTATATACAAACAGAGAAATGAATGAAATCCTTGGATTTCTGTCTTCTCTTAAGACATGCATGAAACTCCAATTAGCATTATTAAGGGTTAATGCTTATATATTGATGAAGTATAGATCCCTATTAGGGATAAACTGGAATCATTGTTTCTGAAATGAAGAGTGGAAAATTTTTAATTTTCATTTATAAAACATAAATGTAATATGTAAAACTTGTTTGATTAGAATAGGGAAGAATAATGGATGATTTTTGCCTGTTAGCCAAAATAAAAAGCAATTTCCCTAGATTATTGGTTCTGGTTCTTATAATTCTAAGTAAATCTCAAAAGCTTTCAAACTATTGTACCTAACTTGAACAGTTTAGGTGGGAGTACAATAATATCTTTAGCTGTATAGAAGGACTCTAGAATAAACATTGACATTTTGATTTTCTAAAGTGCATGTACATTGAATATTATGGAGTTTTATATGCATAGCTCAATAGCCACCCTTATGAAACATCACTTCATTTCTTCCCCTATTTCTTCAAATCCTATTTACAATCCTTCCCAAAGAAAATCAAGATTGAAATCGCCTCAAATAATTTTTCATTTTCCTTCATTTCCTTTATGTTCTTTCTGTTCAGTTTACAATTTGATTTGGAATAGGTAAGAAAGATTTTTGGAAACAAATATAAAGGGAAGAAAAATATTGATGAAGAAAAATAGCTAGTGAAATTATTTGTATGCAGTTCTTTATTAGATTTATTGCCTTGGAATATTTGTGAAATAGAACTAGAAAAGATAGCAGTATGGACAAAATCACACACACACACACACACACACACACACACACACACATGTACGTACTCTTTAAACTTAGAAACCTAATAATCTTTTCTCCTTTTGCAATAATGGAGAATATATCCATGTTTGGGTAGGTTGTCTTTTCTAACATTTTAAAATCAAAACCATAGAGATTAATTCTTTATGTACTTTTTATTGTGGCCTAATTTTTCTATTTTAGTGCAGAATTGAGATGCTAAAGGTAAAATTCATTGTTGTGTTTTAATAGGTATATAAAAGAAAAACTGAGGCTGCCAAGAAAGAATACCTAAAGGCACTTGCTGCTTATCGAGCAAGTCTCGTTTCCAAGGTAAGGGGACTGATTCAAGTGATTGTTTTAAGTTATAATATTGAAAGCAGTTCTCTAATATCTTACATTTAAAAGTAACTCTCCCCCAAGATTTGATAAACAGTTACACTGATTAGCACAAATGTGTATATGTACACATAAATATATATATCTCCATATTCTACATTCATGTGTACAAGTACATAAATACATGTGTACATGTTTTATTTCTCTATGTTTGAATATATACTCAAATTCAGAAAATCATTTCAGAAAAATGACTACTTGAAAATTTTTTCTTTCTGTCAGAGGGAAACAAAATGCCCTTGCTAAAGCAATGGGAAGACTGAATCCATGTAAAGACCCTCATTTTTAACTACAAGTATCCATATACAAGCAGGCTCTGTTTCCTGGAAATGGTATCATAAAGCAGATCAACACGAAGTGGATTGTAATTTCCCATAGGAGCAATGTTATTAATTTGGGATTGTGCTCCTGACCAAGGACTTGACATCAAATAAATCATAAATGTGACCTACAATATGTCATAAAAGCAAAGATAAAACTATGATAAACTACCATAATAATAGCTCACATTTATATAGCACTTTATGGTTCACAAAGCACTTTTCTCAAAATAACCTTCTGAGTTTGCTAGTGTAAGAATTATTATCCCCGTTTTACAGATGAAGAAACTGATGCTCAGAGGTCAACGATTAAGATATAGTCTTAATATTAGTAAGTGTCAGAGAGAGAACTTGACCACAGGTCTTCTGACCTTAAGACAAGTAATCTTTCTACTAAATAATACAATGACTAAAAAAATAGTAGAATATTGTACAAGGTGCTACAAAATGATAACAAGTATGCTCCTTCTGTTGTATGTATGAAAAGATCCAATAAATTATAAAGGATGTGGGTGTTTGTCTTTTTTTTTTTTCTTTGTTCTAGCCCTTTGGTATCATGTATGTAAATAATTTCCATTGTGAAAACTACAGAGCTGCAGATTAGCAACTCTTTTAAAATTTGTCAGCTGCCTAGGGTACCAAGAGCTCAAATGACTTGTCCAGGGTCACATATCTACTATGTGGCAGACAGGATTTGAACTCTCTTATGGAGAGTTCTTGGTCTTATGGAATCCAAGGCTAGCCAATCCTATAGCTATTGCAATCTTCTCTCTTTCTCCCTCACCCTCTTCTCCCTCCTTTTCCATCTCCCTCCCCTTTTCTCTTTCATCTACACTTTTCCCTCCTTTCTTTTCCCTCCCTCCCTCTGCTTCCCTCTTTTTCTCCCTCACTTTCCCTTCCTAAACCTTCTATTTCACCCTTTTCCCTATTTCCTTATCTTTCTTTCCCCATTCTTTTTTTTTTTTAGGGGGGGGTACTTCACCTGTAATTTCCTTCTTATTGGGAATTCTTAATTATCATATTTGCTCTACCACTGTAAATTGGCAATTGCTCTTAGACTTATAGTCTTAGAGACTTGCTTGGGGCACTGAAAAATTAATTCCCTTACCCAGGATCACATAGCCAATTTATGTCAGAGATCAGGTTTGAATCCAGGTTGCTTCTGATGTCAAAGTCATTTCTTAATCTATTGTGTTATAATGCATACTTGACATAAAATTACAATGATCATGAATTATAAATTTGACCTAAAGCTTAAGCATTAGTGATAATATTTATTAAAGATTTAGTTAATAGTAATTTTGATGCTTTGTTAGAATTTAGAAGAGGCTAGGGGGATATGATTTAACTGATTTAGGGCTCTTAAAAGATTTCTAATTAAATTTCCTCTAATGATTTATTTCTTTTGAATAATTTTTCTTAACAAAAGATTCAGAATCATTCTATTGACCTTAGAAACTGCCTCAAACTACTATTCTCAGTATAAATTTGTGATTGTGTTTATGTCAATGAAAAGCATATTTTAAAAGGTTAATTTCAAATGTTCTCTATTTTTACCTCTTCTGTTTAAAGTTAAATTGTAGCTGCTTGGTATCAGAACAAATAAAGGCCACACAGCAGTGTGATAGATGTTCTTAAGTTTTAACTTTGTCAAGCATTCTCAGAGCACTTCACACTTCGTTGGAAAGCTGTAAAAAGCATTTACTATGTCAGTATGGAGGACTTTAAAAAAGAAATTTCAAAATCTTTAATAGAATTGTTAAGACATCTATAGACATTCTGACTATATAAGTTCTTTGCTTTATGTTCAAAAATTAGCAGAAATTATGGAAAGAAAAATTAAAGAGGAGGACTGAGGAATGAAGAGCAAGTAAACAAAAATAATTGAATGTATTATATACAAAGCAGAAAAAGATGGGAGATGCCTATATATGAAGATACAAAATAAACCTCTAAATGTATTAATCATGGGATCATTCATATTAAGAAAGCATTGGGATGTATTGAAAGATTGCTGACTTGGAATCAGAGAACCTTGGATTCAGATCTTAGACGATAAGACTATGTTAGTGACACTGAGCAAGTCATGCAAATCCAGGATAACCATTTCCTCAAAAAATGTAAACTGTCAGACATATCAGATCCCTTTCAGTTCTGATCATATTCTTTTGAATTAGGAGGTTTTTAACTTACCATTGAGGTAGATCAGTTCTGCTTTTAAATTATTATTCTGGAATCAGAAAAGTGATACTGTATCTTTAATGTAAGGAAATGATCTATATCTATATTTCTATATGTGTGTATACACATCAATATTAAAATCAACTGGAATATGTGAAATACAGAAATGAACCCATCTCCGACTTAGTAGTTAAGTCATAGGACATTGCTCCAAATACATAGAAGTTAAGTTACTTGTCCAAGGTCACACAGCAAGTCAGAAACAGGTTTGAACCTTACTCTAAACTCTAAGCCTATAATGCTATCCACTATTTAATATACAAGTATAATTTGGAAATTGCTCTTTAGCTAAGTGGATAATACATAGTTATTAAGGACCTATTTTGTACCTATGAGACTTTCAGTTTTTTTCTCCCCTCAGATCTCTGCCCTTATTCTAGCAAACTTAAACATATATGTTAATATACTTTAATTCCCCTTATCTCCAAAGTTCTTCATTATTCACAACTCCCATAATGAAAACATGACTTTGATTATTGGAGAGCTTATCTTCTAGTGTGGATATAGAGTATATATACAAATATGTTATGCCATATAGTAAATATACCATAGTTAATATACTAAATTTATAGTTGACATATTATATGTAATATTTTAATATTTGCTATTATACAATTACCATACAGAATAGAATGAAATACAAACATTGTCCATGTAAATTGTGGAGGAGAAAAATCTTACTTGGATTTAGATCAATTTGATGATGTACTGTGATCTCAGAGATATTAATTAATCAAAAGTGACAATTATATACAAGCTCTTAGATTTTATGTATATATCGATTAAAAAATCAACAGGAAAACAAGAAAACAAAATAAAGATATATAATAAAGCAGTTGCAATTTTTATGGATCATTAGTAAATGAATATAAAAAGTGGAATACACTTGATTGAAAGTGAAAATTAGCTTTCTTATAGGAACATAGCAATCATCATACTGAGTTTGACCTACTGTCCATCCAATAGTTTTGATAGGTTAAAAAGAAGCTGAAATCAACAAGATGAAATTTAGTAGAGCTAAATGTTTTGTGTTTGGATGAAAAATAAATTGTACAATTTTAAAATGGGGAAGCTTGAAATAACAGCACTTATCCAGGAGAAAAATTTAGTTGACCACCAGCTCAATATGAGTCAACAATATGATGTGGACTGATGAACTATCTGATGGGTTATATATATTTTTTAAAGCACAGTATTTAGATTAGAGAATCTAATGGTGTCTTTGTACTGATTGGACAACATCCCATATATTTTATACAAGTCTTGGAATCCCCCTATTTTAAAATTTAAAATTAATTAATTATATAAGCATACATGTAATATAATATTTATTAATTAATTAGAGTTATTATTTGTTAATTAAATAATCATGTGTATATATGAATAATTAAATAAAATTAAAGTTAATTAATAAAATTAAATTTAAAATTTAAAAAAAATTTAAAAGGAGGATGGATATTCTAGGTCTGGAAATCATAGGAGAAAAAATTGAATCACCTCAAGTAGTGAGCCTCAGGAGAATGAAGTAGCTCATTGGAAGAACTGTAAGATAGAAGAGGGAGTAGATTTATTTTTGTAACTTAAAGAAATTGTGGATCTGCATGGACCAAATAGTTGGGGCCTTATGTGGAAGTCTATTTTGACTCTGTAGTTATTCCTTGAGCATCTGGGTCATGTGCTAGGGAAGCAAAGATAAGAACAAAGTGATCTTTATCCTCAAAGAGCTTACATTGTATTGGAGTTGCCAGAAAGGAATAACATGAAAGAAGAAAATTAAATACAAAATAACTATCCCACTTAAGAAAACAATTAGAGTTGTCTCCATAAGGAATTCAATTGTGAAACAATGAATTGTGCATTGCTGAAAATGTTCAAGTATAGACTGGATATTCATTTCTTAAGGGTATGGTGAAAGGGATTTCTCTACAATTTATGGAGATGGACCACATCAACTACTAGCTTCCTTCCAACTCTAAGATTTGTGAATTCTAGATAAAGAACATTTATTGTCCTATTTGAATGCTAGAAGAGTTAACCACTGGCGCCCAGATCATTCTTTTTACTTTTCCAATCTTTTTTTTTTTTTAATAAAAAAGTAATCTTGTAGGTTATTTTTAGCATGACAAATATCAACAAATATGAGTATTTTTATATACAGATAAAAACAAAAGAGTTGCTTATGAATCTGACAGTTATATCACATATAGTTTGCATTTCTTTTTGAAATTATATAATAAATCCCACATATCAATTTTCTAAAAGTCTGGCTTTTCTGTATCCTTTTCTTATTCTCCGTTTTTTTTTTTTTCTGGGGAAGGTAGGTACTGCAGTGGATAGAATATCAGGCTTAGAGTTGGGAAGCCCTAAGTTCAAATCTAGACTCAAACACTTACTACTACCTCTGTAATCTGGACAAGCCATTTCACCTCTGATTGTATTAATTTCCTCATCTAAAAATGAGGATAATAATAATAACACCCATCTCTCAGAGTTGCTGTGATCAAAAAAGACAGTATTTATTCAAATTCTTGCTATGTAGTAAGTACTATATAAATTCTAGTTATCGTTATTATTTTTTTAACTTTGAAAAAATAGTACAATGATCCTCTTTTCTTTCTGTCTTTTTTATATATTTCCTTCTTTTGCACTTTCTAGCCTCTTGTTACTATCACCAGCCCCCTTTCCATTTAAAACAAACAAAACCTTCTAACATATTTGAGCATAATCCATTAGAACACTATTTGAACTGAGACAAACAATTTAGGACATGTTTTACAAATTGTTATTACCTCACTCACCTGACCTCCAAATTCATTATTATCCTCTGCTCCCATGACCTACATCCTCACTCAGAAAGATGATCTGGCTACTTGATCTGAGTGTTAGTCACAAGTATTTTGTTTCCATAATCAAGATTTCCAAAATTCTCCTCTCTTAGTGTAATCTATAATTCCTTATACTTCATTCTTCCTTAATCTTGCTTTGTCTTTTGTCCTCAAACTCCTGAAGACTTTCCATATCATTTGTAAAATATCTTCTATTAATATTAAGTACTCTAAGTGCTGGCAAACCTACTCCAAACCACAGTCAACAAGGACACTTCTTGTCTTTTTCTATAGCATTCTTGAACTCCCAGGAAGAGGTGTCATCAATACATTCTACACATCTTTCAGCCCCTGTATTTGTCAGTGGAGCAACTAGGTAATACATTGTATAGAGTACTGGCTTGGAGTCAAGATTTTTTTTTTCCTGAGTTCAAATCTGGCCTCAGACACTTCCTAGCTGAGTGACCCCGGGCAACTCATTTAACCCTGTTTACTTCAGTTTCCCCCATCTCTCAAATGAACTAGAGAAGGAAATGTCAAACCACTCTATAATCTCTGCCAAGAAAACCCCAAATAGGGTCACAGAGTTATATATGACTGAAAAAATGACAACAATTTTCAGTGAGTCACTTAGACCTGTCTTTCTTAACATTGACCTTATAATTGACTAATTCAGATTGATACTTTTCTCCATTCCTGAATCTTATGACCCTTATTCTGTTTCTTTTATTTCCTGTCTTTCAAAAGCTTAGCCCTGAATTATCTTTACCATCTGCTTCCTACTGTTCTTTTCACATACCATTCAGGGATGATAGAGGAATTTGGACCAATGTGAGGAACCCTCACAAAAGCAAGACTATTTTTTATTCTTCCTCAATTGATTATCACATTTCCCCATTTCTGTTGTTTCAAGTGTTCTCTCCTTCATCTCTCACGCCTTTCCCTACTCTCTCTCTCTTGAGCTCTAGTTCTTCAGCTCTGACTGCCTATTTAATATTTGCCATTGATTGCTCTTTAGGCATTTCAAATTTAATCTGCCCCCAAACAAGTCATTCTCTTCCCTCTAAAACTCTCCTTATTTCTGTGAAGGATACCACTATCATTACATTTACTGAAGTTTACCATCTTAGAATCTTCTTGATCCCATTTACTTCTCCCATGTATCTGATAATTTTTACTTAGATATTTGTTGTGTGGCATTCATTTCCTTCTCTACACTCAGAGAACTACACTCTAGTTCAGAGCTTCCCCTCTTATAATCTGGACTATTTCAATAGCTTTTTAATAGATCCCTTTGTTTCAAGCCTTTTCTCCACTCCATTCCATGTTCCACTCAACTGCCAAAGACAATATTCCTAATATAAGACTTGATCATGTTACTTGCTTTTTATAAAATGGTGTGATGGCTCCCTCTTGTATTTAGGATCAAATCAGGTTTCTTTGTTAGATTAATTTACTTCCAGCCTACTTTTCTAAATTTATTAAAAATTATTCCCCTTCATATAGTCTACAATCTAGCCAAATTGACCTACCTATTGTAATATACTTACTGCATTCTATCTTTTGTCTCTCCGCCTTTGCAAAGGCTGTCTCCTATACCTGCAATGCACTATTTGTTCATGTCCACCTCTTAGAATTCTTTTTTTTAAAGCTTAGTTCAAATGCCATCTTTTACATGAGTCCTTGCTTTATTATATCATAGTTGCTAGTGCCCTCCTATCCAAATTACCTCATATTTATGCATATTTTAGATTTACTTACATACATATTTTGAATTTACAAACATAAAGGAATCCATGTTTTCTCCCCTGATATGTTCCTTGAAGGCAAGGAAGTTTAGTGTCTGGTATAGTGGGTGATAATAGGTTAATTTGTAATTTACCAACTGAGATAGGGAAATAATAAAAGCTATACTTTTTCTTAAGCATGAATTATGTAAAAAAAATAAGAGTAAAGAATTAAAACTACATAACCTAATCCAAGTTTTACATGGTAGAAGATGATATATTGTTGGTTACGTGGTATTGACACAAAATGAATTTTCAGAAATGCCCTATTTCTAACCCCTAAATCTGGATGGAATAAATTATCCAGTGGATGCTGAGTGTTCGCTTCTATGTCTAAATAGATTAACTAGAAAGAACTTTCATGACAATCTATTAATTAATTTCAGGGATGTTTTGATAAAGGGGAAAAATAAGATTTTAAGGTCTTTTAACTTGTATTATCTAAGAAATCCAATTGTTGTTTTTATTAATATCATACTAAATATCCCAGTGAACATTTTTGTGCTATTTGGTGATGTGTATTGTTTTCAGAATTATAAAAAAAAATAGATTTTTCAAGTACGTAATCACTTCAGTGAAAAGTTGGTTTATATATCTTATCTATTTATCTATAGATACACACATACATCAAGGATTTGATATGCTTAAATTTGTGTTCATTTTTTTAAATTTTGAAACTTTTTTTTGAAAATACAGGCTGCTGCAGAATCGGCAGAAGCACAGACAATTCGTTCTGTACAGCAGACTCTGGCATCTACTAATTTATCATCCTCCCTTCTCCTGAATACTCCTCTTTCTCAACATACACCAGTGTCAGCATCTCCTCAGACTCTTCAACAGTCACTTCCCAGGGCAATTGCTCCTAACCCCTTAACCATGCGACTTCCAATGAATCAGATTGTAGCTTCTGTTACCATCGCAGCCAACATGCCAACAAACATTTCTGCACCGTTAATTAGCTCAATGGGAACAACCATGGTTGCCACACCATCTTCAACTCAAGTGAGCCCCTCAGTGCAAACCCAGCAGCATCAGATACAGTTGCAACAGCAGCAGCTGCAACAGATGCAACAGCAACAATTGCATCAGCATCAAATGCATCAGCAAATACAACAGCAAATGCAACAGCAGCATTTTCAACACCACATGCAACAACACTTGCAACAGCAACAACACATCCAGCAAATCAGTCAACAGCAAATGCAGCAGCAGCTGCAGCATATTCAGTTGCAACAAATACAGCAGCAGCAAATGCAACACATGCAGCACCAGTCTCAGCCTTCTCCTCGGCAACATTCCCCTGTAGCTTCACAGATAACTTCACCCATTCCTGCTATTGGAAGTCCCCAGCCAGCACCTCAGCAGCATCAGTCACAAATACAGGCCCAGACACAGACTCAAGTATTGTCACAGGTCAGTATTTTCTGAAGATAAATAGTGCAAAATTGATTTGCATTTGTTTGGGAGGATAAGATGTAAGGTAAACCATATTTGGCTGAAACTGTAAATTGTTGATGGTGGTTATGCAGGTGTGCATAACAGGTCAATGGTCCTCTGAAGTGTCTATCAGATAGGCAATAAAGAACTACAATGTAGCTGTGTATCATCTTTTAGCTAACTATAAATCATTTGGTTTTTAAAGAAAAGAAAAGCTGTGCGCTTTCATGTGATGCCTTTTTAATTTATTCAAGCTTTACCTACAATATGTGAATCCAATGGTCTAATAAATATGGGACATTATGATGACTGTAGACTGGCCTTTCAGAGTTATATTATATAGTCCTTATTTCTCGAAGAATGAATGAATGCACTTCAAGGCAGTTTGAACTCATGAAGCCCTTAAAAGCACAGTTGTAACTACCTGTAAAATGAAGACTCAATTTCATACAAACATTGTATGATGTGAATAGTTGATGGCATTTTTTGTCATGGAGAAAAATAATGTAAATCACAGACTTTTGCCAAAGCTATTATTTTTGTTCTTAAAACTGTTCAGAAAAGCAAATGAGAGTGATTAAATGTTCTCTTTTATCCATGATTTCCTCAAACCACAGCATATGTTGTAACAATATATATTACCACTGTTATTCCATTATATCCATTCTAATTAGAAAACAAATGTGAATATTATATTCCGTGTTTTGAGTGAAAAGTTTCAAAAAATAAAACACTGTATTTTTAAAAGGGAAATGCACTTAAATGAAAACAGTTATTACAAAAGTTAAGATTTTAAAAATGCAAGAGTTTTTTTATTATGCTGTAATACCAGTAGAATATTTAAAAGAAGCTCTACATCTGAATAATCAATGTAAATAATTTCTTTAAATGTTGTAAGTTTTCCTATCACGTGTTGTAAAATTTTCATAAAGGAGGCTTTAATGTAAACACTGGTAACATAAACCATTCGTTGCTACGTTGCTTATTGTGTGTTTATGCTATTTTATACTTTTTTATGAGTTGATAGCAGCAATTAAGTTGTTTGTATTTTGCTTAACTAAAAAAATGCTTTTATCTTGCTATAGAATAAACACATTTCAGTAAAAAAAAAATACTCAGACTGTGTTTTGATGAAAGAATCTTTTACTTTTCTAATAAAAAATAGACGTCACATTTCAATTGGAGTCTTTAAAATTTAGTATGTACGAAGGTACCACATTAAGTTTTATTGGAACTCAAGTATATCTTCCATATTAAATAGAAAATGTTAAAATTAGCCTAGAATTCAAATTGCTTCACCAAAAAACTTGCATTTCATTATATATTTTTAAAAGCATAAAATACAGTTTAAAAATCATAAAAAAGACATGTTGTATTTAGGTCATAGGATTAGTACTTGCTGGCATTTCTGGTATTCCATGCTTAAATGTGGTTGGTGAATGTTTATTCTGGAATATAAATAATTTTTTTCTGTACCTCCCATCTTAGCCCCCACCCCCCTCATTTTTCCCCCTCTGGAGAAGCTCTTCTATGAGAGCAGTATGGCCACTATCCCCAGTTGTCTTGCATGATTAATTACAGCATCTGTCCTGTCAGAAGCTATAATGAAGAGGTCTTGATAAAAATTGCAAATTACCACTGGCAACAGTCTTAAACTGCTTATGATAAAATGAAAATTAAAAACAGCAAGTGTCAAGCCTGACCAGCATCCTAATCTGGAAAGAATGAATGTGAGAGGTGATGTCCATAGCTATTATATGTAAGAAAGATATACACAAATGATGGAGTATGAATTCCTGAAAGTTGCTGTTGTGGCTCAAAGAATATTTACTGTATGTTATGAGTTATTAATAATGAATTCAGCTTTCAATATTTCATAATCCTCTGGTACTCCCATATTATGTACAAATATTGAACAGCAAGAGATTCTAATTATAAATTTATAGATTTCTTGCAGTAAAAAAATGTATGTCTAAATTGAAGCTTTTCATAAGATGTATTAGTTGACAGGTATCGGTGTTGAAACAGTCTAAGAATCATACCTAATAACATCTATAAGGGAATGATTATTTCACAAAAGAGAGATCTTCTGGCAATAGATATCTCACAGACAGAAATGGTTGTAAATTTTTTCTGTGAATTGAAATCAGCATCACATAACAATGAGAAGCATTATATATTCTGTTTTGAAACCTTTAGACAAATGTCTTCAAAATTAATCGCTAAACTACATGTGACAGTAATTGTGTATTGTTCTGTAATTGTCATATTGAAAGCCCATGAAGTATCGCTTGGAAAAATTGTCACTAGTGATAAGAGTTAATTGCAAGTGAAGTCTGTTTTCAACAGTTTGCAGTTATAAGCAGGTGTTATTACATCCATTAAATGATTTTATAAATCTTGGTTTTATCACATTTGATTAAGTGCTGCTAAACTACTAATAGCCAATTCCAAGAAAAATAGTTTAATTACTCCAGCATACACTTACACACACACACACACACACACACATACGCATACACACATGCATGTGCGCACACACACACATACATTCATCACAAGACAGAACTGTACATTTAAAATGTCAAAGACTTGAATCATGAAAAAATAATCCTCAACCTTGTTACCAAAATATATTTCACAAGATCCTCCAAAGCATATTGTGAAACAGCTTGTATTTCAATTTAAACGTGTGACTGTTCGTATCCCTATTACTTAAGTAACTTGGTGCACTTTTTGTTACAGGTTAGAAATAACTGGAAATAAATCATGATGATGAAAAATGGACATGAGAAAGACATAGTGTCTGATTAGTGTGACATTGAAATTCTGTACCTCTTAAGTGGTGCTTTCTCTTCTGACATTAATAAGTCCCCCTTTCCCCCCTCTCTCCTTCCATGGAAGGTATTTTATTACTCTGGCTAACTCTGTTCTACTCTTGCATTAACCTATGCTGCCATATGATGAAAGAACATAAGGAGTTTTCATTTTTAGCTGACATGGGGTCATTAGTTCCTAAGTGAAAGAACAAAAGCTTAAATGCCTTTATGCAGTATAATTTCAACAGTATATTACCACCTAACTATTGAAGTTTGATGGTTTTCTAGACAGATGGATTTGTATCTCAGGTTTAACCAGGAGTCTTCTGCTGCCTCATTCAGTGGGCTTTCGACATCTGAATGGTTTCTTTTCCATTTCTCCCTTCATGGAGTATTTTTCAGCACTGGACTTCATTCTAACCTTTCCCTCCCCTACCCCCCTTTTTGTTTGGCTTTTGTTTTGCAACAGCTGTTATTATCGTTTTTGGTCAGCTGTGATTGCTGGAGGCAAAATAGGACCAGATGGTGTTTTGCTATGCATGAATGGAGAGTTAGAGGAGTTTGGATTGAATAGGCCAAGTTTGAATGGTGTCTATGCACCACCTGCCCGCGTTAGCAGCAGTATACACATCATAGTAGCATGATCTGTCTCAGACCTACTAGAATTGGATGGGAAAGGAGAAGGATGGGTTGGATTTTCTCCATATTTATTGATCTTCCATGCACTAACAGCATAATGAGGTGTACAGTCAATTTGAGTTAATTGGATATGACACAGCATGTACATGTAATCCATCACTCTAGTCTCCGGGTACACTTTATGAGTTTTGCTGCCACAGAAACACGCACACTTAGTAATAGCAAACATTAATGGGCTAAGTAGGCAGAAGTTAAATAGGATAATTGTTTAGATGGTAGCTTTAAAAATGTGTGATGGAAGTTACTGAAGAAAATATACTTTATAAAGTATTGGTGTAAATTAAAATTAGCTCCCTATATTCTATCTGTTCTAATATGAACAAAACACCTGAATATTTGTTTAGGCAGCATGACATGGTATAAAGATCCCTGGTCTCCAATCATCTGCTTTAAAATTCCAGCATTTTTACTCAATAGTTGAAGACCTTGATCATGTCATTTCATTTGCCCAAGCCTCAGTTTTCTCATCTATAAAATGGAAAAAATACATTACCTATTTCATGGAATTGTTATGAACAAAGCATTTTGTAAGGCTAAAATGTAAGCAATTAATCTTATTCATTATCATTAATAACATCATTAAACATTTTGTACTTCAATATGAATATGTGATCTCTTCAATAATAATATACCAGCACAATGTGTCCCAAAAGTCTTAGGGTAGTTCTAGGGTACTAAAGTTTAAAACTGTTCTAAGATTTTTAGGACACTATATATGATCCAAAATGTTAATAATAGCTGACATTTCTTTAGTGCTTTAGGATTTGCAAAGTGCTTAACATATATTGTCTCCTTTCATTCTTAGAATCAATGGTCCTCTGAAGTATATTATTACTCCCATTTTATAGATGAGAACACTGAGTCCCAGAGAAGCTAAGTGATTTGTCCACAGGCACTTGCTTATTTGTAAGCGTCAGAGGTAAAAATTGAACTAAGTTCTATCTGGACTTCATATTTTGAAGTCCTTCAAAAGGACTGTCCCATGCTAACATATAAATGTTATGGAAGATCATCCAATGCAACTTATGTTCATCTCTCTTCTTAAATCCTGTGCAGTGGGTCTATCCAGTGAGCCAGTAGCCTTCCTTTAGATCTTCCTGGAGATGTTTTTGATAGTTGTATTAATCATCATGCCACTTGGACCAGAGACTACTCTACATTAGGTTTCACCTTTTCAACTCTAGACCTTCCACTCCAAAATCCTCTTATCATGATCACTGATTGACTCATCTGGCCTCTTTCAGGCTTGTTCCAACCATATTTCACTTCACTTTTTACTCTCACACAAACTTAATATTGACATGATATGAACCATATGATCTTCTCTCCTATACTCTACCCTTCTGCAGTTTCAGCATCATGGTCAATTCGACTCCACCATTTTTCCTAAAAGGGATGTGTCATATTCCTATATATGGCCTCATTTACCATCTCTCTAAAATTTCCAGGGTCAGAGTGCCCCTTCCTGACTACTACTTCACTATGTGTGTTGTTTTTCCCTATTAAAATGTAAGCTACTTGAGGCAGGGACAATTTTTGATTTTATATTTGTATATTCAACATTTGGAAAATTCCTTCCATCACAGTAAGTGCTTTATGAATACTTATTCTTTTATTTATTCTTAATATAGTATAAATACCAGTGAAGCACATGGGCTCCCTAACAGTTATCTTTCATTAAAAAATGAAAGATACATGGAGAGGGAAGGAAGGAAGAAAGGAGGGAAGGAAGAAAGGAAGGAGAGAAGGAAGGAAAAAAAGGGAGGGAAGGAAGGAAGGAAGAAAAGAAGGGAGGGAGGGAAGGAAGGAAGGAAGGAGAGAAGGAAGGGAAGGATTACTGCATCCCCTTTTCTAGACATATATCTTCTTGGTGATATTTTACTTGATTTCAATTGCACAATTCTATATTGGCACTATCCATAGAAATGTCCTAGAAAAAATAATATTTAGGTGACCATCATTTTCCAAGTCCAGTTATTACTTTATTAAATAGAATTTTCCAAATGACATTTTAAAAATTCTCTCCCCACATAAAACTATACATTTTAGCAAGTTTCAAAAAAGAAAAGCTTGTCTTTGAGTTCTAAAGTTTACTAAGGTGTTTAAGCTCAGATAAATCATCTTCTACAAGAGTATGATTTGTCAAAGAGGAAGTGAAACTTAGCAGCTAAGAAACAATGGAGTTAATGACACCCATCTCTCCTTCCTTCCTTCCTTCCTTCCTTCTAAATTATTTATAGGATGCATTAATAATTGTCTAACGGAAACAAGAATGAAAAAAAAGGAAAAGGAAGAAGGGAGGAAGGAAGCAAAAAAAGAAAGGATATTTGAAAATATTTCTCAGCATTTTAAATATGTATGTATATAACTAAGGATATCTCCTGTCTGCTTTTCACTTCTTTGCCCTTCCTTTGGTTGCTCAAGTGCACAAAAAAAGACAAATATGTCTCACAACACATTAAATGTATTTTTGAGGTGCAAGGTATAGACTATCCTCCAGTAGTATGAAGTATAAATTATTTCATGGATTTTAGCCATAAAAAAGGAAGTCATTTTGTCACCAGTAAGTGCCTCATCAGTCCTTGAACTTGTTAAATGATGTGCAACAGAGACCACCTGGTCTTCACTACATGAAGGCCAGGTAGATTAAATTTCATTCCTCTCCAAGGGTTCTTCAGACTATTTAAGATAATTTGAGTGGTGGGGAGAGAGGTCTAGACTCTTTACAATGACTAATTCTCCCTGTACCATCCTTGCCACAAGGTTTCCTCAGTCATAGAGGAGTAGGTAGGTCCCTATCCCTCAGTTCCATTTAATCAGTGACAGTCACATTTGCTTTTCACAGTTAATATTTAGTTCAAAAAGTATAATCATAAATATACAAATTTATTCTCCCCATGGGAGACATAATTGCCCTCCTAAAATCTATCACTTCAGTCTCCAAGGAGGAGAAGAGAATTAGGTTCCTATTTTAGTTCACTTCCCATTGAGCAGTTTCAGTTCCAAGTCTTAAATCCACCTTGGAGCTCAATTTCCAGCCCTCCTGGCTTCTTAGGGTTTCCATTCTGAACTGGTTGCTCCACCCCAATCCTGTTTCAGTCATTTTTGCTTGAACTTAAGTCTCTTGGGATTCATCTATGAGAATCAGAAACAAACACTTCTTGTCCCTTTTCTCAGAGTTTATATAAAAGAGGAGAGAAGAAAAAGGAAAGTCCTTCCTCTTTCATTGACTCACTTTAGAGCATCTATACTGTAGATGAAACGAGGATCTTTATCCTCTGGATAGCAAGTAAGAGTTGTCTAAAAGAGGGGAAAAGAAAGGAAAGACAACAGTTCACTCTCACTAATTTTAAAGACATAACAGTCAAGCAAAGGAGGTTTTCTGCTACCCATGTAGTAGGGAACTTGGTCGCCTCTATCTTTGGTAAACTAGATGTATTCAAAAGGCCTTTCAAGGATGTCTCCAAATTGAGAGAAATGGGCATGCCAAGAAGAAGGCCATGCTATCACCTATCTATCCATCTATTTATCTTTTCTGTTTGTTTTTGTTTGAAACCTTAAGCAACACAAAATATTTACCCTAAGTCTTAACCAACTTCTATGGGAGAAGCTTCTCAAAATGAAAGTGAAAGTGAAATTCTTCTTTAAAAAGAATAACATTGGATTTAGTGAACAATTCATAAAAATAACTTGCAACTTTCAGAGTTTTTTTTCACATATAATGTGTCTCATAGTCTTCACAAGGACACTGAAAAAAGGGAAGCTATCATTTTTTTCCCATTTTACAGCTGAAAACATTGAGACAAGGTCATATGACTTCTTGGCATTAGGTCAGAACTAGAATCTATTTTTTTTATTCCTAGTTCAGTGTTCTTTCCATTATATGGAATTGTCTCTAAACAAAAGAGGCACAAAGTATTTTGTTACCTTCCTTTAGTCTTTCTTCCTCTTCACCTTAAAGAGATATTATTATATTATTTTAATAACTTAGGCAAAAACAAACAAAAGAAACGTATGTATATTCAGTTACTAAGACTGAGTAGTGACTCAGCTTCAGTAAGTAGAAAATAATACCATTTCTAATATCTGGGATAATTCATGTGTGGTAGGCAAGATAGCAAAACATTTTGGTAAACTGATCATTTGGAATCTTTGTATGACTTCAGGTAAGTCACTCAAAAAACTGTCCCTATTAGCTTGAAAATAAAGTGAGCGTCACTGACTAAATTGCTACTAAGGTCCAGTTCTTGTTTTTAGTATATTCTCTATTTGTTTTTTCAGCCATTTTCTGTTCAAGCATCCTAAGTGACCAGAAAAGATTTATTTGACAATGGAGAATAGAATTGTTGAGTTTCAGGATGTTCTAATGAACAAACATAAGGCTATTTTCTAATTCTTCCTTGATGACTAATTTGTTAATTTCTTATAATATCTTGAGTCAGTGGCCCTGTGCCCTTTTCTTCTCTTCCTCTCAGTGACCATTCTTAATCCTGCTATTTCTTTGAGTTTGAGTAGTTAGTCCCAAGAGGCAAATAATGGCATCTAAGGAAATTATAGCAATTCTCCACTTATGTACCTTCAACATTTCAAATAATGAAGATCTTTAGATAGTCAGACAATTCCTGATTGAATAGAAGAACTAGAAAATTAAACATTAATTTTTTTAATATATTTTAATAGTGGTAATTCCCAATTGTGATAGTTAATTTTTTTCTTGAAGAGAGGCAATGATATAGTAGAAAGAATATTATATTAGGAGCCAGGGTTCTGATCCCAACTCTGTGACTTGGTATCATGATCATGGATAAGTCCCTTCTCTCTGGACCTTAGTTTTCTCATCTCCTAAATTGGGGGTAGAAGTGGGAAAGAGGTTAGATGAGTTAATCTCTAAGATTTCTTCCAGCTCTAATATTTTATGATTTTGTAGGCTAAATTTTGGTAGCCATAGCTTTTTTTTTTTTTTTTTTTTTTTTTTTTTTAAACAAAGAGACAATTCCATTGGAAAGTTTAATATCCTCTTTGCATGAAGAAAATTAAAAGTCCTCGGACAGTTTTTCAGAGATAGAGTTTGCATGAAAATGGTATGTTTTCACACATCTTGGAGCATTGAAATCTTGATTGGCAAGGGAACCATGCTGTGCCTCAGGGAAATTATTCATGATTGAAATTTGTTAAAGAAAATGACAGTGTTATTTTGTTCTGGTTAATCGATGGAGAGGTGAGGTGCCATGGCTCAACCAATCAAATCAGAAACACTTTTCAAAAACATTAGCACAAATTGGCTTTCTTTGATTGTTTAATTCCTGGGAATATTTTCGACTGTTTATTCATGGGTCATATCTGAAGTTTGTTTATTGCTATAGAACAGCTTACTTGTCTACTTATAGACAAAGTAAGTTCTTTGTTTAATTCTCCTGAGGTCAAACTCTCTTAGGGAGAACAACAGGGTTGTGTAGTTATCACAAGAGGTTTTAGTTCTTGACCCACAAATGTGTTTAGAGACCAAAGTCATTTTTTCTTTTTTTTTCTGTTCTCTTTCTTTTTTCTTTTCTTCTCTCTTTCTTTCATCCTTTCTTTCACTTGCTTTTCATTTTCATTGTTTGTACTTTATACTTAGCAAGGGGCCTCTGTAGAGGGAAAGACTACACTTTGGTATTCTGGAGGAGCAGTCTGGTACTCTATAACACCTCAATAGCTATTCACTAAGAGAAATTTGGGAAGCACTACTCTGTCAACCTCAAGCGCTTAATCATCTCTGAACATACTGGGGATGTGGGGCAGAATGCTGCAGGACAAATTAAGCACGTTTAACAGCAAACAAAAGCTCTGTTAGGGTTTGGGGACTCAGAGGCGAAGATTCTTGCAATAAGTAAGAGCTGAACAAGTTACTAAGCCCGAATTCAATGGAGCAGGGCCATAGCTCTTGAAGGGGTAAGTCATTTAATTGATGTGGGTTTGTGAAGAGACACTACTAATAGCCACAGAACTGCATGGCCCTTAAGACCTAATAAGCTATGTTTTGTAAGTCTGTATTCTTACAGTAACCAAGGGTTTTATGTTTGATGCAGATGGTGTTTATATAGAGTATACGAGCTCCGTGTGAGAAATAGTCATAAAACAGACTGAGGTTTGGTATAATTATTCGCAATTACTATTGTATAATTGGATGCTGCAACTATTATATAAAAAATATTGTAGAAGTAGACTATGTTCATACTTCAACAATAGTTATTAACAATAAGCGACATATGTTGTAAAATTTGCAACATATTCTATAGTGTTTCCAAACTAACAAGATTTGGCTAATTTGCAAATATGGAAGAGAGCTTTCTAATCTTTTTTTGCTTAGGGAGGAGAATCCCTGGCCCCAACTTCCTTCAGACAGCACTACTTCTAGTCCCCCAGTGTTATTCCATGAGCCAGCTCCCTAAAGCCACCCAATTAACAGATGGATTTGGATAACAAATACCTTCGCAATGAAAGCAGGGCAGCTCTGTGGAAAGGCACATATTTCTCAAGCTTTCTGTAAGTCTGCAAATGAAAACATAGTTGGACTAAATTGTTGCAATTTAGCCCATTAACACACTGCTACTATAATGCTTCTGGATGGAATTTGTAATTCTATAGATATTCAGTCATTATATGTATATCCGAACTTCTCTATGCCCAATAGAGAGAGCCAAAATACCTATCACCCTTAAGCTACAAAACAACACCTCTCCCCTCCCATCATTAAAGTTTAATGGGAATTCATTTCCTTTTAATTGCATTTGCAAAGCTATCATGGGCATGTAGGAATGACAGTCTTTTCTTTTTGCAGAATAATACAGGTACATTCTCTAGCATATTTGAAAGCAACCTCCTTTAGTTAGCATCTCCCAGTATCTTGCACATATACTAAGTGTAGAAAATGCTACTGCCCTGCCATTTGTCTTTTAACCTTCCCACAGGTAGCCATGGCAGAAGCATTATTCTTGAGTATTAAGAACAGCAGTGTACATATTGATAGTGAGAATCTCTGCTACTGGAGTATCCAGGTGCCTTCTAAAGCATCTTGTGTTTGCACCAAAGCAGGAGGAAGGCTTAGCACCAGGGACATTATTTCATGTCTGTGGTCTTTATTTTCTGGGCATCTATCTGACTTCCATTATTCCTAATGGCAGATACGCAGGTGCAGTGTAGGGAAGTACTGTTCACACTGGCCCATCAGTCTGAATTTCCCGTTACTGTAATAAGAGTGCCCTTGGATGTTTATCTGCCAGGTAACAACATCAGTGACATTTTGTGCCTTAGCAGTCAGAGAGAAGGAGAATGAGTTCCCAAAGTGTGAGAGGCCCATATATAATGTTCTGGGGCCTAAATTGGAATTTCTTTTATATACAGTTTCCAAAGGAAAAGCTTCCAAATTTCCTATCTGGCTCTTGAGATATAAGGCAGTAAGGTATTTCTGTGGTATACTTCCTTACCTTAGACAGAGCTTAATGCTTGGCAGCCACTGTTGGCTTCATCCTTCAATGAATTCTCAATGAATTATCCTGCTGTTTCCTAGAAGGCAACCTGACATTGTACATGCTAACATTCTCATCAACATAATAAGGATAGGACTACATTCTCTTAAGGCCTAGGTTCTGGCTCCTCCCTAAGAAAGATGAACTGGAATATTGATTGAATCATGAGTCATAGAATAATAATATGGTACTGCCAAATTCTAGCCTAGCTTTTCTTGTGTCTACATGTAGACTATCCATATATTTCCATGCATATTCCGAACTGGATTAGGATACCTTATAGTAAAGTGGAATAAGAGCCAATGGACCTGAGTTTAAATCCTAGCTCATTTGGTGTCCTTGGGCAAGTCACACTTTGGGTTTCGTTTTTCCTCATTTGTAAAGTGAGGCAATTAGATTAGCCAAGAGTATTTCTAAAATACTATCCCACTCTATAACTATGATCCTATGACTGCTATGAATGTCTTCCAAATTTATTCACACTTTTCTTTCACTCTTCTTTATTAAGAACATGAAAATTGTTGCCCTGCTTCATAGCCATGGATCAGCTAGAAGTTCCTGTGGCTAATAAGGGCACCAAGAAACTCTCTGTAGAAAACTTTTTGATTGTCAAGTTCAACCCTGGCAATTGTCCTATCCTAGAAGAGAAATTTTTACCATCACTGAGACATTGACGTGTCCTTTTGGATAGATATGGGTGGAGTCAAAAGAAAGAAAACAGGAAGCTATCTGATGAAATATAAGGGGAGAGAACAATGTCTCTTTGAACATCAAACTGAGTTATCACCAGATATTTGACAATCCCAAGAGAAGTCATAGTAGTTCTTGTACAAATTGTCCCATGACCACTGGCTTTTAATCCCCAGGACTTTGAGAGTAATAAATGAGCAGGGCAACCATTACTGTTATACTTCTTTCATTGCCCCTTCTTACCTCCCATTATTTATATACTTGTTGGACAATTCTGAAGTCCAGAAAAAATCTTTCAGCAGTAGTTCTATAAGCATTTGGAATTTGCCCTAAAAGTCTGCCTTCTATTTATTAGTACAAAGAAAGCTTAGGAAGTGAGGCTACTTGAAGTCTAAACCATAATCCACAATGAGGATGCAGTCCATCTGAAATGTCCTTCATACTGGCTTCTGTGTCCTTAAATCCTATCCAGTGTTCACAGCCCAATTCAAATCTTACATGTACCAGAAAACTTTCTCTAGTGCCTATTTCTTTAGCCAGTAGTACTTAGGTTTACAAAGAGCTCTAAAAGCCAGTAATTTCAACATTTTGTGCATTCATTCTATGAAGAGATATTACAATGACTTAAAAAAAAATCCATTGTCTGGTAGTTGATATTCTTGATAATGATTCTCTGAGTGGACTTGAACTGGTCCTGGGATGATAGACACAGTCTGACGTTGGGCCTGGAATTCAGGCAAGGGACTTTCCTGAACTCTCCCCCAAATCTCTCCAAATATCATTAAATAATACCCCCCAAACAAATTCTAGAGCAGACTCCACAAAAGGATGGAATGAAACAATTTTCCAGCCCAGGACAACTTAGAAGGTCGGCAAGAAAATTCTGGTTGCAGAGGAGTGAAAGCAGAGGTCACTGTACTGGTGAAGACCAGGACCCAGCAAAGTAAGAACAGACCTTTGGATGACTGAATTAGTAGCTACAGTGGTGGTTTCTAGATTTCTTGGCCCATGGACAATAAAACTGCTTAGAAAGAGATTACAGGAGTCTATTTGCAGGTATCGGGTCAGTACTCCCTTTCATTGCCTATATTTGGGTTTGCACTGCAGTCCTGGATCTCAGACCTAAGGTCAAAAGGAGTACCAGCATCCCAGAGTTTGAGGCCTCTCCCAGGGGAGCTAAGATCTGGTCACAGCCCAAGGGGGAAAAAGAATGTGATCATTCACATTCCAGAGCACAGAACAGGTGAGTAATAAACATGCCTAAATCATTCTACCATGGAAGAATCAAAAACTTACCCAGAATTATCTCTGAAAACAGCTGTGCAAAAAGCTGAAGCTTGGAACGCTGCCCCCTCCACTCCAGAAGCAGAACCCCACTTCAGCACAGAGATAACAGAGACCAGGGTCATTTCAGAGCCATATTGAAACACTAGAGGAGGACTTTAGTGGATCAGTCTGCATGCAAGACACTTTACTTTTTTGCTATGGAGTTACAAAGAAATCTAAATCAAAGTTTTTACCTTTGAGGACTTTATAATTTGATCTGTGACCTCTCCAATTCAACCAACAGGCTATTATTTAAGCATCTACCATGTGCAAGGCAGGCATTACATTGTAGTGATACAAACAAAACGAAAAGCAGGGCCCTGTCCTCAGGAGCATTCATGACCATGGACCAAACAGCCCTGGCTTCTGCCCCTAATGGGATTCCAAAGTAACTGGATGGATACAAGTGAGTGTCATGTAACTGGAGGAGAGATACAACACTCATAGCTGAGCGGATTGAGAAAAGTCTCCCATAGAAGATGGCGCTTATGTTAAGTTTTGAAGGAGGAACCCTAAGAAATAGACATGAGAAGGGCGTCATTCAAGGAAGAGAGGCAGCACGAGCAAAGGCTAGAAGGGGGTAGATGGTAATTTGTTAAATACTTTATAAATATGTTCTCATTTTTTTCTTACAAAGATCTTGTGAGGCAGGTGCTATTATCATGTCCAAATTTTAGTTAAGGAGACATGCTTAGAGATACAATGGACTCGCCTAGAGTCATTCCACTAACAAATTCCTTAAGATTTGTTCTTCTTCACTTCAGGACCTGCCCTCTAACTATAAGTGTCCTACAGTGTTCTATCCCGGTCCTTTCTCTCTTCTATTTTATTTCACTTGTTGATCTCATCAGTTTCCATGAATTTTATTACCATCTCCATGTTGATGGTTCTCAAATCTACCTTTCATGCCCCAACTTCCTTAATTTTCTAATCTTCTTAGACCTTCCTCTCTACCAAAGACTTTTTGACCCAGTGACACTGACCTCCTTCTATTCTTCCATCAAGACATCCTATTTCCTGACTTCAGGCATTTTCAGTGGGTTGTCTTCTATGCCTAGAATGCTCTTCCTCCTTATCTCTCCCTCATACTTTTGAACTTCAATGTCTGTTACATAGTAGGTGCTTAAGAGATATTTATTGACTGACTGTACACTCCATCATGACTCTTATCACTTTAAATTATAATCTATACTCCCCAGATCATAATTAATTTCTCTTTCATGTAAGCTAATTTTGCCCTTCTACATAGATTATAATGTTTCTAAGAGAAATTGTTGCCATAGTTCCATGCATATCCTATAGAACCTGGTACAAAGCAGTGTACCTGATGTTCCATCTGAGATATCAACCCTCAAATATTCACCTTAAATATACTGAAAAATTTCCTGGTAGCAAATATTGCTAAGTATAAAAACCAAGTGATATAGGGAAATAGTGAGATCTCTTCTGAATATCTTTCAAAATAAAATGAATGTGGTCCTCTGGTTTGAGCATCATCTTAGCTGAAAGTAAATAGAAGAGACTGAGTTTTTCCCTAGTTTTGGATATTTATAAGCAGGAACTCACCTACAGCTAATTAAGAACAGATATTCTTATGGGAATAGAACATTCTTGGGCATTAACCAAGATGGGACCTTCAGACCTACATTAATTGAGTATGGGTTCCCAGACAAAGGTGAACTTTCTAGTGGAAACAGATAGATTTTCCTTTGATATTCCTCTAGCAGCAATTAGGACACTCATTCTTAAGTCATAGGATCATCAAGGATTATAAATCTACAGCTGGAAAAAACTTTGGAGAACTTTTTGTCTGACCCTGTTCCCACTGTTTCAGATGAGTAAACAAAATTCAAGAGAGATTATGTGACACCTGTGATCACACAGGCAAGCATCAGAGAAGACATCAAAGGCTCTACCTCTAGACCAAGACATCATCAGTTATAGAAGCTTTGCATTTCCCAACTTCCCAAGCCTTTTAAATATGATCAGAAAAGTGCTTGAGCATTAACACAAAAAAACTGAAAAAAAACTTCATGTTTAATTCTCCTATCCTCATTTTTTTTTTAGCTTTTCAATAGGGAAATTTGAACTCATTCTTTGGCCCAGTTGAAGTCTCACCTATTTGAGTGAAACTGTGACTAACTCACACCCTGTAATGATCATTCTCTTCTTGAAATTTTTACTTTGAAACTTTTCCCTTGATATTGGGATCCATTGTCAATACACCACATGTGGCCTGAAGTTCCTAAGAGCATCAAAAGAGCATTTTGTTCTCACATCATACCTAAGGTCAAGCTAACATTCATTTTAAAATAGATAAGAAAAAAATCATATTTCATATTAATATGAGAAAAGGCTTATCATTATTTGTCCTCATTTTGACAGTGTGGCAGTGTAGCAGAATAGAGAGCTCCAGGCTCTGAACACAGGAGGAAATTAATAAATGATTGTTAAATTAAATCAACTTAAGACAACATAGTTACCGTTAACACTACTTTTGTCTGTTTGAAAGTGAGTCATGTAGCACCCCAGATCTTTGAAAGAAGAGTACCATAAACTTCAAAATGAAGAAGACCGGAATTTGAGTTTTACTTTTAGCACATATTAACTGGATCTGTAACAACTTCTCTGAGCTGTTACCAACTCTCTACGATTCTGAGTTTGTAGAGAAGTTGTTTAGTGGAGATGGATTCCTTATAGAAAGTTTCCTTTATTTGTAAAATCATTATTCCTGCTGTCAAAAATAACTATTATTAGATTGGTTTACATGTGTCTATTTTTTTGTTCAAATTCTGAATGGGACAAAAACTTTTTTAAGTCTTTGATAGTTCACCGATAATGATCTCCTTACTTAGACTATAAGCAACTTGTAGGGAAAGGTGTTATTCTTGCACCTTTCATCATTCCACATATTATCTTAACTAAGGAGTCAAATAACTATTTATTAAATGGATGAATGAAATTAAAATCTTAGCACCATGCTCCTTGATCACTACTCCACTGAAACTGTCAGCCTCTGGCAAGGGGGATGCTAGTCAATGGTTGAGGATACGGCCAGCCTGTGTCTCTGACATTTTGGCTGTGTGCAAGCCAAAGCTCATCTTGTTTTTGTGCATAAAGAAACAAGAGAGTCTCTCCCCTCATTGCAAAATCCACTGAAAGAACCAGACGCCCATTGGCCTCCTCTCTTCTACTTTCCCGTTTAATAAATGATTGAACAGGGGACTGTGCTTAATCTTCCTAAACAATAAACTCCCAAACATTCAACACTGTCAGATGCTTTTCTGGCATTTGAAAATATGCCTGCCACAGAAGAGTCTATTGAATCTGGGCTGTGACTAAGACCCCGCAGACAAAGAGCACTGTCTGCTAAGCAGCTCTCTCTCTCTCTCAGATCTTGTTCAGTGAAATCACTTGGTAGGCTGCATGAGGCCTTGTCAGTACTCACTCAGAGCAACCAGCCTGTGTTTACCCCAGAGGGGGTGGAGCAGGAGGAAAGGAGGCGGGCAGGCAGAGCAATGAGGCTTCTTCAAATGGGAACACTAATCTGACTGGAGTATACACAGGATGTAGGAGGGCAGGCTTTTCATCTGAGGCCCACAAGTCTTCACAGAATAAATTAAATCAAGGAGGAATCAGTTTTCACTGCTATGTTCTTATGTTCCAACCCTCTCCTCCCTCCTTAGCTCGTGAGGGGAGGAGTCTCTGTCCCCAAATAACAGACCATTCTACTTTTGGAAATGAGAGGATAGATTTCTGGTAGAACCACTTTGACAGCTTTAAACCAACTGTATAACCCACCTCAAATGCCATGTCCTATATGAAGCTTTCCCTAATTCACTCCACTTCTTCCTTTTGTCCCATTAGTCTCCAATATTGTGTGACCCTGGACAAGTATCTTAACTTTTTTCAACCACAATTTCCTAATCTATAAAATGGGAATAATAATAGCACTTACCCCACAGGGTTGTTGTGAAGTATAAAATGAAATAACATATATAAAACACTTTGTAAACCTTTAAATCCATATGTAAATGTTAATTATCATTTCCATTCTTTTTTGACCTCAAATAGCACCTATTTTTCTTCATTTCATACTATTGTGCTTTGTATTTGTCTCTATTTGTGACTTAAACTCCTTCTAGACTATGATTCCATGAAAGTAGGGACTGACCATTTGCAAACTGTGTTTTCTCTAACACCTAGTTCCATGCTCTGAACACAGGAGGAAATTAATAAATGATTGTTGAATTAAATCAACTTAAGACAACATAGTTAAGGTTAACATTACTTTTGTCTGTTTGAAAATGAGTCATGCAGCACCCCAGATCTTTGAAAGAAGAATACCATAAACACATCTAAATAATGATAAATAAATTATCTGGGGTCATTTGCTTGAGAGGAGAAGGATTTATATTATGCTCCTAAGTGCCAGCCACAAAGGAATAATATTTGGAAAATAGGAAAGGAAAGGTGTCAGGATATGAAGTAAGGGTAAAGAATGAGGCAGAAGAGCTAACTGGGTAATACCATAGGAGGGCATGGAAAAGAGCTATTCTTGGTTACCTTATCTTCATTAGCTCTGGAAGAATATACAACATACTGAGTGAGGTAATCTTGGCCTATTTAAATTAATGAGCAACTTCTCTGTTCATTTCGGGCCCATATGACCTAATATTTTAGGAATTTGGCACCCTACTTTGTTTTCTGTCATGTCAGTTACTTAAGAAATAGCCAGTACTTCATGCTTTTCTTGTTCATTTACCCTTGTGAATAAACTAACCAATTGCCATCTTTTGTAGGAATACAATTTTGTGAGACTATTCAAATGTTCAAGCCATTCTCCAATTGATAAATGGTCAAAGGATATGAACAGACAATATTCAGTTGAAAAAATTAAAATCATTTCTAGTCATATGAAGAGCTGCTCTAAATCACTATTGATCAGGAAATGCAAATTAAGACAACTCAGATAATACTACACACCTCTCAGATTGGCTAGGATGACAGGAAAGGGGATGTGGGAAAACTGGGACACTGATACATTGTTGATGGAATTGTGAACAGATCCAGCTATTCTGGAGGGCAATTTGAAATTATGCTCAAAAAGTTATCAAACTGTGCATACCCTTTGATCCAGCAGTGTTTCTACTGGGCTTATACCCCAAAGAGATCTTAAAGAAGAAAGGGACCCCCATGTGCAAAAACGTTTGTGGCAGCCCTTTTTGTAGTGGCTAGAAATTGGAAATTGAGTGGATACCTATAAGTTGGAGAATGGTTGAATAAGTTATGGTATATGAATGTTATCAAATATTATTGTTCTGTAAGAAATAATCAGCAGGATGATTTCAGAGAGACCTAGAGAGACTTACATGAACTGATGCTAATTGAAATGAGGAGAACCAGGAGTTCATTGTACATGGCAACAACAATATTATATGGTGATCAATTCTGATGGACATGACTCTTTCGAACAATGAAATGATTGAGGGCAGTTCCAATGATCTTGTGATGAAGAGAGCCATCTATACCCAGAGAGAGGACTGTGGGAACTGAATGTGGATCACAGCACTACATTCTCATTCTTTTTGTTGTTGTTCGCTTGCATTTTGTTTTCTTACTCATTTTCTTTCCTTTTTGATCTGATTTTTCTTATGCAATAAGATAACTGTATAAATATATTTACATATATTGAATTTGACATATATTTTAACATGTATAATATATATTGGATTGCTTGCCATCTGGGGAGGGAGGGTGTGAAGGAGGGTAAAATTTGGAACACAAGGCTATGCAAAGGTCAATGTTGAAAAATTATCCATCCATATATTTTGAAAATAAAAAGCTTTAATTAAAAATGAATAAATAAAGAGAATTACCAAAAGAGGAGACTATTCAAATGTAACATCTGGTTTGCAGTTTCTCTGTCCACTGCTTTAAAGCTAGGTCAACAGAAGCCTGGGCAGGCCAAACAAGTTATCTTCCAGTATACAGAGAGCAAATTGATTTGCCCTCAGATTTCTCGATTCCTAGTCTCTGAGGGTTCCTGCCAAGATATACTTAGGTGAGGTTGATCAGCTCAATGTATCATTATAAGATCTTGCTAAAGGACTTGGATGGTTGCAACTTTATTTGACTGATCTGAATATTAAGGCATAGAATTCTAGACAGTTTTTTTAATTTTTGGAGGAACAAGAAGATTTTCAATGATGTGATCAATAATTTATTAGCACTTCAATTGTGAAGTGATGCCAGTAAGTCTAAAAGATGAGTGTGTATATATAATATAATATTAGCCTTGCAGGAAAGAGCAATGGAAACACAACCTCTGAGTGTAGGCAGGCATATTAGCCACAGTGACTTGTAGGGGAATATGTCATAAAAGACATCATCAAGAATATGTATGACTGAGGAAGAAGATGAACTAGTCAAGTAAGAAACAGAATGTAGACAACTTGAGTGTTGTACTGATATCCACAATGTTTAAACAACCAGGACAAAAAGTGGGTTGTCTATAAAGCTCGGAAAAAACATTAAAAGAGTCCAAGGAAGTCCTTCAGGATATTGGGCAATCCACCCATATAGAATTCAAGGAAAGACATGGGCAAATATTGCACAGATCAGTTTTGCTGGATTGCAACATGTACAAATGCAATATACAAACTGTGGTTAGTGTATCCAGAAAGATAAGCCTTAGTAAGGAAACAGACTATATCTTTATCAGAGCATGGGATAAAGAAGAAAATTATGAGAAATGATGTCAAGGGTCTGTGAGATAAAGGGAAGGAAAAAAGAAGGAACTTATAATATATGGCCTTAATTTTCTTGACAAAGTCAGAATGGAAGTCTTCCCTGAAATGGGGAAAAGAGGGGACAAGTTGTTTTGAGAAAATCAAGCACAGAAGAGAAACTGGTGTGTGTGGGGGACAAATATCAATAAAATGATCATCTTACTCCAGTAAGGGCCCAGGTAAGATTAGATAACATAATTTTGTAGTGGAACTCATTGGCATGGTTGGGTGACTTCCTTTAGCTATATTCAGTAGCATATGAGTAGGAGCAGAGGAACAGATGGTAGGAATAATTCAGGATTGGAGTTTGGCAAGGCATGAGAGACAAAAGAATAGAGGAGCAAGGGATTCAAGTGTAGAGGAGAGTGAAGTTGAATAGATTCACTGAAGTATCAAAGTAAGGAATATTAACCTAATTTTTCTGGACAATGTTAAGGTTAGCTAGGATTTGGCTCTTAGGCTGTATTTATGTATATATATATAAAGTTCCTATGGTGCATCAGTGACAAAGAAGCTAAGAGTTCAGGTCCTCAAATATCTAGTTGAGAGCTTTTTCTAAAATGCTATATTGCCTATTTCTTTTGTCAGAGAAATTGATTACCAAAATGTAGCATCAGCAATAAAAACTCCCAGAATTTTGGCAAATTGGACACGAGAATTTTGGATTATATGTCACTCTAGATTGCCCTGAATCTAATTCTAAACCAATCTGACAAAATGTAGCTCTAGACAATACAAGGTAATTTGATGTAGAGTGACATTACATGATATAACATGTCAAACCTTTCTTCCTATCTACCCCCCTATTCGTTTTGAATGTTGAATGCCCACTATCAATTCCAGCAGGGAGCATACAACCAGGATTTTTGGCAGGTAATTAGTGGGCTGCATATCAGCAAGAGTGGGTCATTTTTATTAAGTGCTTTCACATCTCGTTAGCTGCTCTTCATCAAACCCCATCAGCATGCTAGCACGTTAAATTTTGTTAATCTCATATTGAAAGTCACTGGAATGATTGAGGAGACAAAGAAAAACACAATGGTGAAACCTTCCATGACCCCATTTCTATCTGCATATTGGTGTCTGGTGTCAATTGAATTAGCCTCTTGGTAGAGAACAATGTTGTTTTCTTTTCTCTTTGAAATTCTATCTACCTCATATGTTTATACACACATATGAATTTTATATATAGGAATATGTTTTATATATATATATATATATATATGTATACATTTATATGTTATACATTATTATACAAAGGCAAATTTTGTCATATCAGGGTAGAAGTGTGCCCAAAGACTCTGCTATGGTCCAAACCCATTCTCTTTAACAAAAATGCTTCTCATTTAGGAAAGTGTGAAAATTAAGCTGAGCACATTTCCTTTGCCTAACCTCAGAAATCAGTGGTTTCTTTAGAAGTATTAATAGCAAGGAACTAGTAGATAATAAATGTTCTTAAGCACCCACTGATGCTCTTAATTTACTGAACTCATTGACAACTAACAGAGCATTTTGTGGACACGCTTTAATCTTGTATCTTTGAGGACTTCTTTTGCATATTTTGGTGACCCTTTGCTTTGTTCATAGACTGAACATCTTTCTGTCTCCTCCCTTTTGTTAGAGGATCATAAGATTTAGAAATGAAAAAGACCTCAGAAATCATCTAAATCATCTAAATTTCTTCATTTTACAGATAAGGAAACAGACTCAACTATCAATAAATGAAAAATGAATGACCAAAAAATAATGAATAGAGTACTGGACTTGGAAAAAAGAAAATTTGACTTGAATCTTACTTGAGACATTTAATAGCTGTTTTGCTTCAGAGAAATAATTTAGCCTCTCTAAGCCTTAGTTTCTTCATTTGTAAAATGCATCTAATAATAGATTATCTACCCCATAGAGTTGTAAGCATAAAATGAGTTAGCATATGTAAAAATCTTTGTGGATCTTAAAGTGATACAAAAATGTTAGCTGCTATTCAATCAACAAGAACTCACTATGTGCCAGGCACTGTGCTATTATAATTGTTTAGTGTTTACTATTTTTCAATCACTAGAAACTAAGCACATATATACAAATATAAAAGTGAGATAGTTTTCTCCCTTAAATAACTGTCACTCAAATAGGGAAAATCATGTATATAGGGAAATGATAATAACTAAGAAGTTTTAGTAGATGGAGCCCTAGAGGAATTGATTGACTTGCTCTTTCCATTAGAAATTAGATATAGTATTTATATCTCACTGTGCGCCAAGCACTATACTAAGCTTTGGAAATACAAATATAAGCAAAAAACCCCAAAACCAAAACAAGCAAAAACAGTAGCAGAGCTATGATTCAAACATATAAACAGTGAATCTAAGATCAATACATTTCCCCTTATTACCACTGCTTTTTCTTTTCCAATTGCCTGCTATATTTAGGGACATGTTGTTTTGCTTTTAACCCTTCTCCTACTTTTTTTTTCCTCCCTGAGGCAATTGGGGTTAAGTGACTTGCCCAGGGTCGCACAGCTAGGAAATGTTAAGTGTCTGAGATCACATTTGAACTCAGGTCCTCTTGACTTCAGGGCTGGTGCTCTATCCACTGTACCACCTAGCTGCCCCTCTCATTTTATTTTTAAAATGTGGCCTGAGTCTCTGTTATATAAATCTACTGTTTGTCCCCCTCTTCTTGGGGGTTTCCATTTTATAATACATCTGGTTGATCATTTTTCCTGGTCCTACACCCAGAGTAGCATAACCTGTGAACTCTAGCCAGTGCCATGGGAAGCATTGAGCTTTTCCTCATCTGGGTGGGATTAAATTGAGAAGACTCAGGGAGATCTTTTCATCTTTAATATTCCACACGTGGATTTTGTATTGATCACCATAAGCATTATTGGAGAGTAAGGATAATTTTCCTGCGAAACAAACCCTTGTTGAGCAATGGTTTTTTTCTTCAGTAAAAAAGAATTAAATTGATTTAACTGCTTTCATCACTATAAACATCTTCAAATCTGTTGTCTTATCTGTGTTCTCTCTGTGATGAAACTCACCCCTCCTCCTCACCTTGGGAAATAAGTTCAATGTCTTTAGAAGCTCCCTAACCATTTTCTAGGACATTTAGGGTATTATTTAATAAGTTACAAAATAATCATATGTCTGCCCCTCATACCTAAAGATTTTTTAGTCATTTATTAGTTTAAACTTTTTATAATATTTATATTATCAGATGAGATATTTGTAAAAGTTTTTAGCATAGTGCTTGACATATATAGCACCTACTGGTAATAAGTGCTTATTTTTTCCCTTCCCCATCAAAGGAATATAGACTTTGGAGTTAGAAGGAGTATTAGAGTTCATCTATTCCTTCAATCTTACAAAAGGAAAAAAAAAAACAAATTATTGTTCAAGTCCGAAAGTAACTTGCCCAAGCCAACTAATACATGATAGAATTGCCATTGGCGATTAGACATTCTGAAACTCTTGGTCTCCCATCATTAAGGTATATGTATAGTATTATTTTTTTATCAGTAATCTGGAATGATTTGTAGAGTGCATAGGAAAGGCTGGCTTTGGAGTGATGACCTGGGTTCAAAGCACACCTGTGGAAAATCTCAGCTGTGGGACCCTTGATAAGTCACTTAATTTCTTTGTATAACAGTCAACTCATTAACATTTAGTAGTTAAGTCCTAGACAAGTTATATTTCACATTGGTTGAAGGATTTCTTTCACCAGATGTTTCCTGTATTAATGAAATTCCACATTCTTTGTATTCCTGAGGGGACATTTATTTTGCTTTCTGCATACTCTCCAATTTGGATCTAGGTATATGAATGGCATGTATTATGTTGGCTAGGGTTATGACAGTGTTCTTGGCCTATGGAACACACTGAAGCTGACCAGCCTAGGGAACTAAACTTGTGACTTCAGTCTTGGGAGTTGTACCTGGCTGAGCCAAATGGTCCTATGGACAATGTCAGACAAGGTAAGTGATGGATACAGTTTCAGGCTCTCCTTCTGAGAGAACTGCCAAAAGAAAACTTGCTGAATGTAGCCTTTTGTTCTCATCCTACTGTGGATTATACAGCATCCTATCATTTCCCTTTCTACACTTCTGTCTCCTGGCTGTAGGATGATATGGCCTGGATTTGTGACAGCAAGGGGTGGGGGATGGGGGGAAGAAGATGGATGCATTTGCTTAGGGAAGCATTTTTAGAAGAGATAATACTTGCCCTCAAGGCAGCCAAAAAAAGATATAAAATGCTTTGTCTTGACATTGATAGGACTCTGAGTGCATAAACTTTTCCTTAGAAACAGCCTTCTATATAGATGGGAATGGAGATAGAGGAGGATGTACATATTTGTGCATTTATTATATATATTTATTATATGCATGTATATGCACAATATATGTCTACATATAATAATTTGTATTTATGTCATCAGAAGATAGATATATACATGTATATCAATATACGTAGAAATATACATATATACATACATATTTATATATAACATATATATTCAACTGTAGATCCATATTCTTAAAATTTCTGTCTGTATTTGATCTAGACTTTACAGGAAAGAAGAACAACCTCAAGCACTCTAGAGAAGGCAAGGGCTGGGGCAGTAGATTCTGGGAACTCTTTTTCGTCTCCAAGGCAAGTGTTAGACTAGGTTATATCTGACATCCTTCAAATGCTCCTGGTCTAGAAATAAGAGTGAGTTGAGAAAAGAATCCATTCTTCGGATTGGATTCTCCCTCCCTCCTTCTTTTTCTTCTTCCCTCTACCCCTCTCTCCCCTCTCTCTCCTTAAAAATAGCTTTACTTTTAAGTTTTTTTTTTTAATTTACTTTCAGTTGCAGATTCTCTTCCTTTTTCTTATTCCCTCCTTGATACACTGAGAGGGGAAGAAACACAAAACCCATTACAGAATGAAGTCATACAAGCAAATTTTCTCCTAGCCATGTTTCCCTTCACTGCCCCTCCCCCCCAAAGAAAACACCGAGAAAAATAAAGAGAAAAAAATTGTTTTTTTTTCTGAGTCTATCAGTTTTCTCTCTGGAGGTGGATAGCATTTTTTTTTTTTTTTTATCATTTTATTGATCAGGATTACTAAGTCTTTCATAGCTAATTATATTTCTGTTACTATGTACAATGTTCTGGTTTTGTTCACTTCACTTTGTGTCAACTCATCTAAATCTTTTTAGGTTTTTCTGAAACCATCCCCTTCATTATTCATTATAGCAAAATATTATTCCATAGCATCTACATACAATAATTTTTCTGCAGCTGATGGACATTTCCTCAGTTTTCAGTTCTTTGACACCACTAAAAGAGCTACTATAAGCAATTTTGTGCATATGGGTTCTTCTCCTTTCTTTTGACCTCTTTCTTTGACCTCATGGAAGTATTGCTGGGTGAAATGGGTACTTTGGGGCATAATTCCAAATTGTTTTCCAGAATGGTTGGACTAGGTCACAGATCCACCAGCAGTGCTTTAGTGTACCTATTTGGCCACATCCCCTCCAGAATTTGTCTTTTTCCTTTTCTTTCATGTTAGCTAATCTGATGGGCATGATGTAGTTTTAATGTGCATTTCTCTAATTTTTAGTGATTTTAGAGCATTTTTATATGTCTATTGATAGTTTTTTACTTCTTCCCCTGAAAACTGGTTATTCATATTCCTTGATCATTTTTCAATTGGAAGATGGCTCTTATTTTGACTCAATTCCTTGTATATTTGAGAAATGAGACAGACTTTTATCACAGAAACTTTCTGCAGATTCCTCCCCATCAGATTCCTACTTTTTCCCCTTAATTTTAGATGCATTGGTCTTGTTTATGAAAAAAACTTTTTAATTTTATGTAATTAAAATGATCCATTTTGATCTTTGTGGACCTCTCTTCTTTTTGTTCATGAACTCTTCCCCTAGTCATAGATCTGGCAGATAATTTTTTTCTATGCTTCACTAATTTGCTTATGATATTATCCTTTATGGCTAAAGCATGTACCCATTTTGAGCCTATCTTGGTATATGTATAAAATGTTGATCTGTGCCCCAGGTTCTTCCAAACTATTTTTCTGTTTTTCCAGCAGTTTTTGTCAAAGAATGAGTTCCTGCCCCAATCACTGGAATATTCGAATTTATCAAACATTATTTTACTGTTCTCATTCATTTTATTGACCAACCACTCTATTCCTAATCCAACAACAAACTGTTTTAGAACATTATTGTAAATTATTGATATTTTCTCTCTCAATTTCTTGCTGTGTATATGCATATATATATATATATATATATATATATATGTTTGTGTGTGTGTGTGTAAATATATATGCATACATTGTATATGTGAATGCATATGTGTGTATGTGTATGGGCAAGCACTTTACAGTATCTTTTGATATCTAGTATTTTTAGGCATCTTTCCCTTCCGTTTCCCCCCCATTGATTTACTTGATATTCTTGACCTTTAATCTCTCTCTGATGAATTTTGTTATTATCTTTTCTAATTCTACGAAGTAATTCTTTGATAGTTTGATTGATATGGCAGTGAGTAAATAAATTTAAGTGGTATTATAATTTTTGTTATATTGGCTCTGCTTACCTATGAGCAATGAATATTTCTCCATTTGCTTAGATCTATTTTTATTTGTGTGAAGAGTATTTTGTAATTGTGTTCATATAGTTCCTATTTGTGTCTTGACAGGTAAACTCCCAACTATTTTAATCCTGTTTGTTGTTATTTTAAATGGAGTTTCCCTTTCTAGCGCTTTCTGTTGGGTTTTGGTGGAAATATATAGAAATATTGATGATTTGCATAGGTTTATTTTATATCCTGAAATGTTACTCTAGTAGCTAATTGTTTTGACTAGTTTTTAAATCGACTCTCTAGTGTTCTCATAAGCAAATAGGTTGCATAATGGATAGAAAGCTGGGTCTGGAATCAGGAAAACCTTAATCCAAATCTAGTTTGAGACACTTAGTACTTGTGTGACTCTAGGCAAGACACTTAACCTCTATTTGCCTTAATCTACTAGAGATTAAGAATTTGCTTTTCAGTTACACCCAAAGAAAGAACATTGGGAAATGAATGTAAACTGCTTGCATTTTTGTTTTTCTTTCCAGGTTATTTTTATCTTCTGAATCCAATTCTTCCTGTACAACAAGAGAACTGTTCGGTTCTGCACACATATATTGTATCTAGGATACACTGTGACATATTTAACTTGTATAGGACTGCTTGCCAACTGGGGGAGGGGGTGAAGGGAGGGAGGGGAAAAGTCGGAACAGAAGTGAGTGCAAGAGATAATGTAAAAAAATTACCCAGGCATGGGCTCTGTCAATAAAAAGTTATAATAAAAAAATTAAAAAAGAGAAAAAAAAATAAATGTGAGAACTTGGGGGAAAAAAAAGAATTTGCTTGTAAATTCATCTGGTTCTGTTCCCCTGATCCCTGCTTCCCTCCCCCAATCCAATTTATTATTCTATTATTATTCTATTTCCTATTTTGTTAATCTGGACAATTTATATTTTTATAAATATTTATCCATTCTATTTATATTGTCTGTCTTGTTGGCATATAGTTGGGCAAAATATTGACTAATAATTGCTTTTTTTCATCTTCATTAATTGCTAATTCACTTTTAAAATTTTTGATATTTGTAATTTGTTTTTTTCCCTTTCATTCAAAAAAATCAAATTTGACATTGGCTTGTCTATTTCATTATTTTTCCTTCAAAAACTAGTTCCTATTTTACTCATTGGTCAATATTTTGTTTTGCTATTACTTTAGATTTTATCAATTTAGATTTTTAATTTTTATGATTTTTACATTGGTGCTTAATTGTGCATTTTGAATATGTTATTTATTTTTGGCTGCATGCCCAATTGATTGATCTGCTCTTTCTTTTATTAATGTAAGTGCTTACAAATACACATATTTTCTTAAGTACAGCTTTGATTGCATTCCACAAATTTTGTTGTCTCATTATTATTTTATTTAATGAAATTATTGATTTATCCTTTGATCCACTCAATGTTTAGAAGCAGATTATTGAGTTTCCAAATTATTTAAAATATGTTTCCACAGACCTTTTTTGTAGGATATTTTTATTGCATTATGGTCTTAAAAGGTTACATTTAATATTTATGTTTTTCTGCATTTTTGTGAGATTTTAATGCCTTAATATGGTCAATTTTGTGAAGGTTCCATACACAACTAAGAAAAAAGGTATACTTCTGTCCATTTGCATTTGATCTTCCCCAGAGGTCTAACATATCTAATTTTTCTAAAATTCTATTTATATGCTTAGCTCCTTTCCTGTTTATTATGTGGTTAGTTGGTTTAGGTCTGAGAGGGCATAATTTGAATCCTCTGCTACTATGATTTTATAGTTATATATAAAAAACTTTAACTTATTTAACTTTTCCTTCAAAAATTTGGATAATATGCCATTTAGTGCATATATATTGTTTTGATATAAATTTGTCCGTGGCATTTTAAAGCAAAATGTTGTTTCCCTTTTTTCTCTTTTAATTAGATCTAGTTTTGCATTTAGCTTGTCTGAGATCATGACTGCTACCTCTGCCTTTTTTATTTTGACTGAAGCATTATAAATTTTTCTACAGATCTTTATTTTAACTCTCTGTTTATCTTTCTGTTTCTAGTGTGTTTCTCGTAAACAACGTATTTTTGTTTGCTGGTTTATAATCCATTCTTCTCTCTTGTTTCATATTATGGGTAAGTTCATCCCATTCACATTCACAGTTATCATTCCTTATCCTATTCTATTATATTTAACCTTCTCATTTTTACCCTATCTCTTCCTTAAGTTTATTTTGCTTCTGATTACTTCCTTCATTAATCTATCTTTCCTCTTATTCCCACATACTATTCTCTTAATCCCATTTCCTCCTACTTTCCTATTGGATAAATTAAGTTTTTTGTACCCAACTATATGTGAATGCATATTCTTTTATCCTTCAATCAGTACAGATGGAAGTGAGATTCAAGGGTTCCTTGCTCCCCTGCCTTCTTCCCTCCCTTGTATAAACTTCCTTGTCAGCCCAATTTATCAAATAATATCCCCATTCTTCCTCTATTTTTCATCTTTTTTCAGTGTATCTATCCTTCTCACCATTCCATTTGTGGTGTCACAGTTCTCTTTATTTGTCCTGATTCAGTTTCCCTAATTGGTTCTGCCTCAGTTTCTCTAAATTGTTCTGCCTCCGTTTCCTTAACTGTTCTGCTTCAATCCCCTTAGTTGCAAAAACCCCCTATGGTTCATTAAGACTGAGGACCACTTGGTCCAAGGTTATAAATTGTCAATTTGAGACTCAAGATAAGGCGGAGTTCAGACTTCCTGACTCTTAACTCCTTTTGTCATCAAGAATTTATAGTCCTACCCCCTATCCTGTCAGTGTTCTTCTTTATCCGAATTTACCAGAATGTCCCATGTCTCTCTCCACCCTGTCAGAACCAGATTGAAAGTCTGTTCCCATTCTCAATGTTCTGACTCCGCCCCTGTAGCTGAGCCATGTGTGTATATATGTCATTGAGAACTCATCTTCACCACTGGATACTTTGAGACAAGAATCATGTCCAGTCAATCAATTAAAGTCTCCAATAAATAAAATATTAAAACTCTCTAATCTCTGTCTTGCCTTAGTTTCTCTGGCATTACACATTCTTTTTAGATTATCCCAACATAATAGGGATATAATATCATAGAATCAGTCTGAAACCTTATATCTAAGTATAACACTCATAGTGTTTAGAGGGTCACAGACAGTGGGGAAACTGAGTGAGGAATAAGACCCTTCAGCCCAGAGGGAACCTGCTAACAATGTTTGGTTCGGCTCCCCATCTCCCCTAAGGGCTCTCGGCCTTCCTGAGAAGTCAGGGGGTGGTGACAACCTGTTGTGGATTAAGCAGAATGATACCAGGTGGAAGAGAGATACCAGGTGGCAAACTACATAGCAAGTTGTTTATGTGGTCCCACATGGGCAGTATATACTGGGCACATGAGCAGTGTTTTTATTACATAAGGGTATGAGAGTATAAAAGGGGAAAAGACCTTGTAATAAATGAACTCCATTTTTTCCACTATCCCCAGGAGTCCCGCCTCATCACTTCTCCACTAGGATGGTATATTTTAATCACCCCAGCATGGAGGCTCTAGAAAGCAATAGTACATTTTGTCATCCCAACTTGAGGGCTCTAGAAAGCAGGACATAACAATGATGATGATAAAAAATTTTCTGAGGAATATGTATTACATGTGTCATCTTCTCAAATAGAGATATAAATAATTTAACTTTAGTTCTCTTTGCTTTCTCATTCATCTTTATCTTTTTTATGTTTTTCTTCTATCATGTGTCTGAATGTCAAAATTTCTACTCTGCTGTGCTCTTTTCATCAGAAATGCTTGAAATTCCTCTATTTCATTAAATATCCTTTATAGAATTATTTCATTTTTATAGAGTAAGTTATTCTTGGTTTAATCCTAGCTCCTTTGCTTTCTGGAATATCCTATTCTAAGCCCTTGGCTTTTTATAATGGGAGTTACTTAATCTTGTGAGATCCTGACTTTGACTCCATAGTATTTGAATTTTTTCTGGTTACTTAGAGTATTTTCTCCTTTACCTGGTAGTTATGGATTTTGATTGTAACATTATTTGAAGTTTTCTTCGAAAACTTCTTTCAATGTTTACTTTGTCCTATGCTTCTAAGATATTGGAGTAGTTTTCTTTTACATTCCCTTGTAAAATTATGTCTTTTATGTTTTGTTCATGGCATCCAAGAATTATTGTTATTATTGTTAAATTATCTTTTCTTTATTCATTTTTTTCAGATCAGTTATTTTTCCTATGAGACATTTCATATTCCTTCTATTTTTTTTCAGTCTTTTGACTTTTTTCATTGTTTCTTGCTGTTTCATAAAATCAGTCGTTATTTATGTTCCACTTAGCCAAATCTAATTTTAAGAAGTTATTTCTTTCATGTGAGGTTTTATATTTCTTTTACCACTTGTCCAATTCTGATTTTTGAGGAATTCATTTCTGCAGTATTTTTGTACTTTTTTTTTTTTACTAAGCTATTAATTCTCTTCTCAATGTTTTTTTTATAGTTCTCATTTATTTTCCTAATTCAGTCTCAACAATTCTAGTTTTATTTTCAAAAAACAAACTGGCTCTTTAAAATTTTTTTCTTAAAAAAATCTTCTGGGAATTCTTATTGGACTTTTGTCCAATCTGTTTTTGAGGCTGTCCTTGTAGATATTTTAAAGTTATTTTTTTTTTCTATTTTTCTTTTTTTAATTTCTCTGTCACCATAGTAGCTTTTTATGATCAGATTCTTATATTATTTGCTCATTTTTCCAACATAGTTCTTGACTTTGGACTGTAAGTTAGTATTGGAATCTCTTCACCTGGGGGAGTGCATTGGGAGAAAGTAGTCTGGCCTGAGATTCTATTTTTATGTACTTCTGCTGCTTTCAAAACTCAGTGTAAGGGGGGAGGGGATTGTAGGTTTTCTGCATTTTCAAAGCAGTGGGATCTAGGGAGATAATCTGTTTCCTGCTTTTCTGATCTGTGCTCTGCAAATTCCTTAAGTGGTTTGGGTCTATTGGCTTCTGTGCAGTTGAGTTTTTAGACGGTTGCTGAAATCCATTACATTTAGTCCTCTGGGAGGTGCTTCAGGTGCAGAGCAACTGAATTGATGATTCTACCTTGATTTTGGTCTTTCTCCCTGGTTTATTTCACTGAAAGTTATATATGGGACTAAAGATTAGGATTGAGTTCTCTCTCCATTTTTGGATTTAGAGCCGCATAGCCATGTTTCTGGAACTTGTTCCTTATTCCTTACATAAGGTCTACCCCTGCTCTTTCACAACCATGATTATAATCAATCATGACCACAGTAATAACTATGATTACTCCTTTTCACACTGGAACGGTAACCTAGACCTAGCTAATGAGTAATGGAATTGCCACAAAGCAGCTGTTCTTGCACTAAGGATGTGGCATAAGTATAGGGATTTCCTGGGATCACTTTGCCCCCAAATGTTTAGTTCCTTTTCTGTCCCTGAGCACCAAGTTGCATCCTGCTGTTCCTGCTGCCTTTGTAGCCCCTTGCTGCTCTGCCACTCTGCTGCTAAGCTGTATCCCTGTTCAGCTTTCACTCCAATGTTTCCAGGCCTTTCTGTCAATTGTCTTAAGCTACTCTAGGCTGGAAAAATGACTTGCTGTGAAATTTTGGTTTCCTGATTAAAATTCAGACTAGAGTACTTTATAAGTCACTGGGGAGGGGGCTGAAAAGAAAATAAGGTAAAATATGCTAGCTTTCATTCTGCCACTTTGCCTCTATTTTCTCCTTGGTCTCTTAAAGGGGAGTTTTTCATATATATATAAAAAACCTATAATCTTAGGTTTTTCATACACACACACACACACACACACACACACATATATATATATCCAAAACCTATAATCTTAGGTTTACTTGACAACTCAGCTCTTTTCCAACAAACATTAGTTGTATGAAAGACCATCACAAATAGTGAATTGTTGGAAGATCATATATCCAAATAAAGAGATAACAAAAATCAGAGATGTCTTATACAGATTAGAATATGCCAAAGAATATAGAAGCATGAATGCACTCTTTAACTGGGAATGAGATGGGATATTAGCTCAAATTTGTAGAGAATAAGCAATCTCATAGAGAAGAATTCCATTCTAGCTATCTTTACAATTTCATGCAAGGATAGAGAAATGATGGGGCCTGCTTCCCATTTCAAAGTTTTTCTCTCTCTTTCCCCTAGAATATCTTCTTTCCATCATTCTTTGCTGAAAAATTTCTTGTTCTCTCTCAAAAACTCCTTTTTACAGTTACCCAGTGTTGGAGGCAACATTCTTTCTACCAGTCAGGAATCATAGCTCTATTTGTAAATACAGCGGCATGAAACACATCCCAGGCTTCTGTGGAAACCAGGCTGAATACCAAACTCTCAGATGATTAGTGGTAATTTATATTCTTAGAAAGTTTCCTGGTATACTTAAAAGTTATGCTTTATTCACAGGCACAATGCAAGTATTTTTCAAAGACAGAATTTGAAGTTAGGTCTTCTTTATTTCAATTCCAAGATTAGAAGATTAGCCCTCAATCCACATATTACCAGCTCCCCCACCCCCCCATCCCCATATCACACACAACCTTTCATTCTCCCCAACTCTCATCTCTTTGCCAGGCCCCAATTCCTATTCCCTCTACTTGTCACCTTTCTCCTTCATCTACTTTCTTTTGAAAAATGTCAGTTCAGGTAATAGCCTGATTCTGAGGATATGACCACCCTTATTCCAAGGAGAATATTCAGTAGGATTTACCTTGGGTGGTAGAATTACTAATTATTGCTCACATAAGTATAGTCTTCTCATAGTGTCCTCACTATCCCCACTTCAGTACTTTCAGTGATACTATCTCCTGGTTTAGAATACCTTCAGCTTTCTACTTTGACTATCTAATTCGTATCCATGTCTTCCTTATGGCTTTTTTAGGCTTTTCAAGGTCTTCCTGACCTTCTTATCTTCTAAAACACATTAATAATTACTTAGGACATATGCCCCAAAGTATACTGTATAGTTATAAATAATTGTAAAAGTAATGATCATAAACTCTTTTATGTTCATTTTAATGAATATATCAAACTATATAGTAGCTCCCACAAATATAATTTGTGTATACACATACATGTATGTGTCTAAGTACATGTATATGTGCTAGCTGCATATATATATTTACACAAACTATATGATATATGTGTATACAGATTATATCAAATTACTTATCAAGTCTTGTCGATTCTACCTCCATAATACATCTCTGATCTGTGTCCTTTTCTCCACTTACATTCATATAGTCCCCATCCTAGTTCATGACCTTACAGCTTTTTGCCTGAACAATTAAAATACTTTTCTAATTTTTTTTTCCTACCTTAAGTTTTGGCCTTTTTCCATGTATCTTTCACACAGCTGTCAGATTTTTTTTTTTTTACACAAATCTCACTATGTAACTCCTCTGTTTAAAAGGCTTCAATGACTCCCCCTTGACTCTCAGACAAAATGTAGACTGCCCTATTTGGCTTTTGAAATCCTCCAGAATCTGATTTTTTACCTTTCTAACCTTATTGAACACAATAATAACATGAACTCTTTCTGGTAAGAAAATCTGCTTACTTGTTCTTTTGTGTACATGACAGTCTATATTCCATCTTCATGTCTTTGCACAGGCTAATTCTGTGCCTTGAATATGTCCCCTTCTCACCTCTACCTCAAAGAATCCATAACTTCCTTTAAAGCTTACCTTGACTATCACTTCTTTAAGGAAATCTATCATCTTCCCCATCCCAGTTCCTAGTGCCTGCCTTCTAAGAATTACTTATTAAAGTTTTTGTATATTTAAATTTTTTGTATATATGATTTCCTTCAATAAAATCGAAGTTCCTTAGGTCAGGGAGTGGTTTTTTTTTTTGCCTTTGGATCTCTAGCATCTAGCAGATATTAAATATTTAGTAAATGATAGCTAAATAAATTGTTATTGAATATACATGTATATGTATGTATACATATATACTGGCAGTTATAATTAGATTAGATAAAAGACAGATAGATGGACAAATTAGATTAGAGTGGAAGACAGAAAGATAATTTAGACCAAAAGATTAGATACCAAACAGATGGATAGAAATCAGATCAAATATAGAGATGGATAGTTAGTTTAAACAGATGGACAAAAAAGATTAGATAGCAGAAATATAGACAGATAAATAGAAAGAAAGAAAGATAGGTAGATAGATAGATAGAAAGATAGATAGATAGATGGATGGATGGATAGACAGATAACCATGTTGTTTGGAAGGTGCTTTCCTTACAATAATTTCAGAAAATTATTTTAAGAAATGTCTCAAATTAACAGATGATTCTTTAAAAGGAAAGTGGCCAACAAGTTGCCAGTGTAGCTTCATCAAGAATAGTTCATGCCTGACTACTCTCATTTTCTTTTTTAACAGGATGACTAAACAGGTAGATTTTGTTGAAACAATGTTCATAGATTTTAGCAAGGCTTTTTAATGAAATATCTCATTCAATTTTTGTGGAGAAAATGGAGATATGGAGATCAGATCATCATTTAGCTGGGAAAATTGAGAATTGGTTGTATTGGTAGATTCTATACCAACATGGTGGGAGGTTTTTAGTAGAATACTCTAGAAATCTGCACTTAGCCTTCTGCTATTTAACACTTTTTATTAGTGATTTGGATAAATCATAGTTAGCATGCTTGTAATATTTGCAGATGAAACAAAACTGGAAGACATAATTAAGACAATGAATGGCAGTCAGGACTGCAAAGTATCTTGAAAGATTACGCAGGGGTCCTCAAACTTTTTAAATAGGAGACCAGTTCGCTGTCCCTCAGACTGTTGGAGGGCCGAACTATAGTAAAAACAAAAACTTTGTTTTGTGGGCCTTTAAATAAAGAAACTTCATAATCCTGGATGAGGGGGATAATCATCCTCCACTGCAGTATCTGGCCCGCGGACCATAGTTTGAGGACCCCTGGGTTAGAATATGGAGCTGAATTTAGTAAGATGAAATTCATTAGGGATAAATGTACAGTAGTTTTGCACATGGATAAAAAAATCAACTTTACTATTTTATACAAATAGTAGAACATGAAAAGAAGGATATGATTTAAAAAACATTACTCTAAAAAAGATCTGGGAGGTTCTTAGTGGACAAGTTCAAAATGAATCAGCATAATGATGCAGCACCCAAAAGCTAATGTGATTTTGGGCTGCGTTGAGGGGAATAGGTTGTACTTAGTCCTTAGCACTGAGATTTAAGAAGAAAATTGATAATCTGGAGAGTATTAGGCAATAAAATTGTTGGAAGGTCTTGAATTTTGTTATGTGACAAATCAGCTGAAGAAAATGTGTGTTTAGGTTGGAAAAGAGATGACTTGATTGGGAAATGATAATTGTCTTTAAGTATATTAAGGGCTGTTATTGAGAACTATTGTTTCCTCAGCTAAATTCTAAACTCTACTAGTAACTATTTCAGTGAATGCAATGAATGATTAGTTATAGAATCGATGTTTCTTTGAAGAATAAAATTGAAAAGAAATTTCAGTTCCAAGGAAAGAGGAAAAGATGGAATTACAGTACCTCAGATCTAAAAGCTATCTAAGAAATCATCTATTCCAACTTAAATTTGAACAAAAACTATATTTAAATTTCCAACAAGTGAATATCTAGGAAGAGACCTCAGAATTTGTGCTGCAATCTGCTCTTTGAAAGATTAAAACTTTTAGGAATTCAGCCATGGAAAATACTCTAGAAGACCTCTGCAGAATCCAGATTTAGGATTTCTATTTTGCTGAAAGCACTTAAGATTCCCTTGATAGCCCAAAAGATGAGTGTGGGATGAGATGAGAAGAATCCAGATGAGAAGTACTGAATTGTTGCACAGACTATTTATTAGGGAAATAAAGGACTTCAAGTACCAAAGTCCAGACTTACTTGTAAGAATTGTCCTGGATACATCCATTTTCTAGTTATAAACCTCCTTGCCATGATTTTTAAATTATGTTTATTTCCCCCATAGATATTATGTGCTTTAGTTGGCTAGTGTGCCAAATGTTAAGTTATAAATTGTCTTCTACTTAGATAATATTTCTTAGTAAGACTTAATGGGTGGGGAGAGTCAAGATGGCCAAGTGAAGCCAGGAAGCTGCTCAAGCTTTCCCAGTTTCTCTCAAAAAACCACATGAATCCAAGCTTCTGAACACAGTCTGAAGGAATGAAATCATTCTTCACTTCAAGATAAATTGAAAAAACTTCAAGAAATTTTAGTCTCACTGGATGAGTAGGGTTTTTAACCCAGTTCAGACAGACTCTGGGAAAGCCAGTGAGATGGTCATAATCACAGCAAATCAGCAACTGAGACCTCAGTCCTGGCTCAGGAGAAGAACAGATCAGTGGGACAGCCTGCAGTCCCAGTTCAGAAGACAATATCTGAGAAACCAGGCTGTTTCCTGAAAAGAACAGGCAAAGCTACTCTCTACAAACACAAGGAGCCCCTGTGCTCAAAGCCAAAGCACAGAGTTACACAGGAAGCTTAGGACAGTATCACCTTTATCCCAGAAGCAGAGCTCCACATTAAAAGTAAAAAAAAGAGAGGAAGTACCAAAATTAAAAGAAAGAAAATGAGCAAAAAACAAAAGAACCTTGACCACAGAAAGCTACTATGTTTACAGCAAAGTCCAAAATACCAACTCAGACAAGGACAAAATGGCCACAATAGAAATCTCAAAGAGTGATACAAATTAGTCTTAAGCTCAAAGAGGCTCCTTGGAAGTGCTCATAAAATACTTTAAAAGGCAAATAAAAGAGGTAAAAGAAAAAATAAGAAAAGAAATGAGAGGTATGTCAATAGCTTGGAAAAGGAAGGCAATTCTTAAAAAACACAATTGGCCAAAGGTAAAAAAAAAAAAATCCATTGAAGAAAACATCTTCAAAAGTAGAATTAACCAAATAGAAAAAGTGATACAAATGCTAACTGAAGAAAATACCTCATTAAAAACTAGAGTGGGGCAAATGGAAGCTAATGACTCTATGAGACATGAAGAATCAGTCAAACTAAAAAGAATGAAATAATGGAAGAAAATGTAAAATATCTCATTAGAAAAGCAACTGCTCTAGAAAATAGATTCAGAAAAGGCAATTTTAAAATTATTTATATACTTAAAGGCCATGACTAAAAAAAAGAGTTTGAATAGCATCTTCAAGAGATCATCAAGGAAAACTGCCCCAATATTCTAGAAACAGAGGGGGAAATACTCATTGAAATAATCTGTCAAGCATCTTTGGAAAGAGATCCCATAAGGAAAATACCAAGGAACATTGTTGCAAAACTTCACAACTACAATCATAAGAAAAAAAATACTGCAAGCTGCAAGAAAAACAAAACAAAACAAAACAAAATAAGCAATTCAAAATATCAAGGATCAACAGTCAGGATAACCCAGAATCTGGTAGATTCTATAATAAAGTTCTAGAGGGCCTGGAATACCATATTTCATAAAGGAAAGTTACAACCAAGAATTAACTACCTAGCAAGACTGAGCATTATCTTTCAAGGGAGGGGATGGATTTTCAATGAAGTAAGAGACTTTAAATCATTTCTATTGAAAAACCAGAACTAAACAGAAAATTCAATATTTAAACATAGGACTCAAGAGAAGCATAGAAATTCAGTAAACAGAGGGAAAAAAATATTATTTAAAAGGTAAACTGTTTACATCCCTAGATGGGAAAATGCTATCTGTAATTATTGAAAAATGTTATCTGTCACTGGGGCAGACAGAGGGAGCCATTACATGAACTGAGGGTGTGGTTGTGAATGGATTGTAGTGTGATATCAAGACATTTAAGGGTGGGAAAAGATATGGACTGGAAGAAGAAAGGGGAGACAAATACAAAGCTCAAGGATGAGCATGTTCTGAAGCTTGATCTCATCACTTTTGGCTCTAAGAGGGAATAATTTAATCATTCAATTGGCTGCAGAAATTTATCTAACCTTATAAAGAATTAGGAGGAGAAAGGAAAGAAAAAGAAGGCACTCAATAGAAGGGAGGGCAGAAACACTAGGGAAAAAAAGGGAAGAGAAGGAGAAAGGGGTGATAGAAGATAAGGTAGAAGGTAGGGTAGGTTTTAAAAAACTACTAAGAGAAAGGAGGAGAGGTGATAGGAGATAAGGAAAAGGGTGAGGTGGGTCCAAAAACCGACTACTAATGAGAGAATGGAAAGAGAGAGAACAGAAGTATACACCCTGGAGAAAATAGCATGGAAGGAAATACAGAACTGGTGATCATAAGTGAATGGGGTGAACTCTTCCATAAAATGGAAGAGAAAATGTGAGTAGATTAAAAAATAAAATCCTACAATATGTTATTTACAAAAAACACACTTGATACAGAGAGACACATAGAGAGTAAAAGTAAGAGACTGGAACAGAATTCAGCTGAAGTAAAAAAACAAAGCAGAGGTAGCAATTTTGATTTCAGATAAAGCAAAAATAAAAGTAGATCTAATTAAAAGAGAGAAGAAAGGGTATATGGTAAAGTATACCATAAGCAATTAAGTAGTAATGCTATTATATGGAGATGCACCAGGTGGTAGAGCATACAGCTTCTAGAGAATATATTAAACCAATTACAGGAAGAAATAGATAGCAAAACTGTATTAATGGGGACCTCAGACTTCCCGTCTCAGAATCAAACACATCTAATCACAAAAAATAAATAAATAAATAAATAAAAGAAACTAGGGAGATTAAGAGGATCCCAGAAAACCTAGATATGATATACTTCTGGAGAAAAATGAACAGAAGACAGAAGGGAATATACTGTTTTTTGGTAGTACATTGTACCTACACAAAAACTGACCATGTATTAGGACATAGAAACTTCCCAATCAAATACAGAAAGGCAAAATAGCAAATACTTCCTTTTCAGACTACAATGCAATAAAAATTATATTCAGTAAAGGGCCAGGGAAAGATAGACTAACCACCAATTAGAAATTAAATCTAATTATTTAATAAAATTGAATAATCTAATTCTAAAAAATAAGTGAGTCAAACAACAAATCACAGAAACAATTCATAATTTCATCCAAGAGAATGACAATAATGAGACAATATACCAAAACTTATGGGATGCAGTCAAAACAATTCATAGGGGAAATTTTATATCTCTAAATAGCTACATGAATAAAATAGAAAAAGAGGAGATTAATTGGTTATGTAACTACAAAAATCTAGAAAAAGAACAAATTAAAAGCCCTCAATTAAATACCAATTAGAAATCCTTAAACTCAAAGGAGAGATTAAAATTAAAACTAAGAAAACTATTAAACTTAATAAAACTTAAGAGTTAGCTTTATGCCAACAAAAATAACTTTCGTTAATTTGATTAAAAAAAGACAAGGAAAACAAATCACCATCATCAAAAATGAAAAGGGTGAACTTACCACCAATGAAAAAGAAATTATAGCAATAATTAGGAGCTATTTTGTCCAACTGTACGGCAGCAAATCTGACAATCTAAATGAAATGGATGAATATTTACAAAAGTATAAATTGCCCAGATTCATAGAAGAGGAAATAAATTATTTAAATAGTCCCATTTTAGAAAAAGAATTTGAACAAGTCATTAATTAACTGCCTAAGAAAAAAATCTCTAGGGCCAGGTGGATTCACAAATGAATCCTACAAACACTTAAAAGAACAATTAATTCCAATACTATGTAAACTATTTGGGAAAAAAGTAAATAAAGAAGGGATCCTGCCAAATTCCTTCTATGACACAAATATGGTAGTGATATCTAAACCAGGAAGAACCAAAACAGAGAAAGAAAATTATAGACCATTCTCCCTAATGAATATTGATGCAAAAATTTTAAATAAAACATTAGCAAAGAGATTACAGCAATTTATCATCAGGATAATACCCTATGACCAATATATCAGGATTGCAGGGCTGGTTCAATATCAGGAAAATTATTATAATGAACCATATCAAAGGAAAACTAACAGAAATCATATGATAATCTTAATAGATGCAGAAAAAGTTTTTGACAAAATATAGGACCCATTCTTATTAAAAACACTAGAGAGCATAGGGATAAAAGGAGCTTTCCTTAAAATAATAAGTATCTATCTAAAATTAACACAAGCATTATTTATAATGGAGAGAAGCTGGATTCATTCTCAATAAGATTGGGTTGAAACAAGGATGCCCATCATCACCACTATTATTCAACATTGTTCTAGAAATGTTGGCTTTAGCAATAAGAAAAGAAAAAGAATTAAAGGAATTAGAATAGGCAATTAGGAAATAAAACTATTACTCTTTGCAGATAAGATGGTATACTTAGAGAATCCTAGAAAATCATCCAAAAACTTACTGGAAACAATTAAAACTTTAGCAAAATTGCAAGATATAAAATAAGCTCACACAAATCATTAGCATTTCTATATATTACTGACAAAGCCCATTAGCAAGAGATAGAAAGAGAAATTCCATTTAAAAAGACAAAATACAATTTTTTGTGTGTCTACCTGCCAAGACAAACCCAAGAAATCTGTGAACACAGTAACAAAAGACATCTCACACAAAAAATTCAGATCTAAAAAACTGGAAAAAAAACCAAATTCTCATGTGTAGGCTGAGCTAATAGAATAAAAATGACAATTCAGCCTAAATTGGTCTACTTGTTCAGTGCCATACCAATCAAACTGTCAAAACATTATTTTCTAGAACTAGAAAAAAATAACAAAAATTCAGTGGAAGAACAAAAGGTCAAGAATATCAAGGGAATTAATGAGAAAAAATACAAAGGATATTATCTTAGCAGTACCAAACCTAAAACTATATTATAAAGTAGCAGTCATCAAAGCCATTTGGTACTGGCTTAGAAATAGAGTGGTGGATCAGTGGAATAGATTAGATACACATAACTCAATAATCAAGGCCTATAGTGATCTAGTATTTGATAAACCCCAAAACTCAAGGTTCTGGAATAAGAACTCACTGTTTGACTAAAATTGATGGGAAAACTGGAAAGTAATATGTCAGAACCTTAGCATAGACCTACATCTCACATCCCATATCAAAATAAGGTCGAAATAGGTACATGATTTGTGCAAAACTGTTGATACCATAAACAATTTAGGAGAACAAGGATAATTTACCTATCAGATATTTGGAAAAGAAAGGAATTTAGGCACCAAAGAAGAGCTAGAGAATGTTATGAAAGGCAAAATGAGCAACTTTTATTACATTAAATTAAAAAGCTTTTGCACAAACAAAACCAATAAAAACAAGATTAAAAAGGAAATACAAAACTAGGAAAAAAAAAAAACTTTACAGCGGGTATTTCTGATTAAGATCTCATTTTTAGATGGCAGAGAGGACACCCACATCTACTTAATCTCTGTCTTTGCTTTCAGAATTTATCTCATGACAAGGCCTTGGAATTAGTGCTTGACTGAAAAAAAAACCCCAAAATAATTACCAACAGAAGACATCTTTGAAATTTGCCAGAAAAGTCTGTTTTTGCTAGAGGATGGGGATGGTTAGATTGGGTGCAGACTGAAGACAGGCAGACAGCGAGAGCACAGCAGGCAGTGAGAGTACAGAGCTGACTGAGGTGGGGTGATCTCAGCAGTTTCCGTGGGGAGATCTTTTTCCATCATGTGGCTACTTTGCCTTGGCAGAAAATCAGTAGATCATCAGAGGAGCTGTAAACACAGGAAGTAAAGAGTATAACCTAGAAAAGCGGGACCTGGCCACACCCACCAGGAGTGACTCAGCATGCTCTCAAAATCTCAGTCTTAGAGCATAGATGCAGTGCAGTCATTGTGTCCTCCTACTGCCTCACTGCTGCCTCCTGCAGTCTGTAGAGGAAGCTCAATAATACCATCTCCTCCCGCCCCCTCCTCCCCCCCAAAAAAAGCAGACTACATTTGCTTTTTTGCTCATTTGTCTTCTTTGACAAATGAGCAAAAAATTAAAACTGATTCTAACTATTGATAGCTTTTATATGGATAGAGAGCAAACTTTAAACCTTGAGGAGACTAAAAACAGACTGTCTCCAGATGAATCCCCAAAGGGGGATATGATCTGATCCTCAACACACAAGACTCTCATAGAAGAAATTAAAGAGGCTCTCACAAGAGAGCTGGAAGAAAAATGGGAAAAGGAAAGGGAAGCTTGGCAAGAGAGTCTGTATAAGTCATCCCACTTATTTAAAGATAGAGTGGACAAAGAAATCAAATTCTTGAAAAACAGAATTAGTGAATAGAAAAAGAAAATAACTCTCTAAAAAATAAAATTGGTGAAATGGAAAAATATTCCATAGAACAAAATAACTCACTTAAAAACTCAATTGCACAATTAAAAAAAGATATAAAAAAAGTGAGTGAAGAAAATAATTCATTGAAAATAAGAATTGAACAAATGGAATTGAATGCCTTGAGGAGACACCAAGAATCAGTCAAACAAACACACACACACACAAAAAAAATAAACAATTTAAAAAATGTCAAGTACCCTGTTGGGAAAACTATAGACCTGGAAAATGGAAAGAAAATCTGAGAATTATTGGACTCCCTGAAAAATATGATGGAAAAAAGAGCCTGGACACTATTTTTCAGGAAATTATCAAAGAGAACTGCCCAGATGTTATAGAAACAGAAGGTAAAATAGACATTGAAAGAATTCATTGATTACCTACTGAAAGGGACCCTAAAATCAAAACTCTAAGAAATATAGTGCCTACATTCCAGAACTATCAAACCAAGGAAAAAATATTATAAGCTGCTAGAAAAAAATCAATTCAAATATAGAGGAGCCACAATAAGGACTACCCAGGATCTAGCAGCATCTACATTAAAGGATTGAAGGGCCTGGAATCTGATATTCTGAAAGGTAAAGAACTTGGTATGTGGCCAAAAATAACTTACCCAGCTAAAATGAGCATTTTTTTTTTCCAGGGAAGAAGATGGACATTCAACAAAATAAGTGAATTTTATCTATTTCTGATGAAAAGACTGGAACTAAACAAAAAGTTTGATCTCCAAATGTAGAACTCAAGAGAAATCTAAAAAGGTAAAAAGAATTCTTGGGAAACTATATTTCTGCTGTAAAGATATATAAAGAGTACATGTATAATTTGTTCTAGAAACTAGAGGTGAAAAGGAAATTGAACCAGAAAAAGGATTTCTTATCAGAATTGGCTTAAAGAGAAAAATATTAGACATTTTAGATTTATGGTGAAACTTTTTCCACCTCATTGAAAAGTGGGAGGGGAAAAGTTAAAAGGGAAGGAATAAACTAAGTGGAAGGAAATACAGAAATTGTGAGGAAAAGGCATAAGATAGGGGGAGGAATTCTAAGGTGAGGGGAGGAATACTAAAAAGAGAGGGCTGTGAGAAGCAAGTGGTGCTCACAAGTTTAATACTGGGGAGGAGAGTAAGGGGGAAGGAAAGGAGAAAAGCATAAGCAGGAGTTAACAAGATGGCAGATAATACAGAATTGGTAATTTTAACCATAAATGTGAATGGGGTAAACTCCCACATAAAGAGGAAGCAGTTAGCAAACTGGATTAAAAGCTAGAATCCTACAATATGCTGTTTACAGAAAACACACTTGAAGCCGGGCGATACATACAGAGGAAAGGTAAAAGGCTGGAGCAGAATCTACTATGCTTCAGGTGAAACCAAAAAAGCAGGGGTAGCCATCCTTATCTCAGATCAAGCAAAAGCAAAAATTGATCTAATCAAAAGAGATAAGGAAGGGCACTATATCTTGCTAAAGGGTAGCATATATAATGAAGCAATATCAATACTAAATATATATACATCAAATGGTGTAGCATCTAAATTCTTAAAAGACAAACTAAGAGAGCTGCAAGAAGAAATAGCAAAACTATAACAGTGGGAGATCTCAACCTTGTACTCTCAAAATTAGATAAATCGAACCACAAAATAAATAAGAAAGAAGTCAAAGAGGTAAATAGAATACTAGAAAAGGTAGATATGGTAGATCTTTGGAGAAAACTAAATGGAGACAGAAAGGAGTACACTTTCTTCTCAGCAGTTCATGGAATCTATTCAAAAACTGACCATATATTAGGACATAAAAACCTCAACTTCAAATGCAGTAAGGCAGAAATAGTAAATACATCCTTTTCAGACCACGATGCAATGAAAATTACATTAAATAAAAAACAGGGGAAAATAGACCAAAAATAATTGGAAACTAAATAATCTCATACTAAAGAATGATTGGATGAAACAGCAAATCATAGACATAATTAATAACTTCACCCAAAAAAATGACAATAATGCAACATCATACCAAAATGTGTGGGATGCAGCCAAAGCAGTAATAAGGAGAAATTTTATATCTTTAGAGGCCTACTTGCATAAAATAGAGAAAGAGAAGGTCAACGAATTGGGCTTGCAACTAAAAATGCTAAAAAAGGAACAAATTAAAAACCCCCAGTCAAACACTAAACTTGAAAGTCTAAAAATAAAAGGAGAGATCAATAAAATTGAAAGTAAAAAAAAACTATTGAGTTAATTAATACAAGTAAGAGTTGGTTCTATGAAAAAACCAACAAAATAGATAAACCCATAATAAATCTGATTTAAAAAAAGGAAAGAGGAAAATCAAATTGTTAGTCTTAAAAATGAAAAGAGAGAGCTAATGAAGAGGAAATTAGAGCAATAATTAGGAGTTACTTTGCCCAATTTTATGCCAATAAATTTGATAACTTAAATGAAATGGAAGAATACCTTAAAAAATACAGCTTGCCCAGATTAACAGAGGAAGAATTCGTTAAATAATCCCATCTTAGAAAAAGAAATAGAAAAAGCTATTAATCAACTCCCTAAGAAAAAATCCCCGGAACCAGATGGATTTACATGTGAATTCTATGAAACATTTAAAGAACAATTAACTCCAATGGTATATAAACTATTTGAAAAAAATAGGGATTGAAGGAGTCCTACCAAATTGCTTTTATGACACAGACATGGTACTGATGCCTAAACCAGGTAGGTTGAAAACAGAGAAAGAAAATTATAGATCAATCTCCCTAATGAATATTGATGCTAAAATCTTAAATAAAATATTAGCAAAAAGATTACAGAAAATCATCCCCAGGATAATACACTATAACCAAGTAGGATTTATATCAGGAATGCAGGGCTGATTCAATATTAGGAAAACTATTAGCATAATTGACTATATCAATAACCAAATTAACAAAAACCATATGATCATCTCAATAGATGCAGAAAAAGTATCTGATAAAATCCAACATTCATTCCTAATAAAAACACTTGAGAGTATAGGAATAAATGGACTTTTCCTTAAAATAATCAGGAACATATACTTAAAACTGTCACTAAGCATCATATTTAATGGGGATAAACTGGAATCTTTCCCAGTAGATCAGGAGTGAAACAAGGTTGCCCACTATCACCATCATTATTCAATATTGTATTAGAAACATTAGCCTTGGCAATAAGAGTTGAGAAAGAGATTAAAGGAATTAAAATAGGTAATGAAGAAACCAAATTATCACTCTTTGCAGATGATATGATGCTATACTCAGAGAACCCCAGAGATTCTACTACAAGCTATTAGAAATAATTCACAACTTTAGCAAAGTTGCAGGATACAAAATAAATCCCCATAAATCCTCAGCATTTTTACACATCACCAACAAAATCCAACAGCAAGAGATACAAAGAGAAATACCATTCAAAATAACTGTCAATAGCATAAACCATTTGGGAATCTATCTACCAAAAGAAAGTCAGAAATTATATGAGCAAAATTACAGAACACTTTCCACACAAATAAAGTCAGATTTAAATAATTGGAAAAAATATTAAGTGCTCTTGGATAGGCTGATTGAATATAATAAAGATGACAATACTCCCTAAACTAATCTATTTATTTAGCGCCATATCAATCAGACTCCCAAGAAACCATTTTAATAACCTAGAAAAAATAACAACAAAATTCAGATGGAAGAACAAAAGGTTGAGAATTTCAAAGGAATTAATGAAAAAAAAATCAAATGAGAGTGACCTAGCTGTACCTAAAACTATATTATAAAGCAGTGGTCACCAAAACTATTTGATATTGGCTAAGAAATAGACTAGTTGATCTGTGGAATAGGTTAGGTTCACAGGACAAAATAGTCAATAACTATAGCAATCAAGTGTTTGACAAACCCAAAGATCCCAGCTTTTGGATAAGAATTCATTATTGACAAAAACTCCTGGAAAAACTGGAAATTAGTATGACAGAAATTAGGCATGGACCTATACTTAACACAGTACACCAAGATAAGATCAAAATGGCTCTATGATTTAAGCATAAAGAATGAGATCATAAATAAATTAGAGGAACATAGGATAGTTTATCTCTCAGATTTGTGGAGGAGGAAGAAATTTGTGACCAAAGAAGAACTAGAGATCATTATTGATCACAAAATGGAAAATTTTGATTATATCAAATTAAAAAGCTTTTGTACATACAAAACTAATGCAAACAAGATTAGAAGGGAAGCAACAAACTGGGAAAACACCTTCACAGTTAAAGGTTCTGATAAAGGCCTCATTTCCAAAATATATAGAGAACTGACTCTAATTTATAAGAAACCAAGCCATTCTCCAATTGACAAATGGTCAAAGGATATGAACAGACAATTTTCAGATGATGAAATTGAAACGATTTCCACTCATATGAGTGTTCCAAATCACTGTTGATCAGAGAAATGCAAATTAAGGCAACTCTGAAGCACCACTACATACCTGTCAGATTGGCTAAGATGACAGGAAAAAATAATGATGAGTGTTGGAGGAGAGTTGGAGGAAAACTGGGACACTGATGTATTGTTGGTGGAGTTGTGAATGAATCCAATATTCTGGAGAGCAATTTGGAATTATGCTGAAAAAGTTATCAAGTTGTGCATACCTTTTGATCCAGCACTGTTACTACTGGGCTTATAACCCAAAGAGATACTAAAGAAGGGAAAGGGACCTGCATGTGCTAAAATGATTGTGGCAGCCCTGTTTGTAGTTAGAAACTGGAAAATGAGTGAATGCCCATCAATTAGAGAATGATTGGGTAAATTGTGGTATATCAATGTTATGAAATATTATTGTTCTGTAAGAAATGACCAGCAGAATGATTTCAGAAAGGCTTGGAAAGACTTACATGAACTGATGCTGAGTGAAATGAGCAGAACCAGGAGATCATTATATATTTCAACAACAATACTGTATGATGATGTATTCTGATAGAAGTGGATATCTTCAAGAAAGAGAAGATCTAATTCAGTTCCAGTTGATCAGTTATGGACAGAATCAGCTATACCCAGAGAAGGAACACTGGGAAATGAGTGTAAACTGTTGGCATTTTTGTTTTTCTTCCTTGGTCATTTTTACCTTCTGAATCCAATTCTTCCTGTGCAACAAGAGAACTTTACAGTTCTGCATACATATATTGTATCTAGGATATACTATGACATATTTAACATGGATAAGACTGCCTGCCATCTAGGGGAGGGAGTAGAAGGAGGGAAGGGAAAAATTGGAACAGAAGTGAGTACAAGGGATAATGTAAATAATTACCCATGCATGTGTACTGTTATTAAAAAGTTCTAATAAAAAAGGTAAACAATAGAACAACAACAACAAAAAAAAGAATCTTATATCCGACATTTGCTGCTGGATTCTTGGAGACCATAGTCTCATTCAGTTCTGGGACTAAACCATGGATCCATTTAGTCCCAGTAAATCTCTCCCTTTCAAATAAATATTAAATTGTTCTCTTAAAAAAGATCTCATTTCTAAAATACAAAAGAACTGTGTTAAATTTATAACAATATAAGTCATTTCCCAATTGATAAATAGTCAAATGATATGAACAGATAATTTTCAGTTGATGAAATTAAAACCATATATATATATATACATATGAAAATGAAAATGCTCTACATCACTATTGATTAGAGAAATGTAAATTAAAACAACTTTGAGATACCACCTTACACTTTTCAGATTGGCTAAGATGACAGGAAAAGATAATGTTAAATGTTGGAGGGGATGTGAGAAAACTTGGATACTAATGCATTGTTGGTGGAGTTGTGAAATCATCCAACCATTCTGGAGAGCAATCTGGAACTATGCCCATAGGTATTTAAAACAGTTGATATCTTTTGACCCAGCAGTGCCACTTTTTATTAAAGCTTTTTATTTACAAAACATGTATGAATACTTTTTCAACATTGACCCTTGCAAAACCTTCTGTTCCAAATTATACCCCCTTCCTCCCACCTCCTTCCCTATATAGCAGGTAGTCCAATACACATTAAATATGTTAAAATATATGTTAAATCCATTATATGTATATGTATAATTATCTTGCTGCACAAGAAAAATTGTATCAAGAAGGAAAAAAAAAACTGAGAAAGACAACAAAAATGCAAGCAAACAACAACAGAAAGAGTGAGAATGCCATGTTGTGATCCATACAGTTTCCACAGTCTTCTCTCTGGGTGTAGATGGTTCTCTTCATCACTGAATAATTGGAACTGGTAATCATCTCATTGTTGAAGAGAGCCACATCCATCAGAATTGATCATCATATAGTCTTCTTGTTGTCGAGTATGATGATCTCCTGGTTCTGCTCATTTCACTTCGCATCAGTTCATGTAAGTATCTCCAGACCTCTCTGAAATCATCTTGCTGGTCATTTCTTAGAGAACAATAATATTCCATAACTTTCATATGCCATAATTTATTCAGTCATTCTCCAATTGATGGGCATCTACTCAGTTTCCATTTTCTTGCCACTACAAAAAGGGCTGCTACAAACATTTTTGCACATGTGGGTCTCTTTCTCTCCTTTAAAATTTCTTTGGGATATAAGCCCAATAGAAACACTTCTGGGCCAAAGGATATGCATAATTCCAAACTGCTCTCCAGAATGGTTGGATCTGTTCACAGTTCCACCAACAATGTATCAGTATCCCAGTTTTCCTACAACCTCCAAGGAAATCTTAAAAGAGAGAAAAGGGACCACTTGTGCAAAAATGTTTGCAGAAGCTCTTTTTGTGGTAGCAAACTATTGGAAAATGAGCAGATGCTCATCAATTGGGTAGTGGCTGAATAAACTGTGGTATGTGAAAGTAATGAAATGTTATTGTTCTATAAAAATGATGAATGAGCTGATTTTTAGAAAGTCCTGGAAAAATTTACATCTGATTCTGAGTGAAATAAGTATAACAAGAAATACATTGTACACAATAATAGCAAGAATGTGTGATGACCAACTATGAAAAACTTGGTTCTTCTCAGTGTTCCAATGCAATTATAATAAATTTTGGATGGAAAATATCATCTACATTCAGGAAAAGAACTATGGAGATTGAATGTAAATCAACAAATGCTATGTTCACTTCTTTTTTCTTCTTTTTAAATCTCTCATGATTTTTTTCCTTTTGTTCTGATTTTTCTCTCCCCAAAGATTCATAAAACAATGTGTATTAAAATAAATTAATCAAAAAAAAATAAAGGGTTAATGGAAAAAATAACATATTTTAAGTGGAAAGAAACAATTAATGGTATTATTTTAACTAATTTGTTTAATGGAAAGCAAATCCTTGAGCCTCAGGAATTATGGTATCAATTGGATGAGGAATATAGTTCTTTTTCACTAGGCTTATTGTTAAGATTCTGAGAAAATGAATTGTGGAAATTTAGTCACCCCATTTTGTCAATGCAAAGATAGTTTAGATGAGTAAGTTATCCCAAAAAAAGAAAAAAAAGAGAGGAGGTCTGTAGCAAGCTTTGTGCTATGCTGAAATCAAATGTAAATCTGACTCTTTACAACTTTTATACTTTTCTCTTAGATTTTCTCTTCGAGGATAAGGAAAATATGTCTCATCCTTTTTTTCATAGGATACTTTTCAACTACTTGAAGCTATCATATCTTCCCTATTTTTTTTCTTTTCCGGGGTAAATATCACTATTCCTCCCATTTCTTTTAAAGCAGTCGTCAGGGTCTCACAACTAGTAAGTATCCAAGGGCATATTTGAATCCAAGTTCTGCTGACTTCAGGACTGGTGCTCATCACCAGTTCCTTTAAACAGTTATTAAATGACATGATATCTAGTTAATCAATCAATAAAGCAACCATTTTTAAGCACTTATGAAATTCCAGGCACTGGTTTAGATTCTGCAAATACCAAGAGAAAAAAGAAAATCTTGACCTTCATGTAACTTACATTCTAATAAGGGAGACAATGTATACATAGAAAAGCATATAAAAATATAAAGAATAACTACAAGATAATTGTACTTTCATTGAATTAGTAGTTTGGATATGCTCCTGTTTGTCAATTTCCTTCCTCATACAGGATACATTACACTAAAGTCATAAGTAGGATAAATCAACCAAGGCTCTGAAACGTGGCACTGAAATTGTAAGAGCACTGACAGCACCTCACATAACTGAACTTAGCAATATTAGCAAGAATAATTAGCTAAATAGAAAGTTAAGCAGTCCATGTGCTTCTTCTTCTTCCTAAGCAACCATTGGTGAACTCCTCCCTGGTTCTCTCCACCCTATTATTCCAACCAGTATGAGTTCCCTGTTACCTCTTCTCCTTATTTTTACCCAGTCAATATGAATTGTGCAATCTTGTGGTTTTCTTGTGTATTTCTCTTGTTCATGTTAAGTAGTTAGACTTTTACCAGGACAGAAGAAGTCTCCGTTAGATTTTTTACTGAACATTTGTAGGTTTATTCTAATCAATGCCTATGATATTATTATTGAAGTATTAAAAAACTGAGTTGGTGTTTCTGGGCCTGGTATTTGAGTGATATTTTTGGAGAAGCAGAGGAGGAACAACACCTGTGATAATTATGGGGATGGAAAAAACAGTAGGATAAAATGCACATAACATGAAGAGTTATATCCAGAGGGAAGGCTAAGTTCGGGCTACATGTGGGCAGCAAGCTCACTCACCATTGCTTTTTGTTGTGGTCAAGTTTCTGTTAATGTGTCACCTAACCCTGGTGAATATGAAGGAGATAGCAGTAGAGTCTATCCCCAGTGTAACATTAATACTTTTAGGATTTGGTCGTTAAAATAGTCCTGGATTAATTATAATACGGCCCATATCTTTCTATTTTGTCCAAAAGAATATCATGAAGCATTATTTAGACAGAATATGTATGTATATATACTAGAGAAATTTCATACACACACACACACACTATAATATATATAATTATAGTGTGTGTGTGTGTGTGTGTGTATGAAATTTCCCTAATTTACTACTCTAGTATGCCTGACATACAAAGGAAATTAAATTAGTCTGGCACAATCTATTATTGATTAATCTTTTGGGCTTTCAGAGTTCACCTTTCTACAAAACTCACAAACTATCCATTAAACAAAATGTTCCAGAATTTTGTCAGAAGTCATTTTTTTGGTTCCCTCGTCAATGGCTCTATGATGAGTTATTCATAGAGAAGATATTGTATGTCTTTTAATTGACTAATTGTAAGAATAAAAAATGTAAAACATTTGGTTCCAAGCAACACATTAAAAATGGGAAATTTACCCATATTTTGGAGAAAAGGCTATTTCCCCCTTCTTTGATCTTGTCACAGTTCTTGTTAGTGCTATCCAACTATTAACACTAATTTTTTTGTGAGCAGACACCAGAGAAATGTTATGGAGTAACTGGTCTACTTTTCTTTAGTGTCTTTCTCACCAACCTTTTATTTCTTCTTTCCTTTATGTGATTCCTTACACCTATGTTAAGTTCTCCTTCTGCCCATTTTGTGTATATATATATATATATATATATATATATATATATATATATAAAATCTACTTTCTCTCTTTCTTAACCATTGTTCTATACTCAGGAATTTTCTTGTCTTTGAATTCCCTCAAACCATCCTATGTTGCAGTCCTGTGTTACATTTTGAAATCGAAATATCAATCCTAGCAATCTGTCAATATTATACGCTTATGATGGCTAATATTCAACAAGGAATAAGGGGAAATGAATAAGTGTTTATATAGCACTCATTATATAGCCAGACACTTTGTTAAGTGATTTTTTTTACATATATCATTTCATTTGATCCTCATAACAACCCTATGAGGTAAGTTGTTTTTTATATTTTACATTTTACATTTGAGGAAATTGAGGTAAAGGTGAAATGACTTATTCACAGCTATATGGTTAGTAAGTTTTTGAAGCCAGCTTTGAATCCAAATCTTCTAGATTCTAGGCCCAGAATTTTATCCACTGCACTACCAGAAGCTTCTGTTAGGGTTTTAATGATAACTTAAACTAATTAAGGACCCCCAATATGTCTTTAAATAAAGTAAGTGTTCCTTAATTTAATGGTTCAACAGAGATGGTATGAATTTAGTAATCAGAAAAGGTTGATGGTAAATACATATTCATCTAAAAAAACAGTCATAGACTCATAGGATGTTATAATTTAAAGGACCTTTGAAATATACATGTAATGTTAGATAGCATTTCAAAAACTAACCTCTCTCTCTCTTTTTTTTTTTTTTTTTTGCCTTCCCTACTTTTATAATTAAAGGAACTGAGTCATTTTTATTGCAATGTATAGTCACCCCACTAACATTGTTCAGTGAAGATCTTAGCTTTTTTTCAACCCCCAATCCTTAAGGAGTTAATTATGGGAATCCTGTTAGTTGTGTTCCCATATGGCCTTGAACAATAATTAATCAAGAAAGTACAAAATAATTAAAATATTTCTTGTGAAAATTTGTACAAGTATATTAGTCACTGAACTTCTTGACTTCAGTTCAAAGATGGTACTAATACAGTCAATCTGTGATTCTTTATAATTTTGGCAAAAAGTGAAGAGGGTTTCTTTTCTGTTTATTTCAATAGATCTTTCAGTTAAAAAAAATCTAACTCAGTTTTCTCCAAAGATCCTTGAAATGTAATGCATAAAATAGAGTCACACCCAAATGATTAAATCTAAAGTAAAGAGAAGGGAGCTAATAGGTGAAATGCAAGAGTTTGAAGATTGAACTTTTCCCCTATTTTCTTCCCACCCCAATCTGTTTGTTTCTAAGGAGTGGAACTAATTTTCATGTTTACTTCAGGCACCCTTTTTCATGTTCATCATTTTTTTTGCTCCCTCATCAATCATTGTCAATTTGAAAAAGTGTAATACTTAGGGTCATTTATCCAGACCTATTGAAGTCTAAAATTATGCTGTTTCAGTCAAATATATGTGAATAAAGACTGTCATTTATGATTAATGATATGTGACATGAGCATCTTACAGAATCATCTCTGCTATCCAAGCTTTACAGAAAGATGAGCATGTAAGGTCTTCCCTTAATGTCTGCTTTTACCTTTAAGTACCCTGGAAGACCTGATTTCTTTTCAGTAAAATCAGTGGAGATACTTCATGATTCTAGTGATAATTATAACTCAAGCTTTGAATTTTTTGGCTAGATGTCCTTTTCATGTTGAAAATTTTCTTCTGATGGATGGTTTACCCAGTTTTTGATGATGCTATTTTATGATTTTAGTTGCCAAAAGTGCCTGCCCTATTATTGGAAAAAATATTCTGTGTAAGACACTAATCATTCTCAGCCTATGCAAAAAAGTGTAGAACATGCCAAGTCTTCATCAATTACTCTTTCCATGATTCATTAACTCCCTTCCTGGAGCATAAAACTCCATTTCAATGTATTCATAAAAGGAAAAGCTTTAGAAAGGAAACTTTGGATTGAGATGGGGGTGGGCTGAGGGAATAGAAGTAGTCTAAACCTATAAGAGTAGTAAAGGAAGCAGCCTGTAAGAAAGAGGAACTTTGTTGACACTGAGGATTGCATTCATGTTTCCCTACAAGCATCAACCCAATGCCAAACGTTATCCATTCTTAAACTGTGTCTAAAATTATCACCCTGATTTACTTATTCCCAGCAGAAGGCAAGGCCTATACTCTCATAGTGCTCTGGGTGGTCTTCTCTAGTAAATAGAATCATAAAAAAGTACTCAGCCACAATGGAATCAGTACCTCAAGGGTATGAGCCATATGCTTGACCAGGGGCAGAGGTCTATTCAGGCTTCATCTTCCACATGGCAGAAAAATGGACCTGTGATTTGATGGATATAGGTTCTGTCTCCAGGGATACCAGTCACAGCCCAGCAGTGGCTTCCTGTCCTTATCCTCCTATAAATCTTCCACAGGATTCTGCACAATCCATTGGTCACTTTCCTTTATTTAAATCCTTCCTTTGACATTGTATGGCTACTTAGCAAGCACTACAAGTTTTTCCTTTATTCTAATATCCTAATAGCCCATGTGCTTTTCCAAGCCCACATTTTCATGATGGTGTCCTTTATCTTACTCCTCTCATGCAATTTTTCATTGCATGAGATCTGGCTCACCCTGAAACAGTATCCTTCTTTTGCCCTGTGGATGCTTTTCAATATTTATCTTTCAGAAACAAATCAATTAATGTACTATCAATAAGCATCCACTTAGCACTCACTGTATGCCAAGTACTGTGCTTAATGTATATTAGATACTGTGCTAACTATTGAGCATGCAAAGAGACACAAGTCCCTTTCCTCAAGGAGTTTACAACTTATTGGGGGAGGTAACATGCAAACAAATATATATATATATAAAACTATATTCAATATTAAATAGGAAATAATTAATAGAAGAAAAACATTAAGACATTAGAATTAAAAGGATTTGGGAAGGCTTCCTCTAGGAAGCAGGTAGATGGCACAGTGGATAGGATATCCTCCCTGAAGTCAGGAGGACCTGAGTTCAAATCCAGCCTCAGATACTTAATAATTCCTAGCTGTGTGATCCTGGGCACTTCACTTAACCCCAATTGCCTCAGCAAAGAAAAAAGATTTTGGTCTCATACCTAGTTTCTATTATATTGTTTTCAAGTTTTCCCAGAAGTTTTTGTCAAATTGTGAGTCCTATTCCCCAAAGGTTGGACTATCCAAAAGGATGGGGAGTTTTTGGATTTATCAAACAATAGATTATTATGGTGACTTACTACTATGTCTTATGTCCTTAATCTATTCCACTGGTACACCTCTTTGGTTCTTAGCTAGTACCAGATAGTTTTGATGATTTCCATTTTATAATGTCATTTGAAATCTGGTATAATTAAGCCATCTTCCATTGCATTTTTTTTCTCCAATTCCCTTGATAGTCTTGACTTTTTGTTCATCCAGATGAATTTCATTATAATTTTTTCTGGTTCTATAAAATAACTTTTGGCAGTTTGCTTGGTATTGTATCAAGTAAATTAATTTAGACAGGATTGTCATTTTTATTAAATTGGCTTGGCCTACCCCTGGGCAATTAATACTTTTCTAATTGTTTAGATCTCTCTTTATTTGAGTGAAAAAATGTTTTATAACTGTGTTCATATAGTTCCCAGGTTTGTCTTAGCAGCTATATTCTGGAGTATTTTATATTGCTTACAATTATTTTAAATGGATTTTTTTCTTTCTATCTCTGCTGCAAGTTGCTAATTATTTCAACTGTTTTTTTTATTTGATTCTCTAGATATGCTATCATATCATCTGCCAAGAATGATAATTTCATTTCTTTATTGCCTGTTCTAATTCTTTCAATTTCTTTTTTATCTCTTATTGCTATAGTTAATATTTTTAGTGCAATATTGAATAACAGTATTGATAATGGGCATTCTTGTTTTATCTCTGCTCTTACTGGGTAGGCTTCTAGCTTTCCCAATTATAGATAATGCTTGCTGATCATTTTAGATAGATATTATTTATCATTTTAGTGAAAGCTGCATTTATTCCATGCTCTTTGATGTTTTTCTAATAGGAAAGGGTTAAAAGCATTTTCTACATCTCTTGAAATAATTATGATTTATTTTTGTTTTGTTGCTGAGGTGTTTAGTTATGCTGAGAATTTTCCTATTAAATCCTGCATTGGTATAAATTCCATCTGGTCATAATTATGATTCTTAGGATAAATTACTGTAATCTCTTTGCATTAAGATTCATTAGGGAAATTAATTGATAATTTTCTTTCTCTGTGTTAGCTCTTTCTTCCTGTTTTACTATTATATTATATTTGTATCATAAAAGGAATTTGGTAAACTAATTTCTTAACTGTTTTTCCAAATAGTTTATATAGTATTGGAATTAATTATTTTTTAAATGTTTGGTAGATTGACTTATGAATCCACCTGAGCCTGGGCTTTTCTTTTCCTTGGGGAATTCTTTGATGGCTTGTTCAAATTCTTTTTCTAAGATGGGGTTATTTAAATATTCTATTTACTCTTGTGCTATTCTTGACAATTTATGTTTTTGCAAATATTCACTGATTTTGTGTAGATTATCAAAGGTAGTGGCATATAATTTGGCAAAAGAGCTTCTAATAGTTGCTTTGATTTTTTTCTTCCTTGGTGGTGAATTCACTCTTCATTTTTGATACTGATAATTTCCCTTCATTCTTTCCTAAATAAAATTAATCAATTGTTAGTTGTTTTTTATTCCATAAAACAGCTTCTATTTTTTATTTATTTGCACAATAGTTTTCTTCTTTTTAGTTTTATTACTCTCTTTTTTAATTTTCAGGATTTCCAAGTTGGGGGTTAATTGAGGATTCAAAATGGTTCCCCCCCATTTTTTTTTAAATTATATGTCCAGTTCATCAATTTGTTCTTTCTGCATTTTATTGATGTAGGAATATGGAGATATTAATTTTCTGCTAAGTGCTACTTTGGCTGCATCCCATAAATTTTGGTATGCTGTCTCATTTTCATTCTCTTTAATGAAATTATTGATTGCTTTGATGATTTGATCTTTGATTCACTTATTCTCTAAATTTAGATTATTTAGTTTATAATTAATTTTTAATCTTCCTTTCCATTGCTCTTCCTTGAATGTATTTTATTTATTTCATTTCATTTTATTTATTTATTTAAAAGGACGCTTTTAATATTTCTGTCTTTCTACATTTGATTTTGAGGTTTCAATGCCTTATTACACAGTCAATTTTTGTGTAGGTACTATGTACTACTGAAAAAAAAGGATTATTCCTTTTGACTGGAAAATTGTCTTACCCTATCTTTTTGCTAGTTCTGTCACTCCAGAATTTGTTGTGAGGTATTATGTTTTGGCTGTTTGCAGATAAATTTGGGAAAATTCAGGCAATGTTTGGCCTCATTTTGCTATCTTGGATCCTGAAGGTCTACAATATATATAATTGTAATAGAATTTGTTTTTATTTCTTTCTTAATGGATGGAAGAGGAGGAAATGGAAGAGAGAAAATTTTAAATTGGCAAAATAAAATTGAATTAAAAAGATAAGCAGCTAACTAGGGTGCCCAGTACTATCCTTTGAGTCAAGAAGATCTACTCAGATTCTGCCTCAGATACTCACCAACTGAATGATCCTCATGTAACTTCTTTCAAATTTTAATTTTACCATTTGTAAATTGAGGATCACATGAGATAATACATTTAAAATTCTTTAGAAACTTTAAAGTGCTATGGAAATGCTAATTATTATGATATAGATAATTTCATTTGATGTGCATAACATTTCTGTGAATTTATTATAATATTAACATCCTTACATTAAGGTCAAGTATTGCCCAAGGTCATACAGTCAATTGTAGAGTTGCAGTAAGAATTGTCAGTGTCAGATCTTCTGATAAACAATTTATGTCTTCCAATATGCCTTCTGGATAATTTTATTCTACTGGAATAGGGATGGAGAATTACTCTTAAGAAAATGCTCTAAGGCAGCTAGGTTGTGCAATGGATAGGGCACAATCCATAGAGTCATGAGGAACTGACTTCCAATTTGGCCTTAGATACTTAATAGCTATGGAACTCTGGGAAAGCCAACCCTGACTGCCTTCCCTTCCTGCCTCCCTCCCCTCCAAAAAAAGAAAAATTAAAAAAAAGTTATAACATGTATGCAGAGAAATATAATACAAAGGAAGATATAGAAAAGGGGAAAAAAAAGAGTAACCCACACAAAATAGCCTAGGGAAATTTGAAGATTGGGATAACATTTTAAGAAATAATTAATCAATTAAGTAATAATGTAGCTTCCAATGTTCAGCATTCAGCATTGTGATAGATACTGTGTGACAAGATAAAAGAAGTAGACACATGTTCTCTAGGGACTCATAATCCAGTTTGGAAATAAAAAAAAGATACATGTCAAAAATGAATTATACAACTGTAAGCAATACAAAGAAATTTGTAATTAAGCATGAAACTATGTGATATAAATACAGGGCAGTGTGGTAAAGTGGAAAGAGTACTGTATTTGGAGTTAGAGAACTGAGGTTTCAATTTTGGCTCTGTCACTTACTACCTAAGTGATGTAGGACAGGTCATTTTGTCTTTTTTATACTTGTTCCATCAACTATAAAATGAGGGTACTGAATTAGATGATTCCCAAATGTCTTTTTAATCCCTAAATTGATGAATCTATGAATCAATAAAAATCATTAAAAGAATAATTAATATTAGCATTAGTATCAAATTAGGGGAAAAGAAGAGAAATACTTGCCACTGTCATAGATGGAGGGGGGAGGATTCTAGTAAAAAAGCTAAATCAAAGAGGGATTTTCAATACATTGTGAAGGCTTGCAGTTCCTAATGTTTACATGTGGTATTATTCTTATTGAATCAGTCCTGGTATGATATCCATGACCATTCAAAAAAGATCAATGCTGCTATCCCCATTGTAAAATTCTTTCTCATAGAGAGAAATTCAAAAGTCAGTTAGAAGTTTAGATATTATATAGGTGAAAATTTATGACTGAATAATATTAAAATTTCCAGTGCATATGGTGCTGAAAAACAATGTAGAGACTGGAGGCAATGGTATGCTAATAAAAGATGACAAAAGTCTCTGTCGGAAAAAAATATATATGTACTATGTACTTTTTTTTAAAATAACTTTTTATTGACAGAACCCATGCCAGGGTAATTTTTTACAACATTATCCCTTGCACTAAGTTCTGTTCCGATTTTTCCCCTCCCTCCCTCTACCTCCTCCCCCAGATGGCAAGCAGTCCTATACATGTTAAATAGGTTACAGTAGATCTTAGATACAATATATGTGTGCAGAACTGAACAGTTCTCTTGTTGCTCAGGGAGAATTGGATTTAGAAGGTATAAATAACCTGGTAAGAAGAACAAAAATGCAAGCAGTTTACATTCATTTCCTAGTGTTCTTTCTTTGGGTGTAGCTGCTTCTGTCCATCCTTGATCAATTGAAACTGAGTTAGATCTTCTCTTTGTTGAAGAAATCCACTTTCATCAGAATACATCCTCATACAATATCGTTGTTGAGGTATATAATGATCTCCTGGTTCTGCTCATTTCACTTAGCATCAATTCATGTAAGTCTTGCCAATCCTCTCTGTATTCATCCTGCTGGTCATTTCTTACAGAACAATAATATTCCATAAATTCATATACCACAATTTACTCAACCATTCTCCAATTGATGGGCATCCATTCATTTTCCAGCTTCTAGCCACTACAAACAGGGCTGCCACAAACATTTTGGCACATACAGGTCCTTTTCCCTTCTTTAGTATCTCTTTGGGGTATAAGCCCAGTAGAAACACTGCTGGATCAAAGGGTATGCACAGTTTGATAACTTTTTGGGCATAGTTCCAAATTGCTCTCCAGAATGGCTGAATGTGTTCACAATTCCACCAACAATGTATCAGTGTCCCTGTTTTCTCACATCCCCTCCAACATTCTGCTTTATCTTTCCCTGTCATTCTGGCCAATCTGACAGGTGTATAGTAGTATCTCAGAGTTGTCTTAATTTGCATTTCTCTGATTAATAATGACTTGGAGCATATTTTCATATGGCTAGAAATAGTTTTAATTTCTTCATCTGAGAATTGTCTGTTCATATCCTTTGACCATTTATCAATTGGAGAATGGCTTGATTTTTTATAAATTAGAGTCAATTCTCTATATATTTTGGAAATGAGGCCTTTATCAGAACCTTTGACTATAAAATTATTTTCCCAGTTTATTGTTTCCCTTCTAATCTTGCCTGCATTAGTTTTGTTTTGTACTATGTACTTTTAAGTTTAATACGAATTAACATTTTCTCTGTCACTTTATTAAGCCTAAACATTCAACAAGATAGTAAATCAAGCCCTGATTTATAGTTTGCCCCTTTCCAAAGTGCAAAATGCTCAAAACTAAAACTTTAACAAAACTAAAACTTTAGCATTCTAGAGTTGGTTCAAGCTGGCTCTATTACTTTCTAACCCACATGTGGTTGAAGAGTTTTGATAGGGATATTTTTGAAATTGGAATTCCCAGAGTTTTGTATAATTAAAAAAGTATAAGAGATGTGATACTAGATAAATTATATTCATATTTGATCCCTGACTTGTAAGAGATTCTGTTTCAAGATGGATGGTGTGAACTCATTACAATTTCAATGCAATTTTGTAATGTTCAGGGTAGCTTTCTAGAGGTCTTCTGTAAGGGCCTTGGTCTCAGCAGGATAATCAACATGAAGATATTCAAGAATAGAATCCAAAGTCTTCTCCTTCACAGTCTGACTGACTGTCCCCAATCTCCTCCCTCAGCCTGCCAGTCTGCTAGTCTCAACCAATCTCCCGCTTAGTGCAGAAGGCAGGAGAGCCACCAAGAGGATGGTCAAAGATAGAATGTCTATCTTCCAGTCCTTCTTAGCCCTTATATACCTTATTGTAATTACATCATTACAGTATACTGATTATCTATGAACTTAGAGAGCCATTAAATCACCCTGCTAAGTACTAAGTCTATATATGAACTAGAATACAATCATCTCATCAATTCCACTGAGTTAACACCTTGTTTCAAGTATATTTGTCCAAAGTTCAGGCCCTCTACACAATTTGGGTATTTTCTCCTTTGTGAAAAGCACGATTTTCCCCCTCATTCTTTTTTGCACTTATATTTTGAGTTTCCTTCACTATCTAGGAACCATACAGAGCTCAAAGGATTTGACTTCTAGAAGCTGCCTTTCTATTGACTAGAGGAGGTTTTCACAAAATAGTCAGAGAGGCCAATGCAATAGAAAATGATATTTCTTTATTGTGGTATGTTTTTCACTCCCACAAAAGAAGGCCCAGTGCTAAAGGGCATAGCAGAAGAAGGAGAGGGATAACCTGAGGCAAGAAAGCTAGACTATCATCAAGGAGCTCTTGGTCTCAAATGTGATCGTCTTCAGAACATGGCAGAAAGATAACAGGAAATAAATAATATTTTTGTGGAGAGAAATACCTTCTTATTTGGCATGCAAACCTTTGGCACCTTTGTATCACATTAATTAAGAATAATCTGTACTGCCTTGTTTAGTACTTAATTACTGTTTTATATTTGATACTTTTATGGATCTATAATCTCCACCTTGTGGGTATTCCCTCCATTGGTGCACAACGCATCTTTCAGCTCTGCAGCTCTTACTTTGGGTCTCCCAGGTCCTTGTGTGAATCTATAAATAATACTGGCTGCTCTAGTCATACATCAATTGATTTCCCCACCATCTTCTTGCCAGACCCTCACTGCCATAACATTATCCTTTTCACTCATCCATCCATCCATCCATTCATCTATCATAGTCTGTGAATTGAGTAATATTAGCACCCTGGATACCTTAGAATCAGCAGGAGTCAGGATAAGCAAAAGTCCTTGGTCTTTATTCTTTAGGGGGTAGAAGTGAATTGGATGGACACAGTATCTCCACAACCTCTCCTCTTTGTCTCTCGCCCAAAAGCGACTCTGGCTTGTCTTACTCCATCCCCTAATCTCTCCTACAATTCTTTGTATACACCAAAAGATTGAGCCAGCATAGAATAGTGGGAAGGGCCATTTTCCAAGCAAATGCTAATAGAGCATTGTCCAATTGGTAATTAGCCTTAAGTGCTCACAACCTACCTCAGTGTATCAACTCAAGAGTTTCAGCCCTTTACAATAGCTAATACCATTAACCCATTCTAACAATTTTCTCATCTCATTCTATGCAATTTGTGTCTACATTTCCCCCTTGCTTCTCCATGGAACACCTACCAAATACTTTGGAGGCCCTCCTTTAGATCTTTTATTCCTATTTTATGTTCTCCCCAATACTTTTGTTTGCCTCATTATACTGACATTCTAGAGAACAGAGACCCTATGCTTAGAAGGATCATAAACCTAGAGCTGGAAGAGATCTTAGAGACTCCAACCTCATTTTGCATCTGAGGAAAGTGAGGCCCAGAAAAGTTGAGTGATAAGCCCAAAGTTACATAGGTTTAAGTAAGTATTATCTCAGGCAAGATTTTAACTAATATCCTCAAGGTAGAAAGAATATGTTAACTTCAAGTTGGAAATTCTAGTTCCAGTTGTAGGAAGTTCTAGTCCCAGCTCTACCACCAACTGTGACAAAGACATTTTCTCTACCCCTCAATTTCTTTCTCTCTGAATTGGACAAACTACTTGCTTAATACTATTGTGAGGCTCAAGAGAGATCATGAACAAAGTTACTTTGGAAAACCAAAAACCCCTTTGCCGCAGATCTCCCCTATGGTTAATACATAAGCCCAATACATTATGGATAGTAAATAACTCATTGTTGCCTGCTTGAAACTTGAACCATAAAGCATTTGTCTTTGACTCCTGCTCACTTCCTAAGTTGAAGAACAGATCTAGGATTAGGACAGGAAACTTCTAACTCTTTAGAACATTGTTTGCAGAGAGGAATATTCTTGAGCATCTATACAATCTTCCTTGGCCTATATTCATTATCTCCTATTGCCAGAGTAACAAGGGATATCAGGAAGTCATAGGATCCTAATAGCTCTAAAATTTGAAGGGACCTCAGAGGCTACATATGATCCAATACCTTTATTTTATAGATGAAAAAACCAAGAAGTTGTCCACACAAACTCAGTCTCAGAAATTATCAGTGTCAGCAAATGACAGTAACAGTTACTATCATGCAGCCAGTAAGCACCAGAGGCAAGATTTGAATCTATGTCTTATAATTCTATATCTAGGGATTTTTCCACTGTACCTAATGATCATCTAGTAGCTCTTTCTGCGTGTAAATAGGCTAATTTCTGGTATTTCCAAACTATGAGGACAGGAATGAAAGGACCCCTCAACTACTACTTTCTTTCTTTCTTTTCTTCTTCTTCTTCTTTTTCTTCTTCCTTCTTTCTTTTCTTCCTCCTCCTCCTCCTCCTCCTATTTTTCCTCCTGCTCCTCTTCCTCCTCCTTCCCCCTCCCTCCCCCTAATCATTTCTGGACAAATAAATGCATCTCTATAATAAAGAAAGGAATAGAGCTGAACTGGAAATCAAATGACTTAAGATCCATATGTGCCTTAACCTTTACTCCAGCTAGGAGTGCATGAGGTCCTACAAGTTGAACTGCATTATAAAGTACATAGATCTGTTTTAAGAAAAGGTCAGTACACATGTTCTGTTACAATCTAATTTCAGTATATTGCCCTATGCCCCATTGCTCTCCCTGGTGTGAGAAATACAATAGTGAGGAGTTGGGAGTTTAATTATCTCTTCTATATATAGCTTGCCTGTCCCTCCAGAATATTCATGAGAATAATAGGAGAGGTATAGAAGACATTGTTTTTGTCTTTTTGGATCATAGTGCACCATGTCCTTTTTGACCTGAGGCTGAGTTTCCACTTTTGAGTTCCCTTTTCCTTTTAGGAAAATGCTGATTTTAACTGTATGAGGGAATTTTCCATGGTTCTGAACTGTAGTTTGTCTTCCCTCCTTATTCATTGAATGCCAGCATTAAGAATCAAATCCTTAGAAACATTCTAACAGTAGCTGTTTTTTCCAGTTCTTCCACTTAAATGATAAATTGTGTTTAGTTTCAATGACTTAATAATAACATTAATTTCACTTCACACTGTTCTGAAGAACTCCTCTTAAATGAAGGGCACTTGCCACATTTCCAGTGTTCTCCTGGAACAGACACAGCTAATCATAATATGTAGAATTAAATAAAGGAGTAATTATGAGGGTCTGTGATGAGTTAAAACAGATGTAGTGAGCAGGACTGAGTCAACTCAGCACTCAAAGGGGAAATAATTTATTAAGGCAGTTTTACCATAGATGGTACAAGTGCATTGGAGCATTTAATATACTGAAGACAGAAAAAAAGTCTAAAGTTTCTGTTATGTGGAATTTTTGAGAAGATTCTATTTTTTTTTGTCTACATGATAATAGCCATGTATGATTATTTACCCCCTCAGCTTTCATTTAACCCTTTATGTACACCTCTCTTATATGTAGGATCACAAATTAGGACTGGGAGGGAACTTGGAAGTCATTTAGTTAAAATTCTTCATCTTTTAAAAATATTTTATTTATTAATTTAATATTATTTCCTTAGTCATATTCAAAAAACAAAATTTTTAATATTTGTTTTTAAAATTATTGAGTTCTATGTTCTGTTCCTTACTACTAATTACAATTAAGAAACCACATGTAAAGTTATGCAAAACATTTCTATAAAAGTCAAGTCGTGAAAGAAAACACAGACCTCCTATCCTAATGAAAATAAAAACCCTCACCAAAGATTAGATTAAAAATAAAGAGAGAGAGAGAATGTTTCAATCTGTATTCAGACACAATCAGTTCCTTCTCTGGTTATGGATAGGATTTTTTATCATAAGTTCTTCAGAGTAGTGTGGATGATTGTACTACTCTGAGTAACAAAGTCATATACAGTTGATCATTTTGGAATATTGATATTACTTTATATACAGTACATTTCACTTTACTTGAGTTAGTGAAGCACCTTCCAGGGTTTTGTGTTTTTTTTTCCTGAGTACATCCCGCTCATCATTTCCCATAGAACAACAATATTCTGTCACAAGCACAAAATATGATTTATTGAGTCGTTCCCCACTTGATGAACATCCCCTCAATTCCCATTTTTTTTTTACACTGAGAAGAGAGATGCTATGACTATTTGTTGAACTATAGGTCATTTCCCTTTTTAAAAATCTCTTTTGATATTTATATCTAATACTGATGTTGTTAAGTCAAAAAAGATGCATGAATTTATAGCCGTTTGGGCATAGATCACATTTTATGATCACCAAATTCTTCATTTTATGGACTAAAAGATTGCAGCTTATCCAAGACCACAGAGGTTAACAAGTGGCATAGCCAAGATTGGAACCCAGATTATCTAGCTTCCCATTTAGCACTCAAATGTTACTTTATGTCCTGGTTATTTTTGTTTATTTTTATCCATTATTAGATTATAACGTCCATGTGGGCAGGGGTGATGGATGATAAAAAAATTATATTTTTCCAGCCCCTTTTCCAGTGGGTCTGCCTTCATCCAATCAGTGTTTCCATAATGTTTGTTAAGTGGAATTGCATTATTGACATATCCAGGATGAACTCAAAGATTGAGAACTGGAAGAAACCTAGGCAACAATTATTTCTTCTCCATTATTTAGGATGAGGAAACTGAGGCCTACAAAGGTTAGTAAGTTTTAGAGGCAGGATCTAAATACAGGTCCTCTGATATTAAATAAAATGTTTTTTCCCCTGTACCTGATGGAGGGAACCTGGGAAAGAAACCAAGCCTTCTCCTTCCTTTTCCTTTCTGTTTTTCTCCTAACTTTGAAACAAATTGGATCTTTCAAGGAGCAATTTTTTTTTCAAGAACTTTAAGTTGAAGTTAAGACAGATATCTATCTTCCTTTCAAATACAAAGATGAAGAAAAAAACTATTACAATGTGGTACAGTAGAAGCAACACACAACAATTTATATAATGACAACATTATATAAAAAAGTAACTATAACTTTAACATATTTAACATGTATTGGTCTACCTGCTATCTGGAGGAGAGGGTGGGGGAAGGAGGAGAAAAGTTGAAACAGAAGGTTTTGCAAAGGTCAATGCTGAAAAATTACCCATGCATATATCTTGTAAATAAAAAGCTATGATAAAAAAAAAAACTATAAAGGATTTAAGACTTATCAATGCAATGAAAAATCTTGACCTCCAAGGACAAGTGATGAAGAGTGCACTACAGCTGACACAGTGGTGATCCATTCAGAATGCAGAATGAGACACATTTTTGCTTTTGGCAAGTGTAGGGATTTGTTTTGCTTGACTATACATACATTTTTAATAAATATGTTTTCTTTTTTTTCTTTCTCATTGGGAAATTTTGGAAGAGAAGAAAAATAAACGTATATTAGCTGAAAAAAATTTTTAATTAAAAATAAAAAAAAAACAATACAAAAGTAGAAAATAAGAAAATAGGATGCTACCCCCAGGTCTACTTCTGATTGGCAGTGTAATTTTGGCCAAGTCATTTAAAATTTCTGAATTTTAGTTCCCTCATGTGTAAAATGAAAATGATAAGAGTTGTATTTCTTACTCCATGGAATTTTTTTGACAATAAAAACAGTTAATCCATCAATCAGTCAGTTGTAGAGAAAAATCAGAAAACACGATCATTTCAAAACATCTTGATTGACTAAGCATTGGAAATTCCCCAGCTCTGCTTAACAAGATATAATAGACTCTGAAAGAAAAGTAAAGCAGATGGTCTCATCCACTGCTGTAAAAACTATTTGTTGACTTTGGATAAAAGACACCTGCAGTTTTGCCTAAATGGCTACCTCAATCCTGCTGTCTTAGATCAAACAGCCTTCCTTAACAACTGTAGAAGTATTTGATCACCTCCTCTTCTTTCCTGTCCTTGAAGAGGGAATGTTTTCTCATTCTGATAACAAATCATTCCAGTTTTATGACAAATGTTCCCTAGAAATGCCCTCTTTCCCCTTGGCTGATTTTCCTGTTCTACCTCCCCCACTCCTAAGAAATGCTTCACTTGTTCATCCTAAATTGCCTCAGAATGCTGTTAGTGAGCAGGGTCAAATCAGTTTTCTCTTACTAGCAGAGATATAAGCTTCATGTTTCCCCAAAGATAGGTAGTCACTTAGTAGTCACTAAGCAGATTCCCTAGCATGGCAATAAATCCTTTTGATTTTAGTTTGGTCTCCTGATTTTGAGTCATAATTATTGGACCCCTCTAGACTAGTACAAATCTTTCAAGAGGTCCCATTTTATTTCATCAGAGACTAACTGCCCAATATAGTAAACAAATATCGATTAAGCATGAATATGTGTCAGGCATGGTGCTAAGCTCAGGGGATACAAATACAAGGAAAAAGAAAAACTTGCTGCTCTCAAGGGTTATAATCTAATAGGGAATGAAAACACATAAAATGAAGTTAAAAAAAATAAGGTGAGTGAATATCAGGAAATGGTATCAAAAGTCAGGAGAATGAAAGATGATCAACTTGGCTCCTTGCTCAAAGTAGCTATTCCAGGAGGAACTTACAATCAGGAAAAGGGGCCCTCCAGCAGGATCGAGGGAGAAGATAGCTAAAGCATGTTGGCAAAGTCTAGAGAGTGAAACATGCCTAACCTTTCCTCAAAATAGGAAATAAAATGATATACATTAAAGTGTTTTGAAAACTAGAAAGGTCTATACAAAAGTTAAATTATTATTATCATACCAAAGTGAATTTAACTATTTCATCCCCAAAACAATACTTAGATTCTATTATGAGCAGTCTTCTGTTAAGCCTGGGTGGAATATAAAAGAATTAGAAGATGTATCTCCAATTCAAGAAATTATAATTTAGAAAAAGGATATAGAACACACAAATAAATGAGTTTGAAAGCAATTAATAGAAACAGTGAATTAATTAAGCTCAATTATCCACATATATAATATTGGTGGGATTCATCAAGGGAAAATTTTTGAAAAAGAAATTTTAAGATCAGGACATTGAAGGTATTGATGAACATATGAGATGATCACCATTATTGGATAGATGTTGATTTGTGGAGCTTACTCTGAAAACTAATTCATTCCTCCTTTGGCTAAACATTTAGAGTAATTATTTTCTATTAAATCCATCTGGCAATTGATCTCCTGCTACCCTGTGACATTTCTTCTCTACTGTTGCCTTGATCATTATTTAAGCCTTTTAATGCTTTTTAACTTTTTATATGTTTGGTTTTTTGCTTCTTCAAATAGTCTGTAAGCTGAATGTTAGCTGCTATGACTTACCTCATAATCATAGGTGCAACCAATGAACAAATTTCTGACTATAGATGAGCAATGTTGGCTCAAGCTAGAGTTATTATTGTTATTATTAGCCTTGTAATTGCTACTTATTTATACTAAATGTACAAATAAAATCTCCATTTGAGGAGAACTTTCCTAAATGGGGGAAATTTTCTATTAAATATGATTGATTATACCTCTTTTTGCTTACACATTTTCTTTGAGGCATAAATACTTGTAGTCTCATAAATTTGCTCGCCAAAATTGCAACAGATTTTTTTCTCATTTGTAGTAACTTATCCAAAAGATTTTACCCCTTCTATTTATTTTTCCTCTAATATAACAATAGCTTTTGCCAAGGTAATATTCTCAGCATATTTACTAATATCCAAGCTGAGCAGACTGCCCATCCTAATATAATTGTTATCTTCCAATATCACTGACTATATAGCTTTAGGTTAATTATGAGAATTGACCTGTCATAAGTTCCCCTTCCCCGTCAGAAAATAGATACCTATATTTAAAGCCATTGAGCATCTTGAATATGTACCAATAATATATGTCCTCAAGGATCAATTATGATTGTGGAGATGATTGTTCACAAGTTAAACAATTATGTCCTGATAAACTAGCATTCAGAAAAGACTATTCATGAACTCAGGCATAGTCTTCAGATCAATTAATGCTAGTCAATCTTCAAGAACATCTAAAGAGAAGAAGCTGCTGCTGAGGACTGATATCAGAAATAGCATTATATAATACTATATAATCAGATGTGTGTGTGTGTGTGTGTGTGTGTGTGTGTGTGTATATGTATATATATATATATATATATATATATATATATATATACATATATTCTTTATAATCAGGTACAATCTAACTTCAAATAATAATAATGCTTCTTGTGACTAATCTGCAATCTTCAGATGGATACTGGTATTTAAATTAGTGTACAGAAGCTTGGTAGTTTTGTTCAATTATTTCTAACTCCTTGTGACTCTATTTGGGTTTTTTTATTTGAGAAAAATATTGGAGTGGTTTACCATTTCCTTCTCCAGCTCATTTTACAGATGAGGAAATGAGGCAAATAGGATTAAATGATCTGCCCAGGTCACACAGCTAGTAAATATCTGAAGTTGAATTTGAACTCAGGTCTACTTGACTCCAGCACTTTATCTAGTGCACCACATAGCTATCCCTTATAGAAGTCCAGTGAAGGGCCAGAAAGTCTATTATAGACCCAGAAGACAGTGCTCATCATCTGAAAGCAGCCAAGGAGACAATGGAGGTTTTTGAACTCTTCAAACATGACTCATCTGACATCTGGCCAGTAGCTATTAATCTCTGCAATAACCCCTATCTTTTGATAAATTCCATCACCATTTATGTGAGTAGATTTTGGTTTCATCTTTTAGTCCTTCGGGGGAAATATTTGTCTCCTAACTAATATTTATCACACACCTATAGGCAGCTAGGAGATACAGTAGATTACGCATAACACCTGGAGTCAGGAAGTCCTGAGTTCAAATGTGACCTCAGACACTTATTAGTTATATTACCTTGGGCAAGCCTCTATCTACCTCTATCTACCTCAATTTTTTCATTCAGAAAGTGGGAACAATAATAGCACCTATCTGCTAAAATTATTTTATCAGCTATTTGTAAAACACTTCTGTGCCCTCCTAATATGTGATACCTCTTTCTTTGAATCTTCCCAATCACTGAGACCTTTCCTATTCACTTAACCATTTCCTAACTGGTCTGTGGAATAGTTCTTTTAGAAGTTCCTTGAGAATAGAGGCTGATAGTTTTATCTTTGTATTCCCACAGTCAACACAATATACTGAACATATGTAGAATATGACATAGGATAAATGACTTCTTCAGTATAGGAAACTTCTCATGTGGGAAATAATTAAGAGATACAGCAAATCCAAGAAAGGTAGTTCTAGAGAATTGCCTCTAAAATCAAACAGTTAAGGGGAAGAGTCAAGATGGCAAAGAGAAGCCAGGACAGTGCCTGACCTCTTCCCAGTTTCTCTTACAATCAATGCCAGATGAAGCCTTTGAATGAAAACATTCAGAGTGAAACAATTTTCCAGCTTAAGAAGGGCTTTAGAAAAGGTCTGTCTTACTTGGACAGGGGGGAAAGTGGCTGAGTGCATGTATGGAACATCTAGTGGGAGGGTCTTAGCCAAAGTACAGACTAAAAGTTTTTTGGTCTCTCCATCCCAGTTCAGTGGGAAAGCCCACAGTATCTGCAGAGCAAGTGTGGAAAGTCAGTGAGAGGACCCTCTTCCCCTATAAAAGAAGCTTTGGACAATCTCCCTGTACTCTAAAAATAGGGATCAACTTTTTAAAATGAGCAGAAAAGCAAAAAGAGGGCTTATTAAAAAAAGTTACTATGGCTACAGGGAATGTCAGAACATAAACCCAGAACAGAAAAACAATGGCAAAATGTCAATATGTGAAGTCTCAAAGAACCTGAACGTGGGGCACTGAAAGAAGCACACTTCATTTTGAGGCTCTGGACATAAGGACCTACACTCAGCAGTCCAACTAATGCAATTGTAAGCTCAGTGGAGAAGTCCCTGTAATCCAAAAATATGGTGAGTAGAAAAATAAACAAGCAGGAAACTTTGGTAAAGGCTAAACTAGTCACTTTTGTTTTTTCAGTGGAAATAGTAAGGCAGGCAAATACTAAGAAAAGAGCCTCCCCCATCCCAAAGGAAGTGTATAGAATGCATAGTTAGGTTAATAGAGAAGCAAGGTTTGTTGGTAACTTGGGAGCAGATCATTGGACTCTTAAAAATATTAGAGTGCATGTCTCCTTGGTTCTCTAAGGAAGAAAAATTAGAGCCAGATAAGTGGAAACTAGTGGGAGAGAAACTATTTGAATATTACAAAGATAATGGTCCTGATTCAATTCCTAAGGAAATATTCTATATATACAACATAATACAATTGGCTTTAAGGAATCCCACAAGTTTTAAAATAAGGAAAAAAGGAGAAAGAGCAGGAGAGGATAGTACTGACAAAACTGCTGAAAAGCATGAAGAATTGGACAAGAAAGGAGTCAAGTATAATGCTGATGAAATTAAGGAGTGTGGTGCTTCCCACAGGTACCCTTAAGGCACTTTCCATCTCCTGACTGTCCCCTTTCAATTTTGTCTTCCCGAGTGAAGGGAGGAAGAGGAAGGGAAAGGACAGTGACCTTCAGCACCACCCATGCAGCATCTTTGGCCATCCCCTATGACACAATTACAAAAGGCACTAATTAAAGCTAAAGAGGAAGGACAGAATACATCTGATTTGATAATAGAAGTATTCCCTGAGATTGAAGAATTTGGCTCTTCAGGTCAAGAAAGAAGAGTGGAATCTGGAAATGATCAAAGATCTGAAAAAGGCTTGCACTCTTTATGGGTCTATATCATCTTATGTTAAGATGGTATTAGAGAATTTGGCTTATGAAATTTTAACCCCTATTGATTGGAAATCTATAGCAAAGATCTGTTTAGAACCTGGACAAAACTTGTTGTGGTTTTCTGAATATAGTGAACTCTGTAGAATACAAGACCAAGGAAATAGGCAACCTGAAATTAATAAACTAGTCACCTTTGATCAACTAGCAGGTTTAGGTCCTTATGCACAGATTAATTACCCTATAGCACTTTAGCACAGATTAATTACCCTATAGCAGCATATGAGCAAATTTCTGCTGCTACTATCAAAGCATGGGGCACCCTCCTAAGAAGACAAGATAGAGGGTAAGCCTTTACAAAAATAGACCAAGATCCAAACGAACCCTTTGCTGATTTTGTGGGACATCTACAGACAGTTGTCATACAAACTATTGCTGAAAATGCAGCAACAGCAATAATGAGAAAACAACTTGTTAGAGAAATGCTAATGAGGTTTGTAGAAGAATTATATTAAGACTATACAAGGATGCTCCTTTAAAGGAGATCATAAGACACTGTGCCACAGGGGGCACAAATGCCTTTTATTCCCAGGCTCTGATACAAAACATGGGAAGATAGGGTTCCTCTTGGCAAGGGACTTCCAGAGAGACTCATCAATATTTTCAGCGTGGTAAAGTAGAGCATCTGAAAGCTAAATGTTGGCATAAAGATAGAGTGAGAAAACAGGATGGGAGAACAAGACCCAAAACTCCATGTCCAAAATGCAACAAAGGCTTCCTTTGGGCATCAGAATGTAGAATCACTCAGGGAAACAGGAAGCGGGGCTCAGCTCCAGGGCCCCAGGCAAAAAACACTTGGGGCACGATGGCAGCCTATGTTACACCCAGAGAGTCTTTAGAAGTTTAATACTCAGACATGACCAATCAGCTGAGAAGCAACTTGATGGGAGAAAGGGATTACAAAATCAAAAAGCAACCTGATGGGTAAAGCAGTGACCCTTCACTAGTGAAAAAATTCAGGCCTTATTAGATATAGTACAGAAGCAACTTGACCAAGGACACTTACAACCTTCTCTTAAATCCTTGGAATTCCCCTGTATTTGTTGTAAAAAAGAAATCTGGAAAATGGAGGATGTTGATTGATTTAAGAAAAGTAAATGAACAGATGAAACTATGGAAACTCTTTAGTCTGGACTTCTAGCTCCTACTCAATTATCTAGAAAATGGCCTCTTTGGATTATAGACATTAAGGATTGTTTCTATTCTATCCCTTTAGATAAGGAGGGTATGAAAAGATTTGCCTTTTTTTCAGTACCCAATGTTAGTTTAGCTGAGCCTTATAAAAGATATTAATGGACAGTTTTGCCACAGGGAATGAAAAATAGCTCCACTATGTATCAAATGTCTTTGGCTGCTGCTCTTACTCCAGTAAGAAAAGCATTTTCCAAAGTTATGTTATTACATTATATGGATGACATCTTGGGGTGTGCATCTGAGGAGCAAATGTTAGAAGCATGTCTACAAAAGACCATAGAAACACTAAGGAACTATAAATTGCATATTGCTCCAGAAAAAAAAATTCAAAGACATGCTTCTTTTCAATATTTAGGATATGAAGCATACCTTAAGATGCTTATAGTACAAAAGCTTTCTTTTAAGAACAGAGAAGTTGAACACCTTAAATAACTTTCAGAAATTGATAGGAGATATCCAATGGATGTGTCCAGTGTTAGGCTTAACTACCTATCAATTACAACCATTATGTGACATTTTAAGGGGAGACAATGCTTTAAACTTATCACACCAGCTTACAAAAGAGGCTTTGAGAGAAGTTGAACTGGCTTTATCCAATTTGGTTGAAAGAGTCTCTCAAAAACCTTTGGAAATATCAGTTTTTGCTAAAAAAGAGTCACCCACAGCAGTCCTTCATCAAGTAGACAGTGTGATAGAGTGGGTGAACCTCCAAGCACAACCAGAAAAAAGCCTTACTCCTTACCCAGTGCCTGTGGCTAGAATTTATTAAAGACCATTAAGCAAGCAATACAATTATCTGGCATAAGACCTGACAAGATATACACCTTTTATACTAATGCACAAATTAGTGTATGCTAATTAGTGGGATGCTACCATCCCAGAGTGACAAATTTTATTGGCCATAGCTCCAATTTTACACACGGGTCTCCATTAAAGATAATCCGACTATTACATAATTAGTGATGGATTCTTGAAGAAAAGATTTCTAAAGTTCCTCTTAAAGGACCAACTGTCTTTACAGATGCATCCAAACATAACATTTGTGCTGTATATTCTTGTGACTTAACTATAAAGAGAGTAGTCAGAACTCCTTTTCAATCCACTCAGCAGAGTGGCAATCTGCTCTTGCAATCTCTCTTACTTATTATTATCTAGGAGATATAAATATAATATCTGATTTCAGCCTATTCAGTGGGTGTGGTACAAAGAATTGCCACAGCCCAAATAAAATTTGTACCTTCTAATATATATCAACTCTTTAAGGAACTTCAAGAACATGTGAGAAAGCATCCAGGTAAGATTTATATCGTGCATGTCCACTTTCATAGTGACTTCTGGGTCCTATTTTTTAATGGAAATTCAAAAGCAGATAGCCTTCTAACCATGTTGGCCTATACTCTTATTTCAGGCAGCCCAAGAATCTCATTCTAAATATCATCAGGCTGCTTGAGCTTTACATCTGCAATTTGGGGTAACAAAAGAGGAAGCTAGGAGCATAGTAAAAGCCTGTACAGTTTGCCTTCCTTTCCATGCTCCTATGCTTCCTCTAGGGAAGAATCTTCATGGTTCAAGACCCAAAGGAAATTTGGCAAATGGATGTGACCCATCATAAATCTTTTGGTCATCTGTCTTTTATTTATGGTGCAGTAGACACCTTTTCAGGATTTACTTTTGCAATACCAACAGCAAAAGAGATAGCCCGAGTACTGAATTCCTTATACAAGCTTTTGCAATTATGGGTGTGCCTAGAGAATAAAAACAATAAAAACAAATAATGGACCTGCATATACTTCTAAACATTTTGCACACTTTTGTGCACAGTATCAGATTTTACACACCACTGGAATACCTTTTAATACTCAAGGACAGTGAACAGTAGAAAGGAGAAACAGAGACATTAAGATGCTGCTCTAAAAACAAAAGAAAGAGGGAGCCACAAGTAACTCTAGAAAACTTTTAAATTTAGCTCTTTACACTATTAATTTTTGATTTTTGATAAAGATGCACTGGCTCCGGCAGACAGGTTTTATAACCCACCAGAAGGGCAAAGCCCAGTGCAACCATCTCCACTCTATTTAGATAATCACAAGGTGATGTGGAGAGATCCAGAAAGTGGCAAATGGAAGGGACCAGATAGGTTAACTGCTTGGGGGAGAGGGTTTGCTTGTATATCTATAGATGGAGAAGGAATCAGACGGGTGCCAATGAGCCGTATTCACCTTGTGTATTGGAGAGAGATGGAGAAGACCCTCAAAACAAAGGAGAAGACCCAAGAAACATCTGGTGATTCCATCTCTGACTACATGCACCAATAAACAACAAAAATTGTTAATGAGACTACTACAGGATTTCAAAATCTGGAGGAATCATTGGATTCCCTGACATATGATGAGACTGTTGTAGCACTTCAAAACTTGCTGAAATCATTGGATTTCCTGACATATAAATGGATAATAGATTAGTTTTGGATTATCTCGTGGCTGCTGAAGGAGGTGTATGTGTAATTGTTATTTATATACCTTCCTTCTAGGACTTATAGACATGTCTAATTCCTCATATTGATTCATGTTCTTTGTTTCATCACTACTAGCCTATACTATATTACTATGTGCTTGTATAATACCTCCCATGCTTATGGATTTACATATACCTGTTTTAAGTAAGACCTTTCAACCCAGAGGAAACTTGCTAACAATATTTGATTTGGCTCCCCATTTCTCTTTGATGTTCTCATCTCCCTTCCTGAGAAGTCAGGGAGGGCATGGCCACCTTGTTCTAAAACAAAAGAAAGTGGGAGATATAGAGACATGAAAATATTGGGAAACTCTAAGAAAAGTATACTTGAAGCAAAGATACTTACAGCAGGGTGTTAACTCAGTGTGGTTAATGAGATTAGTTCACATATACTTAGTCCTTAGTATGGTGATGTAATGGTTCTCTGGTTCACATATACTTAGTGTGCTGTAATGATGTAATCATACTGAGGTATTTAAGGGCTGAGAGGACTGGAAATAGAGACATTCTATCTTTGACCATCCTGCCTCCTTCATTCCTCCACTAAGATCAAGGCTGGTTCTGAGATCCTCCAGAGAGCTAGTCTGGACATTACATTCACCTTTACAAAATATTCCGTTCCAAATTTTTCTCCCTTTCTCTTTCCCACCTCACAAAGACAGCAAGCAATCTGATATGGGTTAAGCATGTACACTTACTCTGAACATATTTCCATATTTATCATACTGTGCAAGAAAAATTGGATCAAAAGGGGAAAAAACGCAAGAAAGAAAAAACAACAAGAACAACCAAACAGCAACAATAGGTGAAAATACTATGCTTTGATTTCCATTCATTCTCTACCATTCTCTTTCTGGATGCAGATGTTATTTTCTATCCCAAGACTGTTGGAATTATTTTGAATTTGTTCAATTTCTTTTTCTACAATGGAGCTGTTTAAGTAATTATTTCTTCCTCCATTAATCTGGGAAGTTTATATTTTTGTAAATATTTATTAATTTCATTTAGATTGTCAGATTTGTTAGCATACAATTGGGCAAAAATAGCTTCTTATTATTGTTTTTAATTTCTTCTTCATTACTGATAAGTTCATCCTTTTCATTTTTGATATGGTGTGATGGCCAAGTCCATCACAATTGATCATGACATAATTTTGTTGTTAGTTTATACAATGTTTTCTTGGTCCTGCTTACTTCACTTAACATTAGTTCATGTAAATTTTCCCAGACTCTTATGAAATCAGGCTGCTCATTATTTCTTATAGAACAATAATATTCATTATATTCATATACCATAATATATTCAGCCATTCCCTAACTGATGGGCATAGACTCAATTTCATGTTTCTTGACACCACAAAAGGGCTGCTTACAAACATTTTTGCATGTGGGTCCTTTTCCCTCTTTTATGATATCTTTGGAATATAGACTCAGTAGAGACACTGTTGGATCAGAAGGTATACACAGCTTTATAGCTCTTTGAACAAAGTTCCAAATTCCTCTCCAGAATGTTTGGCTCATTCCACAGTTTCACTAATAATGCAATATCTGGACAAAATCCTTCAAAAAGTCATCAAGGAAAACTACCCTGATATCCTAGAGTAAAATAATTTTTGAAAGAATCCACCGATGTACAAAATGAAAACTTCAAGGACTATTATAGTCTAATTTCATAATTATCAGATCAAGGAGAAAATACTTCAAGTAACCAGAAAGAGACAATTCAAATATCGAGGAGACATAATCAAGATTATATTATGTTATATTACAAGACCTAGCGACTTCCACATTAAAGGATCAGATGGGTGGGATACGATATTCTGGAAGCCAAAGAAGTTTGGACTAGAACTAAGAATCAACTACCTAGCAAAATTGAGCATTATCTTTCAGGGGTAAAGATGGACATTCAATGGGAAGAGAAGGTTTTCAACCATTTCTCATGAAAAAGAAAAACCGAAGCAAACAGAAAATTTAATCTTCAAATACCAGACTCAAGAGAAGTATAAAAAGGGAAACAGGAAGGAAACCACATCAAAAATGAAAAGCATGAACTTATCAGTAATGAAGAAGAAATTAAAAGCAATAATAAGAAGCTATTTTTGCCCCATTGTATGCTAACAAATCTGACAAACTAAATGAAATTAATAAATATTTACAAAAATATAAACTTCCCAGATTAATGGAGGAAGAAATAATTACTTAAACAGCTCCATTGTTGAAAAAGAAATTGAACAAGCTATCGATGAAATCCCTAAGAAAAAAATCTCCAGAACCAGATGGATTTACAAATGAATTCTACCAAAACACTTAAAGAACAATTGATTCCAATAGTATATAAACTATTTGAGAAAATATACAAAGAAAGAATACTACCAAATTCCTTTTATGACACAGATATGTCATATCCTGGTTTAGGTAAACCAAGAAGAGCTAAAACAGAGAAAGAAAATTATAGACTAATTTCCCTAATAAATAAAACAATCTTAAATAAAATAATAACAAGAAGATTACAGCAATTTATCACCAGAATAATATACTTTGGCCAAGTGTGATTTATACCAGGAATGGAAGACTGGTTTAATATAAAGAAAAGTATCAGCATAATTGAGCATATAATAACAAAAGTAACAGAAATCAGGTGATTATCTCAATAGATGCTGGAAAAAAGCATTTAAAAATATGCTACCAATTCCTAATAAAAAAAAAACTATAAGAGAATAGGAATAGTTTTCCTTAAAATAATAAGTAACATTTATTTAAAACCATTAGTAAGCATTGTGTATAATTAGAAGCATTCCCATAATATCAGGGGTGAACAAGCACGCCCGCCATCATTGTTATTATTCACTCTTGTATCAGAAATGTTAGCTTTAACAATTAGAAAAGAAAAAAAAAACTGAAGCAATTAGAGTAGACAAAGAGAAAATAAAACTAGTATTCTTTGCAGATGATATGATGGTATATTTAGAGAATGCTAGAGAATTAAGTAAAAAACTACTTGAAACAATGAAAAACTTTAAGAAATTTACAGGATTTAAAATAAACCTATAGAAATCATTATCTCTGTATGCTTCCAACAAATCCTAGCAGCAAGAGATAGAAAGAGAATTTTCATTTAAAATAAAGGTAGCCATTATAAAATATTTGGGTGTCTATCTGCCAAGATAAATCAAGGAACTGTATAAACACAATTACAAAACACTTTTCACACAAATAAAGTCAGGGTTAAACAATTGTAAAATTATCAATTGCTAATAAGTAGGATATGCTAATATGTTAAAAATGACAGTTCTACCCAAATTAATCTACTTATTCAGGGCCATATCAATCAAACTGCCAAAAATTACTTTATAGACTTAGAAAAAATAATTACAGAATTCACTTAGAAGAAAAAAAGGTCCAACATATCACAGGAATTAATGAAATAAATGTGAAGAAAGGTGGATAAGTGTACCGGACCTAATATTATAAAGTGGTAGCTATCAAAACCATTTTGTATTGGCCAAGAAATAATGTAGTAGATCAATAGAATAAGTTGGATACATAGACACACTGGTCAATGACTATAGCAATCTACTGTTTGATAAACCCAAAGATTTCAATTTCTGGGATAAGAACTCATTATCTGACAAAAGTTACTGGGGAAATTAGAAAATAGTATGGCATCTCACACCTAAACCAATATAATGTTGTAATGGGTAACACTTTACACATACCAAATTGGCTAAGATGTTAGGAAAAGATAATGATAAATGTTGGAAGGGATATGGGAAAACTGAAACACTAATACATTATTGGCAGAGTTGTGAATTGATCCAACCATTCTGGCCAAAGGGCTATAAAACCAAGCATATCCTTTGTTCCAGAATTTTCCTAGTGGGTTTGTATCCCATAGAGACCATCAGTGAGGGAAAAGGACCCACATATGCAAAAATGTTTGTAGCAGCCCTTTTTGTACTGACAAAGAACTGGAAATTAAGTGAATATCAATTAATTGGGAGATGATTTGAGTAAGTTATGGTATATGAATGTATGGAATATTGTTGTTCTGTAAGAAATGATGAGAAAGCTGATTTCAGAAAACTCTGGAAAGACTTGCAAAAACTGATGCTGAGTGAAGTGAACAGAACCAAGAGAACATTTTACATAGTAACAACAAAATTGTGCCAGTGATCCAAAGTTGAGGTTCAGTTGGGTATAATTGGCCATATGGTAAAAGGTTGTTTGGGGGGAAATTAGACCAGTTTGCTCAAGAGAATGAATTGTCAGCCAGTAAATACTGGCCAAATTGGTTGGTAGGGCATAAGGAATGAGATTTGAATGATGATCTACAAAAGTTGTGTCACTGGAATGTGAAGTATACATCATTGTATACCACTCCTTTATCCTCAAAGGACAAGTGCAACAGGACATAGGAGTCTTTGTGTCAAAAGGATTATTGTTCTTTGCATTAGAGGTTCTCCACATCTTAGTTGTGAGATTAGGCTGGCAACAGGAGGTGAAAGATGCCTTGTGCTGGTTCAAGTGAAAGGGTTGCTTTAAACAGTTGGAAGATGCTCATTGTGGTCCCTAAAAGCCTTCCCTTAGGAAATGATTGTCTTCTTGCAAGAGTTGGAGAAATCAGAAATTTTCCAAAGAAATGTAGGTCTTCTCAATTCTAAGTCTCAAACATATTTGTACTTAATAAATGTTGATTTACGGTCATTTGAATATGTCTAGACAATGTGATTTAAGTAATCTCATAAACTGAATTATCTGAGGTTTACTTTAGAAACCATAATACTAAAAAGAGGAACAAAAAGCAAAACCCCTCAAAAAGCCTCTTTAGTTTGTGGTGCCATGAAGGATGCTACATATGTTTAACAAATGGATGGATTGATTGTTGTACCTGGTATTTTCATCAAGGCTGGACAAATTAGACATGACAAAATCTATAGTTTTTTTACATGTCTAGAACCTACATGTGCCTATATAGTAACTAGAATGAGTGACAAGACTATGTTCCACTTGAAGAATTTATCTGTTATGAAGCAACTACCAATAAAAAGCTTTTGGAAAAGTGAAAGCAATCATTTAAGTGCTTTAGGAATGGATCCTTTTCCATGGGTTCTTATAATTAATAGAATTGAAATATGTTGGGTTTTTTTTGCAAGCAAGTAAAAACAAATTAAACAAAGCAAAACAAAGAATAATAACAGAAAAAAGCACAATTTTCCCCTTAAATAATTCATTCATTCATTCATGTTATAGATCTAACACTAAAGGGGACTTGAGGTAATTTAATCTAAAATTTCATTTTAAAGAGGAAGAATCTTATGTCCAAGGAACTTAAATGAGTTAGCCAGAATCACACAGATAGTAAGTATTAGATACAGGATATGGATCTAGGTCCTCTGTGTACAGAGATAGTTCTCTTTCTTCTGCACCACACTGAGTTTTTCCAAACCTATTTTCTTGCAGATTTCCTTCCAGTCCTTCCAGCTTTGCAAAGCTGGAATTATTTTTGACTTTTCTGTCTTCTTCACCTCCATATTCTCAGTTGGCAAGCCTTACAACTTACAATTTAATTCTAAATCTTTTGTAGATGTCTCCTTTTCTCCATCTACATGGCTGTCACCACAATTTGGTCCTTGTCACCTTTTCTCTAGACGATTATAATTAAGATGATTATAATCAACTTGTAATTGGGCTTCCTGCTCCCAGCCTTTCCTCTTCCCAAAGTAGCTTCCATACAGCTACCAAAATAAAATGTTTCCTAAAGAACATCTTTTTATGTCACTCATTTGCCCAAAACAATTTCATTGGCTCTCTACTGTCTCTAAGATTCTTAGCCTAGTATTTAAAATCATTCACAAATTAGATCCTTCTATCTTCCAGACTTCTTTTAAATTTGATTTTAAAATTAATTTATTTTTGTTACATTTTAAGTTCCAAACTGTCTCCTTCTCTCCCCACCCTATGCTAGAAAAGGCCACCATCTGACACAGATTTATAAATATATAAAAAAAACACCATAGCATGCATGCCTACATTTATCAGTTCTTTCTGTGGAGGTGGGATAGCATCTTTCTTCATAGCTCCTTTGTAGCTTATTTGAGTATTTGTAATATTCAAAAGAACTTGGTCTACCTGATTTCCCTTTGCACATTCTATGTTCCAGCCAAATCAGCCTTCCTGTTCCTTGAAGATAGCATTTTACCTCCTACCTTGATATGCAAGCATAGATTATTCCCCAATAAATTGTACTCCCTCCTCACCTCTGCCTATTGGAATCATTAGCCTCCTTTAAAGCTCAGTTCTGTCATTATTTTTTTGAGAAGACTTTCAGTGATTTCTCCCTTTTCAAATTATTTTAGTAGCACCTAGTGTACTCACTCTTACATATAGGTCCTTACAAAAACTATGCTTTGGCTTGATGTACTATGTGGGTAAGAGATGACTCAATACTACTCCTAACCCCTTTTGGTTAAAAATAAAAAAAAAAATGTATCTAATCAAATAGAATAGAAAATTAAGTAATTATAAAAATTTCTCTTTTAAGCATGTGGAGTGCATTCTTCTACAGGTAACCATATATACAATGCAGAAAGGCATGTAATTATCCAAGAAATTTGGTTAAGAGATATGGGTATTCATGTGCTTCACTCTGTACTGGTTTACTCTTGTGACTGTTTACACCTTGGAAAGCACAACTCTAAAATGAGGGCTTAATCTGTTGTTTTGTTGATTGTCTAGACTTAAGGAAGTGATAGAGAACTTGTTAATAAAAAAGATTAAACTTAAAAGTATATCAGGGATTTTTTTTTAGAGATTTTTTTTTGTTGGCCATTTATCAGCACAATCCTGGACACATATTATACGTAACCAGTGTACACATGTAGTCAGTACTTGAGTCTAGAGTAATTTTCATTTCCAAAGCTGGAGAGCTGTTGCAGTCTCCTTGTGATTCTTCATACTATTCTCTGTTCTTTGATGGCCACATCATTTTTGTTAGCTTTATTGTCTTTGCTAGACATCTCACATTTTTGCTAGACATTATGCCATACTACTAGACATCCTTTTTATCTCCAAAAATTATCTCCATTGGTCTTATCTGGTACTCTTCTGGATTTTTATCTTTTCAAGGCCATCTGCTAGGTTTTGGGTTCCCATCTACCAAGATCTAGTGACTAGGAAATCTTTTTCTGACAAGGTCAGTCTATCGGCTCTTTTGTTCTGGTTGAAGGTTTTAGGAACCATCCATTGTTAAGAGCAGCAAACAAAAGTCAAACAGAATAGCAAAACAGTACCGTGCTACATTTAGTTAGAAAATGTGGAGTTAAATCTTGACTTTTATCTGCCTTCAGTGGATAACAGTTTCAGTGGCCTTCAATTATTTACCTTCAAGATGAGGGAAATGGATAGATGGTCTCTAACATAACTGTTAATTCTAAATTTATAATCCTATTCCAGAACAAGAATATGTCTATTTTTTAACTCTATATTTGCTCATTTGAGGTTTGTAATCACAGACAACTTTCCAATTTAGAATAAGAAAATTTCTTTTTATTCTTGCTTATCCCCTTGATTGATCTTGTACCCCCCAAAATTATCTCAGAATTGACTCTAATTTATAAGAAATCAAGCCATTCTCCAATTGATAAATGGTCAAAGGATATGAACAGACAATTTTCAGATGATGAAATTAAAACTATTATTACTCATATGAAAGAGTGTTCCAAATCACTATTGATCAGAGAAATGCAAATTAAGACAACTCTGAGATACCACTATACACCTGTCAGATTGGCCAGAATGACAGGGAAAGATAAAGCAGAATGTTGGAGGGGATGTGGGAAAACAGGGACACTGATACATTGTTGGTGGAATTGTGAATACATCCAGCCATTCTGGAGAGCAATTTGGAACTATGCCCAAAAAATTATCAAATTGTGCATACCATTTGATCCAGCAGTGTCTCTACTGGGCTTATACACAAAAGAGATACTAAAAAAAGGAAAGGGACCTGTATGTGCCAAAATGTTTGTGGCAGCCCTGTTTGTAGTGGCCAGAAACTGGAAAATGAATGGATGCCCATCAATTGGAGAATGGTTGAGTAAATTGTGGTATATGAATGTTATGGAATATTATTGTTCTGTAAGAAATGACCAGCAGGACAAATACAGAGAGGATTGGCGAGACTTACATGAACTGATGCTGAGCGAAATGAGCAGAACCAGGAAATCATTATATACCTCAACAGCGATACTCTATGAGGATTCTGGTGGAATTCTGATTGAAGTGGATTTCTTCAACAAAGACAAGATCTAACTTAGTTTCAATTGATCAAGGATGGACAGAAGCAGCTACACCCAAAGAAAGAACACTAGGAAATGAATGTAAACTGCTTGCATTTTTGTTCTTCTTACCAGGTTATTTATACCTTCTAAATCCAATTCTCCCTGAGCAACAAGAAAACTGTTCGGTTCTGCACACATATATCATATCCAAGATCTACTGTAATCTATTTAACATGTATAGGACTGCTTCCCATCTTTGGGGAGAGGGTGGAGGGAGGGAGGGGAAAAATCGGAACAGAAGTGAGTGCAAGGGATAATGTTGTAAAAAATTACCCTGGCATGAGTTCTGTCAATAAAAAGTTATTTAATTAAAAAAAAAATTATCTCAGGTATTCTTCCCCATCCTTTAAAAGCTACTTAAAGGTTAAGACTATAAAGCCCCCTCTACTCCTAAGATACTCCTTGATTGACATGCAAATGAAGTTAAGTAAAAATGAAATCTAATTGAAGACCATTATCTTCTACCTTTTAAACATACATTTCCATTTTTATCAAACATCATGAGAAGTAATTCTCTTTTGCCTTGTATTATGTCCTTACAGAATAAAATGTCATAATCTTCTTACATTTTGTATCTATATCTATGATTATGTATTGTGTTCCCCAGTAAAATGTAACCTTCTTAAAGGCATGGACAGATTTTTTTTTTCTTTTTATATTCTTAGCCTCTAAAATAGTTTATCACAGAATAATATGTTCTTAGGAAATGAGTATGAAGTGAATTTGTACAATACTTTTACATTTTTAATCCTGAATAGATGGACTTATGTCTCATCCAAGAACTCTTCCTAAGCAAGTATAACCCTTATTGTTTTCTTCTTCCTTTCTTTTTTTCTTTCTTTCATTTTCATTCATTCATTTACTTATTTATTTTCAACATTTTTTTTGTTGAGTGCCAAATTTTCTCTCTTGCACCTACATCTTCCTCATTCATAGAAAAGGCAAGCAATATGATATTAATTATATATGTGAAATACAACATGAAAGTATTTCCGCATTAACCATGTTGCAGACAAACAATTAAGAACAAGAAACATAAAAAGTGAAAAAAAGTATGCTTCAGTCTACACTCAGGGTTCATCAGATCTCTCTCTGGAGATATCTAGAAGTTTTCACTGTGGACCCTTTGGATCATTGTATTGATCACTGTGACAATATTATTGCTACTATGTATGATGTTCTCTGGGTTCTGCTAACTTCACTTTTCATCAGTTCATAAAACTTTTCCCTGAATTTTTTTGGAACCAATCTGCTTGTCATTTCTTATAGCACATTACATTATTATTACATTACAATTAATTGTATATCACATATTGTTTAACCATTCCCCAATTGATGAGCATTCCCTCAATTTCTAGTTCTCTGCTATAAATGATTTTGTGCATATAAATCCTTTTCTCTATTCTTTTATCTCTTTGAGATATAGATTTAGTAGTAGTGTTACTGGGTTATTTAGTAGTTGTGTTACTAGATATGCACAGTTTTGTAGCCTTTTGAACATAGTTCCAAATTGTTCTCCAGAAAGGTTGGACCAGTGTATAGCTCCCCTAAAAGGGAATTATTTTTCGTATTTTTCCATATTCCCTCCAACATTTATCATTTTCCTTTTGTCATATTAGTCTATCTGATAGGCATGAGGTGGTACCTCATGGTAGTTTTAATTTACATTTCTCTAGTTAATAGTGATTTAAAACAATTTTAATGAGCTATTGATAATTTTGATTTCTTCTGAAAATTACCTATTTAAACATTTATCTTTTGGAGAATGGCTCTTTTATATAAAGTAAATTTGGCTTAGTTCCCTATATAATTGAGAAATAAGAACTTTTCAGAGAACTTGTTATAAACTTCCCCTAATTTTTGACTTTTTTTTCTAATTTTGGCTAATTTGGGGGGTTTTTGGACAAAACATTTTTATATTTCATATAATCAAAATTATCTGTGTTACTTCCAGTGAACCTCTCTAATTCTTGTCTGTAAATAAACTTCCCTTATTGACAGATCTAACAGATAAAATTTTTCATGCTCCCCTAATTTGCTTCTGGTATCACCCTTTATGTCTAAATGGTGTAGCCATTTTGATCTTATCTTTGTATACTGTGTGAGATATTGTTCTATACCTAATTTCTATGGAATTTCTTTCTAGTTTTCACAGCAATTTTTGTCAAAAGGTGAGTTCTTGCTCCCAAAGCTCAGATCTTTGGGTTTATCAAACACTAGATTGCTATGGCTCTTTACTGTTGGGGATTGTGCATCTATCTATTCTACCAATCCATCACCCTATTTTTTTTTTTTAGCCAATACAACATTGTTTTGATGATTATTACTTTGTGATATAGTTTGACATTTGGTACCAATAAGCCACTTTCTTTTACATTTTTTTCCAATGGTTCATTTGATATTGACATTTCTCCTCAATGAATTTTGGTATTTTTTTATAATATAATTTTTTTGGTTCTTTGATTTTTATGACATTGAATAAGCAAATTAATTTAGATAGTATTGTCATTTTTACTATGTTAATTTGATTTACCCATGAGCAATTAAAATTTCTTTAGATCTGTCTTTATATGAAGTGTTTTATAATTTTCTTCATATAGTATAATTGTCTTCATATAGTATAATTGTCTTCATATAGGTATGTCTTAGCAGATAGATTACCAAATATTTAAATGGCATTTCTTTTTATATCATCTCTCCTTGGTGGATTTTGCTGGTAATATACAGGAATGCTGATGATTTAAAATGGGTTCATTTTACCTGGAAACTTTGCTAAAATTAATAATTATTTTAACTAGTTTTTCATTTGATTCTTTAGGGTTCTCTAACTATACCATAGTCTCATTAGCAAAGAATGATAGTTTTGTTTCCTCATTGACTATTCTAGTTCCTTTAATTTCTTTTTCTTGTTTTATTGCTATAGCTTACATTTCCTTTTTTATTTGAAGTTTCTTTATTTTTAAAACATATGCAAGGATAATTCTTCAACAATGACCCTTGCAAAACTTTGTGTTCCAATTTCCCCCTCCTTCCCTTCATCTCCTCCCCTAAATGGCACATAATCCAATGTATGTTAAACATGGTAAAAAATATATGTTAAATCCAATATAAGTATACATATTTATACACTTATCTTGCTGCACAAGAAAAACATATTAAAAAAGAAAAAATGGGAAAGAAAATAAAATGCAAGCAAAACACAACAAAGAGTGAAAATGCTGTGTTGTGATCCACCCTCAGTTCTCACAGACCTCTATCTGGGTTTAGATGGCTCTCATCATCACAAGATCATCACATCCTAAGGAACTGGCCTGAATTATCTCATGGACAAGAGAACCATGTCTATCAGAAGTGATCACTGTAAAATTGTATTATTGCCATGTACAATGATCTTTTTGGTTCTGCTCATTTCACTTAACATCAGTTCATGCAAGTCTCTCCAGGCCTTTCTGAAATCATCTTGTTGATCATTTCTTATAGAACAATAATGTTCCATAATATTCATATATCATAACTTATTCAGCCATTCTCCAACTGATGGGCATCCATTCAATTTCCAATTTCTTCCCACTTCAAAAAGGGCTGCCACAAACATTTTTGCACATGTGGGTCCCTTCCCCTCCTTTAAGATCTCTTTGGGATATAATTCTAGTAGAAACACTGCAGGATCAAATCACAGTTTGCTAGTATTTATTGCAAATTTTTGCAGCAATATTCATTAGGGAAATTGTCCTACAGTTTTCTTTCTCTGTTTTTGTGCTTCCTCCTTTAGGTGCCAAAACCATATTTGGCTCATAAAAAGAATTTGATAGGATGCATTTTTTAACCTCTTTTTTTTTTTTTTTTACCCCAAATAGTTTTAATAATATTGAGATTAATTGTTCCTTAAATGTTTGGAAGAATTAACTTGTAAATCCATCTGATTCAAGGAGTTTTTTCATAGAGAGCTAATTTTACATATTGCTCATTTTTTTTAAGATAGTGTCATTTATACATTCTATTTCTTCTTATGTTATTCTGAACAATGTAAATTTTTACAAATAGTCATTGATTTCTATTAAATTTTCAGTTTTATAATTATATGGCATATAATTATGAAAATTTGCAATAATAACAAAAAAGCAAAATAATGGTTTTAGTTTCAACTTCATCAGTGGTGCATTTATCCTTTTCATTTTTAATGCTTATAATTCAATTTCTTTTTTTTTTTTAAATCAAATGAAGCAAAATTTTTTTTATTGGCTGACTCCACCCACTTTGATAAAATCAGCTCCTAGTTTTATTTATTAATTAAATGGTTTATTAACTTTCTTAATCTTTCCTTTGATTTTCAGGATATAAATTTCCTCCTAAATATTTCTTTGGCTGCATTTCAAAAATTTTGGTATGTTTTGGTTTGTTGAAGTCTCTGTTTCTATGATTTATGCTTTGATTCCAATCATTCTTTAGGATTAGATAATTTACTTTCCAATTTAATTTTAATCTATGCTTCCATGTTCCTTTATTGAATGTAATTTTATTGCATTAAGACCGAAAAAAGATGTATTTAATATGTATGCTTTTCTTCATTTGTTTGTGAGGCTTTTATACTCTAACACATATTTAATTTTTAATGAAGGTACCATATATAGCTGAGAAAAAGAAGATGTACAGCCTTGCATTCCCATTCAATTTTTTGCCAGAGTCTATCTAACTTTTCTAAAATTCTATTCATTTCCTTAACTTCTTTCTAATTTATTTTGTGATTAGATGTATCTAGCTTGAGCAGCTAGATAGGGCAATGGATAGAGTTCTAGGCCTGTAATCAAGAGTTCAAATCTGGACTCAAACACTTACTAGCTGTGTGACCCTACATCTGACCCTGTTTACTTCTGTTTCTTCATATGCAAAATGAACTGGAGAAGGAAATGGGAAAAATTCAGTGTCTTTTCCAAGAAAACCCTAAATAGAGTCACAAAGAATTGAATACAATTGAAATGACTCAATCACAATAGAAACTACTTAGTTCTGAGAGGGAAAGTTGCAACCTAAACAACTATAATTTTAAGTTTTATTCTCTATTTCCTCCTGTAACTCATTTAATTTTTCTTTAAGAATTTTGATGTTATGATCATCAAAAACATTTGGTACTGGCTAAGAAATAGAGTAGGTGAACAATGAAATAGGTTAGGTTCACAGGATAAAATAGTCAATGACTATAATAATCACGTGTTTGACAAATCCAAAGACTCCAGCTTTTGGGATAAGAACTCACTATTTGACAAACTGGGAAAATTGGAAACTAGTATGGCAGAAACTAGACACTGACCCACACCTAACACCATATTCCAAGATAAGGTGAAAATAGGTTCATGATTTAAACATAAAGAGTGATATTATAAGCAAATTAGAAGAATTTTTTTTTTATCTCTCAGAACTGTAGAGAAGGAAGGAATTTGTGACCAAAGAAGAACTGGCGATAGTTACTGAACACAAAATAGATAATTTTGATTATATTAAATTAAAAAGTTTTTGTACAAACAAAACTAATGCAGACAAGATTAGAAGGGAAGCAATAAACTGGGAAAACATTTTACATTCAAGGACTCTGATAAAGGTCTCATTTCTAAAATATATAGAAAATTGACTCAAATTCATAAGAATTCAAGCCATTTTCCATTTGATAAATGGGAAAAGGATATGAACAGACAATTTGCAGATGAAGAAATTGAAATCATTTCTAGTCATATGAAAAGGTGCTCCAAATCACTATTGATCAAAGAAATGCAAATTAAGACAACTCTGATATACCACTACATACCTCTCAGATTAGCTAAAATGACAGGAAAAGATAATGACAAATGTTGGAAGGGATGTGGAAAAACCAGGACACTAATACATTGTTGGTGAAATTGTGAAGGGATCCAACCATTCTGGAAGGCAATTTGGAACTATGCCCAAAGGATTATCAAATTGTGCATACCCTTTGACCAGCAGTGTTTCTATTGCGCTTGTATACCAATGAAATATTAAAGGAGGGAAAGGGACCCACATATGCAAAAATATTTGTGGTGGTCCTTTTCATAGTGGCAAGAAACTGGAAACTGAGTGGAAGCCCCTCATTTGGAGAATAGCTAAATAAGTTATAGGATATGAATGTTATATTGTTCTATAAGAGAAAATCAGGGATGATTTCAGAGAGTCCTGGAGAGACTTAAATGAACTGATGCTAAGTGAAATGAGCAGAACCAGAAGATCATTGTACACAGCAACAAAATTATACGATGATCACTTCTTATGGACAGGACTCTCCTCAACAATGAGATGATTCAGACCAGTTCCAATGATCTTGGGATGAAGAGAGTCATCTACACCTACAGAGAGAATGGTGGGAGCTGAGTGTGGATCACAACATAGCGTTTTCACTCTTTTTGTTGTTTGCTCGCATTTTATTTTCTCTCTCTCTCTCTCTCTCCTGAGGCAATTGGGGTTAAGTGACTTGCCTAGAGTCACAGCTAGGAAGTGTTAAGTGTCTGAGACCAGATTTGAACTCAGGTCCTCCTGATTCTAGGGCTGGTGCTCTAACTACTGAGCCACCTAGCTGACCCTTCTTTCTCAAATTTTTCCATTTTGATTTGATTTTTCTTGTGCAGCAAAATAGTTGTATAAATTTGTATGCATATGTTTAACATATGTTTGATTACTTGCCATTTAGGAGAGGAGATGGGGGGAAGGAGGGAATTGAACACAAGGTTTTGTAAGGGCTAATGTTGAAAAATTATCCATGCATATGTTTTGAAAATAAAAAGCTTTAATAAAAAATTAAAACAAAATTTTAAAAAAATATAAAGAAGAATTTAGATGTTATGCCATTTATAAGACCATTTTTTCCCACTCCTCCTTTCCCTTATCACTTTCCACAGTACATTCCTCTTTCTCACCCATTCATTTTTTTGGGGGGGATCATGGCAATACATTCAATTCATTTCTGTGTTATCTATATATGTAGAGTCCTTTTAATTCATCCTAATAATATTAAAGTTCATAGGAGTTACATGTAGCACCATCCCATATAGATATGTAAACAATTTGAAATTTTTGTGTCTCATGATTTCTCTTTCATGTTTACCTGTATATGCTTCTCTTGCGTATAGTATTTCAAAGTCAAATTTTCTATTCCACTCTGGCCTATTCATTTAGAATGCTTAAAAGTCCTCTAATTGATTAACTATCCATTTTTCCCTAGAAACATTATACTCAGTTTAACTGGATAGGATTATTCTTGACTTTTAATATTAGCTCATTTGTCTTCTGGAATATTTTATTCCAAGCTCTCCACTCCTTTACGATGGAGCTGTTAAATCTTGCATGATCCTGACTGTGATCTCACTCCACTTGAAAAGTTTCTTTCTGTCTGCTTAAAATATTTTCTTTTTGAATGGTGCTTTGGAATTTGACTATTATTCTCCCTCTTCTCATAAATAATACAATAATAACATTGTGCCTTTAGCATACCCTCATTATCCTGTTTTTCCAACTCCAATGAATGCTTGGGGGTCTAGGGACTAAGCCTTTCTTTTTTTTATTATCCATAGTTCCTAACACAGGATATGGCACTTAGCAAGTGTTTAAAAGATATATTAGCTCCATAAAATATAATATTTTCAGATAAAATTAATATGGAAATTATATGTGCTAAGCTAAGCTTTATGCTAAGCACTTCACAGCTATGATCTCTTTGATTCTCACAACAACCCTAGGAGATAGATACTATTATAACCTCCATTTTACAGTTAAGGTAACTAAGACAAACAGAATTAAAGTGATTTATACAAAACTGTTCAGTTTGTAGTCATCTGAGGCTGGATATGAACTTAGGTTTTCCTTATTCTAGGTCCAGGATTCTATTCATTATACCACTTTGCTGCTACAACCGTGTTTAGTGAAGCATAGTGGGAAGCATAATTTAAGGGTTTTCTTCAAATATCATGCTTTTCTATGTGAGCAACATGATATGTTTGAAGAAAAGCCATGGTGAACCTGCAATGATGCTTCATTTATACTTTGTGGAGATAGTGACATGCTACAGTCAGTGCAGAGCAAGCTTGAGAAGAACTGGCTTGGTCATTTTAATTTGTAATGGTGAAGTAAGAAATGGAGTATACTCTTTCCTTAAATGTTAAAAAATATATGTTTTAAAAAGATCACAAAAAAGTAAAATAGATGACTATAGAGACACTTTAAAAGGAAATGTGATTTAAGAATTCTGATTCTACCATTGTGAATCAACCCAAATATTAAAAAACAAAACAAAACAAAAAACCAACAATAATGAAACAAAATGAGAGTTGGAAGCTCAATAACTAAGGAAACCAACATGATGGCACAGTAAATTATCTGAAAAATTCAGATTCATATGGAGCATGTGTATACCAAGGTTGAAAGGAAGGAAACAAGCATTTATTAAATTCTTAATATGTTCCAGGCAATTTACATTTATTATCTCATTTGATCATCACAGCTCTGCAAGGAAAATGTTAATATTATTTCCATTTTACAGTTGAGATTCAGTGACTTTTCCAGGATCATAGAGCTAGTAAAATTTGAGTTTATAATTGAACTCAAAACCTTCTTACACGAGGTCTTGTTCTTTATCCAATGTGCCACTTAGCTGCCTCTGAGAGGGACAAATAACCAGTTACTTTTGGCTATGCCCATTGCCCCCATATTCTTTGTACAGCCCTGTTCTCTAGTTTCTCTTGCTGAAGATGCATTTCTTCTGTTTTCATTGACATCTGCTTTCTGTGAGATGGGAATTCAATCATTTCCTTTTCAGACATATGAATTGGATACTAAGGAGTTCTTTACATAGTTGCTTAAAAGCAGACTAGAGGGGTTGGATGGGGACTATGATAGGGTCCTTGGCATTGTAGACCTTTGGTGGAACAGGCTCCCAGCTCCCCATTCTGGCCACCATCAATGTGAATTGTAATTATTATGAATGATTAACAGGTTCAGTGCTTTATTATTCTAACTTTTAAAAATTCCAAAGCAAATGTTTCTCCCTGCACTCTAACTGATCATTTTAATTTCCTTGCTTTGGCTGTAATAAAAATTGATGTTAAAGGATTCCTGAGGCAGTGTAATGAGAAAATGAAATTAGTTTTTCAGTTGACTGACCAAAAGCATTTTATATATGATAATAAACAGTTTATTTTACTCTTTTGCTTATGACATAATTAATGGCAAAAAAAAATTTTCCTGAAATACACATTGTCTATGGAGCTCCACATCTCAACTCTAGTTAATATTTTTTATTCTCCATAGACCTGATAGGATATAAACTTTACTGTCCACTCTAGATACAAGTTTTTATTCTTCACTTAACATCTTATGGTATGGAGGGAATGATGGACTTTGCCATAGTGTCCAGGGCTTAGATATTAGATTTCCTCCTTGAGGAAAAGAATGTTATTTTTTCATTAAAGATTATTCCTACCTGAAGTTGGGATGATAGGAAGATATTAGAGGGAGAACAGGACTCCTAAAAGTCTGAGAAGCTCAGGATTGTTATGAGATCCAGTGGATGATGCAGTCAAAATAATCTTCATTTATGTTTATACCCAGCAGAGTGAAGTCAACTCTTGACAAATTTTGAAGGCTGGTGCTTTTTTTCCCCCAACAAAGTTAAAATGGAATAAAGTAGAAGGATTTGGGGGCTGGAAATTAGAAGACCTAGATTCAGGTTTCAGTTCTGTCCCCTTCTGGGTTTCCTGGGGCAACTCACTGAATCTGGATATCTATTTCCTTATCTGTTAAATGAGAATGGTGACTTAAATTTGTATCACTAGCCCTTATATCTTGCTTAAGTTTCCGTCCCCTCCTTACAGAGTATCTCCATTTGGATATTATGTCATTACCTCCAACTCATTGGATCCAATTGAGCTTAACTTATAGTCTTCTTAAGCCTGTCTTCAATTTTCCTATCTCTATCAAGAAGCCACCATTCTCCTAGGCATGCAGGCTTGATAAATTGTAGTCATTTTGGAGTTTTCTCTTTCCTTTATCCTTTCAAACAACTGATAATTTAGCAAAAGCTATTGTATATAATAGTATGACAGTTGAATTTGGAATCATAAGACCTATATTTAAATACTGATGATACTACTTTTTTTGAATATGCAGAAAGTGACTTTCATAGGGTCTCATTTTCTTTTTACATTAAAGGAGATAGAATAAATCCTTTCTCTGCTCCCTTCTAACTCTTAAATCCTATGATACTATTAATTGTTCCTTTGAAATGTCTTCCTCTATTTCCAATGCTCTTACCATAATACAAATCCTCATCCTCTCATACCTGAATTGTTACAATAGCATCCTAAGCAGTGGCCCTGCCTCTAGGTTTTTTTTTTCCCTTTTTAATCCATCCTACATAAGGTTGACAGATTGATCTTCCTAAAACACTGATTTAATCAGGTCATTCCCCTGATCAAAAATGACAAATCCTGTTCTTCAATGCCATCTACTTAGCCAGCTGTTCACTTCCCACATCCTTTGCTTTCCAAAGTCATGATCTTCAAGGTGACAGGAGATTAATTCCCCACTGATGATAGAACAAAGTCATAATGTTTCAAGGTCGCTGACCTTACCCAACCCAATAATAATTGGGTCTACCTAACCTATTCACTTTGGCCATCCCAGCTCTGCTCCTCAGTCTTTCTTTTTCTTCCTTCCTCAGGCCAATACTTTTATTTTTGCTATAATATATTATACTTATTTTCATCTTCAAGACTTTGTGCATATTATTACAACTATCCAAAATACTCTCTTCCTTCTCTTAGTCTATCCACATTCTAATCATCATTTAAAACCTAATTAAAGGCCCATTTCTCTCTTATTTTACTTTTCGCTTATTTATGTGAAAAGTGTTTACATTGAAAAGAAGTCCAGAATTATCCCCAATACCTCTGACGTTTTATTTCTTCAGTTTAACATTTTCTAAAAATCTATCAGCCTTTTTATTGCCTTAAGAAATGTAGTATATGGAAACTGAGTGGATGCCCATCAGTTGGAGAATGGCTGAATAAATTGTGGTATATGAATATTATGGAATATTATTGTTCTGTAAGAAATGACCAACAGGATGATTTCAGGAAGGCCTGGAGAGACTTACACGAACTGATGCTGAGTGAAATGAGCAGGACCAGGAGATCATTATATACTTCAACAACAATACTATATGATGACCAGTTCTGATGGACCTGGCCATCCTCAGCAAGGAGATCAACCAAATCATTTCCAATGGAGCAGTAATGAACTGAACCAGCTCCGCCCAGAGAAAGAACTCTGGGTATGACTAAAAACTATTACATTGAATTCCCAATCCCTATATTTATGCCCACCTGCATTTTTGATTTCCTTCACAAGCTAACTGTACAATATTTCAGAGTCTGATTCTTTTTGTACAGCAAAATAACGGTTTGGTCATGTATACTTATTGTGTATCTAATTTATATTTTAATATATTTAACATCTACTGGTCATCCTGCCATCTGGGGGAGGGGATGGGGGGTAAGAGGTGAAAAATTGGAACAAGAGGTTTGGCAATTGTTAATGCTGTAAAGTTACCCATACATATAACCTGTAAATAAAAGGCTATTAAATAAAAAAGAAAGAAAGAAAAAGAAATGTAGTATAGTGAAAGCTAACAAAACCTTTCTTGGTAGGAAGGCAGAATATTACCAAGGAAAAAACCTGGGTTATGAGTCTTAACCCTGTTATATACTAGTGGTGGTGGTAACTACTCTTTTTCTGTCTGGGTTTCAGTTTTCTCACTGTAAAATTAGAGGACAATAGATGATCTCTCAGTATTCACCTCTGATCTTATGATGGAATAACTCTTAACATATCAAAGTAATCATCCTTAACATAAGCCATTGTTGTCTAAGACTACAGATAAAAGAAGATATAGAAGACTGGCCTGAATATATAGAGCAAAGAGAAACTATTAGTTCTCTGATCAATCCAAGAAATAGGACTACAGAAGTTGTCTAAAAATGTAAATTGTTGGATTATTTATTGTACTTTAAATACTGATTTATATATTGTACTTTATATTATATTACTTTATAATTAAATACTTTAAAGTAAACATTACTTTATATATTGTACTTTATGGCAAAATGTTGTTAATAGGATTAATGTTGAAGTTAAAAGCTATCTTTTTTAGTCTAGGATTCTCATGTAGCCATAACTCAAAAAAGTGATTTGTTTTATAAATTAATATGGATATATTTCATATATTTTACCAAAGAGATATGAGAAAAGGCCATCTTTTCCTCATCCTCTGACTGGCCACTGTTTACTTTGGAGCAGCATGGACATCATTGAGGGGATAATGTGGGGGACAACTTTTATATTCCAATTATGACACAATCATGGACAAACCTTCTACACTTTTAGTTATTTTGGTTGGAGTTTAGGAAACTTAAATTTTTGGTTTCCTTTAATCAGGAAACAGAATGAAGTCCCAAATTTAGGTCTTATCCCAAAGACAATCAGTATGGAATAATAGGTCCTAGGTAACAATCCTTTGGACCCTTAAAGTCTCAAATAAAATTCACTTATATCTCTGATAGGAATTATGAACTTCTGTCTCAGTCTTTTCCTCTTCCCTGCCATCAACTTCTAATATCTTAATTCAAGAAGGAAAATGATCATTCTTTGACATATCACCTTTATTTTATCCCTCTTCTCCAGGAAACCCATTGCCCATTTTATGGTAGCTCATTTGGGTTTGAAATATTAGTATCCCAATTTTTTTTTATCTCCTACCCCTTCATTTCCCAATCTTTTATCAATCCTTACCTTTCTTTTGTTCTATTTCTTCCACTCTTAAATACAGTGAATGTTAATGGGCAACGCTAAATATATGAAATTCACTCTCTAAGAAATATTTAATGCCTGAAACTCAAAGGAAGAAACCATTCTGTCAGAATCCTTACAGTAAAGACTGCTTAATTTAAAACTAGATATACTAGGTCCAGATTCTGGGTCTGTTATTCATAAAAAAAATTATAGAAATAACTATTTATTTTGACATCTTGGCAAATTCACCTGAGTTTGTTGTGGGTTTGGGGGAAGAGTGTGGTTCAAGGGTTAGACAAATCTATGATAGGTAGGTTTTAGCAGAGATGAAGGAAGTTAAGGAGATGGCAGACAAAAGAGTTTAAAGAGGGTAAAGAAGAAGGTCCTATATGGTATTCTCTCTCATTAAAATGCAAACTTCTTGAGGGAAGAGATTTGTTTTTGCTTTTTCTTTGTATCCTCAGTGATTTTATATATATATATATATTGATTGGTTTTATATATATATATATATATATATGTATATATGTGTATATATATATATATATATATATATATATATATATATATATATATAAAGTCAGAATTGATGGTGAGATAATGATCTTGAACTCTGGGTTTAGTTTTACTCTTGTATCTTTTCCTTCTTGTACATTTGTATAGAAAAAGCAAAAGAATCTTGGATTTAAGAATTGGATGGCCTCAAACATAGATAGGTCTTGGCCATTTATTAAAAAGACAAGCTCTAAACTAGGATATTTTTTAAAAATTATTTTGATAGCCATATTTTAACATAATTGGTTTCCTCTGTAATCTTCTGTACTTTCTTTTATGCATTTAAAAACATTATTCATATAAGTTATCCATAGGCTTCACCAAATACCCAAAGTGATCCATGGCACAAAACAAGTTAAGAAGCAGATATAAGCAGGGCAAAGTTTGGCCAAATGTCATTCAATAGATAATCCTAAGGAATTTCTAGCCCTGAAGTAGAGTGAGATTCATTACAGACATTATTGTTCTGGGTGAGCATGAATGTGAGGTTAAAAAAAAAGATACTTAAGTCTGTGGGAGATTCTTGGCTGGAACTGTTGTGTGCTTCAAACAGTTCAGTCCTTGGATGAAGAAACATGCAGTGAGAACTGATAAATTCACTTGAAGATAGAAGGCAAGGCTGCTGGGGTGTTTTTCCTAGTCTGACAACTAGAAGTGTGAAGGCTCTGTCTTTCTAAAAGAGGGGTAGCCAAAAAAAAAAAAAAAAAAAAAAAAAAAAAAAGCTTTCGAGCTTGAAGTAATGAGACTCCTCATCTGAGGTAGCACCTCAACTGAGGGCTTCAGCTGAAACTAGAAGCTAAAAGCAGAGTAATTCTGTAACATCATGCCCAGTGGAGCTATACTCGGTAGCATGTTAGGCCTGACATAGCCCTGTTAAGCTGTGGTCTATTGAGATCAACATGGGGCATGAACAAGAAGAGATTCCACAACTGCTAGCAGGTGCACATCAGACAAAACCATTGAGAAGGGGAGCTGATGGTAGCAACATCAGTCCTGTTGTATCAGAAGTTTCTCTCTCCCACCAATGCTATATCTATTTGTAGGAGAGGATGTACTTAGGTTTATGGGAGGAATATTTTATTGCCGTTTCTCTTCATTAAGTGTTTTTGCATTTAATTTATTGTGCCCTTTAATAGGGACTCATCAGAATACCTTGAACTTGGAATAGTTTTGTCTAGTGGATCCCATGTGTAATTGGAGAATAATACAAGATGATAAAATAAGAATATAGTTTTGCAGAGGGAAGGGACATTGAAGGTCATTTAGTTAAAAATCTTTATTTTAAAAATGAAGAAAGTAAAGGTAAAGTGATTTGCCCAAAATCAAATACATAGGAAGAAACTGAGATAAGATTAGACCTCAAATCCTTTGATTACACGCAGAGATTCTTCCACTGCACCTTCTCAGAGGGTTTCCTGGAAAGTAAGTGAAACGGAGTATGGGGAGGATTAGGGCTGAATTTACTGTGGAATAAAGGAACATTAAGTGATAAGTCACCATTGCTGCTGATCTCCCCCATCTGATACAACACTGATCCTAGATATTCCTCATATTATGGGCTTTCATGCCAGGTGACTAGTCTAGATTGGAGCAAGGGTAAGATGGAGGCTATTAGTTTTCCTGTCCTAATTGTAATACCCTGGGAGAGAAGCATAATGATCACCAAATCCCGAGGTATGGACCAGACCACAATATTTGAGTAAACTGCCTAGTTGGGCAGCTGGCACTAGGAGAGCACTGTGGTGAGAAGTATTCTCCCTTATTGGAGTTGGATCTTCTGGGATAATGGCATCTGGAGTACCTTCTAGTTTTGTCTCTGGCCTAAATGCTCTCTTAAGTTTTATGTCTCTAAGTCCTGTAATCTCTAAAATCCTGTGAATAGTTGTAAATCTTGTACTGCTGGAAATCTCAGCCATTGTATCAGGATAGTGAGTAGGAGATTTTGAGATACAATGATCTTTTGGGTTTATTTACTCTCTACTCTGCTTTCAAGTCCTTGTTGTGGCCCTTCTGTTCTGTCTCTGAGACCTTGATGAAAGGGAAGGAAAGGGAATTAGCATTTATGGAACCTCTCCCATGTACAGGCACTCGGCCAAGTGCCTTTTAAAAATATTGTCACATTTGATAATTGAGGTTCTGATTAATGAGTCTTCTGTATATGTAGTGTAGACCCAGACTCATCATACTGCTTGCTTTGCAGTCATTATTAATCTATATTATTTATGTCCATATACTTCCTAAGCTTTCTTCTCACTTTCCACCTAATTCTGGGAATAGTAATCATTTCTATAACCTCTGGGGTCTCTTCTAGTTTTAAATCTCCTTTAAAGAAGCACTAGGAAAATTGTATGTTCTGGGCTACTTTGCAAAGGAAGCTTTGCACAAGCAATTGTGGGTATGGGTCAGGCTTGTGAGCTAATAATAAAATAAAAGAGATCAATTACCTTGAAGAACTAAGTGTTATGATTGTATGACAGCAGAAAATCATTGGAAAATGTTTGATTGTGACCCTTGATCTTTGCTGGTCTCTGATTCTCTGCCCCACTCATCAGCACTCCTCTCTATTCAGCTCATCTCCAGCACCTGCCTTGACATTCTTTAGTATCCATTTCCATATGTTCCTATTTTTGAATTCCAGGTTCCTTTCCCCCAACTCTGGTCACTGTGTGAGACTGTCCTGAATAGGACCCCAATATTTCCTCTGGCCATTGGTCCTTTGTTAATCAGTGGTCAGATATGAAACTATTGACTATGGAAGAATAAGAACAGTAAGTTCTCAAGTGTGAAAGTTGCATGGATGCAAACATTCACTCAATCCAAGGTAATTTGTTGAATGACTAGCAGTTACCAAGGTTTGTGATTTTCTGGACCTTATCTGTATTATGAGAAGGTTAGAATGGGTGATTCCAGAATGGAGAGACATTGAGAAGGATCTTGAGAGGGTCTAAGTTAAGAAAGACCTTGAAAGGGCTTTTTCTGACTGCCTTGTGAGAATTTGCCCTGTGTGAGTTCTCCATATCTTTTTTTTTTTTTTTTTTGGAATACTCTGTGCCAAACACTGGGGATACAATTAGAAAGGCAAATCAATCCCTGCTCCCATGACACATCTGGGAGGTTTCAGCTGCAACTCAGATGGGAAGATCTCATGGTCCTTAGGGAACAGTGGCAAAACTGATGTTAAATTTTAAATGCCATTTCAATTGAAAGAATCACATCTGTTTCTGATTTCGAACTATTTGATAGTGATAGGAGTTTGAAATTGATTTATTTTGTATAGATATATGTATACATATATATGCAAGTATAAGCACATATCCTTGTATATATGCATGTGTGTACATTCGTACATATATGTATATATGTGTGTGTGTATGTATGTGTGTGCTAACATTTTCATAGAATTTTAATGTTTGCAAAGAACTTAACAAATATTTTCTCATTTTGTCCTGATAACAACCCTGGAAGTCAGAAGGTATTATTATTATTCAGTGGTTAAGTGACTTGCTCAGGGTCACACAGCTAGGAAGTATCCAAGGTGGGACTTGAACTCGGGTATTCTTGACTCCAAGTCCAACGCTTTATCCACCATACTACCTCGCTGCCTTTAAAAACACATACACACACACATAAATTTACGTATGTATATATGTGTGTGCATAAATACATGCCTGTTATTTTCACCAATATAAACTTCTTGAGGGCAGATTTTTTTTTTTCTTTTTTTATCTTTGTACCTCCAGCCTCCGGGGCAGTGTCCAGCACATAATAGGTAATGAATATGTGCCTTAATTGGTTGTGCAGCAGATAGTAAAATTATTTACTATATTCAGTTGATAAATGCAGAAATGAGTTGTCAGTGGATTTAAGCAACTTGCCCAAATCAGTGGCAAAATGGGTAATATGACCCTAGGTCTTCTGATTTCAGAATTGTGGCTTCCCTTCCTTCCCGCCACAGCACCCCTCTCCACACACGCCATTCATTTCTCTTTAAGGTCACTTCAGGCTCTGAGCTTCTATGAATTTTCCTACAAAGCCTGTCTTTTATAGAATCAATTTCACATCCCTCAATGACCATGTTGGGCATTTCAATAAAGTGCAATTAATTTTTACTCACTTCCTGACCTCAGTAAGGATCACTGGCCACTAGGATTACTAGGCACCCTGCCTGATCTTGGGCAGCAAGCGTCTGAAGAGCTCCCCAGAGGTCAAAGGCCTGGGTTAGGTCTCGACTTCTACTTGGTGTGAAAGATAACATGATTTAAAACCACTGCAGGAAACCAGTAAAAAGGAAGGCGGGGCGGAGAATTGGAATGTAAAATCCCAGGGAAATGTCAACAGACAGATTACAACCCTTTGGACAACGGTTCTGAGAGATTCACCTGGAGGTACGGAAGCAGTTCAGGAAACAGTCAGAGATCCCCAGGTACTGAACACTGATAAATACAGACTAATGAGGCGTGCTTAGCCTTATGACTTTATGAGCCCTGCTCAGTAAATTTATAGGTGAGAAATGTACAATTAGGTGTGAGGAGGAGACTTCTCCCCCAGCTCATGTTTGAGAGTTTGATTTTCTAGCACTAAAAAATCCACAATTCCCATGAAAATGTAAAATCATGCAATTTAATCTGTTTCCCATGCAATGTGTGTTAATATTTGTATGGGGGGGGGGGAACCTTAAGTGGCTCAATCGTTAAATTTTCAATTGCATAACCACTGAATGAATATGCAGGATATAAACCACGGGCAATTAAATGATAGCTAAGGTACTTTCCTTGACTTGATTAAGCTGGTGTATTATTAAGATTATGAGCACAGTCCAACCCAGCCACTGAATAAATATGTAGGACTATGGGAGTGGTGCCAAAAGTCTCCCTCTGCATACACCCAGGCAAAAGGTGAGGGAGGGGAAACTGGGCTGCCCTGAGTCTTGCTAGACTTGAGTTTTCCTGTTTCTCTGGGGCTGCCTCCTACCAGGCTTAGCCCTAATTCTAAGAAGACTAGAAAAACCACCAGAATGGCTGGATTTCAGAGTTCCTGTAAAGTTTCCCCGCCCCCAAAGGATACCATTCCCCTTGTCTCCCCACATCCCAGCAGCTGGATTAAGGTGCCTGTGGAAGGAACCTCAGATTCCCCCTGTTCAGCACGAAAATAAGCGAGTTGGATTGAAAGTAGGAAGAACTATCTTTGTGAGACCCGAATGTCTGAACCTCAGTGCTGCAGCTGAGCTGGGAGAGAATTGGGCAGCTCCAGCCTGGGACTACATCAACATGCATTCTAGTTCAGTGGGAGATCACAAGGCCACCACAAAAGCTGGGGACTCAGGTTGCGCCACATAAACAGGCCGCTCACTGGTACTCTGTGAATCTTGCTTCTCTTGCCATAGTGTATTAACCTATTGGGTTCCAACATTTCAGAAAAACTCATTTTTCTAACCTAGCTAAGCTTTTGGTTCATATTGACTTCATTTCTTATTTACAACCTGTGTTTCTTTACCCAGAAGATTATCTTCCTTTCTTCTTGTCCCAGTCATCCCCCTAATGAAAACTACATGACCCTTTTCCTTCCCCCAACAAAGAACCATCTGATCTTTGCTTAATTAATCCTAGTATTGGAGGCGTGATAATCATAATAATTAGTAAATGATCACAATGGGCATTTCTATAATACCTTTGAATCTATAAAGCATCTTCCACATATCATTTGATTCTCACAACAATTCTCATTTTATATGTAGATTAATTGAGGTACAAAAAGATTTGTAGCCACAACTTATAAGTATTGGATGTAGGATTTAAAGTCACTTTTTGCAGTTTCAAGTTTAACACTCTTGCCCCTCTATAAATCCTAAAAAGTTTAATCAGCCAATCAGCAAAAAAATACATACATATTGATATGAGAACTGAGATTTGAAGAGGGAAACTATACTCCAGATCAGACAATGTGCACTGTCTGAGTCAGGATTCTATCCCAGACTGCTTTCCTCTCTCTCGTTCCAGCCGTGATACCTGCTCTTCCCTCCAAATAATAGCATAAAGTGAGGGGGGATAACTCAGAGAATTCTAAAAATTAGGCATTAGGCTTGGAATCAGACATCTCAAGTGCAAGGTCCAACTTTCACAATATATGGGACCTTTAAAGAGTGATTTATCTAAGTCTCAGTTTCTTTATCTGTAAAATCAGGTCACTGTGCCAAATGGTTAGAGAGCTTACTTGCTCTCTAACTAGCTAGATAAAGCATTGATTAAGCACTTTCTATGTGCCAGGAATTGAAATGTGTTTATATAAAAAAACCAAATGACTAACTCTCAAGGAAGTAGAACAGTGGGTAGTACTATATATGGAATCAGAAGATGTGAATTCAAATCAGACCTTAGATAGTTACTAGCTATGTGATCCTGGGCAGGTCACTTGCCCAGCATTTCCCATTCTCACCTTTATCTTTTACTGTTTGTATCTTATCATACAGAGCAGATTAAACAGAGGCCTTTGGAGCCTTACTTCTGTGAGACTGCAAGCATTTAATATCAGAGATGAGAATTGGATGATAATAGTACTTACCTTCTAGAGTTGTTGCTAGGGTCAAATGAAATACAGAATTCATTAAGGTATCCCACAGAGAATGCTAGATTTGGGCTCACAAAGATGTGGGTTCAATTCTCATCTCTGATATTTAATGGCTGTGTGACCAACAGCAAGTTACTTAACTTCTTAGATTATTTTTTTGGGGGCCAAAGCATTTGAAGGTCACACAGCTAGTAAAAGGCCAGATTTGAACCTTCTGACTCCAGAGCTTGGGCTCATTTCACTGCCCTACCTAGCTGCCCCTTTCCCTTAGATTTGTAATACTTAATGATATTTTCCCTAGCACCTACCTTTAATATGGTTATGAAGTTATAGTGGGCTAATGAATATAAAATTCTTTGTACTCTTTAAAGCAATCTATGTATCCTTATTACTATATTATATTATTCTCTTCATTAGAGGAATTGTGGCAAACTTGTCCCCTTTAAATGCTTGCAGTCTCACAGAAGTAAGGTTCCAAAGGCCTCTGTTTAATCTGCTCTGTATGATAAGATACAAACAGTAAAAGATAAAGGTGAGAATGGGAAACGCTGTGAGAGGAGTTCTTAATATGGCTCAATTTCCCTTTCAGTGTCTGATAGTTACTGTGTGACCATGAACAAGTCACAGGTCTCAGTTTTCTCAGCTATAAAATGGGATACTATCACTGGCTTATTGTGAGGATCACACAATAGGGGTGAGATGCTTTGCAACCTTAAAGGCACTATAGAAATGTCAACTGTGATTATTATTAATTATTGTCATTATTATTCCTATAACACTGGGGCTGTTTAAGCAAAGCTCAGATGGTTCTCTGCTGGAAGGAGGAGAAGGGCCATGTGTTTTTCATCAGGTGATCATTTGGGAGTCAGGAGAGTTGGCAGTATCATTCCTGATCAATCACTACCTAGCTGTGTGACAAATGATTTAACATTGAGTATGTAGCTAGAAAATCAGCTCAGAGCTGTAAGTCTAATTTCTCTATTTTGCAGATAAAGAAATTGAGGCTCAAAGAGTGATTATCCCAATCTCACACAGCTAATCCCTGAAGCAGGATTCAAGTCCACATCTTGACTTTTGGTCTAATAATCTACTCATTATGTCACACTGCCTCTTGGTAACAGGGTAAGAAGCCCACACTAACTACTGGATCATTTTGACTATCTTTTCCAATTCCTACGAGAGTCTATGGTCACTTCTGATTTTCACTTTCATTTCATTTTAAATATTTATCAAGCACCTATTGTGTGCAGAGCAGTAGAATGTAAGCTACTCAAAAACGGTTTATTGAGTTTTACTTTTTTTTTTTTTTATCTTATCTTTGGATTTAAAACAGAATCTGGATGTTGGTTGGTGCTGAATGAGATGCTTATTGGATTGAATAAAATTGGGAATCCAAACACAAAATCCTCAAGGACCTTACATTAGGGAATAAAATACAGGTAAATAAACTGGAGAGAAAGAGAGTGTTAAGATGTATAGGAAAGGGACTAGAGAAGACCTCACAGAGGAGGTGACATCTAAGCTAAGTCTAGGAAGGATTTGGAGAGGCAGAGATGAGAAGGGAGTACTTCCCAGAAATGAGAACCAGTTTGTAGGAATACAAGGAAGGTAGAAATGGCATGTCAAGTTTGGGGTATAGTCATGAGCATGAAGCAGTATATTGGTAATGAGGCTTTGGGGCACCTAGAATCCTCACTTCTAAACCAGCTATTACAACACCTGTTCTACTGATTTCCCAAGGATTTAGGGAGAGAGGAAATCAAGAGATAAATAAATAGAAAGGTGCTTTGAAAAACAAAATAGTATGCCAATGCCAAAAGTTTTTACTTTTGTAAATAATGCAAGCTGTTTTGATTCTTTCTGTTATTTCCTAAACAGGTTAGAAGTTGAGGTTCCCATGGCCACATTCTAAGTTTTGTCTTAAATGTCAGAGTAGAGACAGACTGGGAAGACTCAGACTGGGAAGACTGTGTCCCTCTGCTCTTGGAACATCATTAAAGATTTATTACCTTCCTGGGAAAAGTAATACATCTGATTCTTTTCAAACTCCATCTTTTATATTTGGGGGAGATTAGTGAAGACAGAAATTGGAGATGTGTCCAACATAATGTTCACTTACGTCCATTCCTCATGGTCTTTCCCAATGATGGATAACCACAAGCTAAGTCTTCCTTTAGCTCCACCTACCAAGCAAGGGCCAAGAATCCTCTTTCTTGGCTATTAGGCAACTGAAACAAACAGGGTTAAGTGATTTTCCCAGGATTACACAGGTAGTAAGTGTCTGAGGCCACATTTGAACTCAGGGAGATGAGACCTCCTGACTCCAGGGTAAGTACTCTAACCACTGTTCCATATAGATGCCTACTTTGTTCTATTCTTTCTACCAATTCCATCAGTAAGGATTTCTAGTGTCTTATAAGAATGACTGAGGAGCCTGACTCCCTAGCTTCCTCAAGTCAACTCTGGGAAAAAGTATCCCTGACTGGGCAGCTAAAGCCATCCTATTTCTGACGGATCTCCAATCCTTCCTCAGTCAGGAGGTTATCATTTTAGGCGGGTTCTTTCAATGGACAAGGGCATACATCTTCAAAGTCTTTAGAAGGGGATGATCTTGTGACTTTTGTTAACTTTCAATAGACAAAGAATATAGAATTTGGTGCTAGCTGCTTTATTGTATTTGATTGTTGTTTAGTTGTTTTAGTCTGACACTGTGATCCCATTTGGGGTTTTCTTTATAAAGATATTGGAATGGTTTGCCATTTCCATCTCCAGCTTATTTTAAAGGTGAGGAGACTGAGGCAAACAGGATTAAGTGACTTGCCTAGAGTCTCACAGCTAGTAGATGTCTGAGGTCAAATTGGAACTCAGGTCTTCCTACTAGAGGTCTTTCTTATGCACTACATAATTAGGTCTCGCATTAGAATCCTGGTCAACATGGTGGGATATTAGACAACTGAAGCCTCTTTTTCTAGACCCACCATTATTAAATTCATGTAATTGGAGAAGAAAGAAAGAATCTGAAAAATATACAGGGAATTGCACTGGTGTCCTATTATTTTTGTTTTCAAGGCCATTCTACTAGAAGTTGTTGGGATGTCTTTTTCTGAGGAGAGAGGGGTGTACTTTCTCAGAAGGTAAGGGCTGTTGGTTGGGAGGATAGCCTGCTGTGTCTCCACTTTTCCTAGGACTGGAGGGAGGACCTATCAGTGCATCACCTTTTTAAGCAATCTTCCTTGATCCTGCCATTTAATCATTATTTTTCTTACTTCATCCTTTCATAACATTTTGCCTTCATCCCCCTTATGTGTGCTTTGTATCTCCTTTCTACTTAAATCACTCCCGCCCAAGCCCAGTTCCTCATCATTTCTCATGTGGACTACTGCATTAGTTTCCTGGTTGATCTCTCTGCTTCCTCTTCTCAAATCTCTCCTCTCTTCAACTGCTCTCCCACATAGCTGCCAAATGATTTTTCACAACATACGCATCTGATGGGGCAGTGGATGGAACAACGGGCCTGTAGTTGGGGAGACTCAATTTCCTGAACTCAACTCTGGCCTCAGACACTTAATAACTGGTGAGACTGGACAAGTTTGCCTCAGTTTCCTGATCTGTGAAATGAGCTGGAGAAGCAATTGGTAAAGCAGCCACCTCACCACCTGGTAGGTATTAATCAATATTCATTGATTGATTATACCTATGTGTGTTAGAGTTACTTGTATGGCACATAAATTTTGTAGAAGTAGTGACTATTCTTTCTGTTTTGTGTTTGTATTTCCAAGGCCTCACACAGTTCCTGGCACGTACAAAATACTTAATAAATACTCATTGATTATTGGTCGATATCTTCCTATTGGACACAAACTTTCTGAGTAAAAGTATTTTGTATTTTCCTTCTTGCCTAGCTGAGAGGTGTTGAAAAGAATGAAATCTGCTCAATATTGTGATAATTTCTTTAAACAGAGACTGTTCCTTCCTGCTTTAATCTCCCACTAATGTACCTTTCCCTTTATTTGGGGGTTGGGTTGGAGGAGCATGGGGACTTCTTACAGTCATATTCTGGAGAAAGGTCATAGGTATTGTGGGAAATAATATCTTCTGAAATTATTTTGATAAAGATGCTCTTTTTTTAAAAGATTCACACAGCTCACCCATCACTATTTTTTCCAAATTCTTTCCTTGGATTCCACATCCTACATTCTCCTCCCTTAATCTGAAAAACCTGGTTATTCTCATGAAGAAAAGTGAACATGGAAGCCTTAGGTAACCAGGCTCATGAGAACGTTCTGTAGAGTGTGACTCTTTGGCATAAGTCACAACCGCATGGCATCATTTAATGGGCAATATGGATAGTGATAGGTTAGATCGTCTCTATCATTTAGCATGCTGAATGTGCCCAGTAGCAACAAACAATTACAAAGTCGCATAAATACAACAAAGTTAATTAAAATGTTAGTTGATATAAATAACCTAAGGTTATTGAACATTGTTCCATTCCAAATTAATAAATACGCAAAGGTAATGTTTATAATTAAAGCTATAATTTATCTTCATGCTCTGCTTGTTTAATAGCAGTGGTAATATAACACTACATGCAGAAATGTAGTAATAGATTTGTTTAGCACTGACATTATAAACAAATGTCTCAGTCTATTTATTCTAAGTTATGATACGGATTCTTTTCACATGCATCTGATGGCCTTTAAACCATTTAAAATGAACTGCATTAATGTAATCTAATCTTGATACTGAACATAACATTTCAGTTTGAATTATCCTGAATCCATGATCCATTTTATTACTCACAAAGCACTTTATACATTTATGATAATGGCAAACCTTGCTCTGTTATTTAAATCCCATTTCAAAAAGGATGTTATTTTTTTTTTAAACCACACACATTTGGGGTAGTAAAATACAAATAACAAAAAGTCAATGCTCAGCAAGCCCTTTAACAAAGCAAACAATTCAGATTTTTATGACATTAGCAAATAAGAAAGAAAAGAACTGACATTTACAGTTGATGAAATTTTATGTTATAACAGAGAGGATGAAAATGGAATGAAAATCACATGAAAAAAAAAAAATCTGTCCATGAAGTTCAGATCATCTGAGAAGCCTTTCACCTGCTCCTTCCCTTTGGAGGCACTTACAGGATAAACCCTTCATTTGGTTCTGGGGCACAAGTGGGAAACAGTGTACATTTTGGAATACAGGGAACCCTGGGAAGAGCTATGCCTTTAGGTCTTCTCTGAGATAATTTTCAAAAGTCTGGGCCTTTAAAAGGTTTATTTTAATGTCACTATATCTGGAACCTGTGATTCTGTCACTATTGATTGGCACACCCTTCTGGGATACTATTCACAGCCCTGCCACTAGATATGTGGCCTAAGAGAGTTGCTTGCAGCCAACCTGTTGATGAACCTTTTAAAACTTAGAGTGATCCTAACATAACAGATGAACAGTTTGTAGTTGGGCCAGTACCATGTTCAGATGCAACAAGCAAATATCTTCCTAATCTCAATTCCTCCTTCCTTTTCTCCTTTCCTCGTATTTTTCTTTTTCCTCAGTACTGTGCAGTAGAAGAAGTTCAGAATTTGGGTTCAGAAAACCTGAATCTAAACTTAAATTCTACTTTTTACTAACAGTGTGACATTAGGCAAATGTATTTGGGCCTCAGTTTCTTTTTCTGTAAAATGAAGGTTGTGGATCACATGGTCATTAGAGACCCTTTTTTGCAGCTTTAAATCCTACAATATTTATCAATTGTCACTTTTTTCTCTTCTTTCCTCCATCTTTCTTTTTTTTTTTTTCCTTTCATTTAAAACTTCAAGAACTTAACAGAGGACTTATTTTCCACTCCTAATTGAAACAGGGAGAAGTAGACAACCATCTCCATTATACTTCTGATCTGATTTGGGGGAGGGGACTAGGAAAGGAAAAAAAAAAAGGTTTTATGTTTCCTTTTTATGTACAATACTAAAGTCACTTTTTCCTTAGCACAACCTCTTATTTCTTTCACTTACCCCAAATCCTTTAAAAAAATTTTTTTTTGTTTGCTTTGGTTGCAGCCAAAGAACAAGTCTTACTTTACTCAGTCTATTTCACTAGCTATTCCAGAAATGACTGCCCCTTGAGAGAAATAAATGATAGTAAGAAAAAAAACTTTTAAAAAGAGCAAGTTAAAAAAAAAAAACTGAGAAGATTTTTTTGGGAGGAAGAAAAAAGAATAAGCTGGAGAGGTTTCTCCTTCCCCACCTTTAAAAAAAATCCTAAACAGATTATACACTTTGAAAAGTCCTAAAAGGATTTTAATACTGGAACTTCTGAAATTCAAGAAAGATTTAAATTTGGGATTATAAACTCTCCCAGTACAAAATCCTCCTGTGATCAAATATCACATTTCAGGAGACCAGTGTCTTTATAGTTGCCATTCAGCTTGGCTCTTCTCATTATAGGCAATCTTAATAATGCAGTTTTTTTTTTTTTTTTTTTGAGGGTGGGGGAACAGAGCTCTAGGCTCACTCAGCTGTGTTGGGGGTAGTTGGTCTAGCCTGCCAAGTCTAAGTCTCAAGCTTCAGAAATAGGTCAGAGGGCTCCAATAATCAGCAGAGGCTTTAGGAGGGGATGGGGAGTGAGGGGTTGGGGGGGCTGAGACAAAACCAACTTGTCTGGTGGGGAAAGGTCTGTATCAGAACTGCTGGCAGCCAGGAGCTGTTCTCTAATGTGCAGAGGGAATGGGGGTAGGGAGAGAAAAGGAAAAAATAACTAGTGGACAAAAGCCCAGCCACCTACTCCCAGGCCTAGCTTTTACAATTTCCCGAAGGAGACCCGGGCTTGGTTCTTTTAAATGGAGGAGGCCAATAGCTGTCTCTGAAGGGAAAAAAATGAAGGAGGAATTATAGGGAATTTAATTCTTGGAGATGGTTAATGAAATTTTATTTTTGTCCAGATTTATGTTGGTATTTGGACTTACAGTGTTCACATTAAAAGATTTAAAAGAGTTATTAACATTTAGCCCAAATTCTCATTTTTTGGATGGAGAAATAAGATCTGAAGAAGTAAAGAAAGGTTCTTGGGAAAGAGGTACTTAGCTTAGGTACCTTAGCTCTGCCCTTCATGCTGCCTAAGCAAACAATCAGAGAGGAGGTTTCCAGTCTGCCTCTGATGGGGGACTCTGAAGAGACTTTTGGTCTGAGGGAGGGTAACCTTGTCATTGAGATATGGGAGAGAAACATGGAGGCAGACCTTTTCTAATTAACTGCCTGCAGAGAGAAGTAGGCATCTCCCAAATGGAAGATATGATGAAGGAGATTGGTTTGGAGTTGAAAAGGTGAATATTTCCATGTGAAACCAGAGAAAATATGGGAGCAGGAGGGAATCCCAGAAATGGTTCTTAATTTGGATCCTGTCTTCTGAGAACTTGTACCCACTGTCTTGAAAGAATAGCTTTCTCCCTCCCTAACACAGGAGACAAAGAGGAACACTTTACAAAATCCATAAAACAAAAGACACCAGCAGTGTCAAGTCTCTTTAAACAATCATTTGTGCTATGAGGCAAAACAACTGTGACGTCCGGATATGCGCCCGAGTGGTATTTTTCACGTTGATTGCAACAACACCATCAAAGCCAAGCACACACATTCTGGGTAAAATCAATGTCTCTGTATTGGAGGAGGAGGCCTGGGGAGACTTGGGGATTTTTATCTTGTAAGTCAGCTTTGCAGATAATCACATGCCTCGAGGCCTGAAAAAATTGATGGCAGGCTGGTGCAAAAGAACACTGGCCATATTTATTTTACTCTGTGCAATAGCAGTTGGCAGTGTGGGGTAGGGCAAGCTTGAAATTGCTTATGAATGGGCTGGTAAAGTTTTGGCACTACCTGCAAGGTGGTTCTGGAAGTCACAACAGGGTACATGATCCATGCCCAAATGGTTCTAGAAAAGGAAAAAAGAGGCATGTAGGGGAAAGACTAGCAAGATAGCTTTTCCATGAAATACTTGTGTGACTTTGACTATGTCACTTATCCCTGGAGTTTGAGTTCCTCTTCTATAAAATGTGAGTGGGATATTGATTGATTTCTAAGGAGCTTTTCAGTTCTGATATTGTGTTAATAATATAATAATCACATAAGTAAATCACATTTGCATGCCAAAGTTTCCTTTATCTTAAAAGAAATCATTTGTATGTATGCAAATAAATTCAACTTGACCACATGAAGCCAGAGATGAATCATTCTTAAAAGTATTGTGGGGTAGGTATCAACATGCCATTATGAAAACAAGTTAGACTAAAATTCATCTAGTCTAATGGACCATCCCCCTCATTTTAACAGATGAAGAAACAGATTCAGAATATCTTAGGTGACCTGCCAATCACATAACTAGTTAATGGTGGAAGGTGTTGAATCTTAGGCCAGTGCTCATCCCACTGAGATACAATGAAAATGGAGAGTCTGGTCAAATCCATGGATTGTTTCTCTTTGGAAGATTGCCTTGGATGAACTTTCTTAACAATTGAAACAGAGTGATTGTAACTATGGGGGGCAAGGAGTCTTTCTGATATGGGCAGTGCCCACTGGTGAGGGCTTTGGAAAAGCCACAGTAAAGGAGAGTTCCTTTACCAGCTTGTTAGTGTATTGGCTCACTAGATTTTGACCAAGCCAATTGCTTGGCTAGATGCAGGGATGTGAGTCCCCACAGCCTGTCAGTCACAGCTTAGTTAAAAAACTGTGTGGGTTGATACCATATGTAAGTTTTATAAAACAAAACACTAGTCTTGTGGATTAGTCTATGTGAAACAGAGACTCAGAACAAGATGTTTCTCAAGTTTGGCATTTGTATAACACTTGGGGGCCATTTACCCATGTTATAAGCTTAAATAACTTCCCTCTTTCTTTCTTCCTACATGTTAAAAAAGTCTTAATCATCTTTCAAAACTCAGCTCAAATCTTATCTCCATCAGAATTTCTTCCCTGATTATTTTTGTCCTAAATGACTGCTCCTTCTCTAAATGTTTATCATGCTTATGGTCTACTCCATATGTTTTATAAAGTGATATATGATCTTATCATCACTACAGAAACTGAGCCCTGAAAGAAGTGACTCTTTCTTCTGTCTCATAGACAACTCCCATCATATGACATAGGTACATTGTGAGCCCTCACTGAATTTTTGTTGATTTATGTAGATTATGTATTGTTTTCTCTTTTACTTGGGCCATTATATATTTGTTGCTTTATGACAATGAAACCAGCAACCCAATTGCCTCTGACAAGGGAAGGCAAATGGTCAGTGTGAGCAGGCTCCCACATTTAACCACAGAGGAAATGTGAAGAAGAAAAATAGGAGTAAAGGATGTCAGCAAGAGAAGATGAATTAATAATAAGTCAAGAGTGAGGGATGGAAGACTGAGAGTACTCCACTGGTACCCTCATGATAGTAGGAGAGAGAAGGCCTGTAGCACATATGGGTGGTTGGCTTTTGGGAGGACACAGACAGGTATAGAATAGGATGGGAAGTGATGGATAGGTTAAGATAAGCATAATAGGGTGGGATGTGAGAAAAAACTCTGAAACCACTGAGATTACAAATTTATATGAGCATTTGAATATTATATATCTATCTCTTGGTAAGGTATATTAGTGTCTTAATTAGATATTCGTCATTTCATGTGTCATTTCCAAATGGAAAAATTTTCCCCTTATTTCTGAGACTTGGGGCTCCATTAAAGCTTATCAGTATAGTTTCGCCATCTCAGTACCATTTCTCTTTGTTTCTAATTTAATTACTGGAAAGCCATACTAAAAAAGACATTTTATTTTAAAATGAGATCATAAAACATCTTTGAGAGCAGGCTTAACTTGCACTCTCTGAAGCTAGTTTCTCTATTTTTTTTTTAATTTGAAAAAATAATCAGCAAAGATTCTTTTTGGGCTCAGAGAGAATTCTTTAAAAATTAGATCCTGAAATTGATGTTCTAACAAACTCTATGGAATTGAGCCACTTATAGTATGGTCAATGCAGAATCCTGAATCAGATGAAATCTCTGGTTTTATTTAGTTTCAACATGCAGCTGAGTTTTGGGCAGAATAGCCTGGGTCATTGGGTAAAACTAATTCATTTTCTTAAAGGCTTTCACTGAATTAATATATGATGGCTAACCTTAGTGAAGAACCAGCCAATGCTCACCAATGATCCAGAATTTAAAATACCATGTGTGGGTTGATCCTATTATTTATGCCCTAGATATTTGCTTACTTAACATATTTATCTTAATTTCGGGTTTTACCATATCTTAGCAATGTTTGTTTTGGCAAAATTAGTATGATGTGCTAGTGTTTTCTTTTTTGTTCCCATAGCTGAAGGTTTTGCTCACTTTTTTTGCTGTATTAATAAAAAATGCAATTTATAGTTGGAAGTTATTTAATGAGACAAAAATCTACAGGAAAATATGCAACTAAGAGTCTAGTGGATTGAAAGCTAGACTTATATTTAAGAAGATCTGAATTCAAATCTTGTCTCACATATTAGTTAGCTGCATGATCCCGGGCAAGTTATATAACTTCTATGTCTCCATTTCCTCATCTGTAAAATGGGACTCAATGGACTTTATGATTTCCTTTAGCTTTCAATATATGATCCCCTGAAACTATGCCAATACCAATGATAAAATAAATAAAATATCATAAATATAATACCTAAGTTATTTTGGTAATTGCTCTTTAGGGGACCATTAGCTCTCTCCCCTCCTTCCACCCCTCTAAAATTAATTAGAAAACCTTTCTTTTTAAAATTGTTTCTATTACACTGGAAGTGCAATGGCTACTCACTTGACCAACCCCACTGCTGACTGGCATTGGAGTTAACAGCCTGCTTTGTTTCCAGTGTGGGCCAGTTTATTTTATCTTACACACTCCTCTTCATCCCACACTGGTGCTAGATTAGTGTAGGCACCAATTGACTCAGTCTACTGAAAATCATACCTCCCAGCTTCAGCCTTCCCTCTGCAGAGATTACACGTATGTCCTACCATGCCCACTTCTGATTTCAAAATTCAAATTATTAAGTAGTTATTGGAGATTTAATATATATTGAAAATGAGTTAGGTTTTATGTTGATTATTTTTAAAAGAGAGGGATATATATGTATATTATTTACATAAACACATATACATATCTTTATATATGAATTTATATACATATACACACACATATATAAAGATATCAATATATAATGCTTGTCCTGCTCTCAAGAATGCTACAATTTTATCATCTTAGCAATAGCTAGTATTAAAATAATGCCTTAAGATTCACCCAAAATATTTCACAGATATTATCTCATTTTATCTCTTAGCAATTCTGGTAGATAGATGCTATTAATTATCCTCACAGATGAGAAAACTGAGGGAGATGTAAATTAAGTGAATTATCTGGGATTATATAGCTAATGTGTCTGAGCACATATTTGAATTCAGGTCTTCCTCCCTACAGGTCCAGTGCTCTATCCTGATTTGTAGGTATAATTCAACTATAAAACAATAAAGACATAGACTAAGTCTTTAGTTTGAATAGAGTAAAATGACAAAAATATATAATAATATTGGTGATAAAGGTGATAAGGAATAAGAGAATGACATCAGCTGGAGTTATCAAAGAAAATCTCACAAAGGAGGGTTATTGGACTGAATCTTTAAGGATACTAAGATAAGGAATGGGGAGGACTACAAGCCTAGAAAAACAAAGGCATGGAGATGGGAGGTGAACGTGACATGTTTGGAATGGAAGGAAATGCTAACTTGGGGTTAGAGATAGTGATGGATTCATATAGGAAAGTGATGGTTGAAAAAGCTGGAAGACAGGTTAGGATCATATTATGGAGAGCCAATACCAATGTATATTGCTGAATACCAATATTTATTGATATTCACTTAATACCAATGTGTATTAAACCTTTCTCCTATATGGAGTAAGGATCTTTGGATAATTCTCAAGTAGGATACTGCCATGACAGGAACAGTCTTTACTACTATCTGCTTCTAATTTATCTAGTGTGAAAGTGACTCCAGGTTCTATCAAGCTGGAAACACCAAACACCAATCTATTTATCTGTCCTCTGAAGACTGTCCTAGCTTAATTCAGAGAGGTTCATTACAAAAAGGTCAACCACCAAGGCTGATGAATGTTTTCAGCCAAAAGAACTCATGAGCACCATTTATCAAAGCACAGAGGGATTGTGTGGCTCCTCAAAATTTTGATATCCACAAGTGTCAACATGCAAAAAAAGATTATAAAGCAAGAGAGATTAAAAGCCAAGGCATCAGTTAAGAGCTCTTACAGTCATCCTGGTGTGATATAATGTCCTGAATACAGTTTGTGGCAGTAGGAACTCAATTCATCAAAAATTTCTCAAGTGGCTACTACATGCAAGATAATATGATAAATGCTAAGGATCCACGTGCAGATATCATGTGGACTTCCTGGCAGGTAAGGAGAAGGCAACTACACAAATAACTAGAATACAAGGGAAAGTAAAATGAGTTCAAATAAGAGATTTAGGCAAATTGTTTAGGGAAATTTGAAGAGGCAGAATTCAATTCATTGATGGGTGGAATGGAGATTGAGAGACTTCATGATGAAGAGAGTAACTAAGTTGGACCTTGAGAAAGGGAAGGAGTTCAATAGACTGCTGAGAAGGATCTATTACAGGCAGGCAATGTGGCAGCAGGCTGATGAAGAGTAGTTTGTTTTGATTGAGATGTAGAATATGTGAAAGTGAATGTCATCAGATAAGGGAGGACAGGTAGGTGGAAATCAGACTGTGGATGGGCTTGAATGCTAAAATCAGGAATTTAAACTACATTTGGTAGGCAATAGGGAGTCAATGGAGATTTCTGATTGGCAAAATGACATGAAAATAGCAGTATATTAGGAATAATATCCAGGTTTTGGAATAGAAGTTGGATTGGAGAAACAACAGATTAGAGGCAGAAGACCAATTAGATTCAACAATCTATATAAGGTGGGATGAGGTTCTGAATTAGTGTGGTTGCAGGTGAAGTGAAGAAGAAGAGCCAGAGAGAAATACACTGCAAAAGCACACATAATGGACCCTGAAACCTGACTTGATGCAAAGGGAAGACAAGTTAAAAGAAGGCTCTAATTTTATGAGCCTGGACGACTGAGAAGATGGAGATTTCATAAACAGGAATAGAGAAATAAAGGCAGAAGTAGATGCAGGGACAAAGGCAAGAATGGGCTCCATTTGGGATGTGATGAGATGCCAATAGGACATCTAGTTGGAGATGCCTGGCGATGTGATAGAAGAAATAAATTCAAAATATAGTTATGAAGAAGCAATAGGCCTCCCTGGCAAGTTCCCAGAATACTTCATTTGTTTCCCTAGAGCAGTTAAAGCTTTGGGAGAATAGAGCTTACAATTGTTTTCATCCTACATAGCTCAGATTTATAAATCGTTACGTTATTGACATACTTGGGCTACAGATATGCAGTCATATATGGGTAATTATGCTCCGAAGTGAGGGTGAATTATGACTCTCAATGAGACTTCCTTATGATTTGTTACAATATAAATAACAATGATTTATTGTGGCTTCACCTACTGCTCTGCTGGTGATGGATCATAATAGTAGATCATGATAATTATGAAATCAGAACAGAGCTGTTTTCCCCTTATAATTCAATTGTAACTCTACCTCGGAGGCTGTAGGACATCACCGTCTGTCTGTTCCTTGTGGTACTGCTTTTGAGAGTAAGTATTTTCTTCCTCCAGGTCCCTCATCACATGTGTTTTTCCTAGTCATGATCCGAGTAACTACAGATGCCCATTCTGAAAACCTTTCATTTCTTTTTCCTCATTGCAAAAGCAAAGTAAGTCACCAAGGTTCAGGTACACATCATTGCTTTTAACAGCAGAGATCAGTGACCACCAAAGACATGTGGAAACCCAAGCCAATGAAAAAGCATAGACACAAGCCTCCTCTCCTTCTCCCCCTTCTCCTCCATCTGGCACCCTCCCATCCCGCACCCATTCCAAGCCTGGGCTGTGTTTCACAGAATATACCAATTTGTGAATTTATCTTTCAAAAACATCAAGAAAAACTTTTGTCTAGAAATTCCTAACAGGTGGGACCTCCTTTATGAAAACCCAATCTAAAAAATTCAACATTCAAAACTTTCCAGCAAATATTAATTTGTTTGTTGGTTTTTAATTTATGGAATAAAGTCAGCATTTTCATAACATAGTATTAAAAAAAGATTGCACATAAAATTGCAAATCTAGGGGCAGCTAGATGGTGCAGTGGATAGAGTTCTCATTCTAAAGTCAAGTGGACCTACATTCAAATTCTACCTTAGTCACTTCACATTTAGTAACTGTGTGACTATGGGCAAGTTACTTCAGCTCAGAAAAGAAACTGAAACTGCAATCTGTTATGTATGACTTGCTATTCTTTTTTAAACATATAACAAAGTTATCATGTAAATTTTTTCTCCTCCCTTTTTCTTTTCTTCCCACCACTCTAAAGATGGCTATTGTTAGACACAGGTGTGTGTGTGTGTATAAATATATGCATATATATATATATATACAATAAACAACATATACATATTATGTATATATACACATGCACAGACACACATATATGTATATACATAAATATTATATATATATATATAAACTTATTCTTTACATCTATCAGTTCTTTGGATGGAAATTCTCTTCATATGTTCTTTAGAGCTAATTTGGATATTTATAATAGTCAGACACTTATTAAACACTCAGAACTATATGTAATACATTGGGGAATACTTAGAAAAAAAATTGAAATGTCTGCCCTTTGAGATATTACATTCTACTGGTGATGGGGATGGGGAAACATGACATAAAAGTGGATACACCCTTACACTCAATAATGCTATGACTGGGGACATTTCCTGTTAGGCAAGGATAGGTTGAAGGAAATGTTGATATTTGGAGAAGAAGACTTCAGGATGTGTAATATCTGTTTCAAGCACTGATGGGTTATCACATGGTAAAGGAACTTATTCTTATTGGCCTTACGGGGCAAAACCAGAAGCAATGGGGAGAGGTTCTTAGCGAGACTAGAAATCTTCCAGCAACTGGAGCTGTTCGAAAAGTAGAGTGAGCTGCCTGGGGAGGTTGAGGCTCCTCTTTACCAGAGGACTTTGAGTGAAGGCTTTATGCCCATTTTTAGGGCTCTGTTGATTGTTAATAAGTATCACTGGTTAGATTTCTGTTCAGCTCATCTTATGTCAGAGAAACTAATTGAGCTCAGATCACTTTCAACATTGAAATTTGGTGGCATTCACAATTCTTTAGGAAATTTATAATATGGTTCCCACTGTAGTTTGGAGATCTGTAAGTCCTGTGAGAATGAATCCTGGTCTAATCCCACATGTTTTTCCTATCGCTGGGTACTATACTGGTGACTGTAAATTATCATTGGCAGAGGCTTATGGAGCATCTTAAAAGAACTGGCATGTGAGTTTGATTACAGGAAAATTCTGGGCTCAAAGGCTGGAATACTTGCAAGAGGGACCATAAAATAATAATTTTTAAAATTCCCTAACCAAATTACAAGCAAAAATCAAAAGAAGCAATCCATTGGCCTTAGGCCCAGTGTTCATTTGGCTTCTTCATTGAGATGTCTACTTTTCCTCGTGCACAATTTTGCAGGTGCATTTAAAGGACAGGTGTTGAGTAGCTGGCTCACAGAGTAGAGCTGTGTGTTTGGCCTCAGAGAAAGGAACCCCCTTATCCCCAGCCATAAATACAGCCTTCTGTCCCTTCTTCAGCATCCCATTTCTCTTTGCTGCCAGGACAATGAGTAATATAAGTGGTAAATTATGTTACAATTAGATACGACATTATATCACTTCTGACAGATGTCAGGCATGCAAGGAAATTACTATAAAAAGCAATTTACAAAGATTATCGTTGGACTGCAATATTCTACCTTGCTGCTTCAGGGTTTAGGATTAGAAAGCTGTGATATCAAGGGTGATCCAAACTGAACAGATAAAGGTGCTTAGTTGTATTATCCAGTTTCTTTAAACAGTCATTTTTCAGCAGGGGATACTTAAGTAAGATATAAGAAAGGACTTTCGTAATTATTAAGCAATACAGTATAATGGACTATCAAATTAGGTGATAAAATGCATGGTCCTCTGAGAGATTAGGAACTATTTAGTCTTTATTCAATTTATAAATCCCTACATCTCAGGAAACTGGGACCTTATTTAAATTAAGCAATTTGTCCAATGTTATACTGTTACTTAATGACTGAACTAGAGTCCACACTAGGCACTTTTATCCCAACGCTACTGCTCTTTCCACTATACTACTTACAGAATATTGTTCTCTGGAAATTGTGGAAACAGGATAATTCTAGCATATATCTAGGTGTCTGGTTGGGAACAGGGGAATAAATATTTATTAAGCACTTACTATGTTCCAAGCACTTTCCTAAGCATTTTATACACATTATCTCATTTAATAAATTTGATAAAACAGGATAGTTTTAGCAACAGTTCTGCTTGTTGAATGAAATCTCATCAGTCATCATATTTGAAATTGAATTTTAGTGATGAGCTTAGGTAGTATAGACTCAAGTCTCAGCATAGTATTTGCAAGATTAATAATGACCACAATAATAAAAAGTCCTTTAATCAATACATAATCGTATTATATATAAATAAAAATTAATAGCAATAATTAATGATGAAATAACATTATAAGACCTGGAGATATTTTGACATATTTTTGTATGTAAGATAATATTGCATGTTTTTTTCTGTTTTCCTGATGAAGAAACTGAGACAGAGAGATGAGAAATGATTTGATCAGGGATATATAGTCAGGATCTGAGATAGGATTCAAAACCAATTCTTCCTGAACCCAAGTCCAGTACTGTCCACGGTAGTATATTGTTTTCTATTTAGGGAATGACTATGCTCCAGAGATTAAAAGACAAATGTAAAAAGACCCAGCTAGAGAAGATCCCTAAGCTTTGAAGAGTTATATTCAAGAGTAGTATACACACATGTACATATACATGTGTGTACATATACACACATGTATATTGTATATACAAACACATATGAATATATACCTGTGTGTATATGTGTTTGTGCATATATTTGGATATCATCTTCACAGAATTAATAGTTGAATTGATGGTAAACTTGGATTCACCAAGGGCAATAGAGTGAACAATAAAGAGAAGAGCCAGCCTAGGGTCTTGATGCATCCCCATAGTGAGTGAGTAGAAGGAAGATGATCACCTAGCAAAGGAGCAATCACTCAGAGAGGTGACATGTGAGTCAAAAGAGAACAGTGTCTCTGATGTCCAAAAGAGAGAATGAACAAGCATTTGTTTTTTTTTTAATTTTTTAATCATGTTGGCTTATATTTATTGGCTTGCATATTTATCTTATTCATCCTCACAGTAACTATTATTATCACTTCATTACAGTTGAGAAAACTGAAGTAGACAAAGGTTAAATGAGTTTTCTAAGGTCATACAGCTAGCAAGTGTTTGAGTCAATGTTTGAATTCAAGTCTTCTTAACTCCAGGACAAATAATCCATAATTCATCTCTGAGAGGATTTATAAGAAGTGCCAAGGAGGAGGGAATGGTTTGCTGGGTCAAAAGCTGCTAAAAGAGAGAGAAAGAGAGAGAGAGAGAGAGAGAGAGAGAGAGAGAGAGAGAGAGAGAGAGAGAGAGATATGCAGAGATAGAGACCAAGCAGAACGAGGACCGAGAAGAGGCTATTGTGTTTAGCAATCCAGCATTTAGAACAATACTTGTCATATAGGACCTTAATAAATGTTTGCTGACTTGATCAGGAAAAAAACAAAACAAAACAAAAAAAACAACCCTCTAAATTCTAAAAGTTCTGTTCTGAACATTCAGTAAATTTCTGCTATCCTTACCCCCAAACTTGAGAAATAAAGTCATTAGAGCCATTTTTGGTTACTGGGATGCTGACTAATTGTCATCAGCTGGAAACTTACACCCATAGCAGACCTTTAATGAACCTCGGAGGCAGAAAAATGTAGAGACAAAAAAAAAGTAAAAAAAGAATAAAAGTGCCATAAAAACAAATCTATATACAGCCCTAAAGCTGTGCTTTCATAACTGAATAAATAACTCCTTGAGCAATAATTTGTTTGCAAGCTGTTAATTAGCAGCATAATTAATTTCTGCAGATTATAAATAACAGAGCACAAAGTGGCATCCCCAGTAGAGCAAATGAAAAATTATCTAAACTATCTTAAGGACCAGAAATAGCTCACAATGTAACTGATTTAAATGGGCTATAGAATTTGGATAATGCCCTTTTCCTTTCAGTAGAAACTATGAATTTATATCTGAAGCTAGAAATTTATTGGCAAAAAGCAGGGGTTCATTAATCACCCTGTTCTCTCTTACGCTTGACATATCTAGGAGGGGGAAAAAAAAATCTCTGTTTATCACTGCTTCAAACAAACAGCAACATAAGTAGATTATTCCCAACAGAAAGATTTTCCCCACACTCTAATCTCAGAGCAATCATTCACTGATCTAAATGAGCAGTTACTTAAAATGCTAAGAGGGGATGTTAATTAGTCAAAGAAAGCCCAGCCAAGTATTAAATTTTCCCCCCAAATCTTCCGCCCCTAAAAATTATCTCCCTGCAAACTCCCACAAATGTAAAACCTGTTATACAGCTAATTGTTTTTAGAATACTCCTCCTTTGGTGATTTGGGATAGAGAGAGTGGGTCCTCTAGGTAGAGTAACTATTGATCCTGGCCAGACTGTGATTATGGCAATGGATGCTTAGTTACATCAGAAACCTGTGGGTTTGGGAATTCCGAAAGTTTTTTATGTCGGTATAGAGGGAAAAGGGTGTGTGAATTGATGCTTATTTTTGAGCTGTAGCAACTGGAATATATTGTTTCTCAGTCAGTCAGTGAACTTTCTCCTTAGGCCACTGACAAAGAATTTTAAGGAGAAGACAAGGGTGAAGGGTTGAGTTGTTTGGTAAGCAGAGGATAAAAAGACTTCTAGGGAAGTAGTGAGGTAATTAGAACAGTTTTACCTTCATGGCACTCAATCTATTTCTAATCTGAGCAAAAGGACTGAGTTCCTCTTCTGTTCTGCTTCCTGGCCTAGTCTAATTAATAAGAAAAGTATAACTAGAAAAAAGTAATGAGGGAGGAAGAAAGGGGAGAAAGAAGGCAGAAAGAGATAAAAGGAGGGGAGAGAAGAAAAGGAAGAAGGGGAAGAGTAGGAGAAGAGAAAGAAGAAAAAGGATAAGAGAGAGAAGAAAAAGAAGGAAAAGAAGAGAAAAGAATGGAGAAGAGAAAAAAGAGGGGAGCGAAGGAAAAAAGGGAGAGTGGAGAGAAAGGAGAGGAAAAAGAGAGAGAAGAAAAGGGGGAAGAGGAAGAAGAAAAAGCAGGGAAAGATAATAAGGGAAAGAGGGGAGAAAAGAAAGAAGAGAAGAAAGAAGGGAGGGAAGAGGACAGAGAAGAAGGAAGAGAAGGAAGGTATTAATCTGCAATGTAATTTTTTTACATCTTGTTATTTGGATCAGTTCTGCTGATAACTTAGACTCTTCTGCTGAAAGAATACATTGGCAGCAAACAATTCAGTTTTATGTATAGAAGTGCTTCCCAAGAGCCTTTTACTCTGCTTGACTTTCTTGGGGATTATAAAAGAAGTATATGTACTCTAGTAATTTTCAATATCAATGTTAAAACAAGACTAACACATGTTAAACAATTGTGTATAATAGGAGACAATATCAGTGTTAGGACAGTTGCTTAAACTCTGGTTCATGTCCCCATATGGGGTTTCGTAACCAAATGTAGAAGCCATGAAATTGTAATTTATTATCAGTAAATGTTTGATTTATATACCTATTTTATATACCTCTAAACCTGGTGTCTCGGGTGAAAAGGAATCATGAATAGGAAAAGTTCAAGAAGACCTGCTAGAGATAATAAATATAAATACATTATAATAAATATGTAACATGGATAATTACATAATATAGATAAATAATAAATAAAGATAATAAAATCAGAAAAAGGAGAAAGCAATGTAGAATGAAATGGTCAAAGAGGGCTTAATTGAAGAGATGGGAAATGAGCTGAGCCTTAGAGGATGTAGTCATTTGGATAGGTGAGGACAGGAAGGTATTCCAGTTGGTAGAACAGCTTAAGTAACAGTAAAGATATGAAAATAAGCATGACTTGCAGTAGTGATTTACAAGATTCCATTCAAAAAATAAACTTTAAGTACCTATTACACACAGAGAACTATATTAGGTGCTGGAGGTATCTAACATGTTAGACAGGACTATCAAAGTAGTTTGGTATTTTGGTTAGAGTGTTGAACCTGAAGTCAGGAAGATCTGACTGATTTAAGTTCAAATTCAGCCTCTGGCATTTATTAAGTGTGTGAACCTGGGCAAGTCACTTAATCTTTGCCTCAGTTTCTTCAATTGTCAAGTGGGAACAATAATAGTACCCATTTCTCTGAATTGTTATGAGGATCAGTCAGTTAGCAAATATTTAAGTATCTACTGTATATTAAGCCCTGGGAATACAAAAAGGGAGAAGAAAATGTTCCTTCCCTCAAGGAACTTATTATTTAATGGGGGAAAACAATGAACAAAAAGATGATGAAAAAGAGGAAGGGGTATCAGGAGGTTCCCAGCACTGGGATTTGATAGTTGTAGAGTTGAAACCAAACAGAGCAACTGATTGAAAATGAAGGCTCACTTGTAACTCAGTAGAATGTTCTCATTGTGGCAGTTAGGAGTATATATAAACAGAGGGCCCGGGTATGAGTTGAATATGAAAGCATGATATCTTTTTTTAAAAAATGATAAAATTAAAGGGTGAGAGAGGAATGTATTGGGAGAAAAGGAAAGGGAGAAGTGGAATGGTGCAAATTATCTATCATAAAAAAGAGGCAAGAAAAAGCTTTTACAGTGGAGAGTACAAGGAGGAGGAGAGTGTGAGTGAACCTTACTCTCATCAGAATTGGCTCAAATAGGAAATAACATACATTTTCAATAGGGGCATTGAAATCTATCTTACCCTGCAGGAAAATAGGAGGGAAATGGGATATAGGAAGGGGAGGGGTAGTGATAAGAGAGGGCATGTTGGGAAAAGGAGTGATGAGTAGCAAAACACTTTTGAGGAGAAATAGGGTGAAAGGAAAGAGAGAATAAATGGGAGGGCATGAAAAGCCCTCCATGGACAAAGTGAAATATACTGTATAAAAAGTAATAGCAATGTTCTGGGATGACCAGCTGTAAATGACTCTATAACTCTCAGTAGGACAATCATCCACAACTACTTTGAAGGACTTATGATGAAAAATCCTATCCATACCCAGAGAAGAAACTGATTGAGTCTGGATACAAATGCTTTATTTCTCTCTCTCTCTCTACAGTAATTTTTCTTGAGGGTTTTTATTTTCATTAGGGTGGAAGATCTGTATTTTCTTTCACAACTTGACTTTTATGGAAATATTTTGCATAACTTCACATGTAGTTTTTTAATTGTGGATGGGCATAAAGGAGAAAAACTAGAACTCAAAAATTTTTTAAAAATGTAAAATAGTAAATAAAAAGCTATAATAAAAATAAAAATATTAAATAAAAAAGATAACTGTAAAAATATGTATATACATTGGATTTAACATATTTTAATATATTTAATATGTATTGGATTATCTGCCATCTAGGGAGAGGGTGGGGGTAAGAAGGAAAATTTGGAACACAAGGTTTTACAAGGGTCAGTGTTGAAAAATTACCCATGCATGTGTTTTGTAAATAAAAAGCTTTAATTAAAAATAAATAAATAAACAGTTTTTTAAAATGTAAACTGTTTTGAATGTAACTGGGGAAAATGTTAAATTAATTAATTAATTAAAAAAAAGAAAATTAAGGCTAAAATGACATAATATTTGCAAAGTGTTTAGAATAGTGCTTTGTGCATAGTAGGTACTATATAAAGATGTATTTTTCTTCCCCTTCATTGAATTGGTAAGTGAGTAAAGAGCTGCCCCTGATGACCATATATTAATAAGACATCACCATTTTTAGGTTCATAACATCCTCCTCTATATGCTAGCTTAGGAGGTCCCAAAGTTAAAAGTTTGAATCCTGGGTTTGCTATTTCCTAAGTCATTCCATAACATTTGTTATAGTTTTTGCAGATTTATTTCTATAGTTTAATGTAGAGGGAACACCTGAGCAGTAAGAGACTAATTTAAATAATAATAGCTTACTTTGATATAGTATCTTATAGTTTGCAAAAAAGGGAAAAAACAAAAAACAAAAAATCCCCCAAACCCAGAAAATTTTCCTAAAAACAAACTTAGAAGATGGACTCTATTTGTTTTGTGATCTCAGGCAAATCATTGGGAAGAGTGCTGAATTTGGAGGTAGATGATATAGCTTCAAATTCTTACTGTCATTTATTAGCTTGAATAAGTCACTTCCCTTTAATAAAATTAGGTGATCAGGCTAGGTGATAGCAGAGATTGTTTTCAGCTCCAAATCTATGATTTTAAGATGCCATCAATTTTCTGCACTTCATTTTTAAAATCAATAAATGAAGATAATATATTATATAATCTCCAGGGCCCTTTCTTTCTCACTTTAGTTGTGTAACTTTTAAGTAATTCATTTCAGTCCTGAGTGTCTATTCCACCATCTGTAAAAGGAGAGAGTTGAATCAGATGATTGCTAAAGTTTCTTTGAGTTATAACATTATGCAATCTTCCATCTGTCCTGTGATGATACCTTCAGCACAGCATTTCCATTATAATATTAATGAAAACAATAATACTGATGGCATCCATGTAGGACTATAAGCTTACTATAGCTTCCCATGGATAAATTATCTCACTTGATCTTCATTATGACTCTGCAAGGTAGGTGCCATCATTTCTGTCCCTCATGTGGCCCAAGCTTTCTATATGTATGTATTGCCTCCACTAATGAGAATATCATCCCTTGAAGAGCAGTTGCTGTCTGGATTTTCTGTTTGTTTCCCCAACCCTTTACACAATATTTGGCACACAGTAAATGCTTAATAAATATAAATGCTTTTTTCATTCATTCATTCACATCCCATATGTCAATCCAACCTATTCCTATTCAATCCAAATAGTTCTCCTGAGGTTCAGAAAGATCTGAGTTCAAATGTGGCTAGCCTAGGACACCATTCTAGCTATGGGACCCTGGGCGAATCATTTAAATTCTGTCGGTCTCAATTTCCCTGGGGATTATAATAACACTTACCTCCCAGGGTGAGGATCCACTTAGACAATGATTGTAAAAAGTGTTTAGCTCAGTGCTGGGTATATAGGAAGCACTGTATAATGTGCTAGCTATTATCATTATTAATCCAGAACATGAAAACAATAGGAATGAGTGAGCAAATCTCCAAGAGTAGTAGCAGACTTTGAGTAAGCAAATCTGTCCCATCCTGGTGCTCGCAGTTTAAGTCCTATCAGTTATCCAGATCTCAAAATCTCTCTAACTGTGAGGTCTGATGTCAGGGAACAAATGAATAAGAAGCCATGAAGTTCCATGATGAGGGCGGTAAGACACCCCCACCATGACTAAAAATGGTGAATGTAGTGGGAGGTAGTGAATTACAAGTGTGACCTTTACCAAACTGATTCACTCCCGCCTTTGACTTTTCATAGAAACCCTCCCCTGATTCATTAGCGCTGAAAACTGTAGTCTAATCTTTTCTCCATTTCTTCGAGTCAGTGTTCATCCATGCACATCCATACATACACAGACATATCTATAGCACTTTAAGGTTCACAAAATGATATATATATATATATATATATATATATGTATATATATATATATATACATGCATATATGTGTATAAGTATATGGGTTTATTCTACACACATGCTTGCATGAATACACACAGCAGCCCTGGAATTCGTTACTCCAGATGAGTAGTTCTTCTTTAAAAATGAGGAAACTGAGGCTCTTGGAGGTTAAGTGACTTTCACAGAGCTATTAAATGATGGAACATATTATGAACTCAGATCTTTTAAACTCTAAATTTAGTCTATGCACATGCTATCTTCCCTACGTATATACTCCTGGCATGTACACATGTTATATAGATGCATGCACACATACACATTCAGGGACACACATATTCATAAACATGTGCATGTGTGTAAATATATGTGCATGTGTATTTATTTGTGTATGTATTGTGCATTTCTATTAATATAGTGTAGTTGATAGAATATCCTCTAAAGGGAAATATTTCTCTTTCCAAAACTGTAACATTACATTCATCTATGTCTTCCCTTTCTGTTTAGACAAACCTTTCTCCTTAACCATCTTGAGAAGGAACTAGAGATTCTTTTTGTGAAATAAAAATCAGTATATGGGTTCAAAGGTCTATCCAGTGAATGTATTTTTTTCTTTATGCACTATGCTGGAGTCTGAGAGTGAAAGTCTATTAAGCATACCATGGGGGTCATTGTCCTAATGAGGACTTTATGCCTTTGAATCCAAAGCAAATCTAAGATTAAAGATTATTTTAATGGGGTGAGGGGGTTGGGGGAGTGAAATAAGGAGCTTTTATCATTTTGTGACCAGCACTTAGGAAATGCTGATGGGATGGCCCTGACTATCTGAAACAAAAGCACATGTCTTCAGCACCCTGCCATTGTGAGCTTGCTTTATGTACTAATCCTTGTGTTTGAGTAGTACTTCATCATTTTCTAAGTACATTCGCAGACATTCTCATTCTATCATTGTGACAACCCTGTGAGTTAAGTATGGCAGCTAATAGTAACCCCACCTTACAAATTAGGAAACTGAGGAGTGGAGTCAAGCAATTTCTTTGCTGCACATAGTAGAACTGAGGCAGGAAGGAGCTCAGAGCCTCCCACCATACAGAATTAGGCTCTTTTCTACTGCGTTGGCAAGTGTGCTCAGCTTGGAGTTAGAGGACAAGTTGTTGTTTTTCAGTATCAAATAGAAATAGAAGAAAAATGCTTCTCAGGATACTAACCCTGTCTAAGTGGTCTTGAGAATGAGCATGTTTGAGAACAATTGCTCTGTAGTTACTTGGGTCTGTGAATTAATAGGACATATGTAGTAAGGGCGCTGCTCTCCCACAGGCTCTTATAAACCTACCATCTTAACTGGGCTCCCAAACACTCCTCACCTTTGCCTCATTTTTTCCCGAAGATACATAGATTGGCAGACAGGCAGACAGACAGATGAATGCATGGAGAGATGACAGGTAAGTAGATAGATAAATTAGAAGACAGATATATGTGAGGTAGATAAAAAGATGACATGAATTAGACAAAAGATAGATAATGGATAAGTAAATGAACAGATGACAGATAAATTAGATTGTTATTTTTCTTTTCTTTTTGAAGGAAACTGATTAGATAGAAGATAAATAGGCCCATAGAACTATATAGCTTTTCTCACCCAAACTCAACATAGTTTTATATGTACCTATTGTAGATACCTAATCTGTGTCTATTCAACGACATTTGCATCCCCATTTAACATTTATGCCTTTTTAAGACTGTAAGCCCATGAAGCAGGGTTTTATAACCTTGAGGTGCATCATTTAGTAATGATAATCATGACCATTGTTGAATTGATTATTTTCCCTTGTCCTCCTTCACTCCCTTTCTTTTTTCTTTCTTCCTCTTTTCTCCCCTTCCCTCCATTTTTTTCTCTCCTCCACAGCTTGAGTAAGGAAGTTATGAATGATGAACGGGTCTTCTTTTAGTCTCCATCCAACCTGCCAAGGACACTGGAAGTCATTATGTTATATGGAAGGAAGATTGTGAATTTATAGTGGTAGGTAGATAATATTAACTGCATCTTCCAAATGAGGAAACTGAGGAGTAGAGTCAAATGATTTCTTTACTGCACATAGAAAGTCAGCGGAAGAACCAAAACAGGAAAGAATTCAGCGCCTCCCGTCATAAAGAATTGGGCTCTTTTCTACTGTGATGGCACTTGTTTTCCACTGTTTACCGGGTCCATCTGTCTCTTCTTTGCTAGGCTTTATAAAGCCCTGATGGAGGAATAAGGTTCTGATTTCTGGGTATATGAGAGGCCCTATACCAGCTACTGGAGAAACAGAATCAAAGGCCATTATCATTGCCTTCCATGTAGATGAATGACAGAATAGTGATGGAAAGAAATCATCAATAAAAAAAAAGAACTAATAGCAGGATTAATTTAAATTCCAAATGCAGACCAAAAGGTCTGGGGACTGGAGATGAGAGAGATCTCTATGAGCTGAGGTGGGAATGGAAGGATTCCCAGAGTTGGTGAGACGGTCTAAATCTTGGAAAAGAAGTAGTAGCAGGGACAGCATTCCATGTGGGGAAATTCCTATGAATGAGGGCCCAGAGGATGGGAAATGAAATGGAAGTGCAAGTGGCAATGGGTAAATCAATTTGATTGGATTAGAAGGTTCATGTTGGAGAATGGGTAGAATGGTAGTTTTAGGCCAGATTGTTGAGGGCCTTGAATGCTAAGCCAATGCATTTGAACAGCATACTGTAGGCATTATGCCTGAAAGCATCCTATTTTATTGGAGTCATCTGGACAAAAGGCTGAGAGATATGCAAAGCCATGTTTTAAGAAGATTAATCTGGCAATAAATACAGGATAAATTTGAGATCTTTGAGGTAGGAAAGATAGAGATTAAGCTATTTTCTAAAAGTGCTTCTGATTTTTCATAAGGTTGAAAAAAATTAAGCAGTGACTATACTGCATTTTTTTAAATATAGTGTTTGTATTCTCTATTCCTAAGGCAATTAAACTTTTGTTAATAAGTTACTTGATCAAATAATTAATTGATTTCACTGGCTTGACTCTGTATCTTATGCCACTTCTGCATTTTTATTCAGATCAGAGAGTTGCTTACAATTTTCCTTATGAGATAGAGTTGCCAATAATTTCTATTTAGATCAGGACAACTCACTTTCTAGTGCCAAATAAGAGAGGAAAATAGGCAAAGCATATGAGCCCCAAGATTGAAGTTTCTCTTTGAGACCATCCTGGCTCTATAATGTTATATTCATGAATTTAAAATATTACATTGAATATATTTACTTTTCCCCTATAAAAGTATTATAAGCATTAAGCTAGTCATAAAAATAATCACATGCCCAGATTCCCAGGTATTCAAATCTCACCATGGATCAATAATAATTTAAGTAATTTTACCATTAATTTTGTATTTAACAATACAGAGCATTATTATTTTGAAGAGAAAGGGAAATTTGAGATGACCTGATCAATAATGTTATTTTATAAATGAAGAATTTCTGTCTCTGAGGTGTTTAAGATTTTCCCCAAGAAACAGAGAAGGGACTTAACCCTAGGCTCCCTGATTACATATCCATTGTATTTTCCACAAAATCTAGACATTACTGTGTATGTTAGTCTTGGCTTCTCAGATGGATTTGAATAATTAACATTTTAAAATGTTTAAAATTACTACTGAAAACAGCATTTATGTAGTACTTTACAAATATCTCATTTTGTCCTCTCATCAATCCTGGGAGAGGAGTAGGTGCTATTATTGTCTCCATTTTATACGGAGATGGGGAAATTGAGGTATACAGAGATCAAATGGCCATAGCATGAGTCCTAAGACTGAAGACTAGATTTAAATTCCAGTCTTTCTGACTCCCATGCTCTAATCACTGTGCCACCAAGCTGTTTGTTTATTTTTTTTCTTAACCAAGATCTTCTCCATTTCCTCCCTTATCCTTTCACTTTTGTTGTTGCTATTCCTACTTCTCTTCCATGGAAGGCATTTGAGACTGCTGATGTGTTTTGTTCTCTAGAGCCTCTGGCTTTATTCCTTCCCTTGAAGACTTTGTTCACTATTTTTAGCAGGTCCTATCACTCTATCTTATCTTGAAAGGAGACTCAGGCTCTCTTTCTTTTGATCATTTCTCTGATCATCTTAAATGTCTTCCTGTTATAAAAGAAAAAAAGATCTCCCCTATTCCTGTGCCCAAATGTTTCAGCTTCCAAGAAATTAATTTCAGCTATTATCATAACATAATCAGAAAAGGTGGTAGTTTTCACAATCTTTTTTTTTTTGCACCTAAATAAATTCTCTCAATTTTCCTGGCCCACTTCCAAGTATATTCCTGACTTCCAGCATGTGTATCTAAATAAGCATCCTTCAGTCTAAATATTTGGTTTCATGAGTCTTTTGTTGGTTACTTCCAACCCTCTCACCTTTTGTAGAAACACAGCTGAAATCCCCTCCTCATACCATCCTCCTTATTTTGTGTAAAAAAAATAAGATGCTATATATTTAAATGCTTTTCTAATTCAGACTTTGTAGGGACACGCAATAGTTACAAATATAATCTTTCCCCCTCCTCAGCTTACATTCACAATCAAACATTTTTCTAATCTAAATTTTATCTTTCAAACTTGAGCAATATATATGATAAAGTCTCACTTCAGGATACAACCTGAGGCTGCAAACATTTATTAATTTTCTAGTGTGTGTGTGTATGTGTATATGTATATATATATATATGAGACACTGTGCTAGACATTTGGATACAACCAAGACAAAACCAGTTCTCCCCCAATCTCCATATTTTTTGCTCCTAAAGCACTCCCGTTCTTCTGGAAGGATATAATATGTTAATTGTTTACTATAACCTTGATAATCTGACAACCTGGGAGATCAGGAAATGCTTCCCAAGAGGGCTTAACACATGAACTGAGCCTCAAATGAATCCAAGAATGCTAACTCAGAAGTCAGAAAGTAGTGCATTTTAGGCATGGGGAATACCCTATACAAAGGCATGGATGTGGAAGATAGAATATCATCTTCAAGGAAGAACAAGAGCCCATTGTGGCTCGAATATAGAATATGTGAATAGAAGAATTATGAAATAAGCCTAAAAATGTAGCCTGGAGCTAGGCTGGGAATGCCAGCCTGAAGAGTTCTTATTTTATCCTTGAAGGAGTAGTGAAACATGGAAGGTTCATAATAGTATTTCATTTTTCCACCATTACATGTCAAGGACATATTTAGCATTCATTTTTACAAAATTTTGAATTCCAAGTTTTTCTCCCTCCCCTCTCCTCTTCCAAACATTTTGATATAGTTTATACTTATGCTATTATGTAAAGTATATTTACATTATTAGTCACAGGTGTGAAAGACAAAAGGAAAAAAGAAACCTCAAAAACTAATAAAATAAGTGAAAAAATATGCTTTGATCTGCATTCAGAATCCATCAGTTCTTTATCTGGTTATGGCTTACTTTGTGAGTCTTGGATTAGTATGTTGCTGAAAAGAGCTGAGTCAGTGATAATTGGTCATCACCCAATATTGCTAGTATTGTATATAATTCATTCTTAGTTCTGCTCACTTTACTTTGTGTCAGTTTATTTCATCAATTTTTCCATGTTTTTCTGAAATCTGCCTGTTCATTATTTCTTACAGCACAGTAGTATTCCATTACATTAATATAACACAGATTTTTCAGTTTTCCCCAACTTATAGGCATTCTTTCAATTTCCATTATTTTGCCACCATGAAAAGAGCTGCTATAAATATTTTTGCAGATGTAGATCCTTTTCCCTTTTTTATGATTTCTTTGGAATACAGAAGCATAAAAGATTTTTGAGCTGGAAAGTAACATGGCCAGACTAATGCTTTTATAAATTATTTTAGTAGTTGTAGAGAGGACAGAGATTGGGAGCTTGGATTCTAGATAGGAGTCTAGAGTACTGGTCCTGGTCACCTGGCTAGTAAAATCAAATGTATAGCATCTTCTTTGTACTAGAGACTTTATAAGCACCGTACTGTACCTCATTTGATTTTTAAGACAATCTTGCAAGGTAGATGGTGTTATTATTCTTATTTTACATTTGAGGAAACTGAGAAAAATAGAGGTTAAAGGACTTGTCCAGGATTAAATAGCTAATATTATAAATATGATTTTAAATTAATTCATTATAATAATATGCTATTAAATTAAATTTTAAAATTAAATTAAATTATAAATAAATAGTTAAATAAATAAATAGATGGATTTGAATATAGCTCTTTCTGACTCTGGTTCTATCAATGCTACCAGAAGCTTCAGTAAGTAGCAGGGTCAATATCTGAACTCAAGTGCTCTGATTCCATATCAATAAAATCAGAGGCCATCTACTCCAATCTTGGCGTATTGCATATTAGGAGACTAATCCTCAAGGGAGTTAAATGTCTTGTGCAAGCTTACACAAGCAGTTAGTGTCAAAGTGGGATATGAACCTAGGTTCTATGGCTCTGGAGACTGTGTGCTTTCCTTTGTATCATGGTGCCTTTCATTTAATTTCTTCCTTGCTCAAGGCTTACATTATTGCTTTCTGCCTTTTCTCAGGACCTAGAACCTTTCAATATTATTTTACTTATTTTCCCCTTTCTTAATTTTGTTGATTGTTTTCTTTCTGATTAATTTTTTTGTGAGTGCCAGAAGAGATAGGGTTGAAAGAAAGAGAACTAGGTTGATGGTCACATATGTAGAGAGGAGATGGATATGGGAGATATTGTAGAGATAGAGCCTTTGACAGAATTTGGCAATTTATGGGATATGTGGTGTGAGGGAGAGGGGAGTCTCCTCAGATGATGTTCAGTTCACCACCTGCATTACTCAAGGAAAAGGTGGTGTCTTCGGTAGAAATAAGGAAATTTGGAGGATAGGGTAAATTGAGGAGGGGGGAAAATGAATTAATTTTCCTTTGGACTGTTGAGTTTCTGATGCCTTTGGGGTATCCAACTGGAGGTGTCCAACAGGCAGTTGTTAATGTGGAACTGGAGCTAAGAAGAGAGATTTAGCACTGTGTATGTAAATTTGCCAGTTATCTGCATAGAGATGATAATTGAACCCATGGTAGCTAAGCTCACCAAGAGAGAAAAGGATTGCTTATTTCCTTTGGTGATCAGTGTGAAGAGCCCCCAAACTAGTACTTCATATGCAATAAATGTCCTTTTCCAGCCTTTTTTGCTGGAAATCACTATTAGCACATAGCAAATTACCATGCTAAAATCACATCCTTTTTCTTTTCTCATATTCTCATTTTGCCTTGTGCATTTTTATGCTTTTTGTTTTGCACAATCACACACCTCTGTATGATTTAAATTAGCCCCTTCAAAGCTTCCTTCAAGTTCTTTCTTTCCCTTCATTTGATCTGTAGCCTGGAGCAGCCCAGAGAATGCAGAAGACTTGCACAAGATTTTAATACCAGTAAGAGCCAGAGCTAGGATTTCAACCAGAGTCATCTGATATCAAATCTAAGCACCACTCTTTCTGCTACACCACACTGATGCTCATGATGTATATTGTCTCTTTCTCTCCCTCCACCCTATGTCCTCTCTTCTTGTGAGCTCTAGACAAAGTAGAATTCTCAATCTTCTTTGTTCTGCAAGAACTAGTTTCCATGTGGTCTTGCTTTACCCCTTATTCCTCTATAGTAATTTGATATCTTTCTTCTTTTTTTCATTCTCTTCCATACCCTTCCTCCAATAACTGGAAGTCAATCATCACCACTCCCCTATCCTCGAGTGCCTCTTCAATCTTTTACTGAAAATACTTTTTGCTGCCTTCTCCTTTCCTTAAAACCCCAAGGGATTCTTCCTGAATTCCTTGGGCAGATGTTCCATTGTGCTTTTTTCCACTATTATTCTAGGTCCTTCCCTGAAGATAGGCTAATTTTGTCTGCCTTTGTATTATGATTATATAGTTTGAGATAGTTTGCATAAATATGCCCTTTTCCCTCTAAAGGTTATATTTGACTCTCTCTCTCTCTTTTTGTTTCTCTGTCTCTCTCATCTCTTTCTCTGTCTCTGTCTTTCTTCTCTTTCTCTCACTCTGTCTCTCTGTTCCATATCTCTTTGTCTGTCTTTGTCCATCTGACTGTCTGTCTCTCTTTCTCTTTCTGCCTTTCTCATCTTTGTCTCTATCTCTCTTCTCCCCTGCCCCCTTTTCAGGAATTACTAGAGCATCTTTGTTTTATATACCTTAAACATTTTTCTGATAGTATATTTTTCTCAAATGATTTATTGAATCATATAATAAGCCATTAGCTTTTCTTGAAACACTGAAAATCTTTGTCCCTAATTGAAAACACTTGCTAGATACCAACCTTGTTGTCACCCTGACATGTAGTAGTTCTATTATACACTTGTATCCCCCATTCAGATGTCAACCCTATCCACACTTTTATCATTATGACATTATATATATATATATGTGTGTGTGTGTGTATATATATATTTGCTTTTCTTCTAGTTCTTTTAAAAATTATTTATTTCCAATACACATTACTTTATGAATCATGTTGAGAGAGAAAAATCAGAGCAATAAAGAGAAAAACCATGGGAGAGATAAAAACAAACAAACAAAAAAAAAAAACAGAAAAAAGAAGTGAACATAGCATGTACTGATTTACATTCAGTTTCCTTAGCTCTTTTTGTATGTAAATGTCATTATCTGTCCAAAGTCTACTGAGATTGCTTTGGATATCTGAAGCATTGCAAAGAACCACATCTCTCAGTTGATCATCACACATTCTTGCTGTTGTAGTGTACAATGTATTCCTAATTCTGCTTGTTTCATTCAGCATCAGTTCATGTAAACCTTTTTAGACTGTTCTAAAATCAGCTTGTTTTTCATTTTTTATAGAACAATAATACTCCGTTACCTTCATGTATCACAACTTGTTCAGCCATTCCCCAATTTATGAACATCTACTCATTTTCCAGTTCTTTGCTGCCTCAAAAAAAGCTGCTACAAATATTTTTTTTTCCACATGTGGGTCCTTTTCTCTCTTTATGATCTCTTTGGGATAGAGGCCCAGTAGAAACACTGCTGGATCAAAGAGTATACACAGTGTGAGAGCTCTTTGCGCATAGTTCCAAATTGCTCTCCAGAATGATTGGATCATTTCACAATTATACCAACAATGCCTTAGTGTTCCAGTTTCCCCACATCCCCTCCAAAATTTATCATTATCTTTTCCTGTCATCTTAGTCAATCTGAGAGATGTCAGTTGGTACCTTAGAGTTATTTTAATTTTCATTTCTCTAAGCAATAGTGATTTGGAGCATTTTTTCATATAACTATAGATGGCTTTAATTTCGTCATCTGAAAATTGTCTATTCGTATCCTTTGACCATTTATCAGTTGGAGAATTATTTGTGTTCTTATAAATTTAATACAGTTCTTTATGTATTTTAGAAATGAGACCTTTATCAGAAACATTGGCTGTAAAGATTTTTTTTCCAGTTTTGTACTTCTTTTTGTACTTCCTATTTCTGTTGGTTTTGCAAAACCTTTTTAATTTGATATAATCAGAGTTGTCTGTTTTGTCTTTCATAATGTTCTCTAGTTCTTCTTTGGTTATAAATTCCTCCCTTTGCAAAAAATCTGATAGGTAAATTATACCTTACTCTCCTAATTTGTTTATGATATCATCCTTAATGCCCAAATCACGTACCCATTTTGACCGTATTTTTGTATGGGATATAAGATATAGGTCTAATGACACTATCTTTTTTAACTAAGCTACATCTTACTTCATAATTGATTTTTTTTTTCCTAAAGAGAATGCATAGACTCTTTAATTGTAGTCAGCTAAAAAGATTCACCCCAAAGTTTCTGCAAAAGTCTTGGTTCTCAAAAATTGAGAAAAGATAAGTCCCTCCCTCTTTGCACTCATAGGGATTTGTAGCATGGAATTCTACATACATCATCACATCATCATTCCCCTCTTGAATATGCTTCTCTCTCTATGAGCTTTGCCATTACGACTAGTTGTCTTTTTATCCTAAGTCTTCTCTCAGACTTTTGGGTTTTTTCACTCTGCAATATCATTCAACCATACCTCTTCCATTGGTGAATTTGTTTTGGAGCTTCCATTTTAAGGATAGTCCCAAGATACTTCCACTTCATTCACATTTGGTCTGTGATTCTAAAGAGTTTCCCACATATTTTCACATGAGTATCCATTTTTGCCCTTTTTTTTCTCCTTTTTATATGTTAACTTCCTCTATGACAATATAAACTCCTTAAGGGATGTATTTTTGCTGATATTTATATCCCAAATGATTAGCACAGTGCCTGGAACACAGCAAGTACTTAATGAATCATGTTACCTATTTCCTTCTTTGTTTTAAGGAATGGGTAGTTAGGTGAGGGAGGTGGATAAAGGATATATTAGAATTAAAGGTCCTGCTAAAAGAAAAGATATGAGTAAAAATAATGAAAAAAAAAAACACATCTTGGCTCTCCTACTCCACCAGTAGGGTGTCAAAAAAATCAATTTTCTCTGCTTATCAAAATGTTTACTTCTTAGGATACAAATGACCACAAATATGTCCTTTGGATTCATCCTAAATGTATTGCCTGTTACAGAACAAGTCCTTTCATCTTTTGTTACACAGGTCTTCCTTTTCAGTTATATTTCTACTTTCCTTTATTATCATAGAAGGTAATAGATTTGTTTTTTGTCTCTTTGTATCATGATCATAGATCTGTCATCTTCCTTCATAGAAAAACTAACTAAACAATTTTTCTTTTGTTTTTTTTAAACTGTTTTTCTTTTATTATTCTTTTCTAATCTCTTTCTTTCATCTAGCCCCAATTTTTCCTCCTCTGAAGTTACCTTCATATCTGATTGCTGACATTCATCATGTCTCCAGCTGATGCAAAGAAAGGGAACAAATCTTATGTTCAGGGTATCCAAATTCTCACAGCTCTGAGGCTCTTCCTGTGGCTCCATCAAAAAGGTGCTGCCTTCTTTCAAGGTTTTGTCTTACTTATGCCCACAATCTTGTTAATTCACTTGCCTCATCTACCAATGAAAAATTGTCCTATTTGAATTCTCCTCAAACTGCTTGTTTCCCCCATCTTAAAGCTGTTCCCTTCCCCCTTCCCAGATTGTACCATGCATTCAGCAGATGAGATATCTCAGCCCTGTCACTTCTACCCATGTGGTCTTGGGCAAGTCATTTACTCTCTATGAGCCTCCATTCCTTCATCTGTAAGATGAGGAGGTTTCATCAGCTGGTTGCTGAAGTCCCTCCATTTCTAAGTCTAAGATTTTATAATGCTCTCTTTTTTTTAACCAATGAAAATTATATGGGTTAAATGACTTGATAAAGGTCATTCAACTAGTTAATGACTGAGTCACAAATAGAACCCGATGTTCTTTGACTAACAGCCCAGTGATCATTTCACTCTGCTAAGCTCTATCCAAATCTCCTTTGATTCTTAAAACTGTACTTTGCTACAGAATTGGCATTGATATTGAAAGGGCTATTTTAGCTTGTCCAGCGGGAATTGGGGAAAAGCCACATGACTCTCTCTCTCTTTGACTAAGTAATTTGAAGATACCAACTTGGCACGTCTAGTGGCCAAGCTTCTTTTGTGTTGAGCAACCCTCTCCTTTACAAAAGCTTTTGCAATTTAAAAAATCGGACACTATTCCAGCTCTTTATTTCCCTTTTCTCCCATGTCTCATGTTACTTGAATGAGAGGGCTCTATGTTGATTGAACCTTCTATGTTCAACTGTTTCAACTGACAGCTTGTCTTTCTTCCCATGCTATGAGAGAGCTTTCAGAAATTTGGACTCAGGGCCTCTTCTCTGGCACCATGGAAGACAATGCTTCTGTTCAGGTAGACACTGCAGGTATAGGATTGCTTTGCGTTTGACCTCAGAGAGCTCAGTATCCCAGATTCATGCATCTTTATCCCTGTCTTGGTTGTGTACTCTATGCAAATTGAAATATAACTGTGTGATCTCTTCTCAAAAGGGGAGGGAGGATTGCAATGTTTCCTTTCTTCCTGAAAAGTAGGAAGGAACAAGCAAAACAAATGAAGGAGAAGCAGAAAGAAGAAGGAAACAGCAGCAGTACCATCTTTTACCTTCCATAGGTTAATATTTGTGTTCCTCTGCAAAAGTATTTTTTTCTTCATTCTTTGATAGCATTTACCTTCTCCCGTGCCTCTTTGGAATCTGAAGATGATTATAGAATCTCTAAGGTTTTGTAAGCAGAATTCAATCTCTGGGTCTACAGGCTCGGAGAGCAAAATTTTGAGCATGAGCCCTGGAAAGGACTAATTGTTTTCAATGTCTGGCCTGTGAAAATTTCAAAGGGCATTATCATTAGCTTAGGTGAATTGTTTTGTCCAGAGCATCTCTTGAAAATGGTGACCGATTTGTGGCTCTCTTCAACAATAAGATGATTCAGACCAGTTCCAATGATCTTGTGATGAAGAGAGCCATCTACACCAAGAGAGAGAATTGTGGGAACTGGATGTGGTTCATAACATAGGATTTTCACTCTTTTTGTTGTTGTTTACTTGCATTTTATTTTCATTCTTATTTTTTCCAGTTTGATTTGATTTTTCTTGTGCAGCAAGATAATTTTATAAATATGTATGCAAATATTAGATTTAATATATATTTCTACCATGTTTAATATATATTGGACTACTTGCCATCTAGGTGCGGGGGTGAAGGATGATGGGGAAATTAAAACACAAGGTTTTGCAAGAATTAATGTTGAAGAATTATCCATGCATATGTTTTGAAAAATAAAAAGCTTTAATAAAAAAATTAAAAAGAAAATGGTGCTCTATTGAGTCAAGTGGGTATTGTGATTTATTTCAGTTGAGATATTCCCACTTTTTCCAAAAAAAAAATAGCTCACATTTATATAGTATTTTAAAATTTATAAATGCTTAACATACTTTACTTGGTATGATCCTCAAAACAATGGTGTGAGATTGATGCCAATATTATTCCCATTTTAAAGATGAGGAAATTAAGATATTTACTCAAGATCATAAAGGTAGTAAATGTCTAAGGCAGGATTCAGACTCAAGTTGTCTTGACTCCAAGTTCAGTACTCTGAGAACATTATACTGTTTCAATCCCAGAATCGCAGAGTGAGAAGTCACATAGGACAGTCTATCCCTAAACAAAGTGGTTAAGAGGCCTTCCCTACAGAGCTCCAACCCATTTATCTATTTTCTCTTAAGTTTATTAAATTATTTTCTCTTAAGTTCTGGAAAAATTGGCCAATTTGCTGTTCCATATACACGAGGCTCCATCTCTCATCTCCATGTCTTTGTATGGGTTGCCTCCCATGCATAGAATGCTCTTTGTCACTTCTGCTTCTTACAATGGCTAGACCTCTTCAGGACTCAGCTGCATTGTACCCTGATGCAAGAGATCTTTCCTATTTCACCTTACTAGTATTTCCCTTGAATTTTTTGATATTTGCTTTGTATATATTCTGTATTGGCTTATCTGTGTATATGCTGTGCCTTCCTTCCATCTTCTACTTTGCCAGTAGAAAATAAGTTCATAGAGTATAAGAAAAGTTTCATTTTTGACTTTGTATTTTAAATACCTCAAATAGTGATCTATACCTAATATTTTCTTTTTAAAGATTTTTTAAAGTTCATTTCAAAACAAATACAAAACAAAAAAGATTTTTAAATTTATTTCAAAACTTAAATACAAAACAGAAAAACACAAAACGAAGAAATTTCTATGTATGTAGCACAACACAAGAGAGGATTCAATATGAATCAATAAATTTCTATATTACAAAAAACTCAGGTAATAAATCCTACATATTGTTTTTCAAAATACCATGCTTCCTTCTAGGTTTCTTTCATGCTGTGCTGTGCACTTTTTATTTTATCTTTTCCTCCCTCTCCCATACATTCTAAATGAATGCTTATCGAATAGAACTAAAATGAAATCCTTTCCATAGTACTTGAAAGACATTCAGACAGGCTTTGCTTAATATCGCCATTGTGGTTGAACTCACTACTCCCAGAAGTAGCCCATTCCACTTTTAGATGGCATTTACTTTAGCATATTTTTTTTCCCTTATTTTGAACCTGTGTCTCTCCTCCCTTTCCAACTATTTCCAATTCCATTTAGGTCTGATCATTGAGAGAAGATGCCTTCACATTCCGGTTTGGATTTCTCAGTATTCTTTCTAGATTTTCATTTTTATTCCTAAAATATTATACAATGAACTGAAGAAATGATCCCATATATAGTCTGACCAGAACAGAGTATAGCAATAATAACCTAGTCATTCATTCATTTCACAAACATTAAGAACCCAATTTCCCCAGAACTATGCTAAACATGTTGGACTACAAAGACAAAAACAAAGCTCTCTTAGCCCTCAAGGGATTTATAGTCTTTTGGAGGAAAGTAGAATGTACACAGATAAATAAAGAAGTAATGTGTACAAAATTAATAAAAAATGATTTCTTGGGGGTGGGGGAATTAGGGTAGGATTCAGATAGATGTTTGAACTTGAGTTGAGCTTTGAAGGAAATTAAGGATTATCATATAAGTCTGGAGGGGGAGAGGGACAACATTCTAAACACTGGGGACAGTTTATACAAAGGCACAGTAATGGAGATGGAATGTCATATACATGAAAAGTGGCCAAATTTTCTAGGACACAGCATGCATGAAAAGAAAGAATAATGCACAACATACCTAAACTGCCAGTAAAGAACCAATTTTGAAGGGGTTATAAATGCCAAAAAAAAAAGAGTTTGAATTTCATCCTAAAGCTGAATGAAAGTAACTGGAATGTTTTGAACAGAAGATGGATGTCTCAGAATTTTGTTTTAGGAATACCAGTTAGGCAATTGAGTAGAGAGTGATTTGAAGAAGACTGGATAGAGGGAGTTCAGTTAGGAAACTGTTATTATAATCCAGGAAAGAAGGGATAAAGACTCAGACTAAAGTAGTGGCTGAAGAAATGGGGGGAAAGGGATGGGTATGAGAGAGATGTGGAAATGGGATCAATACAATTCAGCAACTGAATGGATATGAACATGTCCAACATTTGAAAGAGAAGGCAGAGTATATGACCTGAAGTTGTTTTTTTTTTTTTTTAATTTAATAGCCTTTTATTTACAGGATATATGCATGGGTAACTTTACAGCATTAACAATTGCCAAACCTCTTGTTCCAATTTTTCACCTCTTATCCCCCCCCCTCCCCAGATGGCAGGATGACCAGTAGATGTTAAGTACATTAAAATATAAATTAGATACACAATAAGTATACATGACCAAAACGTTATTTTGCTGTACAAAAAGAATCAGACTCTGAAATATTGTACAATTAGCTTGTGAAGGAAATAAAAAATACAGGTGGGCATAAATATTGGGATTGGAAATTCAATGTAATGGTTTTTAGTCATCTCCCAGAGTTCTTTCTCTGGGCATAGCTGGTTCAGTTCATTACTGCTCCATTGGAAATGATTTGGTTGATCTCGTTGCTGAGGATGGCCAGGTCCATCAGAACTGGTCATCATATAGTATTGTTGTTGAAGTATATATGATCTCCTGGTCCTGCTCATTTCACTCAGCATCAGTTCATGTAAGTCTCTCCAGGCCTTTCTGAAATCATCCTGTTGGTCATTTCTTACAGAACAGTAATATTCCATAATATTGATATACCACAATTTATTCAGCCATTCTCCAACTGATGGACATCCATTCAGTTTCCAGTTTCTAGCCACTACAAAGAGGGCTGCCACAAACATTCGTGCACATACAGGTCCCTTTCCCTTCTTTATAATCTCTTTGGGATATAATCCCAGTAGTAACACTGCTGGATCAAAGGGTATGCACAGTTTGATAACTTTTTGAGCATAGTTCCAAACTACTCTCCAGAATGGTTGGATTCGTTCACAACTCCACCAACAATGCATCAATGTCCCAGTTTTCCCGCATCCCCTCCAACAATCATCATTATTTTTTCCTGTCATCTTAGCCAATCTGACAGGTGTGTAGTGGTATCTTAGAGTTGTATGACCTGAAGTTGTGAACCTGGGGGACTCCAAAGATAATGAGACTTTAACAGAAACATGGATATTATTTTTAATTTTTAATTATTTTAGTATTTAATTTAATAACATTTTTATTATTTTAATTATTTTCTACCAATTACAAATAAAGACAATTTTAATGTGCATTTTAAAAAAAAATTTGAGTTCCAAATTCTCTCCTAGAAGGCCTTCTACTAGAGATGTTAAGCAATTTCATACAGGTTATTTATACATGTATTATCATGTAACATGTTTTCATATTAGCCATGTTATGAAAGAAGACACGGATTAAAAAAGAAAAAAAATGAAAAAAAAAAATAAATAGCATGCTTGATCCGCATTCAAACTCCATCAATTCTTTATGTGGATGTGCATATAAATCATAAGTCCTTTGAAATTGTCTTGGGTTGTATTGCTGAGAATAGCTAAGTCATTTACAGTTTTCATTGCATAATATTACTGTTGTTGTATACAATGTTCTGATTCTGTTCACTTCATTTTGAATCAGTTCATGTAAATCTTTCTGGTTTGTTTTTTCTGAAATCATCCTGCATACTGTTTCTTATAACACTATATAACTATGTATATGTATATATATGCATATGTGTGTGTGTTTAGAAATATATCCTTTTTCCTTAAAAAAAATATCTTTAGGATACAGACCTAATAGTGGATCAAAGGTTATGCACAGTTGGATTGTCTTTTGGGCATAGTTCCATATTGCTCTTCAGAATGGCTGGATCAGTTCACAACTTCACCAACAGTGCATTAGTGTACTAATTTTTCCACATCTTCAACATTTATCATTTTTCTTTCTGTCATACTAGTTAATCTAAGGTATGAAGTGCTACCTCAGAGCTATTTTAATTTGCATTTTTTCTAATCAATAATGATTTAGAGCATTTTTCATATAACTATAAATAGCTCTCATTTCTTCATCTGGAAACTGTTTATATCATTTTACAACATTTCATTTAGGGAATGACTTGTATTCTTATACATTTCACTCAGTTCTCCATATATTTTAAAGGTATGTAAAAATTTGCTGCTCAGCTTTCAGTTTTCCTTTTAATTTTGACTACATTGGTTTTGTTTGTGTAAATCATTTTTGATTTAATGTAACCAAAATTATCCATTTTTCATCTCTTAATGCTCTCTATATCTTGTTTGGTTATAAATTATTCTCTTCTCCATAGATCTGACAGATAAACTATTTCTGAATCTTCTAATGTGTTTATATACCCTTTATGTCTAAATCACTTTCTCAATTTGACCTTATCTTGTTACAGTATAAAATATTAGTTTTTGTCATATTATTTTCTAGTTTTTCCAGTATTTTTTTTTGTCAAATGATGAATTCTTATCCCAAAAGCCTGAGTTTGGGGATTTGCCAAACACTAGATTACTATGATCATTTACCTTTGTACCTTATCTATTCCTTTGATTCACCATTCTGTTTCTTAGCCAGCATCAGATTGTTCTGATGATTATGGTTTTATTATAGCTAGACCACAATCAGGGATATTAGAAAGAAGGAATTAGATATTTTGATTATGAAATAACAATGAGGCATCCAGTTGGAGATGTCCAATGATGAAGCTTATTAGAAAAGCTAAGGTTGGATATATACATCTGATCATATATGTACATGTCGCGTGGTCAGTACATAACTTGTGAAAGTATATGGAACTACTAAAATCATAAGAGAGAAAGAAGATAATGAGAGAAGAAAAGAGAATTCAAGAGATAGTCCTATAGTACATTCACATATATGGGGTTTGTAGTAATGGGTGATGACCCAGTAAAGGAGACCAAGAAGAAATTTCCAGAAAAGTAGAAGATATATCAGGAGAGATTGATGCCATTAAAAGGAAGGAAGATGTATGTGTCCAAGAGAAGGGAATGATCATTGGTGTCAAATGCTATAGTGAGATCAAGAGGACTAAAAAAAGGATTGATCAAGTAAGAAATCATTGATGATCTTTTAGAGAGAATTTTCAATTGAGTGATAAATTTAAGATCTAAATTGGAGCAGATGAAGTAATAAAATAGAAGAAAGTGGACACATAGTGTTTCCCTATGAGTTTTTCTGTAAAACATAAGAGACAAATAGGAAAGTAGCTTGAAGGATACTGGAGTCTAGTAAGGTTTTTGTTTCTGTTTTTAAAGAATGGGAACATCTGAGGATGCTTCTAGTTGGCTTAGAAGGAGTCAGTAAATAAGGAGAAAATGAACTTATGGAGTAAAAAGATGATCACAAATAGAGGAGTTGCCTTTGATTACTTTTTCATTAGAAAATAACAAAAAAGAAGAGAGGTCAGAGAACAACAGCTGCGTCTCAGTCTCCTTGTATTATCATCCTTCTCCTCTCACATGAAGAGATCCTTTCTACAGGTCTGACTTAGACCTCCAGCAGCCACTGGAAGGTAGCTTCTGTATCACAACATATGACAAATAAAAGTGGATTGAGGAGGCATACTTGATTTACTTCGGTATTGGTTGGAAAAATTTCCAGTGTTTCCCATTGCCCTAGTTTTTTTTTTTAATTTTATATATATGCTTTTTATTATATTAATGATTAGCATTTTTGCCCTGTGATTTTAGGCTTCAAAACAATATAAAAGCCTCCCAAAACAAACAAACCAAAAAAAAAAATCCAAAACAACCCCCAAAACTGTACTCTATTTTGTCAAAGTTGTCTGTGAAAGCTATAATCAGAAATTTTGGATTTTTAAAATGTGATTAATTGTATTCATTGTTTTTGCAGTGTTGAATAATGCTTACTTATCTGTCAATCTAGCTTGGCTATAGTAGAAAAATATATCTCTATCTATCTATGTCTCTCTTTCTCTCTCTCTCTCTCTCTCTCTGTCTATGTGGAGAGAAAGAGATTTTATTATTCCCTGATTTAGATATTACAACAATATTTGTTTCTCAAAGAAGTTAGAGTGTTATTAGTCTCACTTGTTGACAACAAATGTATATATTTTAGGTATTTAATGGTTTTTAAACATTTGGTATAATTTATCTGTGAATCTATTTAGATTATAATTCTTTTCTTTTCTAGGTTGTATATGTGTGTTTGTATGTGTGAACTGAAATTTCACTTTTTAAGATTGATTCCAGGCAAACACAATATTACCAACCTTTATTTGATATACTCTATCTGTAGTTAAGCACAAGTAATTCTTATAAATCACAATTCAGAAATCCAATCCTATTCTAAGACATTTTCTTAACCTTCTATTTACAAGTTTTCTGTAAATATATTCTTTCTATTCAAAAGTTCTCCTCTTTTATGGATAGCAATGAAAGTAGTTCCCAGAAGATTCTGGGAAGATGGTGGAGAGACTTCCAAGCTTCCCAGATTCCTCCCACAAAATAAACAAAATTCAATCAGAGGAAACATAGATTGGTGAAAAACAATTAAAACTTGGGCCAGAACAGGCATCATCTCAGGACAATGAGAGAAGACCTGAAGACCTACACCAGAAAAAATCAGCGTGAAGTATAAACAGCTCTAGATTAGCTCCATAGAAACTTTAAGTGGGGAGCCTGGGGCTAGCTGGGTTCTGAACTAGCATCAGCCTGAAGCACAAGAATTTTCACCTCCTGGACAGACTGGGGAGTTGGGGGAAATCTCAGAAGATTGAGGGAACCTCAGCTGATTAGGAATGCCAGAAGCACATGCGCTGGCAAATGCAGAAGCAGTGGGGCAAAATCTCTAAAAAATTGGGGGGGGGGGGGGAATAGAATAAAGTGGGGTATAGAAGGGTATGTAGATTAATGGGAATGGGATAAAGAGAAAGGAAAAGGGTGGAGAAAGAAGAGGAGAGATCAATGGAGGGAAGGTTAAGTAATAACAAGGCAAGCTAACTGGTAGAAGTAAGATAGAAGACTTAAGAGGAAGAGGAAATAAGAAATATACATAAACATACAAAAATATGCATAAACAATGATCAGGAATAGAATTTATTAGAAAAAAATAGGGCTAGTAATCATTGATCTCAAACTTAAAGATTCAATCAAGAGAGAAATCTACATTATATGTCAGCCATATTAACATTGTGTATAAGTGTATGTGTATATGTGTGTAAGTATGTAAGTATATAAGTGTATATATGGGTGTATACAGATGTATACACTGTGTATGTGTATATATATATATGTATATATATATATATACACACAAGAATATTTCTGCATTTAACTGCTTGGGGGAGGGAGGGATAAAAGGGGAAAAAAATAAAGCAGAGAATAACAACAAAAAACTCTACAAAGAAGCAAAGATGGATAGCTCTGGACACACAGGATAGTATTTATTATATAGGCTTTCTTGATATGGAAATTTATTGTTACATATTTTGAATCTTCCCTGATATTCTGCTGGGCATATCACTTTTGTTTTCCTTTTTCTATGAAATAAATTTTAAAAAATAGTTCTAGATTCCTTCTGGTGATATCAAAGGTGCCCATCTTAATCCCAGAACTAGCCAGTAATCATTAAGTTTGGTAATCCTTCTCACATGGGCCAGTGTCACATAGGGCAAAATCCTTGCCCTCTCTGCTTCAATTCTATCACCATTCCAGTCCATTTTCTACTTAGTCACTAAAGGAGTTTTCCTTAAATGCAATTTTAATTCTAAATGTCATTCAATAAATTTTAGCATTATCTTTTAGGAGAATAATTAACCATAAACTCCTTTGAATGGCATTTAAGGCCTATTTCAGTCTTAACTTATTCATTGCTCCCTTCTGTGTTTTCTCTCTATTCTCTCTTTCAATACTATAGGTGCTGCCATATTGTACAGAATACCAGTCAGGAAGTAGTCAGGAACACTCATCTTCCTGAATTCAAATCCCACTTCAGATGCTTCCTAGTTGTATGACTCTAGGCAAGTCACAACCCTGTTTGCCTCAGTTTCCTCATTTATAAAATGAGTTAGAAAAGGAAGTGGCAAACCAATACGTTGTCTCTGGCAAGAAAATCCTAAATTGGGTCATGAAAAGTCAGACATGTCTGAAAACAACTTTTCTCTGTGCCTTTGCATTGACTGTACCCTGTGCCTAGAAGGCTTCCCTCCTTACCTTCACCTGCTGTAATTTCTGATGTCTTTCAGAATTCAATTTTAGTACCACCTCCTACATGTAGTATTTCCTAATCTGCCTAGCTACTGGTATCCTTTCCTCTTTCTTCTTTTCATTTTCTATATATTATGTACTTTTTCATTTTTATCTTTATATCACAATGTCTAATAATGTCTGGAACATAGTAGGTACTTAATAACTGCTTGCTTATTAATTGATTGATTAATGTCCCAGGAGACAGAAGACTCTGTATCATTGTCAGGGGTGCAGCCTTTTTTGATTACTCTCACCAAGGACTTAATTGCTAATGACCACTATTTGTCCCTTCTTCTGACTCTTTACTGGATGGTGTCTCTCTTGCTGCCTCCTTCAATTTCATTTTTACTTTACTTGGAGGAAAGGTAGCTGCTTTCACCCAGGAACTGGGAATATGCAGACATGTTTCCATATGAACTTGAAGATTACAACAAAGTAGTGACCACCTCTGCTTTGTCTTTACTAGAGTTGGAATTAGAAGAGGAAGACTGGGGATGCTGTAAAAATGGTGGCTCTTCATAGTCAAAGGAAAGAAATTCAACTGTGTGATGTGTTATGGAGGAATCTAGTACTTGTTAATGGGTCAAAACTTCTTCCCTAGTACATTGACAGGATCTTCAGCATCCTGGGGGCATTCATGGAAAGGATATAAAAAGGATATAGAAGTATAATATTTTGCATTGGAAAAAGTTCCAAATCCAAGGTGTTTGAACTGATGCCAGGTATGTGGCATTTATAGGAAGGTATTTGTTGGATACTGATTGACTAATTTCTCCCATAATCTGGCAATTTAATTTAACATAATGTCAGTGCAGCCATTCTCTGGGTCTAGGACAATTACTGATAACAGCCCATTTCTGATGCTAATAGAAAAAAATAATGATTCTGTAAATTTTTAGAGCAGATGGACAGTTATTTCTGCTTATATAAAGTGGATGCTTAAGAGTGAAATCATTTTATCTAAACTGGGAGAATTTTGCATATGACAAAGTGAAACTCAGCCCTATAGAGGACAGTAGTTAGTTTATCATTGACTGGTCAATTTAGAACTGCAGTAAATTGTGATTTCTTTTGGTTTTGATATGAAATTATCAATCAAAGGGATGCCTGGTGATTTCATGAATGACTGGGAGGAATCACCAAAATAGGGAAGCCTCAAGAAAATATACACATGGTCAGGTTGTTTGTCCTTCTCCTCCTCCTCCTCCTCCTCCTCCTTCTCTTTCTTCTTCTTCTCCTCTTCCTCCTTCTTCTCTTTCTTCTTCTTCTTTTCCTCCTCCTCCTTCTTCTTCTTCCCACCCCCCCTCTCTCTGCATATTCCTCTCTCTGATACTCTCCCTTCTCACCAGCCATACAAATAGAACTGCCTTAAATCCCATCATTTTAGGATCTGTTTTTATCTATTTCTAAGATGATAATCTGACAAATCAAATTCTACTGTTTAACTAGAGAGAAAACTAGACCTCTAATCTCCCTTTGCCTTCTAAAAACAATATTCCCATCTTGGTGCCTCTAAAATGGAGATATTAGATGGTAAGAGAATATGATAGTTGTCCCTTGGAGGAGAGAGGAAAGTTTCAGAAAGGGCAACCTTCTAGCGTCCCTTGGATCACATTATATAGGTGTGAATTTATATTGCTTATGTATAAAGATGAGCATTTTGTCAAAAATTCTGAGGAACAAACATTCACAAAATGATTTACCTGTTCCCTTATCCTCGGGACTGAATTCTCCAATTCTCAATTTACAGAATATTAGAGTTGTAAGGAACTTTAGAAATCAAGTTTTCAATTCTTTATTTTATAGATAAGGAAGGTTGTAATCCAGAGAAGATAAACAAATTGCCCAATATCATCGACTTTGTAGAAGAGTTAGGAATAAAAATGTCTTCTGTCTCCTAGTTCAGAGCTCTTTACATACAATATCCTTTTCTAGACCCAAATAATTAAGTTAACATGAAGTTGGAATTGGAGAATTTATTCTGAGTATTTAAGCAGAGATATCTGAAAAATGCAATTTAATTGCATGTAACATGAACTGAATACCTTCTATATGCAATGAACTATGAAGGATATGATTCTGCTTGTGGCTCCTGGCCTCATGGAATTAACAGTCTATTAATGAGTAGGTGTGAATACACACAAAGCATTTCAATATATGAGAATGTGAAACTACACAAACATAATAACAATGATCAGGAGTTGAATTTATTAGGGAAAAAATGTAGGGATAGTAATCATTTATCTCAGACAAAACCAAACTTTTGGTTTGGAAATCTATATTATATGTCAACCATATTAATATTGTTTTATATATATGTATGTATACGTACATACATATGTGTGTATGAATGTAGGTAAATGTGTATATGTATGTATGTGTGAATGTATGTTTAGGTAAATATATGTATATATGTATGTATGTATGTATACATTTATACATAAATATATTCATACTTAGCTATAACCTGTTTAGGGAGGATGAGACAGGAAAGAGGGAAAAAGAATAAAGTAAAGAGTGAACAGCAGAGAATCAAAAAACCCACAAAGAAGCAAAGAAAAGATGGACAGTTATGAATACAATGTCTTCTACAATTATATATGTTTTCTTGAAATGTAAATTTATTGTTATATATTTTGAATCCTCCCCAATGTTCTGTGGGCACATGACAATGGTTTGCATTGTTTGTGTTTTTTCTCTTTTCTCTTTCTTATTTTGTATTTAAGTTTTAAATAAATACAATTTTTAAAAAGAATATGAAAACTAAGGAAAGATAAAAATCTCACAGGAAAACAAGATCATTTCTTCCTGTTGATTACTGAAGAAAGGCTTCATTCAGGAAGTTGCACTTAACATAGGCCTTGAAGGATGATTACAAATTCAGTAGGCCTTTCTGAAGGAAAAGAAAGGGATAGAAGGAAAAACATGCACTCTAAAGTTAGGGAACAATGAGAAGGAAAGAACAGAAGGGAGAAAACTATATGAGTGTCATTTAATTAGAGTATACCAAGTCTTAGGGAAGCTAGTGGTATAGTGGATAGTGTGCTGGACCTGAAATCCAAAAGAATTCAACTCCATCCTCAGACATGGTGTAGACATGTGACTTTGGCTTCAGCTCCTCATGTACAAAATGATCTGGAGAAGGACATGCTAAACCAATCCAGTATCTTTGCCTAGAAAAACCCAAGTGGGGTGATGAAAAGTAGGACATGGATGAAAATGGCTGAACAAAGATATTACATGTACAGAGAAATAGGGACTGGACCAGTGATTTCATTAGATTAGGGAACTCCCTGGAGAAGAAAATCCCTCTGCCAATGTATCTCAGCCCCTTCTCTACAACTCATAGTCTTGGCGAGTTAGCCAGAGCACCAGGAGCTCAGAGTCACACAACCAGCCTATCTGTCAGAGGTAGGACTCAACTCAGGTCTTGCTGTACCTCATTCTCTAGTCATTACATTCTGCTGCCGGAAAAGAATCTGGAAACACAAATTGGGGATAGTGTTAGGATAGGGAGTTTGTATTTTATAGTGTGGATGGATCTATGAGTGAGAAAGATTATGTGAGAAACTATGCAAAACATGGATTGGAGAGGAATGAGAATGAGGTAGGGGGTCTCACTAAGAGAATATCACCAGAGTCCAGCTGAGGGTTGCTCAGGACTTGGTCAAAAAATGGAGCAAGTGGGGAGAACCCAGAAAGAATGGATGTGAGAAACATGCTCAAATTATAATCTTCAATAGTCAACTCACTTCAAAGGTAAAAAAAGAGCAGAAAACGATGATGAAATAACTTTTTACAGGATTTTGCCTGATTTCATTCAGATATACTTGGTGACTTAGCTAAGGGATAATGATGAGGCCTTCTGAGGCTAATAAAGGAATTACATGTTTTCCACATCTTTAGCTTTAAAGATGGTTTAGTTATATATGGTTGTGTCACTGAATATAAACTTCTGAATACTGAGTATTACAGTCTCTTTCCCTTCTGGGAGAACCCAAATAAAAACAAATATTTCAAAACAGCCCCTTTTTATAGAGGGAACTGGATTAAGCCTATGTTAACCATTTAAAGAGGAGAATTTTCTTTTTTTTTTTTAATTTATTTATTTTTTTATTTAATAGCCTTTTATTTACAGGATATATACATGGGTAACTTTACAGCATTAACAATTGCCAAACCTCTTGTTCCAATTTTTCACCTCTTACCCCCCACCCCCTCCCCTAGATGGCAGGATGACCAGTAGATGTTAAATATATTAAAATATAACTTAGATACACAATAAGTATACATGACCAAAACGTTATTTTGCTGTACAAAAAGAATCAGACTCTGAAATATTGTACAATTAGCTTGTGAAGGAAATCAAAAATGCAGGTGTGCATAAATATAGGGATTGGGAATTCCAATGTAATGGTTTTTAGTCATCTCCCAGAGTTCTTTTTCTGGGCATAGCTAGTTCAGTTCATTACTGCTCCATTAGAAATGATTTGGTTGATCTCGTTGCTGAGGATGGCCAGGTCCATCAGAACTGGTCATCATATAGTATTGTTGTTGAAGTATATAATGATCTCCTGGTCCTGCTCATTTCACTCAGCATCAGTTCGTGTAAGTCTCTCCAGGCCTTTCTGAAATCATCCTGTTGGTCATTTCTTACAGAACAGTAATATTCCATAATTTTCATATACCACAATTTATTCAGCCATTCTCCAACTGATGGACATCCATTCAGTTTCCAGTTTCTAGCCACTACAAAAAGGGCTGCCACAAACATTCGTGCACATACAGGTCCCTTTCCCTTCTTTATAATCTCTTTGGGATATAATCCCAGTAGTAACACTGCTGGATCAAAGGGTATGCACAGTTTGATAACTTTTTGAGCATAGTTCCAAACTACTCTCCAAAATGGTTGGATTCGTTCACAACTCCACCAACAATGCATCAATGTCCCAGTTTTCCCGCATCCCCTCCAACAATCATCATTATTTTTTCCTGTCATCTTAGCCAATCTGACAGGTGTGTAGTGGTATCTTAGAGTTGTCTTAATTTGCATTTCTCTGATTAATAATGACTTGGAGCATCTTTTCATATGACTAGAAATAGTTTCAATTTCTTCATCTGAGAATTGTCTGTTCATATCCTTTGACCATTTTTCAATTGGAGAATGGCTTGATTTTTTATAAATTAGAGTTAATTCTCTATATATTTTGGAAATGAGGCCTTTATCAGAACCTTTGACTGTAAAAATATTTTCCCAGTTTATTGCTTCCCTTCTAATCTTGTCTGCATTAGTTTTGTTTGTACAAAAACTTTTCAGTTTGGTATAATCGAAATTTTCTATTTTGTGATCAGTAATGATCTCTAGTTCTGCTTTGGTCATAAAGACCTTCCCCTTCCACAGGTCTGAGAGGTAAACTATCCTATGTTCCTCTAATTTATTAATAATTTCATTCTTTATGCCTAGGTCATGAACCCATTTTGACCTTATCTTGGTGTACGGCGTTAAGTATGGATCAATGCCTAGTTTCTGCCATATTAGTTTCCAATTTTCCCAGCAATTTTTATCAAACAGTAAGTTCTTATCCCAAAAGCTGGGATCTTTGGGTTTGTCAAAGACTAGGTTGCTATATTTGTTGACTGTTTTATCCCTTGAACCTAATCTATTCCACTGATCAACTAATCTATTCCTTAGCCAATACCAAATAGTTTTGGTAACTGCTGCTCTATAATATAATTTTAGATCTGGTACAGCTAAGCCACCTTCATTTGATTTTTTTTTCATTAATTCCCTTGAAATTCTTGAGCTTTTGTTTTTCCATATGAACTTTGTTGTTATTTTTTCTAGGTCATTAAAATAGTTTTTTGGGACTCTGATTGGTATAGCGCTAAATAAATAGATTAGTTTAGGTAATATTGTCATCTTTATTATATTTGCTCGCCCTATCCAAGAGCATTTAATATTTTTCCAATTGGTTAGATCAGATTTAATTTGTGTGAAAAGTGGTCTGTAATTTTGCTCATAAAGTTTCTGATTTTCCCTTGGCAGATAGATTCCTAAATATTTTATATTATCAGTAATTACTTTAAATGGAATTTCTCTTTGTAACTCTGACTGTTGGATTTTGTTAGTGATATATAAGAATGCTGATGACTTATGTGGGTTTATTTTATAACCAGCAACTTTGCTAAAGTCGTGGATTATTTCTAATAACTTTTTGGCAGAATCTCTGGGGTTCTCTAAGTATACCATCATGTCATCGGCAAAGAGTGATAAGAGGAGAATTTTCTTTTAAAAATAGGAAAAATTTCTTTCCTTCCCTATATGGTTCATCAAAAGGAATGAAATGGACCTTAATAACCACAGCATCATACTCCACAGACTTAGAATGGAAGGGATCCTAGAAGTCAAAGAATATAACTTCCTCATTTTATAGACATAGAAACTTAAGTCACAGAGAATATTAAGGATTTCCTCAGTGTCACTGAGCTGGTAAGTACCTCAGACAGTATTTGAATTCAGTTATCTAGTCTCACCTATTGATTTTCTAGGCAAGGAAATGGAAGATAAAAAAAGTCATAGGATCAGAAAATGAGAGTTAATAGAGGCCTCATAGATGCAATGTGACTTTTCAAAGCTTAACATTCTAGATGTACTAGGATTAGGGGTCTTCAGATCCCTTCTCCTTCCTTTCCCAAATGCTACTTCTCTTCCATCTTTATGGATGATTCTAATTTGCACACTGAAGTATATGTGTCAAATCAACAGATGTTTATTAAGAACATATTATGTGCCAGACACTATACCACTCTAAGGATACAAAGAAAGGCAGTTAAAAAAAGACAAAACAAACCCAAAAATAATATAGTCCCTGCTCTCAAGGAGCTCACAGTTTGATGAGGGAAACCCATAGTTAATATTGTGCTTTCTCTGTGAGTATGAGGGATTTCATTTTAAAGGCAAATAACCTGCAAAGCACTATATCTTTCTGAGAGTTTCCAAATTGTGTTTCGACCCCTGAGGTCCCTTTGAATTCTTTATCTAGGATCCAATGATCCTATTGTAGATTCTATACTAGAGACAATGCCCTGATTGATATATGATGGCAATTTTACAAAGGTCCGCCAGCTGCTTGTTTTGCTCTGTCTTACACCAGGGCATCCTGCTGACATGTGTCCTAGTGTGTGAAGTCTCTGATCAGAATCTCTTGAAAGCAGGTGCATAGATTCACTTTATTTCCCTGCATTTCATATCCAGCTGGCCTCAGATGCTGGCACTTTTTGGAGTTGTGTCATCTGTTTAGCCAGGTAAACTTTTTTTCTCAGGTGCTGTTAGTCATATAGAAATGTGTTTGGATTCAAGGGAACACATGTCTGGGCACAGAACTAAGGGATGCTTAACTTGCTGAGATGCTCTACCTTATTGTCATGGTCAAAATGCTTTCCAACATTACTCTTTAGGAATGGGATGATCCCAACCTTGTATGACTAAGTGTAAAATGCCAGGTAACTGCTGTCCTGTGCTGCTGTATTTCTCATCTCTCTGAATTTCAGAGCAGGACTGAAAATGTGACTTTGTTTACTTATTATCCAACTCATCTTGAAGTAGCCACCTTTCAACTTGACTGCTGCCTAAATCAGTCTGTATGTCAGGTATGAAGGAACTTACCCATCCTGATTCGTTCTTGAGATTTTTGTTTTACCCACATAGGGAAAATACATCCTAGACTGTCTCAGGTAGATGCCTTATTTTCTACAATGTTCTTTAAGCCTATGGGACAGAGTTGGAACCAGGTTTGAAGCTTATAGTCAGATTTTTATTTTGTGGTGTATTGGGATATGGCTCATCAGGAAGAATTGGCTTTTCTCTTTGGCTGGTTTTGAAGTCTTAGACAGGGTGTTCCAAAAGTCTTAGTGCAGTTTTAAACTAATAGTATATGATTATACTAAGACTTTTGGGACAATCTATTTTCCATTTATTTTTCTAAACCTGTAAATGCCAGCCGTAACACTAAAAATGAATGACAGAAGGAAAAAAGATAATGTGAGAAACCTCCTTGATCTTTGTTTTAGAATGAGTATTATGATGTATCAAAACACAGAATACCAAATCTAACTTAGAACAGTTTCAGAGATAGAACACAGAATATTGGTGTTGGGAGGGATTTTACACATCACATATGACATTGTGACATATGTATCAACAGTCTCTTTATACAAATGAGGAAATTGAGATTCACATGAGTTAAGTTACTTTCTCCAACTTTTCCCCCTAATATATTGCTTCCCCTTTGGAGAGCCATTTCTTGACCAATAAATGAAAAAAAGGAAGGAAAGAAGGAATGAAAGGAAAACATACATATATGCAAATTTAGCAAAATCACACAATGAACATACCTTTTTCTGACAACATACACACCATCCAAAGTGTTCCAAAAGCCTTAATAAAATTTTAAACTAATAAAACTTAAAATTGCATTAATATTTTTGGGATACCCTATCTTGGAATCCAAAACCAATCAAAGCAAAAAGCCAAGACTTCCTGATGAGCCACATCCCACAATATTACAAAATACAAATTTGACAGTAAGCTTCAGATCTGGCTCTGATGCCATCCCATGGTCCTAAATAACATCATCGTAGTACTCCCTACCCATATCCCTTCACCTCTGCAAAGGAAAAAAGGGCATCTTCTCCACTCTCTTTAAGATCAGTCTGGGCCATTATCTTTTGTTTTTTTCAGTTTACCTTTTCATGCTATTATTGTTCTTTTCATTTACATTGCTGGAGACATTTACACAATCCTTTCTAATTATCCTTGTTTCTTTACACAAGTTAGTAGTGCATAAGTATTTCTCCAGATCTCTTCTGTGGTTGTTGTGTTTGCTTTGTGGTTTCTTGGAATGCCAGTGGATTTAATTCTTTCTTGAGCTTTCAGTTTATCTCTGATTCTTTGCTTTGAGTACCTATCTATTCCATAAGCTACCCCACCTCAATGCTTTTCATTTTATCTAGTAAGGATGACAAAACAAAATGATGCAGGAAAACACCACATCCCCAAACAAAGCTCTTTTCCCCAGAAATCTGGGCCATTGGAATATCAGGTAGTGAGGACAGAATTCTGGATCTATCCCAGGCAGAGGGCAGCGCTTGTCAGGGTTGCAGACCACATACCTGAGGCTCAGCAGGTCTTTTCAATATCTGGGATTAAATGAACTGTGAAATATTCGTTTTATTAGAAGAGCCTGGGTTTACTTCTAAGGCTCCTAAATTGCTTCTGCTCAGGGCAGCTGAAATTAAGCAGTGTGGAAAGCACAGTGTAGAGAGACTAAATAAGCAGTCTAAAGAATTCTCAGGCCCCTTTATTGCGTGGACACTTATCAGGGTCCTTTCTTTTGCCCAAGATATGCAAGTCTGATCATTGCTAATGCAGAGTGAGTATGGCCCACAGGTTGGGAGATTTCTGAAATGGGCTGGTGAGAGATGGTGCTTTACCTTGAGAAACTCAAAGAATTTTGCCTATGAGACTGGAGTCAAATGTACAAGATGGAGATGGTACATGATGGTCAAGTATATTAGATGACCTGAGCTATTCCATCATCTAATCCGGCCCTCTTGTTTTTACAGAACAGGAAACTGAGACCCCAAAAAATGAAATTATTTTCCAAGACTACATAAGTAACAAGTGTTCTCTGAATCCAAAAAAAGCACACTTTCCAATATACTAATAAGAATTGAGAATCCTTTAGTAATATGGATGAAAACATCCATGTTTGTACAGATGTGAGAATGATATTCTTCATTTTTTCCTGTTGTGTTCATTATTTTTGGTGAACATAATTGTCCAGGAGAAACATTGATTTGTTTAGCTTCCCTCTTTCCCCTTCCATTTCTTGTCAATTTATAAGCTGAAGGCTATGGAGAAAATGACTTGGGGACAGATGACATGAGTTATGCCCATCCATGTTGGTGGAGAAGAGCTAAATCTATCACAGTTGATCATTGCATAATTTTGCTATTACTGTAAACAATGTTCTCCTTGTTCTGCTCACTTCACTTTGCTTCAGTTCATGTAAGTCTTTCCAGGTTTTTTCTGAAATTGCTTCTTATTTTTTATAGAATAATAAATATGCAATTATATTAATATACTACAACTTGTTTAGCCATTGGGATCTTTCCAAATCTTTGAATCATTTATCTGACTCAATCATTTGCCCTCTCTAAGGGAACAGAGCTAAAGATAGTTCTGTGATTGGAAGATGAATATAATTTTGGATTACAGAGGCAGAAATTAGAAAAGATTTGTGCAGTCTGAAGTGACATGAAGTCTGAAGTGTTAGTTGAGGTTGTATGCATTGTATCCTTTTCTTAGACACTGAAAAGAATAGTTTTACTTGAACTTAAATGTTGTAGAAGCTTGATTCAAGTAAGATTCCCTGCTTCTAAGAAGAGAAGCTGGTGGAATTCTGCAATTTTGTAACATCTTGAACAGAAATATATAGAAATGCATTTTGTGACACAAACACTGCATTTAGAGTTGGAAGATGGGTATCCAAATCTTGTGTTTACCACTTTCTACTCCTGTAACCTTGGGCAAGATACTCAGTCTCTCTGGATCACAGTTTGTTCATCTTTAAAATGGAGGGAACAGAAGTTAACTAAGATTGTACCTAAATTTCCTTCTGGAGAAACTAGGTGGTACAGTGCTAGACCTGGAATCAGGAAGACCTAACTTCAAAGGTGATCCAAGATTCTAGCTATGTAACCCTAAATGTGACCTAACTTTGTTTACCTCAGTTTCTTAAAATGTAAAATGAACTGAAGATGCAAATCCCTTTAGCGTCTTTGTCAAGAAAACACTAAATAGCATCATGAAGAGTCAGAGATGACTCAAAAGCAATACATTTCTTTCCTATTCAAAATCTAAGGTCCTGTGATCCTATATATATTTCCTCCATAGTATCCTTGGCAGATTGAACCCACTGTTCAAACCCATTCAATGAATGGGAAAACATCATCTAACAAAGCAGCTCATTACATTTCTGTTAATTGTTAGAAAGTTTTTCTACATATTTAGACAAGACTACTCCCCTTATTTCATGTTCTTCCTTTATATACAAGTCTAATTCCTCTTCAATATGACTTTCTCTTTGGAAGAATTGGTGTTTTTCTCCATGTAGGTACTACTTTCCCCAGTACAGATCACAGCTTTTCTATAACAAGTAGATGGTAATGAACAGTTGCTGTGGTCCCCTGATTCATTATTCTTAACTTTCTCTAAACTTAAACAAGCTAGACCTTGAACAAAAGAATCACAACTGTAGTCAAAACCATCCCAGCTTCCAAACCCAGCTTCCATGGAAGATCCCTTCATTATTTGAAGACAAGAATATGTAGCTCCCCTTCACCAGGATCAGTATCTTTAATTCTTTTAATGGATCCTTGCTTATAGAATAGAATTTCTTCACCATCCTTGGTCCCCCTTTTCTAAATGGTTACAATCCTCAGAAGGTGACACATAATTGTCAATATCTGAATATGTTAAATCCTTGCTTAGGCTTTACTTAATTGTGCTTCTATTGATTAGAAATAAAGGGGAATCAGAATCACTCTATATACCCACTGCTGAATTTATCTTGGCTGTTTATCCAACTGGATTCTTCACTAATTTGAGACTCTCTGAAAGAAAAAAAGGATTATTTTGATTTAAAAAAAACCTGGATGTTGACAAGGAAATTTTTTTTAACTTGTAGGAGTTGGGTCAGCATTTACTGTGGACATAAATTGTTTTGAGGGTATTCGTAAGAGAAAATAGGAACTTTGGTTAAAGAGAGAGACAAGGGAGAAGAATGAGAAATAGGGAAACTGGAGTAGGAGGTTAGAATAATTTGAAGCAAAAAATAATCAGATTACAATCGAGCTGTTTTAGGGACCATTAAATTTTCTTCATATTCTTTCTCCAAACCCATAGCTACTCTACTCCCCCTATTTCTTTTCCTTTCTGGTTCAAAACCTCTTAAAGCAGCTTCTCTCCCCCCACCCCTTCTTCCTTAAATGTATTTTCTTCTGGAATTAAATCTTTTATCTTAGCCATGGCTTGTATATCAGTAAATGTTTAGCAGTATGTTAACTGTTATCTTCTGTGTACAAAAGCACAAGATAGTTTGGAATAATTAAATAACAGAGTGTCTCCAGCACACATCGGACAGCTGATAATGCTTTGCATCTACTGAGATAAAAGCTACATAAACATTAATCCAAATCAAATTGTCTGATGATAACTTGAAAAACTATAGCAGTATTTAATCTAATCCAGAAAATAAGTCGGAATCCTCTTTTTCCCCCACAAGTGAGAATTATTCCTGGTTTAGGAGCAGATGGATGTAGAGAACAGTAAAATTCTGCTAACCCATTTTGGATCATACATGATGTGTTCATTAAGACATGATGGTGAGGGCACATTTGCCAAAAAGACAACCTGCTCATTATCTTCTCTGACTGGCAAACTGGACGGAAAACAAGCAGTTCTCTCATTACAAAGATTACTTTCTAATCCATTTGGACAGCTAATACAAATAATATATGATTAGGATACCACCTGATTTTTGTAGACCTTTGTATTATAATGAAGGTAAGGTTAGATTCATGTTCTAGTTAGGATAATCACTTCATCTTGAGTATCATTGTCCAAATGGGACCATTAAAATTAGTATTTCTGAAAAAATAAAATATTAAAATTTTAAAAATTAATATGCTAATAATTGGTATTCCCTTAGGGGAAAATGTGTATCTTTAAAAAATAGACAGCTTTAAGAAAATGGCACTTAATAAGGGTATTAAGGAAATCTAGAACTTTTCCCTTAACCCTCCTCCTCATTAAATTACACTGGCTGTAGAAAAACAGAAAAAGGGAAGTACAGGGTATCCCTAAACTCTTAATACAGTTTTAATCTCTAATACTTTAGTATATTTAGCTTGATTATAATTAAACTTTAGCATCTTAAAACTACACTAGGACTTTGAGGCATTCTGAACATTGTTATATTTCAAAGATTTCCACTAAAAAGGAGGTGTGAACAATTTGGATGAAGTTTGGAAGATAAAACTTCTTTTTGAAGTTGGAGTAATGAAGTGACATAGATATATTTATGACTTAGTATGGCTCTTAAGAAGGAATGCACCATGATGGGGATAGTACCCAATATCTAGGGATAGAAGCTGCTAAAAAAAAAGGAGCTGAAGATTATTTGAAAGAAATCATACTCATAAATCACACTCATCAGTCAATGAGGTTTTATAAGCAACAAAATCATGATTACAGATACTCAGATATACACCAACAAAATGCGTTGTGGCTCTTCCAAAGAATCATCTAACAGAGTCTGTCATGGAAGGTGACAAGCACCAGGAATGAGTTAAGGTAAGGTCTCCATTTTGCTGTCCTGGGCTTTCATTTGGCAAAACATCCTTGCTGTTCTCTCTGGAAGAAGACTAATCTCTTTCACATAATTTGTGGGCTGAAAACATATGGAGATAATGTCATGTACTAGGAAAAAGTGTTGGAGTCAGAGGACTTGGATTCAAATTCTGGCTCTGATATTTACTAACTGTGTGAACTTAGGCAAGACAACTTAATTTCTTTGGATCTGAAATTTCCTCATCTGGAAAATGAAGAGATTAAACTAAATGACCTCTAATGTCTTTTCTAGCTCTGCATCTATAAGCTGAGGGTTCTCTCCATAAATTTCAACAACTAGAAGATGAATTTCTATGGAGGAGACTTTTTTCATATTTAAAATCAAATTATAGCATATACTTTGTCAAGGGAGTTGTATGTCCGGGAGAGCACCATTTTAAATGAAGGGTACAATGAGACAGTCATGGCTCATCCGCTTTACAACACTGTCACACATGCCTCACAAAATATTGTACTTCCAGCAGCCTGATTGTTCTAGGAACAACGTACTGGCAATTAACCTCGTGAGCTTTTGGAACGGCCCTCCCTTGTATTTGGAAACATCAGATAATTGGCTGAAGTATCTGGTTTTCCTACGGCTGTTGGGCATCAACTAGTTATAGCCAGTGTGGCAGCATAATGTCATTAGGAGTGCCAATGGACAGAGCCATGATAATCGGACCAATGTTCCCTGACAAGTACTCTAGAGACCATTGATCCTCATTTGCTTCTCTTTCATTTCATGTGCATAAACCCTGGTTTCTTATATTCTTAGGCTTCCTAAAAGTAGCTTTCCAAAATCATGGAAATATGGGCTATTTTTCTATATGAAAGATTATGTCCCAGAGACAATAGGTCAGATCCACCTCCCAAATTTCTTCCCATGGAGTAGTAGCAGTGGGCTGCTGTATCCAAGATACAATTGAATTGTCACAATTTGCATTCAATTTGCTCTATTTGTCAACATTTTACTGTGCAAAAGGATGCTTTTATCTGTTCTTGTTTATTTTAGATTGTCCTAAGTAGTATGCAATTTACCAAATTACTATAACATGGGAAATAAAATGGAAACATTTTTACTATTTGCTCTCTATTTTAGTCAGCTGAAAGTTAAAATCACTCTCCATTGTGATCAGCAATCATCTGTAGTTCTGAAATGGTTATGATAAAAAATTAAGGTCTTCTGACAGGTTATTCAGAAGTGATGATTTTTTTTTCTTCCTCAAGGGTCTTCATTTTGTACTGTCTCTTAAATAACTCTCATCTCCACTCCAGTTGTGGAGGAGAGCAAACCACTGACTGACTAAAGACACTTGCTGGGCTTTGTTGATATTCATGCAAATCGAATAGCCAGAACTATTATCTAGCCTTCCTGAGATGAAGAAAAGTTTATGAAACATTTAGTTGTTCGTGGAGTGGCGATACTTTGGAGGCTGACCTTGGAGTTTCTCAAATGTGAATTGATCCTCTAGAAAAAAGTACAAAGCCAGCTTTGGTGCTAAATGTTAGTTGTTAAAAAATGGTGCTGAATAACATCTGCCTTGTAGTATGCCTTAATCAGCACTGTGAAAAATGAAAGTTTAACGATCTACTATAGTGGCTTCTAAGTGAAGGATAAACAAAGGATGAAAGAGTTTCCTCGCATGGTTTGTAACTGATGCCATGAAAAATGTCAAGAACCATCTGCCTCAAACTTATCCAAACTGTCATCAAGTATTCTAATCCAGTCAAACGAGATACAACTAAAACAACCTATGTAACTTGCTGAAGGCTTATCAAAAGAGTTGTAAATAAAGGGAGGGGGGGAACCTCATCAACTGTATAACCACAGATTGCTGCCAGCTTGCCTGTGGCTTTGAAATCCAATCCCATTTCTCTAGTCTGACAAACTGTACTAAATAGCAAAATGGATTTTTATTTTTATTGCTTTCAGCCATTTTCATTTCAGCTAATTTCTGTTGGTGAATACCCAGTTTCTTAAAGGAATGGAAATGCCATCTTTTCTTTCCTTCTTTCTTTCCTTTCTTCCTCCTTTCCTCTCTTCCTTCCTTCCTTCCTTTCTTCTTCCCTCCCTCCCTCCCTCTCTCTTTCCTTCCCTCCCTCCCTCTCTTCTTTCTTCTCTTCCTTCCTTCCTTCCTCCCTTCCTTCCTTCCTTCCTTCCTCCCTTCCTTCTTTCCTCCTCTCCTTCCTTCCTTCCTTCCTTCTTTCCTTCCTTCCTTCCTTCCTTCCTTCCTTCCTTCCTTCCTTGTTCCTCCACCAGGATTCTTCTTGACTTTTGGGTGGAGGAGCTTCTTCTTTCCACTTCATATGGTGTGGATATTGGTGAATTATGTAAAATATCCATTGTTTATCCTTCTTTCACTTGTGGCTGGCCCACATTATTTTCTGGTAAAACATCTCCGGTTGACATATATTACCCAGTTTTATTGCACTACAATTCTTTGCAAATAATATCACTTACATTAATGTTTTAGGGCAGCTAGGTAGCATAGTGCATACAGAGCTATATGGAATTAGGAAGGCCTGAGATCAAAACTGACTTGACATTTAATAGCTGTGAGACCCTGGAAAAGTCACTTAGCTCTGTTTGCATCAGTTTCCTCATCTGTAAAAAGATCTAGAGAAGATAATGGTAAGCCACTCCAGGATCTTTGCCACAGTGAGTTTAGACTCACTGACTCAATGACTGAACATGAACAATCCTTTAAGATTTGTAAAATATTTTATAAATATCATCTCATTTATTTTTCTTCACAACAATTCTGGAGGTAGGTATTATCTTTGTCCCCATCTCGCAGTTGAGGATTTAGGAAGCCAGAGATTAAATAACTTGAGCATGTTCACCCAGAAGTGTCTGAATGGATTTGAACTGTGTGCTTCTTGACTCCAGGTCTAGTTTCCCATGTACTATGCCCCAGGGAAAAATATAGCATACTCATTTCTACAATTTACCTTATTACTGCTTTCAATTTTAATTCTGTAGAGATTGTGGTCATAGCATAGCATCATAGCATCAAAAATCTAGAGCTGAAAGGGACCATAGAGTGTACCTATAGTGGTCTCATTTTATAACTGAGGAAATTGAGCTCCAGGGAAAATAAGACTTGGGAAGTCATCAGAATGAATTTTGAACCCTGCTCTTCTTGCTTCAGAGCCAACATATCTTTACAAAAAAAAATTCTGAACTTAAAAAGCATTTCCAAACATACATGAAAACACAAAAAGAGAATTTTACATGAACCAGCAAATCTCCAGTACATGCTGCTTAATTCACAAAAGAATATTATAAGTTCCATCTTATATTATTATTTTCAATATATTATTTTCTATTATTTTATTATTAATTATTAATATATTCAATAATTCAATAATTATTAATCTATTCAATATATTATTTTCAAAAACTATTTTGTTTGTCTGTGCTTCCTACTGAACCTCCTTCTATTCTTTTCTGTGTGCTAAAAATATTTCAGTGGTCCTCCTTTTTTGGCATCACTGACTAAAACCCCCAATTAAACACTTCGCCTTACAAAATAAAAACAGAGAATGGAAGAAAAAAACACACTGTTGTAACAAATAAACATAGTTAAGAGGAACTACTCTACACACTGCCTACTCTAAAAATACCTGGATCATTCTGTACTTTGTCTATAGTCTTTCTGCCACATGATTCATCCTAGGCCTTCTGGAGGCATGATTGATCAGTTCAAAACTTCACCCATAATATGTTAGTTAGTGTTCCAGTTTTCCCACATTCCTTCCAAAATTCATCATTATCTTTCCCGTCATCTTAGCCAGTTTGATAGGTGTGTTGTGTTACCTCAGAGTTGTCTTAATTTGCATTTCTCTGATCAATAGTTATTTAGAGCATTTTTATATTATTATAAATGGTTTTAATTTGTTCATCTGAAAATTGTCTGTTCATATCCTGTGACCATTTATCAATTGGAGAATGGCTTGAATTCTTATAAATTTGAGTCAATTTTTTATGTATTTTAGAAATGAGACCTTTATCAGGACCCTTGGATGCAAAAAAAAAAAAAAAAAAAAAAAATTCCACAGTTTACTGTTTCTCTTCTAATCTTGTCTGTATTGGTTTTATTGATACAAAAACTAATTAATACAAAAACAAAAAAAATTATCCATTTTGCATTCCAAAATGTATTTTAGTTCTTTGGCCACAAATTCCTTCTTTCTTCATAGATCTGAAAGGTGGACTATCATTTATTCTTTTAATTTGCTTATAGTATCACTTTTCATATCTAAATCATGAACCATTTGGACTTTATCTTGGTTAGTTAGGTGTGTTGTCAATGCCTAGTTTAGTGTTAGGTGTGTGTCAATGCCTAGTTTCTGCCATACTAATTTCCAATTTTCCCAGCAATTTTTGTCAAATAGCAAGTTCTTATCACAGAACCTGGGGTCTTTGGGTTTATCAAACACTAGATTACTATAGTCTTTGATTGTTGTGTCTTGTAAACATAATATTTTCCATTGATTGACTACTCTATTTCATAACTGGTACCAAATGGTTTGGATGACCACTACTTTATAATATAGTTTTAGGTATGATATAGCTAGGCCACCTTCATTTACATGTTTTTCATTAATTCCCTTGAAATTCTTGACTTTTTGTTTTTCCAGATGAAGTCAAAGTTTTTCTTTTTTATACAATTTTTCTCTCTCCCTCTCATTGTCTCTGAAATTCTCTGAAATCCTCTCTGTCATCATTCCTCACAGCACAGTACTATTCTCATACATTTATATATCACAATTGGTTGAGCCAGTTGTCTAAGAAGCAATCTAAGGAACTGCTTAAAGCTGTATATTTTTTTATTGTCTGTCTCGTCAGGATCAGAAATTTTGTTTTCTTGTGACCATTCTCTCACATCTTCCTTCTGAAAAATGCTGCCTTCCTATGTCTGCTTATATCCCTACTATACTACACAATAATATACTTTTGTGTATCTATATAAGTGTATTCAAACCTCCTTTGTTCATATCAGATAAGACTGGATGCATGTTTCCCCACTCATTCTTCATATTCTTCTCCCTTATGAAAAAAAGTAAGTTCTAGCTTCTTCTTCCTCCTTTCTACAGTAGTATATGCCTCCTTTTACCTTTTTTCCCCTTTAGACTTTTACAACAGAACCAATCCATTCCTGCCACCACCAGAATCTCACTTTTGTTTTTCTTGTTTAACTCCATTTTGCTTTGATGATATTAAGGCTATGACAGGACATTCATACTATACTAGGGGGAACTTCAACATTCCCCCTTCAAAATCAGACAAATCAAACCACAAAATAGATAAGAAAGAAATAAGGAATGTTAATAGAATCCTGGAAAAGCTAGATATGATATATCTCTGGAGAAAAATGAATAGCAAAAGAAAGGAATACACCTTTCTTTTTGGCAGTACATGGCAATTACGCAAAAATTGACCATATATTAGGGATAAAAATCTCACAATAAAATGCAGAAAGGCAGAAATAGTAAATGCTTCCTTTTCATACCACAATGCAATAAAAATTATCTTCAAAAAAGAGCCAGGGAAAGATAGACGAAAAACCAATTGGAAATTAAATAATCCAGTTCTAAAGAAGGAATGGGTCAAACAACAAATCACAGAAACAAACCATAATTTCATCCAAGAGAATGACTATTGTCATGAGACAATATACCAAAACCAATGGAACACAGCCAAAGCAGTTCTTAGGGGTAATTTTATATCTCTAAATAGCTACGTGATAGAGAAAGAGGAAATCCATGAATTAGACATGCAATTTAAAAGCTAGAAAAAGAACAAATTAAAAACCCCTAATTAAATACCAAATTATAAATTCTGAAATTCAGAGGAGAGATTAATAAAACTGAAACTAAGAAAACTATTGAACTACTTAATAAATCTAAAAGTTGTTTTTATGAAAAAAACAACAAAATAGATAAATCTTTGGTTAATTTCATTAGACAAAGGAAAGAGAAAAACTAAATTTCCAGGATCAAAAAATGAAAAAGATGAACTTACCACCAATGACAAAAGAAATTAAAACAATAATTAGGGGCTATTTTACCCAGCTGTATGGCAGCAGATCTGCCAATCTAGCTGAAATAGATGAATATTTACAAAAATACAAATTGCCCAGATTAACAGAAGAGGTAGAAATAATTTAATAGTTCCATTTTAGAAAGAGAAATTGAACAAGCCACCAATGAATTCCCTAAGAAAAAAATCTCCATGACCAGATGGATATGCAAGTCAATTCTACTAAATATTTAAAGAACAATTAATTCCAATATTATGTAAACTATTTGAAAAAATGGATAAAGAAAGAATCCTGCCAAATTTCTTCTTTGACACAAATATGGTACTGATACCTAAAACAGAAAGATCAAAACCAGAAAGAAAATCACAGACCAATCTCCCTAATGGATCTTGATGCAAAAATTTTAAATAAAATATTAGCAAAGAGATTACAACAATGTATCAACAGGATGATACATTATGACCAAGTGAGATTTTACTAGCAATGCAGGACTGGTTTAATATCTGGAAAACTATTATCATAATTGACTATATCAATAACAAAACCAACAGAAATGATATGGTAATCTCAATAGATGCAGAAAAAGCTTTTGACAAAATACAGTACCCATTCCTATTAAAAACAATAGAGAGCATAGGAATAAAGAGAGCTTTCCTTAAAACAATATGCAGTATATATACAAAACCTATAGCAAGCATTATTTGCAATGGAGAGAAGCTGGACAATTTCCCAGTAAGATCAGGGTGAGACAAGGATGTCTATTATTCAATATTACATCAGAAATGTTGACATTAGAAATAAGAAAAGAAAAAGAAATTAAAGGAATTAGAAGAAGTAATGATGAAATAAAACTATCACTTTTTGCAGAGGATATTATGATATAATTAGAGAATCCTAGAAAATCATCCAAAAACTTACTTGAAACAATTAACAATTTCAGCAAGTTTGTAGGATATTAAAAACACACACAAATTATCAGCATTTCTAATATTACTAACAAAATCAAGCAGCAAGGCATAGAAAGGGAAAATCCATTTAAAATAACTGTAGATAAAATAAAATATTTCCATATTTACCTGCCAAGACAAACCCAGGAATTACCTGAACACAATTACAAAACACTTTTCACACAAATAAAGTCAAATCTAAGCAACTGGAAAAATATCAATTGCTCATGGGTAGGTTGAGCTAATAGTATAAAAATGATAATTCTATCTAAATTGGTATAACACCCTGCCAAAATTATCTTATAGAACTAGAAAAAATAATGACAAAATTCATTTGGACTAACAAAGAGTCAAGAATATTAAGGGAATTAATGAAAAAAAAATACAAAGATGGTGGCCTAGCAGTAAGAGACCTAAAACTATATTATAAAGGAGAAGTCATCAAAACCAATTGGTACTGGATAAGAAATGAGAGTAATGGATCAGTAGAATAGGTTAGATACACATGCCATAATAATCAATGACTATGGTACTATAGTATTTGATAAAACCTAGGCTGCAGCTTCTGGAATAAGAACTCACCATTTGACAAAAATTGCTGGGAAAACTGGAAAATAATATGTCAGGAACTTGGCATAAACCTTTATCTCACATCCCATATCAAAACAAGGTCAAAACGGAAACATGATTTGATTTCATGACATGGGAGACACTAGCACAGGACCATCCAGCATGGCATGCCCTCATTAGAGAAGGTGCCATGTTCTATGAGCAATGCAGAATTGAATTAACTCAGAAGATGTGAGTTGTGAAAAGTTAGAGAATTTACTCCAAATGTCCATAGGCACTATTTGTGTCTAATCTGTGGCAGACCATTCCAAGTTTGTGTCAGTCTGATTAGCCATAGTGTAACTCAACTTTAAGAAAATGTTATTAATTTAATTCTCTTTGAAAATGGACAGGGGCAGCTAGTTGGTGCAGTGGATAGAGCAGCAACCCTGAAGTCAGGAGGACCTGAGTTCAAATTTGATCTCAGACACTTAACACACCCTGGCTGTGTGATCCTGGGCACACACACAATCTGCAAGGATAAATAGCCAAAAAAAAAAAAAAAAAGAGAGAGAGAGAGAATCGAGAGAGAGAGAGAGAGAGAGAGAGAGAATGAGGGACAACAAGCAACTACCTTTTGTTTTTTATACACACACATTTTGTGTGTATATATATAATATATACATATATATGCACATATATGTATATATACTCACATGTGTGTATGTATATATGTATGTATACATATATGTATGTATGTGTAGATATACATATACATGTGTGTGTCTTTGATCTTCACAATAACCATAGAAAGTAGGTCCTATTTTACAGATAAGCAAATGAATGTGAGAAAGATTAAATGTCATACATGGTCACACATGTAGTAAGTGTCTGAGGCAGGATTTGAACTTAGGTTTTCCTAGCTGCCAAGTTAGACCTCTATCCATTTTGCTGGATTTTGATAGACCAAATAAATTTACCTCTGCAAGTTTCTCCTGATTCTTGTTTTTGCATTTCAAAGATTCTACTTAATTTTGATATTTTCATCAGAGATGTTTTAAAGTCTTCTATTCCATTTTGGGGGTCAGTTAGGTAGTACAGTGAATGGAGTGCCAGGACTAGAATCAGGAAGACTCATCTTCCTGAATTCAAATATGGCCTCAAAAACTTTTTAACTGTGTGATCATGCAAGTCATTTAATCTGGTTGTTTTAGTTTCTTCATTTGTAAAATGAGCTGGAGAAGAAAATTGTAATCTACTCTAGTATCTTTGTATAAGTATACTCCAGTATCTGAAGAGTTAAAAATTCCACAAAATTACATTTTCCCTTCTATGGGACTATGTTTCACTCTGCAGAATATTATTTATGGTTGTATGTCTATACCTTTTGATTTTTCTAGATTTTAATTGGAATTTCCAGGTTTTTTAAAAAATAATTTATTTGTAATTCACATTGCTTTATGAATCATATTGGGAAAGAAAAATCAGAGCAAAAGGGAAAACCATGGGAGAGAAAAAATAGAATAGAAAAATCAAGTGAACATAGCATGTGTTAATTTACATTCCACTTCCATAGTCTTTTTCTGGATGCAGATGGCATTTTCTATCCAAAGTCTATTGGGATTGCCTTGGATTACTGAACCACTGAGAAGAACCAAATCTTTCATAGTTGATCATCACATGTTCTTGTTGTTATTGTGTATTGTACTGTATTCCTGGTTCTGCAAATTTTGGTCAGTATCAATTCATATAAATCTTTCTAGGCTTTGCTAAAATCAGCTTGTTCATATTTTATAGAACAATAATATTCCATTTCCTTCATATACCACAATTTATTCAGTCATTCCCCAATTGATAGACATCTACTCATTTTCAAATTCTTTGCTATCACACAAAGAGCCACTACAAATATTTTCCTCATTTATAGTTAGGATTACTAGCTCTGTATTTCCCTCCATCCCAGTTTCTTCCCTATATATACTTTGGTTCACTCTTTCCACCCTGTTCTTAGTTGTTTTTTTACTTGCTTCTCCACTACCTTATCTTCTATTACTCCTCTCTCTTTTCTTACCTTTTCCCCTAGTGTTTCTGCTCTTCCTTATGTCCAGCCTCTCCCTTTTCTTTCCTTTCTTCTCCTACTTCTTTATAGAATTAGATACATTTTTATACCCAACTTACTAATTAAGTTATCCCCCCTTTGAGCCAAAACTTATGAGAGCAAGCTTTAAATAATACACATCCCCTTCCATCTTTCCCTCAAGTGTAATATCTGGTGTACCTCTTCATGTGATCTACTCTGTCCCATTATACTTTCCCTTTCCTCTTCTTCCAGTACAGACATTTTTCTACCTCTTAATGTCTTTTTCTTTGATATTAACACATCAGAGTCCATTAACAATCATACCCTCTGTCCATGTGATACCTCCCTCTGTCTGCCTCCATAACAAATACAGTTCTCAAAACTTCCAGGAATCATTTTCCCATCTAGGTGTATAAACAGTTTAACCTTTAAATAATATCTATTTCCCCTTGTTTCTCTTTCTATGCTTCTTTAGAGTCTTGTGTTTATAGATTAAATTTTCTGTTTAGTTCTGTTTTTTTTTTTTTTTCAAGAGAAATGATTGGAAAGTCTCTTTATTTCATTGAAACTTTATTTCCTCCCCTGAAAGATGATGCTGAATCTTGCTGGGTAGTTAATTCTTAGTTGTAACTATAGGTTCTTTGTCTTCTGAAATATGGTATTCCAGGCCCTCTGATTCTTTATTATAGAAGCTGCAAGATCCTGGATAATCCTGACCGTTACTCCTTGATATTTGAATTGTTTTTGTCAGTCAGCTTACAAGATTTTTTTCTTAAGATTGTAGTTCTGGAATTTTGCAACAATGTTCCTTGGAGTTTTCCTTATGTAATCTCTTTACAAAAGTAATTGATGGATTCTTTCAATGAGTATTTTCCCTTCTGTTTCTAGAATATTGAGGCAGTTTTTCTTAATGACCTCTTGAAGAATACTATTCAGGCTCTTTTTTTGGTCATGGTCTTCAGGTAGACCAATAATTTTAAAATCATCTCTTCTGGATCTGTTTTCCAGATAGGCTGTTTTTCCAATAAATTATTTTACATTTTCTTCCATTTTTTTCATTTTTTTTAGTATGTTTGATTCTTACTGTTTCATAGATTCATTAGATTCCATTTTTTTCATTCTAGTTTTTTTTTTTCGCATGATTTTCTTCAGTTAGCTTTTGTATCTTTTTTTTTTTCTCATTTGGTTAATTATACTTTTGAGGGGATTGTTTTCTTCAGTGTTTTTCTTTTTCTTTCTTTCTTTTCTTTTTTTTTTTTTTTTGCCTTTGACCAATTGTATTTTTAATGGATTGCCTTCTTTTTCCAAGCTGTTGACTCTCTTTTGTAAACCTCTCATTTATTTTCTCATTTTTACTTTTCCTCTTTTATTTGCCTTTTAAAGTCTTTTATGAGCAATTCTAAGAAACCTCTTTGGGCTTGCAACCAACTCATATCACTTTTTGAGATTTCCTCTGTGGCCAATTTGTTCATGTCTGTGTTGGTGTTTTGGATTCCTCTATCATCCTAGAAGCTTTCTTCTATGTTCTTTTCTGTTTCTTGCTCATTTTTTTTCTAAAAAAATTGCTAATCCCGGCCCTTTTTTTTAAATTTTTACTTTTATGATTGAGCTTTGCTCCTGGGGTAAAGAGTATGCTGTCCAAAGCTTCTTGTGCAGTCCTGAGTCCTGGCTTTGAGCATAGTAGCCCCTTCCGTTTGCAACAGGGTAGCTTTGCCTGCTCTTTGCAGAAAACAGCTGGTTTCCAAGAGAATGCCTTCTGAACTGGGACTGGAGGGTGCCCCAATGATTTGCTCTTCTATTGAGCCAGGACCAAGGGTCTCAGTTGCTGATTTGCTGTAATTAAGGTGCTTTCACCAACTTTCCCAGAGTCTGTCCAAGTTGGGCTGAACATTCTTTTCACCCCAGTGAGAATGACCTTTCTTGAAGTTTTTTCCAATCTGTCTTGAACTGGAGATGGTTTCATTTCATCATACTGCACAAAGACTTGATTTCACGTGGTTTTCAAGGGAAATTGGGAGAGTGTAAACAGCTTTCTAGCTTCACTCTGCCATTTTGGCTCTGGAACTTTCAGGTTTTAAGTGGTTCTGATTGTGGTTCTTTCTTATCTGAATGTTTCTTTCTAGATGTCTTCAGTATTTTTTCTCTGACAATAGTGTTCTGATCTTTGACTTTGGCATTTCTAAAACTTTTGCTTTTGGGGTTTCAGGAGTGATTAGCAGATTCTACTTATCTTTGCCCTCTGATTCTAATAAACTTAGGCAGTTTTCATTTATAATTTCCTGAAAAATAGTGTTCAGTTTTTTTTTAAAAGCATGGTTTTCAAGAACTTCAATGGTTCTTAAATGATCTCTTTTTGATCTGTTTTGCAGACTGTTTTCAGTATCAGATAATATTTGTCCTATTTAAAAACATTTTTTCCCTAATATATCTTGTCTCAAAGTCAATAATTTCTGTTTGATCTATTTTAGTTTTTCAGGGAGATCTTTTCTAGGGTAAAATTCTCTACTTTTTCTTCTAAGCTATTTATTATTCTTCCAGTTGTTTAGCACTTTTAAATATATGTTTTTCATTGCTTCATTTCTTCTAGATATTCATATAGTTGTGAAAAATTCACTTTTTCCCTTTGAATCTCTGATTGCAAATTATCATAGTGTTATTCTCTACTTCTTTTTGGAGATCTCTACTTATATAATACTTTTTTTTTTCCTGAGGCAATTAGGGTTAATTGATTTGCCCAGGGACATACAGCTAGGAAGTGTTAAGTGTCTGAGGCTAGATTTGAACTCAGATCCTCCTGACTTCAGGGCTTGTATTCTATCCACTACATCAGTTAACTGCCTCTTATACAGTACTTTTATTTTATTTTATCTTATTTTATTTTTTTCATAATTATAACTTTTTATTGACAGAACCCATTCCTGGGTAATTTTTTATAACATTATCCCTTGCATTCATTTCTGTTCTGACTTTTCCCCTTCCTCCCTCCACCCCCTCCCTTAGATGACATGTTAAATATGTCACAGTTATACAATATTTTTAAAAATAAAAGTTTTAAAATAAAATAAAAGTTCGATTTACCCATCTCTCCAGCTTCTGAATTAAACCGTCATGCCAGGGCCAGGCTGTGCTTCCTGTTTCACTTTTTTGGTGAGAATATTGATCCTGCTTTATCTTGCTTTGAGTTACTTGGTCCTTCTGCTGACCTCCTTAACCCAGAGTTAAATCCACTTGAATATTTGTGGTTCAGAGTATTAGATCTTCAGAATCCTTTCTGGCCTCTTAGGCAGAGTATCATAAACCTCAGAATTCCTGGACTTAGGCTGTATAGAATCTAATGCTATGTCATTATCTTAGTCATTTCCCACTTCCCATTTCTGTTTCCTGGTGCTTATGAAATCCCTACACTGGGTTTTGTTAGCAGAATCTCCTATTCTTTCTGCTTTTTGATTGAGCTTGTAGTTTCATGTGTTCCTGGTTTGTCTCTGATTGTGTTGATATTATACTATGATGCTGACCCTGCCTTTCCCACCGGTGCCCTTGTCTTTTGCCAAAGGTGTGTTGGTAAATGTTAAGCACCCAACCCTCTGGGGAGAAAAATGTACCCATGACATATTTGAAAGTTTAATTTGTTTTAATAATATTTTCTTAACCCTAGACAATGTTGAACAACTATCTCACTGAAAATGGTTCTGTATTATTAACAGTTTCTCTATCATTTTTTAAAAAATTTAAACAATCAGCAAAACAATAAATGTATTCCTGATTTGTTGTATGTTCAGATTTCCACTAATAATATTACTAGAAGATTGTTATTGGTTAAAAATATGACGTTCCCACTGAAAAATGTAACTCTCTCCTGCAGTTTTCAACGGATACCAACACCCTCCTGCCTCTTGTCCTATGGCTTTCAGTTGATCACTTAGGAATTTGAAGAGTAAGGGGAAGTCCCTTCCTATAATCTTTCATTGGATTTTTTTATTATATTCAGTCTGGTGGAAACTTCAGAGTTTTTCTAGAGTAGGCATGGTATTTCATTATATCACACAGAATAACTTTTAACTCAATAGCATTATTGGAAGAATATTGTTGGTTAAAAAAAGATGATCTTTTGTCTTAGAGGAAAGCTCAGGGTCATTAAAAACACTGTGCAGTTTCATAAAGGCATTCCTGCTTATTTTCTTCTTTCACTCCTGTACTTAGTTTACTGACCATATATATTCGGATACTTGTTGGAAATGTGATAATGTAAATTACCTTTGTGTGTACTATATGTTAAAAGGCTTAAATGAGATAATGGATATAAAGCTGATTGCAAACCTTAGAGTGTTATATATAAGTGTCAGTTATTGTTATTTCTATTACTATTACAGTACCTAGGTGGCACAATGGAGAGAATTTAAGACTTGGGAGTCAGCCAATTGATAAATGGTCAAAGGATATGAAAAGATAATTTTCAGATGGAGAACTTGAAACCATCTCCAGTCACATGAGAAGGTGCTCTAAATCACTATTGATGAGAGAAATGCAAATTAAGACAACCATCAGATACCATTACACACCTCTCAAATTGGCTAAGATGACAGGAAAAGAATGACAAATGTTGGAGGGAATGCATGAAAACTGGAACACTGATGCATTGTTGGTGGAATTGTGAAGAATTACCACCATTCTGGAGAGCAATTTGGAACTATGATTAAAAAGTTATCAAACTGTGCACACCCTTTGATTCAGCAGGGTTACTACTGGGCTTATATCCCAAAGAGATTTTAAAGAAGGGAAAGGGACCCACATGTGCAAAAATGTTTGTGGCAACCCTCTTTGTAATAGCCAGAAACTGGAAACTGAGTGGATACCCATCAATTGGAGAATGGCTGAATAAATTGTGGTATATGAATGTTACAGAATATTATTCTATAAGAAATGACCAGCAGGATGAATACAGAGAGGCTTGGAGAGACTTATATGAATTGGTGCTAAGTGAAATGAGCAGAATCAGGAGATCATTGTACACAGCAACAGCAAGATTATATAATGATCAATTCTGATGGATGTGACTCTCTTCAACAATGAGATGATTCAGACCAATTCCAAATGTCTTGTGATCAAAAGAGCCATCAACACCCTGAGAGAGGACTGTAGGAATTGTGTGTGGTTCACAACATGCATTCTCACTCTTTTTGTTGTTGTTTGCTTGCATTTTATTTTCTTCATCATTTTCTTTTCTGGTGTGATTTGATTTTTCTTATACACCAAGATAATTATATAAATATGTATACATATGTTGGATTTAACATATTTCTACCATTTTTAACATATATTGGACTAATTGCCATCTAGGGGAGTGGAGTGGGAGAAGGGAGAAAATTGGAACACAAGGTTTTGCAAGAGCTAATGTTGCAGAATTATCTATGGATATGTTTTGAAAAATAAAAAAACTTTATTTTATTTTATTTTTTTTTATTTAATAGCCTTTTATTTACAGGATATATACATGGGTAACTTTACAGGATTAACAATTGCCAAACCTCTTGTTCCAATTTTTCACCTCTTACCTCCCCCCACCCCCTCCCCTAGATGGCAGGATGACCAGTAGATGTTAAATATATTAAAATATAACTTAGATACACAATAAGTATACATGACCAAAACATTATTTTGCTATACAAAAAGAATCAGACTTTAATAAACTTTAATAAAAAAAAAAAGACTTGGGAGTCAGAAAGATCTGAGCTTTGTGATCACAGCAAGTTACTTACCTTCTCTTATTCTCAATATTTCCATTTATAAAGTGGGTATAATAATAGCACTTACTTCATAGAGTTGTTTTAAGAATAAAATGAGATAATATTGGTAAAGCACTTAGTGAACTTTACAGCATTATATAGATGCAAGCAATTCTCAGTAGTCCACAGTCACCATGGCTTCAGTTTGCTATAAGCCTCTTCTGTGTTCCTGCTGAGTACAAGCAATGTTAATTGAACAGTATAGAGGTGTGCTTGTTTAATAACAGATCTCTCAGGAAAAAAAAATAAAGAATACATACATTTTAGAATTTAATCTGAATTGTTGACACTTTCTTTTTTTTTTTTTAATAGCCTTTTATTTACATGATATATGCATGGGTAATTTTACAGCATTAACAATTGCCAAACCTCTTGTTCCAATTTTTCACTTCTTACCCCCCCCCCACCCCCTCCCCTAGATGGCAGGATGACCAGTAGATGTTAAATATATTAAAATATAAATTAGATACACAATAAGTATACATGACCAAAACGTTATTTTGCTGTACAAAAAGAATCAGACTCTGAAATATTGTACAATTAGCTTGTGAAGGAAATCAAAAATGCAGGTGTGCATAAATATAGGGATTGGGAATTCAATGTAATGGTTTTTAGTCATCTCCCAGAGTTCTTTTTCTGGGCATAGCTGGTTCAGTTCATTATTGCTCCATTGGAAATGATTTGGTTGATCTCGTTGCTGAGGATGGCCTGATCCATCAGAACTGGTCATCATCTAGTATTGTTGTTGAAGTATATAATGATCTCCTGGTCCTGCTCATTTCACTCAGCATCAGTTCGTGTAAGTCTCTCCAGGCCTTTCTGAAATCATCCTGTTGGTCATTTCTTACAGAACAGTAATATTCCATAATTTTCATATACCACAATTTATTCAGCCATTCTCCAACTGATGGACATCCATTCAGTTTCCAGTTTCTAGCCACTACAAAAAGGGCTGCCACAAACATTCGTGCACATACAGGTCCCTTTCCCTTCTTTATAATCTCTTTGGGATATAATCCCAGTAGTAACACTGCTGGATCAAAGGGTATGCACAGTTTGATAACTTTTTGAGCATAGTTCCAAACTACTCTCCAAAATGGTTGGATTCGTTCACAACTCCACCAACAATGCATCAATGTCCCAGTTTTCCCGCATCCCCTCCAACAATCATCATTATTTTTTCCTGTCATCTTAGCCAATCTGACAGGTGTGTAGTGGTATCTTAGAGTTGTCTTAATTTGCATTTCTCTGATTAATAATGACTTGGAGCATCTTTTCATATGACTAGAAATAGTTTCAATTTCTTCATCTGAGAATTGTCTGTTCATATCCTTTGACCATTTTTCAATTGGAGAATGGCTTGATTTTTTATAAATTAGAGTTAATTCTCTATATATTTTGGAAATGAGGCCTTTATCAGAACCTTTGACTGTAAAAATATTTTCCCAGTTTATTGCTTCCCTTCTAATCTTGTCTGCATTAGTTTTGTTTGTACAAAAACTTTTCAGTTTGGTATAATCGAAATTTTCTATTTTGTGATCAGTAATGATCTCTAGTTCTGCTTTGGTCATAAAGACCTTCCCCTTCCACAGGTCTGAGAGGTAAACTATCCTATGTTCCTCTAATTTATTAATAATTTCATTCTTTATGCCTAGGTCATGAACCCATTTTGACCTTATCTTGGTGTACGGCGTTAAGTATGGATCAATGCCTAGTTTCTGCCATATTAGTTTCCAATTTTCCCAGCAATTTTTATCAAACAGTAAGTTCTTATCCCAAAAGCTGGGATCTTTGGGTTTGTCAAAGACTAGGTTGCTATATTTGTTGACTGTTTTATCCCTTGAACCTAATCTATTCCACTGATCAACTAATCTATTCCTTAGCCAATACCAAATAGTTTTGGTAACTGCTGCTCTATAATATAATTTTAGATCTGGTACAGCTAAGCCACCATCATTTGATTTTTTTTTCATTAATTCCCTTGAAATTCTTGACCTTTTGTTTTTCCATATGAACTTTGTTGTTATTTTTTCTAGGTCATTAAAATAGTTTTTTGGGAGTCTGATTGGTATAGCGCTAAATAAATAGATTAGTTTAGGTAATATTGTCATCTTTATTATATTTGCTTGCCCTATCCAAGAGCATTTAATATTTTTCCAATTGGTTAGATCAGACTTAATTTGTGTGAAGTGGTCTGTAATTTTGCTCATAAAGTTTCTGATTTTCCCTTGGCAGATAGATTCCTAAATATTTTATATTATCAGTAGTTACTTTAAATGGAATTTCTCTTTGTAACTCTGACTGTCGGATTTTGTTAGGGATCTGACACTTTCTTAAGTGTAGACCCATTCAAAGAAATAATGAGCCTGAGCCTGATTTTGTGGTGAGATTACCTACCCTTGAGGTATAAATGCTCACACTGAAAATTTCACAAAAGGTTCTTGCAAGCTAGTTAGAACTGTCTCCAGCACACTCCATAATATATGGTCACTGAGATCCTTTCCAGTATTCTAATGACTTTGGAGCTATACATCTTAATTAACTACATAGCACATTCTATAGAAATTTATGACAAGCGGTAACATATGTCTGATGGTCCTATGCTCAGAAAGTACTGGGCATTACAGTAAATTACGTCAGTCTTCTGTAGATTTCCATTGTCAAATTCAAAAGAAAGTTGGGATATTTTAGCTATAATTATCTGTTTAATGATTTTAATTTGCTGCCTCATTTTATTAGTAGAGATATGAATTTAGTTTTTAGATATTTCAAAGGTTTTATGAAGATTGTCATTATCTAGTTTTGAGTATTTGAGTGTTTATCTCTATTTAAGCTTTATATCTGTTGTTATAAAGGCCTTGAAAAATTTTGTATTTATAGTGAATGTGTTTTGTCTATATACACTGAATTCACCCTAATTTACAAAATGTATAAACAAAACCAAAGTTCAATCCTGTTTTCTGGTTTTGTTTGTTGGTGGTTCATGAAGTTTTATAGCATGGTGCTGTGGAAAGAACAGTTGATGTGGAATGAATTCAATTTAATTCATTAAACATTTATTAAGTGCTTACTATGTGCTCAGGCACTGTGGTAAGCCCTGGAAATACAAATAAGAAAAAGGTAGTCCTTCTTCTTAAGGAATTTATAATCTAACAGGGGAAGACAATACACCAAAAGAAACTGAAAGTTGGGAGGGGAAAACAGGAATTAGGTCGTTGTTGAATATCAAAAATTGGGTAGTTGTTGAGTATCAAAAACTGAGTCAATCTGCATGATGATGAGATTTCAGATGATATTTATTTTGGGGGAGGAATGATGTTTGAAGGAGTTGAAATCAAGTGAAAATGGAGTTTTACTTGGGCCATGGAGATTTAGATTCAGATCATCTCCTGACACTGAACTACTTTGGGCAAGTGGCTTAAATTCCCTGGGTCTCAGTATCCTTACCTGTAAAATGAGGAGGTGGAACTAAGTGGCCTTTGAGGTCCATTACAGGAAATGTAATAATATTTGACAGCCCCACTCATTTTTTTTTCAAAACAAAACTCAGAGTTGTTGCTCATATATTTCTAAATCATTTCTGCAGAAATATAAACCTTGTCTAATTTTGTGATGAATTATCTGCTTTCTAATTATATGTTTATAATTTTTGCTATAGACAAAAAAACGTCTTATATGTGTGCAAGTATGGTTCTTGAGTATGATAATTTTATGGCAAGGTGTATATTAACTGATGGGAGAAAAAGTGACAAGAGAAAGGTAACAAGACATGAAAAATCTTTGCTAAGACTGGAGGTATTGATTTCCTTGCCTGTTGTTACCTCTGAGGTCTTTTCCAGTTCTAAGACTGTATGATTGTAAAGGATGAGTCACTGAGAGCAGGTGAGAAAGGATTAGAAATTCAATTAGTCCAAGAGAAATAGGTGCTCTAAGTTCTATAACTCCCACATGAATCTAATTAAGAGATTTATAGTCTCCAGAAATAAGGAGGTGATAGTCCCTGTGTAGATTGCTCTAATCAGACCACATCTGTAATATTGTATTTGACTCAGGGTGCTACTTTGTGGGAAGGACACAGAAAGAGCAAGAGGGTAAATAGGATGGCAAAGAGCTTAATAAATGATTATTGATTGATTGATTGATTGGCAGATTGCAGGAATTAGTTTTGTGTAGTCTGAGCAAAAAATGATCCGCACAGAAAAATAAAGAGGTCTTCAAGAATATGAAGAGCTGTCCAGATTGCAAAATGAAGAGCTATGGATGGAAGTTCCAAGAGAGATTTAATTAGGCCTCTGTCTTTAGATGGAGAAGTGATAAAGGCAGAAGGGCCACCATAAGGCTAGTCAAAGATGAAGTCTGGAATCTGGAGTCTGGAGCCTGAAGTCTTCTCAGTGTCTGTGGCTGAGGCTGAAAGTGTTCTTCTATGTGTGAGACTCCCTTAAATACCTCAGCATGATTCCTCACTATAATACACTGAGATATGCAACCATTACATCACCATATCACATTAAGTATATGTTTAGAGAACCATTATCTCACACTGAGCAGGTACTTAACTATAAGCACCTTGTTGTCCTTGATGCAAGTACACCTTTTCAGAGTTCCTGCTTTCTTTTGTTTTAGAACACAGGTGGTCAAGCCCTCCCTGACTTCTTGGGAAGAGAGGTGAAAACATCAAAAAGGATGTGGGGAGCCAAATCAGATATTGTTAGGAGATTTCCTCTGGGCTGAAGGATAATTGAAACAGGTATAATCCATCAGCATGGGAGGTATTACACAAGCACATAGTAATATAACACAGGCTAATAGTGATGTAACAAACAACATGAATCAAGATGTCCACAAGTCCTAGAAGGAGGGTATATAAATAACATTCACACATACACCTTCTTCAGCAGCAGCAGATCCAAAACCAATCTATTGTCCATTACTTCTGGGAATCTAATGATTCCTGAAAGTTTTGAAGTCCTGCAACAATCTCATCATGTGTTAGGGAATCTAATGATTCCTGAAAGTTTTGAAGTCCTACAACAATCTCATCATGTGTTAGGGAATCCAATGATTCCTACTAGTTTTGAAGTCCTGTAGGCGTCTTATTAACAATTTTTTATGTTCATGAGTCAATTGCCATATACATAGAGTTAACTGCCAAGCTCTTTCAGTGGCATATGTTGTCAGAGATGGAATCACCCGATGTTTCTTGGGTCTTCTCCTTCGTTTCAAGGGTCTGCTCTATCTCTCTCCGATGGACAAGGCAAATACAGCTTGTTGGCACCCATGCGATTCCTTCTCCATTTGTAGAGATATAAGGAAACCCTCTTCCCCAAGCAGTTAGCCTGTCTGGTCCCTTCCATTCACCACTTTCTGGGTCTCTCCACATCACCTGGCGATTATATAAAGATAGTGGAGCTCATGAAGTTTTATAGCATGGTGCTGTGGAAAGAACAGTTGATGTGGAATGAATTCAATTTAATTCATTAAACATTTATTAAGTGCTTACTATGTGCTCAGGCACTGTGGTAAGCCCTGGAAATACAAATAAGAAAAAGGTAGTCCTTCTTCTTAAGGAATTTATAATCTAACAGGGGAAGACAATACACCAAAAGAAACTGAAAGTTGGGAGGGGAAAACAGGAATTAGGTCGTTGTTGAATATCAAAAATTGGGTAGTTGTTGAGTATCAAAAACTGAGTCAATCTGCATGATGATGCAGTGGGTTATAAAACCTGTCTGCTGGAGCCAGTACATCTTTATCAAAAATCAAAAGTTAATTGTATAAAGGGCAAAATTTAGAAGTTCTCTAGGGTTACCTGTGGCTCCCCCTTCCTTTTGTTTTTGGAGGAGTGTCTTTATGTCTCCGTTTCTCCTCTACTATTGCCTGTCCTTGAGGATTAAAAAGTAAGCCAGTGGTATGTAAAATTTGATACTGTGGACAAAAGTGTGCAAAATGTTTAGAAGTATATGCAGGTCTATTATCTGTTTTTATTGCTTGTGGCGCACCCATAATTGCAAAAGCTTGTATAAGGAATTCAGCGATCACTGGGGCTGGGGCTGATAGTATCACTCCCTCCCACTCCTCCTCTTCTCTCCACCCAAGAAGGACAAATTGAGGGAGGAGGGTCAGGTGATGGGGAATGCCCTAAAGGCACTTGCTGAGGTGTAACTGAGCTGTGAAAGTGAGAAGTTCCACACCCCTTAAGTTTATCAATGCTGTACTTAACTCCTTTCTTGTCCAATTCTCCATGCTTTTCAGCTGCTTTGTCAATACTGTCCCCCTCCAGTTCTTTCTCCTCACTCTTCCTTGTCTGACTGTCCACCTTAAAATTTTTCTTTTTTTAGAACTTGTGGGATTCTTTAAAGCCAATTGTATTATATTGTACATAAAAAATGTTTCCTCAGGAATTGAATCAGGACCCATAGCTTTGTAATGTGTGGTTCAGAATCGGTGAGGGGTCACCATTTAATAAAAAAAGCTGGAGAGAACTCTAGAAGCAAAGGAAAGTTTATTATACTTTTTAGAGAAGGGCGTTTCACCCCTCTAGCAGACAATCAAAGGGAGGAAGCACCTTCTGGGGCAGGGTTAACACTTTTAAACCCTAACACAAATACCCCCCTCCCACCACTGACCCTTATCCTTATTGGCTGAGGATCTTACATTCTAAACTAGGGAACTACTCAAGAAATTGAACTTGACCAATAAGTACATAGTTGCTTATATTTGACTGAAATAGGGAGAAAATTATGTCATAGGGGTATAACAGGAAGGGGACTTAAGTATGCCCTTAAGTATTTAAGTATTAAGTATTAATCCAAGGATCAATGCTCAAAGTCCTTCAGGCCTACTCAAACTCAGAAGTAGATGAACCCTTACTCAATTTTCACAACTGTCTTGAAAGATCTCACCTCATCTTGTTCAGTAATATTCAATTAGTTGCTCTCCCACTATTTCCCATATATCTGGCTCTAATTTTTCTTCCTTAGACAGCCAAGGAGATGTGCACTCTAATATATTTAAGAGTCCAATGATCTGCTTCCAAGTTACCAACAAACCTTACTTCTTTATTAACCTAACTATGCATTCTACACATTTCCCCTGGAGTGAAGGCTCTTTTCTTAGTATTTGCCCCATTTCAGCTGAAAAAATGAAAGTGACTAGTTTAGCCCTTACCTTCCTGCTTGTCTATTTTTATACTCACCTTTATACTTACCCTATTTCACAGGGACTTCTCCACTGAGTTTACAATTGCATCAGTTGAACTGCTGAGTGTAGGGCCTTATGTCCAGAGCTTCAAAATGTAGTGTGCTTCTTTCAGTGCCCCGCATTTGACCACCAAAATGTAATGTCTGGGCTAGGTTTCTGGAGGATCTCTGGACTGGCTTCTGTCTTTAGGTGGAGAAGTGATGAAGACAGAAGGGCCACCACAAGGCTGGTCAAATATGGAGTCTGGAATCTGGAGTCTGGAGCCTGAAGTCTTCTCAGTGTCTGTGGCTGAGGCTCAGAGTTCTTCTGTATCTGAGACTCCCTTAAATATCTCAGTAAGATTACATCACTATAATACACTGAGATGTGCAACCATTATATCACCATATCACATTAAGTATATGTTTAGAGAACAGTTATCTCACACTGAGTAGGTGCTTAACTATAAGGACCCTGCTGTCCTTGATTCAAGTACACCTTTTCAGAGTTCTGCTCCTGTACAGTAAGTATTCCTCCATTTCACTTAGATTATCAGTTTTATTGACATAGAATTGGACAAAATAGCTCCTAATTATTGCTCTAATTTCCTCTTCATTGTTGTAAACTTCACCCTTTTCATTTTTTGATATTAACTAACTTAAAACTAACTTTACTTAAAACTAACTTAAAATCAACAATTACTTTTGTTTATTAATTCAATAATTTTCTTACTTTTAAATTTATTAACTTTCTCTTTTATTTTCAGAATTTCAAATTTGGTATTTAATTGTGGTTTTTAATTTGTTCTTTTTCCTAGCTTTTTTAGTTGCATGCCCAATTCATTGGTTTTCCTTTTTTCTATTTTATGCAAGTAAGCATGGAGAGATATGAAACTTCCCCCAAGAACTGATTTACCTGCATCCTATAAATTTTGGTAGGTTGTCTCATAATTGTCATTTTCTTGGATGAAATTATTGATAATGTCTATGATTTGCTGTTTGACCCACTCATTCTTTAGGATTATATTATTAGTTATTTAGGATTATATTATTTAGTTTCCTAATTAATTTTTGGCCTATTTTTCCCTGGCCTTTTATGGCCTATAATTTTAAGTTTATTGCATAATTATCTGAAAAAAATGCATTTACTCTTTCTACATTTGATTTTGAGGTTTTTATACCCTAATAAATAGTCAGTTTTTGTGTAGCTTCCATGTGCTGCTGAGGAAAAAAAAAATATTTCTTTTTCCATTCAATTTTTTCCAAAAGTCTATCATATCTAACTTTTCTAGAATTCTATTTACCTCCTTAATTTCTTTCTTATTTATTTTGTGGTTTGATGTGTCTAGTTCTGAAAGAGCAAAATTTTGATCCCCCACTAGTATAATTTTGCTTTCTAATTCTTTTTTTGCAGCTCTCTTTAGTTCTCTTATAAGTATGTGGATGTTATACCACTTAGTGTATATATGTTAATATTGATATTACTTCATTATCTATTGTATCCTTTAGCAAGATATAGTTTCCTTCATTCTTTTAACTAGATCTATTTTTGTTTTTGCTTCATCTGAGATGAAAATCACTACCCCTGGTTTTTATTACTTCACCTGAAGTAGAATAGATTCTGCTTCAGCTTTTTACTTTTACTCTATATGTATTATTCTGTTTTAAATATGTTTCTTGTAAACATCCTATTGTAGGATTCTGGCTTTTAATCCAGTCTGTTATCTAATTCCATTTTATGGGAGAGTTCATACCATTCACATTCATACTTAAAATGACTAATTCTGTATTTCCTCCATCTTATTTACCCCAAGTTATGCTTTTCTCTTTTCTTTCCTCCTTTCCCTTCTCCCCAGTATTTTGCTTCTGACCACCACCTCCCTTCAACAGCCCTCCCCCTTTAGAGGTCCTCCCCATTTTTTATTTCATTCCCCTACTTCTCTTTTCCCTTCTATTAGCCTCCCCCTTTTCTTTCCCCTTTACCCTCCCACTTCCCTTTAGGGTGAGACAAGTTTCTCTGTGAAAGTAAATATGTCTGATATTCTCTCTTTAAACCAAATCTGATTAGAGTAAGATTCACACAATGTTCATTCCCCTCTCTTCTTTCCCTCAATTATAATAGGTCTTCTTTGCCTCTTCATGAGATGTAATTTCCCTCATTTTACTTCCATTTTCCTCTTTTTCCAGTACAATCCCCTTTCTACTCTAGTTTCTTTTAAATATTATCACAATTTATATGATCAAAAAATCCAAGTATACCTGCATTCTCTAAGTATACCCATAACAAGAATATAGTTCTCAAGTGTTCTTTCTTTTTTATCTTTTTATGCTTCTCTTGAGTTCTGTATTTGGAGATCAAATTTTTTGTTCAGCTCTGGTCTTTTCATCAGAAATAAATGAAATTCACCTATATCATCATCTTCCCTACAAAATAATGTTCATTTTAGCTGGATAGTTGATTCTTGGATGTAATCCAATTTCTTTTGCCTTTTGGAATATCATATTCCAGGCCCTTTGATTCTTTAAGGTGGAAGTTGCTAGGTTCTAGTTAATACTGATTGTAGTTCCTTGATACTTGAATTGTTTCTTTCTGGCTGCTTGCAATATTTTTTCTTTGATCTGATAATTCTGAAATTTAGCTATGCTATTCCTTGGAGTTTTCATTTTTGAGTCTCTTCAGAAGGTGATTAGTGAATTCTTTCAATGATTATTTTTTCCTTCTGGTCCTAGGATATCAGGGCAGTTTTCCTTGATGATTTCCTGAATGATAATGTCTAGGCTCATTTTTTCATTATGATTTTCAGGAAGTCTATTAATTATTAGATTGTCTCTCCTTAATCTATTTTTCAAGTCACTTGTTTTTCCATTGAGGTATTTCATATTTTCTTCTATTTTTTCTTTCTTTCTTTCTTTTTCTTTTCTTTTCTTTCTTTTCTTTTTTTTGACTGATTCTTGATATCTTGTTGAGTCATTCATTTCCATTTGTTCAGTTCTAATTTTTAGTAAATTATTTTCTTCAATACCCTTTTTAACTTCTTTTGTATTTGACCAATTGAATTTTTAAATGAGTTGTTCAACGGATTTTTTTCCCCATTTCACAAGTTCTGTTTTTTAAGAAGTTCCTTTCTTTTTCCATTTTGTCAAGTCTATTGTGTAAGGAGTTATATTTTTTTCCCCCATTTCATAAAGTCTATTTTTAAGGAGTCATTTGCTTTTCCCATTTCATGAAATCTATTTTAAAGGAGTTTTCTTCTGATAATATCTGTTTCCTTTTCCAAACTCTCTTGCAAAATTCTCATTTTCTTTCTTCTAACACACTTTTAAGATCCTTTTTGAATTCTTCCAAGAGAGCCTTGTGAGATGGGAACTAATTCACATCACCCTTTGCAGCTTCATCTGGAGATGATCTGCTTTTAATGTTCTCAGTTTGAAATCTGTTCTTCTCTTTCTCCTTAAAAACTGTCTATAGTCAAGAGTTCTTTTTTGCTTTTTTGCTCATTTAAAAAAAAAAAGTTGAAGTCTGCTTTTAGGAGAAAGGGGAGATTGTCCAAGCTTCCTGTATAGGCAACAGTGGCTGCAATAGGTAGGTGCTGACTAATTTCCAGTGCTGGATGACTGTGGCCAGGTCCCACATTATTCTGGAGTTCAGGGGCTCACTATTTTCCTTTTGTATTTGAATTGGATATCTTACAGCTTATCAGCTGATCTACTGGCTTACAACCAAGATAGAGTAGCCAATACTGCTGTACTTTCCTGCTATTATATTCCCCAATGTGTGGGGTTCACACAGCCCAGGGTCTCTGCATTGTGCTTGAGCTTGACTCCTCCCTCTGTGCCTGATTGAAATAGAGCTTTTCTGAAGTTTTTCCAAATTATATTCTGCTTGAAATTTGTTACACTCCAAATATTTGTGGGTTCTGTCACTCCAAAAACATTTCAGAAACTCGATTTGGTGTTGATCTGAGGGATATCAGCAGGAGCTCAGATAAAGATGTGTCTACTCTTTGCCATCTTGGCTTTGGCCCCTCTGATGATTTCTCATAGAAGATAAGTGACTGGGGATTATTAAAGTTGATGTTTAAGATGGATTTTATCATGATACAAAGGTTTCAAACCTGGTTCTGGAAACATTTTGTGTCTTCTTTCTTTTTTCACCCCTCAGAGGCTAATAACTAGGAACTCCTACTACTACTAATAATAATGGCAGCAGGTAGGAAAATTCATTTTATAAGCAGCAATTTAATTCTTTGTACTTGAAATTTAAGATTCTTTTCCAGTGACCAGTGTGTGGATATACTATTAGAAGAACTAAATCCTATTAATTTTGACATTCTCATTGTTAGTTTAACTAAGAAGAAAAAGTTGAGGCTAAATGGAAGAATGAATCACAGGACCTACAGAGAAAGAAAAATAAAGATGATAGAGATGTTTCCAAAAGCAACATGAAGTATCATGTTATGGAATACCTAGTCACCTTGTATTGTAATGTTCATAAGCATCTATAAAAATACCAATATAAAAAAATGTCATGAAGCAGCTACATCAGTTGCAGAGAATGAGATAGTTGAGAAAAGAAGACTTAAAGAAGATCCTCCAAACTAAATCAAAGCGTATAATTTAATACTTGGTGACTTCAGTCTGGATATAGTCAAAAGGGAAAAAAAAGCAAAGTATGTGTGATTTCATAGTTCAGGAGTTAAAAAAAGAGGGGAAACATAAATTATATAAAAGCTTATATATATATATATATATATTATCATGAATATTTCTTCAAAAACAGTCAGGAGGTGCTGAATATATTGACTGCCAAATAATATCACAAAAATGAAATTGACAATTAAAAAAATAAAAGCTATTGAAATAGTTTGTTTTTTCCATGACCTATATTTCCCAATATATTCCCAGAGATATATCTTCTCTCATAGAACCATCTGGTATAACAAGAAATAAAAATGAGAAGGAAAAAGGATTAGCAAAACAAAAAAGTGTGTAGCATTCCATACTTATAATCCTCAATCTCTACAAAGGAGGGTTTCTTTTGAGACAAAAACTGGTCATTATATTTTTACAATGTTCAGTTTCAGTTGTTTTGCTGTCAAGTTTTCGAATTTGCATTGGGAGAGTCACCAGGTATATTGCTTTCCTGATTCCTGCTTCTTTCACTTTCCTTCAGTTTATGAACATTTTCACTGTCTTCCTGGATTGATACAATTATATATTTCTCAGAGCAGTGTATTATTCTGTTGCTCATGTATCACAGTTTGTTTAGCTACTCCTCTACTAATACACATCTACTTTGTTTTCAAATCTTTGGTCCAACAAAAAAAAAATGCCATTGTAAATAAGTTGATATTTATAATATCTTTCTGTGGCATTTACTTTCTTGGTGTAGCTTGCATCAGCATTATTATTTTGATGCTTTATAAAATAGGAAACAGTTGGTTCCTGAATTTCATTTAGAAAATTGCACAGTGCTTTTCATAACCCTAAACTTGTCTCTAAAACAAACTTCTATATGAGTGTAACACTTAGTCATGCTCTCTGAAGAATTAAAAGCTTTTTGTTGTTGTTTTGTTTTGTTTTGTTTTTGCTAAAGCTTCTAGATGGAACCAAAAATATGACTAAAATGACTCAATAAGGTGAAACTGCATATAGAACATTGTAAATCAAGAAGATATGAATTAATATCCTGTCTCAGACACTTACTGGCTTTGTGACCCTGGGCAAGTCACTTTGCTGCTATTTGCCTTAGTTTCCTCATTTGTAGAATTGAGATTAATAATAGTACCTGCTTTACAAGGTTGTTGTGAGGATCAAATGAGGTAAAATTGCAAGCATCAAGTGCTACGTAAATGCTAGCTTAAAAAGTAAATTTTCAGCTTCTCTAGAAAGCAATTGAAAAATTGACTATACTGTGTTATCAGTAAGAATTATACAGAAGAGAGGGAAATGTATGTTATACTGGGGATTCTTTTCAGACATGGGTTTAATTATGTGATTGATAACATCCCTTTTATTTGCAAATATCTATATTTTGTTGATGAAGTAAAACCAAAAAATGAGCTGGTTACATATAATGAGTAAGAGATGAGCAATTCAGGTTCTCTGTGGCCCCCAGTAGGATCAGTAGAACTATAGCGGATTCAGGCAGGGACATGGAAAAAACATACATGGAATGAAAACTTGAGAATGGTTTGGGATCTGCCCTTTTAAAGGTAGTCCCCACATTTATGGGTCACAGAACCAATGAGGTTTCCAAGGAAAGAAAAACTTCCTATCATTTTAAGCTGCCAAGTGAGATGGGCTAAAGGTAACTAGGTGGTGCAATGGATAGAGTACCAGTCAGGACTGAGGAACTGAATTCAAATCCAGTGTCAAACACTAGACACCTACTAACCCGGATTGACTTTAAAAAGAAAAAAAGAAAAAAATGGGCTGCCTTTGAAGTTCAGAAGTTTTTTTACCATCAAAGATCCTCAAGTAGACCTAACATGATAATATGTTCAAAGATCTAGAGAAGGGAGTCACCTAGATCTTTCTTGTTCTATAGATGAGGAAGCTGAAGACTAGGCGATTAGAGTGACTTCTTATTATTCACAATAATCATCAGAGGCAGAATAAGAATCCAGATCTCCTAATTCCAAAGTTAGTTGATTTGTAGTATGCTAGAGATGTTTTATCAGTTCAGATATGGTTGAATTAGATAGTCTTTGAGGTTTCTTCTAAATCTATGACTGCCATTTTTTAAAATGGAGATAGAGAAAAAGGCAGGACTTAATGAAATGAAGGTTATTTAGTCAATGAGCTTAGAGGCTAAGACCTAGATCATCTGATTTTGAGTCCCCCAACCTTTTCTCTTAGTATCCTCCTCAAGATGAACTTGTTGGCTTTATCCGGTTATAGTGAGACCAAGCATTGGAATATCTATCATCACGCTGAACAGAAGTCTGGGGTAGCTGCTAATACTGCCTTTCCTTCTCTGTGCAGTGTGGAGGTCAGAGGGGTGCATGCTTAGAGGGCATTTTGAGCCCCCCCAGCAGAAGAACGAGTGGCAGTGTCATGCTGATCACTATGATTTCACACATATGCCATGTCACAGATCTTACTTCACACAGTATCTGTCTCTGGCGTGGCCTGAGGGCTGACTTTGTTGTTCTTCTTTGTAATTCTGTTCTTTGAGGGTAAGATTTCTGCAACAGAGGTAGCATGTATTTGGAATAAAAGGCATGGATACCTGAATTTAAGCAACAGTTGTATATATAACTGAGTGGAATTTTTTTTTTTTTTTAACAGATGACTGGTGGGTGCAAGCAGGTTATAACATTCAGCTATAAAAGAACTTCCTTCATATTTTATTATAAGGAATTCATCTCTTATTATAAAATATGAAGGAAGTCCTCTGAGAAGGAGAGATAGAGAATACACTGGGAAATATAGGTGATATATGAAAGAAAGAAAATATATTTTAAAAAAAAAGAATTTAGAAGAATAACTCGAGTAAAAAAAGTCATTAGGAAAATGTAAGTGAACAAGAAAATGGATTAATGCTCCATTAATATCCTAGTGATAGAAGGAAAAAATTAAGAGAAGACCCTAAGCATATTATGTGAGCCCTTTGTAGCAAACTTTTAGGAGGACATGGATGAGAGTCCCATAAACTGGATGGGTCATTCTTCTGCATTATCAGAAGGAACATCCATCTCAACAAAATTACAGTTCCATTTGAGTGTACTAAAAATCACATGATTTATGTATAACTTCAATAACTCTTTGTACTGAATTGCCTTTAATATGTCCTGTTTAGAAGGTAATCTTGGAGCCTAGGCTCAGAATACTGGTAGACTCACTGATTCTCACTGGGGATGTCTTTAAAGATCAGTTCCTTGTGTCCATTAAAGTAAGATTAAATTAGTTTGTGTGAGCTGCTTTTAGCATTTGCACTATTACATTATGCATGATTCTTGACTACACATGGCATGAACAAGATGTACTCCACTCCATTAGTGATTTTTTAGGGCTGAGCTGAACTTAGAGAGGGATTGATTTTGTGTACATTAATATATAGCAATGGTAATGTCACATCCTTAAAAATATCCTCTTCCATTTGATATCAATAGTGAAGCACTCTTTTGGGATTATGGCTCATTTAAAAAAAGATAAATTATGCAGACTACATGATTAGAAAGTAGTAAACCACATAACAGTATTTTATATTTCACAGGAAAAGCATCTTAAAGAATCATAGAATCTAATTTAGAAGACCTTCGAAGGTCATCCAACCCAATGACTTCCTGATGAACAAGAACCTTCTCCCTCATGTCTCTAACCTCTGTTTAAAGAGCTCTAGTAGAGGGAAATTTCATCATTTCTGATATTACCCATACAACTTGGGGACAGCTCTCATTGTAAGGAAGTAGGTTCTTCCATTCCTTCACAGCTTAGATCCAGCCTATCTCTCCAGTCCATTGAGCTAGCTTCTATGTTTCAAGCTAACTCAGTTTATTGTCCATGTATTTCTATGAATATGCATAAATATACCATATGTATAAGTGTATATACAAGTAAAGGGCAACTAGGTGATGCAATGGTTAAAATGTCAAACTTGGACTCGGGAAAATGAATTCAAATCTGGACTCAAATATTTGTTAGTTGAGTGATCCTGGATAAGTCACTGGACAATGAATGCCACAGTTTCCTCATCTGTTAAATGAGCTGGAAAAGGAAATGGCAAAGCACTCCAGAATCATTTTCAAAACAACTCTAAATGGAGTACAAAGTCAGATCTGACTGAAATGAGTAAACAATAATATACACATATAAATATAAATACACATGTATATGGAACACAAACATATATAAATATAGACATAAACATGCTTAAATATGCATATATACCCATATAATACAAGATACATGCCAATAGCCTTACCTCTGCCTCATAAAATTGCTAGTTTTATTATAAGCTTGATATATGTCAATTCTTATAGGAAGTCTGTCCAGATTTTCCCAGTTGCTATTTTCTTTCCTTCCAAGATTACTTTATATATATTTGGTATTTAGTTTTCTAATACATGTTGTTTTTCCTGACAATAAAATGTGAACTCCCCAAATTTTGTTTTTATTTTATTTTATTTTGTATTTGTATTCCTACTAACTTGTAGGGTTTGGCACTTGGTAGAGGCCTAATAAATATTGAAATGTCACATAGCTTAAAACCAGCATTTTTGGAGCTTAGTCAATAGTTAATCAATAATCAAAAAACATATTAAGAACTGAGCTAAGTACTGGAGTTCCAAGTCCAAAAAAGAAAGACAGCCCTGCTTTGTAAAACTCACAATCTAATGGGGGATGACACACACAAAAACAAGCTGAATGGAGGAGTTTGGAAAGGAACAGGAAGGAACCCAGCAATAGGGCATAGTGGATTAGCAAAAGAAATCCAAAATGAGTGGGACTGGGTTGGAAATGAGAGAATGTTTAAGCAGATGCCAATCCTGTTTTCTCTCCTAAAATGGAGGAATGTGTGGCCCCACCCTCCAATCAGAGGGATAGAGGGTGCTAATGAGATGTGAGTAACAAGACTAATTGGATCATGCATGATAATGAGATTTTCTCAATGATAAATTTAGTGGGAACATGGTAAAGAAATCTAAAGTGAATGGTGTAGGGAGCCCTTTAGGGTCAAATAAGCCAGTTCTAATCCCTTTCCTATTTGACATTCATTGGCTGGATAATTTTTCTCTCCTTACATCTCCCACCCCAAATCTCTTCTCTTAGCTAACCTTGGGCTTTTTCTACTGCATTTCCTATGATTTGATCTGGAATTCCTTCAACCTATTGAGTTGCCCTGCTGTGCTATATATCCAAATTTGTTAATGTCTTTGCTAAAATGTTTCTGAAAAGAATAATTAGAGGAGGAAAAACAAAAGAAAAAAAGTAGCTAGCATTTATACAGGGCTTTAAAACTTGCACAAAACTGTATGTAGACTTACAACGCTGTGAGGATGTTATTATTATTGCCATCTTTTTTTTTTTTTTTTTTTTTTTTAATCTAAAGTAAGGAAATTGAGATGTAAAGAACTTAAATGACTTGCATAGAGTTATATAATTGGGAAGAATCTGAGTCAAAATTTGAATCCAGGTCTTTCTGACTTAAAGTCTAGTGATATAGCTACTTTGCCACTCATCTGCCTCAATTAGAATTAAAACACAGTGAAAGGAATAGGGATGAAGAACTATTATCTTTCTCATTTTAAATGCAAGTCCTCTCTTATTGCAGCATTTTTTTTTTTATACTTGGCATATGACACCATTAACAATCTCTTCTGCACTAACCCCAAACCATTCCCCTCTCCCTCCAGTTTACATAGACCAGTTTATATTTCTGAGTCCCCTAGAAAGACTTTTTAATTTTTCTTAGGTACTCAAAGCATTTTATTCAACTAGGCCTTATAATTTTTCCATAAAGATTAATGGCTTCCCTAATGGCATTTAGAGAGCCTGAAACACAGTTTGGGATTAATTCATTCATAAACCATATTGTTTTCACTGAAGGAGATACAAAGATAATTAAAATACTATTGCAAAACTCGACTCCTACTATGGTAATATGCTAAATAAATAACTACATAATTATAAGACATATGATAAGAAAATGAGCTCCATAAGGGAAGTATTATGTGAATTTCCAGGAAAGGAAAACTCATTTCTGACTGGGGAAATCAGGAAAGGTTTCATGGAGTAGATATCCTGAGTTGAGAAGGATAGGCAGGGTTTTAGCAGACAACGATGATAGAAGATTGCATTGAAGCAGAGAGGGAAAAAGTAATTCAGGTATGAGGACTGGTTTGGTATAGAAGTGGGATAATGCGTGCTGTTGCAGAGACCTCAGATTAGTACAGTTTGACAGGGGCCAGGTTTCTCCTTTGTGCATTAGAATTATAGAATCAGCAAATGTTAGACCTCAATTTCAGCAAGTAAAATTTAGAGCTCAGTTGGAGGGCCTGAGAGATCACATAGTCCAAAATCCTCATTTTAAAGTTAACAAAGGTAATAAAGTTATCAACAAAGAGATTAAGGGAAAGAATTGTCTAAAATTCCATGACTTATTGGAAGAACAGATGAGTCTGGAACCCAATTCTTCTGATGTCATTGTATCTAGTAGCACTTTCCTTTTCTACTGTTCTAGTTTCTGTAAACAAGAAGCCTTTCTCTCATAAGATTTTCCAGCTTTATTATTTTTTTTTCTTGAAAGTCAGAGGAAGCTGTCTCAAGAGACCTAACCCCATAATGATGAGGTCTTGGATAACTAGGTGAGGTTGGCAAAGAAAGACTGAAGTACTGATAAGTTTACTCTTTGAGGCAAGCAGGGAAGGGCACTGGTGGGGATAACTCAAGCTTACAAGTCCATCCTATGTGGAGGTCTTGTACACAAGAGCCACGGTAAGGCTCTGTACCTTACATATCCAATCAGATATCAAACCCCTGGAATTCAATTTCCCCTATAAATCTGCCCATGGCTTATGCATCTTTGCTGAATCACTTTTGGGTTAGCCCAGCATGGCATTCTGCCCCATGGTGCATTTCTTCCCATCCTCCCATCCCATCCATGTCTCATGTTATCTTTCTCCTTCTTATAGCTAACTAACTCTTTCAGGGTGCTAAACTCCTTATGGATTTTGCCTGTTAGCTAAAGGCCACTTTGTGGTGTATTCCCTGTCTCCTGGTTAACTGTGAGTTCTACTAGGAAACTTGTCTTTTCCTTGCTAACTATATGCTCTCCAAAATCTGTTTCATATTTACCATTACTGGTGTCTATTTTACTTCTTCATTTTGTCTAAATCCCTTCTCTGAAAAACTACATTTTTACCAAAGAGAAAGGCCATTGAGAATTCATCACATGACTGAACCCCAACATTTGGTGCCCATACCAATCTCATCATTAGGTGCAAATTGCTCTCCTGTGTCTCATCGTTTGGTGCTGAACCTCAAACACATCATTAGCTGACCCAAGTCAGCCATGTTTTCTTTTTTTGTCTTGTTCCACGTATGCTGAAGAAAGCAGACAGGTGACTGCAGCTTGGTGTTTTTAGAGAAACCAAGGGATTTGGATGGGGACCAACAATCAAATTTAGACAGCCTTGTGGTGCCTTGCATGTGTGTGGCAATCTGCTAAGGTGCTATTATGTAAATAAACCTAATGGACAAGATGGAAACAATCCAAATGGGAAAAAGTAATTTGACAAAGCTGCAAGATAATGCAACTAGAGCAACAAGGAAAGAGTCTGAACTGGGAGGATGACTGGATATGATATTATGTTAAAAAAAAAAAAAACAAAAAAACCACCCCAAAAACCTGGCCCTAGTAAAGTCCACTCTTTACAAGATAGAGACAGGCACTTGGGAAATACATCCAGTTTGTGCTAGTATTTTGAAATATTTTTCCCAGAACTATAGAATCATGGAGTATAAATGAAACAACTGCCAAGTAATTCATGCCCTCATTTTGCAAATGAAAGCACCATGGCCTTGATAGATTAAAGACCCTGCCTAGATGAAGAAGAATGGTATAGTGGATAGAACACTGTGCTTGGAGTAAGGAAAACTTATACCTTAGACTCCTGCCAGCTTTGTGAGCAGCAAATCATTTTCTCTCTTTGACCCTCAGTTTGCTCATCTATAAAATCAGGATGACAATAGCACCTATTTCAATGGGTTGTGAAGATGATTATGATCTATTATATACAAAACACTTTGCAGACTATCATTTTGTTACTTTTACCTACAATCATCCAATATCAGAAGTAGGATTTGCCCCTAGTTCTTGGTTTCTAATCCAATAGTCCAGTGTTTTACCATCTATACTGTGGTGCCTCTTATACCCTGAGAAGACTTTCTTACCATGGTGATTTCTGTACTAATCTTTTCCTGGTCTGTTCTCCAGAACAGTGATCTCTTCATTGGATCATAGTTATCCCTTCTTCATCTTTCTTCTTCCTGCAATTTGATGAGATACCTCTCCTAGGGCCTCTCTAGATCTGCTTTATCAGAGGAGTAATATTTTGTTGCAGAACCTCTTGCTGGAGATGATGGCAATCTTGTACTTGCATTTGTTAGTATGAATATCATTACTCAGATGAGTGTAGTATTTTTTATTGTTGATCTTCATTGCCTTCTTCATAGTCTTGGCCCAAATTCTACTCATCTGGCTTGGGACAGGAGTAGGGAAAAAGTGAAGGAAACCTTGACTATACTTTAAAGAAAATAAAATAGTGACCCTTTATGTCTTACTCAAATTGTCAAGCGTATCTCATGCTTCTAGATATGTATGATTACTTTCACCAGAACCCAAAGTTAGACAGGCAGAAGTGAGTCAGAGCTTTTCCTAGTGTGGCTCTGTAATCTCATTGATGAAGAAATTCTTTCCAATGTTGCAGATTGAAGCGCCTGTATGCTTGTCTTGTCACTTGAATAATGTGAAATCACTAAAGGTAAAATCCTATTCTTATATAGGTCTTAAATGAATCGCTTACTTCATGGATATGAAAGTTCTCTCCAATGGTATTGGTCACAAGTCAATTAAGCTGGTCTATGCTGTGTAATTCATGTTTCTCTAGTTCTAAAACTTCATCACAAGGTTTCCAACTAATGAACAGAACACCTTTCTGATGGACCTTTATGATGTTGTAAAGGTATCAGGGGAGCATTTGACCTGTTACTGCCCTGCCCTTATCACATGACCAGCCCATCCTTGTTTCCTATGATTTATTTCTTGACAACATCTTTTACTCTTCTTTTTCTTTGATGCTCTTCATTGTTATATATTACATCCTGTTTATACCCACCATGTACTTCTCTATTCCTCTGTATGATGGATAACTCTTAGGTACAGGATTAAAAATAATTAGGTCACCAAGACCATTACTATAAACCAAAGTAAAGCATGTTCTGTCTGCTTTATTGAGTAGGGGGTCAAGGTTGCAGGAGGCATACTTTATGAGGAAAAACAAAAATAAATCCCAACTTCTATGATGCAGAATCTTAGAATTGGAACGATCTGATATTTAATGCTTTATATTTAGAGCCATATTTTGTATTTTTTTACCTGAATGAAATCCAATAATGAGAAAAAAAGGCAAAAAAGGTGGAATAGGACAGCTATATCCCAAGTTAGTCTTGCCATATGAATAATCATGCTCAGGAGAAGATATACCTATCTCTTACATGGTAAAGGGGTATATGGTTGGAACACTATGGTTTGAGGGCCAAATCTGACCATTCTTAGCTTGTTGATCTACAAAAACAAGTGACAAACTGAATTTGACCCTGAAGTAGTAGTTTGCAGCCCCTGCTTTAAAGAAAAAGGAAAAAGGGTTGAGAAAAAAGGAGAGAAGAGGGAAGGTAATAAGTTTTTATATGGTTTCTATTATGTGCCAGGCATTCTGTTAAGCACTTTGCTTATTATTGTTCCCATTTTATAGTTGATAAAACAGAGATAAACAGAAGTTAATAAACTTGCCCAAAGTCACACAACTAGTAAGTGTCTGAAGGAAGGTTTAAACTCTTGTCTTCCTAAATCCAAGGTCAGTGCTCTACTCACTGAGCTCCCAGCTGCCTCTGAATGCAACTGGCCCAGAAGGAAAAAGACTGTGGCTAAAGTACCATGTAGATGGTGACTTAGATTGGAGGACAGCTATATTTACATAAAGAGGTATGAGCTGGTGAAGGATCACCAGGTGAGACTAGAATTGGTGTTATATTTGGGTAGAAACACATTCCCTCAGGTGCAAACAGGAGAAAAACCTTATTTTGTCCCTTGCTATTCAGTTATGCCCAACTCTTCATGACCCCATTTGGAATTTTCTTGGCAAAGATATTAGGTGATTTTCCATTTCCTTTTTCAGCTCATTTGACAGATGAGGAAACTGAAGCAAACAGGGTTACATGACTTACCCAGGGTCAGACAGCTAGGAAGTGTCTGAGGACAGGTTTGAACTCAGAAAGATGAGTCTTTCTGACACCAGCCCTGGAACTCTAACCATTGTGTAACTAACTGCTCCATTATGCCCCTTCTTAGGGCCCAAATGCAGTCAGGAAATAAAGAATAATAGGTCAGACAAACCTGACATGACTGAACAACAACAAAAAGGAAGAAAAATGCTCCTCTGTTGGCATACTTTTTCTCCCCTTTTCCCAAATGTTAAATTTTTACTCAATTTTTTTATTCTATCTCAACTATTACCTCCTCAGAAAGCCAGATCTTCCCTTCTCCCTTTTTCTAACACAACTCTTTGTTTCATAATACTCCAATATATTGTTATATGTTATAGTTAACTCTGTTCTTATCCCTTAATAGACTATTAACTCTGGAAGGACAAGGAATGTGTTTTTATCATTTTGTTATCTTCTCCAGGATTCAGTATTATGCTCTGCACACAATAGGAACTTAAAATAAATATTAGTTGTAGAATGAATAAAGAATAAATGACCTCAGGGCAGTAGTCCAACTCTACCCATCCAGGAATCCCCTCTCCAACATCTCTGAAAAAATGGTCTTAATTCAAAGCCTAACATTTGCTTTTCAGCATTGAAAGCTTTCACATATGCAAGCTAACCCTCAAAATCAAGATAGCTGATGTTTCTATAGCACTTAAAGGTTTACAAAATTCTTCATGTAAATTATCCCATCCTATGAGACAGGTACCACAGAAATGATTAACCTCATTTTAATAGATGTAAAAAATGTGGCTTTGAAGAATATTGTTATCCATATTGTCAGGATTAGAAGAGAAATTTGAACATAAGTCCTTTTTTTTACGATTGTACTACACTGTCCTGCCTTTCCAATACATGTGACATACGGAGACCAGTTAGAATAAGGCTCTAATTTTCATTGCTAATGTTTGGTCATTTCAGCTACGTCCTACTCTTTGAACTCCACTTGGGATTTTCCAGATAAAGATACTAGAACAGATTGCCATTTCCTTTTCCATATCTTTTGATAGAGAAGGAAATTGAGGCAAACAAGATTAAGTGATTTGCCCAGAGTAAAACAAGTAATAAGTATCTGAGGCTACATTTGAACTCAGGTAAATGAAACTTCCTGATTCCAGGGCTAGCCACTCTATACACTGTGCCTCCTAAATGTCCCTCTCCAAGACTTAAGAATTTTGAAATTCAGATATTCATTGCATTATATCTCAACTCTTTTCTTCCTTTGTGAATCTGCCTGTCATGAAGTGAAGGGAATGCTCTAATTACTGGGACCTAGAAAGTGTGGCTTTATATTGGGTCTATAGAAAAGGTTTGCTTTTTCTCTCTTGCTCTTATTCTCCAGCTATAGAGCATTCTACAGAGATTTAGCATCTTCCCTTCTTCTACCTGTTAGATTTTTAGTTTTATGCTGTATCCTGAAAGTTATATAAAACTATACTCTAAATTGAATTATTAAAGTAGTTCTACTATCACCCCTACCATATATACAATTGGGAAGTGAATTTCTTTCTACCAGCTCTCATAGCCTCTATATTATGAATGAGGAAATCTTACAATCCTCAGTTATCAGCTTAGCTGTAGGTATATGTGTGCGTGTGAAGGTGTGTGTGTGTGTGTGTGTGTGTGTGTGCATGAATGTAAGTTTCTTCATAGTAAACTTTCCTTTCTTTTCTGCTGCCATCTTTATTTATTTAATTGTTTTGTTGGTTTTAGTCCAAGGAGTACTATGGAGTTTCTGGGGCTATTCTGGTATCAGGTGTATATTTTACCTTTACTTTCTGCCTATTCAATTTTGAGTCTCAAGTTAACTTTATCAGGGTCTCTGTAATTCTTTAGTAGAGAAGGGAAGGGAAAAGCTGGGCTGACTTGTCATTGACAAGTCAATGAAATAATTTTTTAACCAAAATGTTGGACCAAAGCACTAATATAGATGGCAGCTGCAGCCTCCCACCTAGGGCCAAGAGTTCCCAGAGAAGGAATCTCTCAAATGAGATAATTTTCAGTGGTGAAAAGAGACCATTGAGAAGTATAATAATCTAAAAAAATCATCTCATTTCTTTCTGATATGTCCACTGATAATTTTAAAAAATATTTTTACTGATATCTTTTTGCCTGTATTCCCCCATTCCCTTCACATAGAGTCATTCCATCTAACGAGAAATTTTTTCAAAGATAAAGATCAGAAAAATTCAGCAAAATACATTAACATGTCTTTTTATTTATATTAAGTATCCATAAATATCACTCATCCCACCATTCTGTGAAAACTAGTATTAGATCTCAACTCTGCCCATCTTTTTCTCCATGCGAAGAAAAGAAGATACAGAAAAGTGGAGGCATGTATTATGTGTCGTGCAGCAGAACTCAACAAAAGAACTAAAGAAAAATGGAACTAAAGAAGAGTGTCCACTTGTATATACACATATATCAGCACCAAACTTGAGGGAAAGAGGACTGTCAAATATTCAGGACCAGTCTTTGTTCCCCCCACCCCAGAAGTTACTTGAGACACAGACTGAAGTTGACGAAAAATAAATTTTCCACTACTCTAAGAGGCTGAGATAGTTCTGATGTCTAGACTTTAGTAGATTCACTAATAAAGTGGGAATGATCAGAACGTAAAAGGGGAAGATATGAGAAGATTAAAATTACCAAAGATCTCAGGAGGCAGAAAACTCAAGTAAAAATCTTGAGCACAGCAGATAAATCAACAAGCAAGAAATAAATAACGGAAGGCAAGATGGCTTCTTGGATAGCTAAATGAATCCAAACAGCTCTAACTACACAATGCAAGATAAAATAAAAGTAATAAACATCTGATGAGGCAGAAGACTCTATGGATCTTAAGAGAGTGTGGAACCACAATAGGATGTTCTTGAAAAGGCCAAGAAAGAAATAAGAATTGTGAAATTAGAACATAACTTGGAAAGCTGAAATAATCAGCAAAATAGAAGAAAAATCTTGAATTTTTAGTGGAAGTTTTCTCCAAAGAAACAAGAGAAAAACTGGAAGTGAACATTTATAGAAATGAAGAACAATCTGGAAGAAGCAAAAAAAAAATTAACTTTAAAAGAACACATGGTGTCAATACAAGAAAATATGTTGATCATGTAGACATGATGTATAGAGACAAGTTAGAGATCATAGGTCTTCTAAAAGTATTTGACAAGGGGAAAAAAAACAGACCACCATAATAATGCAAGAAATAGTACAAGAAAGTTGCCTAGAACTTTTGAATACAGAAAACTGTTAACTGAAAGAATCTACAGATTAGTTCTAGAAAACACACAAAAACATTATGTTGCAAACTCTGGGTCAAATAATGTTTAAATTGAATAATTCTAATGACTAACAACAAATTTTGCAAGAGGCCAGGAGAAAAATCTTGAAATATAAAAGAAAGAAAATATAAATAAGACAAAATCATTCTTTACCCACCACAAACCACAGGAGAGAATGGAATAATGTGTTCCAATGAACAAAGATATTCAAAATACAATCCAAACTGATGTACCCTTAAAACTTGGGCTTAAGCAACAATAAAAGGGTATATATGTTCAGTAAAAGAGAGGCATTTGAAACATTTCTCCTTCCCCTCCAAAAAAAAAAATCTCAAAAACTAAAAATGCTTGAGCACATTATTTACTTTACAAATACCCCAGATAATAGAAACATAAGAAAAATAAATTAATGTAGCTATAAGGAAAGCATGAATAAAAATAAATTAGGCCATTTCTAGAAACTATTAAAAAAAGAAAAAAATAGTAAAAGTTGAAAAACAGCAAATTAATAGCAACAGAGAGATTTCTTTCTAAAGTTATTCAAGGAAAAAAAATAGAGAAGAGGTACTCAGTGAGGCTTGTAGAAATATGGTCTTAAAATATCATGTCCTAAACTTCACAACCTCTATATTTCCTCTAACAAACAAATCAATGTGTTCAGTAGGATTAAGCCATAAAATGAGAAGGAAATATAAAAAGTATACAGGGAAGATAAGCAGACAGAAGAGAATGTATCATACCCTAATCAATTCAATATAAATACTAATTTGTTGGGGAATGATTTTTTATATTATGTATTTGTTAGTTTTAGCCAATCCTTTATATCAGAGCTATTTTATACAAACATTTTTTTCTTTTTCAATCATTTTCCTTTTTATCCTAAATTCATTAATTTTCTTTGTACAAAAGTTTTTCAATGTAATATCAAAAATATTGTATTTTTTTGTGATTGTCTCTATCTTATTTGATTAAGAATTCATTTCCTATGAGCAGCTTTCTGAGGTATTTTTTTCTGTTTTTTCATTTTTTAGGTACAATTTTTAATAGGTGACATATCTGTTTTGAATTTATGATAGAATATGAGATAAGATATTGGTATGAGCCTAATTTCTGCCAGACGGCTGTACAGTTTTTCTATTAGTTCTTATCACATGGAATATCATTTCTAAAAATGTGTTGTCCACATTATCAAACACTGCATTACTGAATTTCACCATTTATGATTCTCCTTTGCCTAGTCTGTATAATCTAGTTTGCTCCGTTGATCTACTTTTATGTTTTTAAAACTAGTATGAGAAGTTATTTTTTTAAATTATTTTTGATTATTAATATAATTTTAAGCATACAACTGTTGGATAGATCCTGGTGTCAGAAAGAGTCATTTTCGTGAGTTCAAATCTGGCCTCAGACATTTACTAGTTAATGTGACTATGGGCAAGTCATTTAATTCTGTTTGTCTTAGTTTCCTGATCTATCAGAGCTGGAGAAGAAAATGGCAAACTTCTTTAGTATCTTTGCCAAGAAAACCCCAAACTGGGGCATGAAGAGTAGATACGATTGATGAAGTACAAGTGTGAATGATCTTTCATTCCTAATTTTTTGCACTATTTCTCTTTGTTTCTTTCAAAATAATTTTTTGATAATTTTAATACAGTTTTGTAATTTGGTAGCTTAAATTGTATAGAATTAAAACTATGAATCATTTTCAGTACTATTATAATTTATTGTCTTGGTACAGCTCAGGTATGAATTCTGAATGTTGGTTCATCTCTCTAACTTTTTTTTTCTTTAAGGAACATTTGTCATTGAGTATTGATAATTAATAATTTTCAAGATTATGTTATAATTATTTTCTTTCCCTTATAGTATATTTTGGTATGAGCAAGTAGTTTATCTTGGATTTTATCATAAAAAGTGCATTTAAGAAAGTAATCAAATGACCTCTTCATAACTTAATCTCCTGATATGAACCCTTGCTTCAACTTTATGGAAATTACCAGTGTATTTGAGATAATGTAACTTAATGAATCAATTAAAATAATTACACAAATACCTACTATTTCTCGGGCACTATGCTACATACTAGTTTTTTTTTAAGTCACATAAAAATAGTTGCTGTTCTTATGAAGCTTACATTTTTTAAGGAAATGTCAAACACATATGTAAATATATACAAAACATATACAGAATAAATATGTACATATAATATGGACTTTATTTTTCACTTAGCTTTAAAAGAATTATTCAAATCCATACTGCTATATTTAATACTACAAAATAGTATATAATACAGCATGCTATATATATGATCCATTATAAATAATATATAAAAGATCATAAAATATATATATTCACATACATATACACAAGCCTATATATAGATATTTGTATATATATAGATACTTTTTGATATATAGAACACCTTTTATTGGTATGTTTAAGGAAAAAACAGTGTTCAAAGCAGTTTGGTTCATCTGAGCATCCTCCTCTGTAAATGGGTAAGTGCTTATAGAGTGCTGGAGCCAAAAGGCATGATGAGATAATTTTGTCTGTTCATCTCATTTTATAGATGAGCAAACCAATCCAGAGAGATGAAATAAATTGTTTAATTTCAGCTGAGTTGTAAGTAGCAGTACCAGAGTTGTAGTGCAGTTTTCCTGACTCCAAGACCAGAGTTTCCTCTCCTCTCTCAATTCCCCCCTACTACATCATGGCTGTCTTCAATATCTTATAGTTCTTCAGACCAACACTTCCTAACAAGGCATTCTGAATTCCCTATCATAACTAAAAAATGAGTCCCACAGGGCTGTGCTACAGAAATACAAAGAAAACCCTAAAGCCATAGAATACTTTAAAGCTTGCTTCAATAAGAGTTTTTCCATCTCTGCGTCTTTCAATGAATAGACATAAAGGTTTTACTACAGAGCTGGCCTTCATCATTGAAAGATGCTTGTGTTGCTGCTGTTTCTACCAGTGCCAGTCTCTAGAGAGTTACCCATTTACTGTACAATGGATTAACAGCCAGAGGGCCAGGTTTGGAACCCTGACTCTGCTATTGGTTCTCAGGGTAGTCATGAACAAGGTATTTCATCTCCAATCCTCGTCTTTCTCTGTAAAAACAGGGTTAATTAGAGCGCTTATTTCATAAGATCCCTGTTAGCATCAAATGTGATAGCATGAGCTTTGTAATATTTAGAGTGCTATAGAAACGCTATATTATTATTATTGGTAGTAGTAGTATTATAATCTCTAATGGTTCTCTATCACTTTAAGGATCAAATATAAGCTTTTCTGACATTTAAAGACTGATTGTCTCCCTATGCCTACAATATATTCTTTTCTTATCTACACTTCTCAAACTCTTTTCTTTCCCTCAAGATTCCGTTTTAAGCTCTACTTTCTACCTAATGTCTTTCCTGATCTCCCTAAAATTATCTTGAAATACATTTTTCAAGATAATATAAAATATATCATTTTATAACATATTGTATTACTTTATAATATACTATATTTTATACTATATTATGTTTATTATATAATAAATTATAAAATAGTATTTATAATATATTCAACATATAGCATATTTAATATAATCTATATTAATTTATAAAATATAACATTATAAACATATTTTGACATACATGTTTGTCTATTATAAATGGTTTTATATATTAAGCTATACTAAAATTAATAACTAAATAATAAATTAAATATCAAATAGAGGTATATAATTTTGTATTGGCATATGTACATATAAATATGTATGTGTGTATATAATATTATCTATTAACATATAATAGATAATATTATCTAATGGGTAATTATGTCTATATTGATATCTATCTCTCTATCTCTTGAAGCTTGAGAGCAGGGACTATTCCACTTTTGTTTTTATATCCTCAGTGCCTGACATTTATATGATACACAATCAATTCTTGTGGATTGATTGTATATGTGTCTGGGGCTTTGTGACATCATTAGAATTGCTGAACTTTCCATTACCATCATAAAACAGACCTCAGATTACTTTTCAAAATTTTCATCCATTTCTCACTTTTCTTGTTTGCCAATATGCAGAACCTTAGTTCCTTTGAGAGAATACTATAATGACAGGAAAAATAAATTCATAAAAGGATTAGTGAAGCATCTCCCCAGCAACATTTTTTTATCTATCCGAAAACCTTCCAATCCTCATTCGAGAAGATATTATTTTAATACTAACTTTATGAGACACAATGAATTTGAATTGATTCTTTTTCCACAGTTTAAGAGAATGAGAGAGTGGATTAGAAAATGGGAAATAAGTGCTGGAAAGAGACATCAGAGTTGAATCATCTCTTTTTATTATGTGGAAATCTGTATCCATAAAAGATAAGGTCTAAAACTAAGAGGGCTGAATTAGGAGTTTAAGCTGACCCACATCTTACACACAATAGTTCTCCAAAGGTATATAGTTTTGTATGGGTAAATGTATTTTTCTTGCTTTTCATTTTGTTTGAACTAGTTGATAAACTAGTGCTATTGCCTGTCACAGTCAAGTGGAATTTGGTTCTAGCTTTCTGCTTTCTGCATGGAAGGGAGGGAAAAAAGGTTAGCTACATGACTGAGTCATGATTTATTATTGAAGTAGATAGCCATTAACCCTGGAACAAGAAATAAATACATTCTAGAGGGTACCTTGGTTTCAAAATTTGGTAATATCATCAAAGAGTTTTCTCTCCATTGCCTAGAAATTTGCTGAAAATGAATTCTGTATGTTTCCATAATGTGTTTCAAGATAAATATCCCGACTCACACTCACACTGATGTGTTGAGGGTCCAGAGTCCCACCCTCAGGACTCCAAATGTACCTCTGGGAGATTAGGGGTTTTTTAAATGTTCTATCATTCACAAGCATCCACAGGTGTGGCCCATTCCCCACCAAAGCTCCAGCCTCTGATCCTCAAGATTATCAGCTGAGAATAAATTTAGTTGGACAGCCTTAAGTTTGTTTTCAGTGTGAAAAAGATATTTACTAAAATGATATAGTAAGTGCAGGTGATATAAACCATTCCTCCAAACATCTGTGATACATTTTTTCATGAATACCTACAGAGTCTGGTACTCTCATTTTCCATGAGTATCTATATAGAGAGAAAGTGAGCTCAAGCTTAGAGAAAACATGTGGCAGAGATAACTAACATTATTTCTGGAAAAACTTCTCTTTATGCTTAAGAAGTTGCCCTTAGGCATGATATAATATCTTTACTGAGTTTCTCATGAAGTTATGAATCTATCTATGCCCAGTCTCCTAAACCCAGAGTCCTCGGCTCTTAATATAGAGACTGCCGTCAGCTGATCTGATGGTGTAATGTTGTGTAATGGTGGTAATGATGCGAAGCTAGGAAATCCAAAAAGTCTCTGGACCCTTAGAAGCTATCAAAGTTCTCAAGTCAAAGGGTGTCAAGGCAGAAGTACTAGGCCAAGGTAAAAGTACTGAGCCAAGCTCTTTCTTCTCAGCCCTCCTTGTACTGCACAAGTGCTTCCACCAGAGAGGTTTTATTGAAATATCACACTTAGACCAATCTTTAAAAAAAATCTCAGTTCTTATGCCCTAAGAACTATCAAACTGGGCATACCCTTTGATCCATCAGTATCTCTACTGGGATTATATCCCAAAAGGATCATAAAAAGGGCAAAAGACTCACAGGTGCAAAAATGTTTGTGGCAGTCCTTTTTGTAGTGGCAAGGAACTGGAAACTGAGTGGCTGCCCATCAGTTGGGGAATGGCTGAATAAGTTATGGGATATGAATGTTTTGAAATATTATTGTTCTATAAGAAATGATCAGCAGGCTGGTTTCAGAAAGGCCTGGAAAGACTTGCATGAACGATGCTGAGTGAAGTGAGTAGAACCAGGAGATCATTGTACACAGTAACAGCAAGATTATACAATGATCAATTCTGATGGATGTGGCTCTTTTCAACAAGTTGTTTCAGGACAATTCCAATAGACTTGTAAAGGAAAGAGCCATCTACACCCATAGAGAGGACTGTGGAGATTGAGTGTGGATTACAACATTTTTTTCCCTGGTTTTTTGTTGTTATTTGCTTGTTTTTTTTTTCCTCATTTTTTTTTTTCCTTTTTGAACTGAGGGAGAAAAATGTTGGAACAAAAGATTTAGGAAGGGTGAATGTTGAAAACTATCTGTATGTATTTTGAAAATAAAAAGCAATTGTAAAAAATCTCAGTTTTAAACTAGTTTGGTATTTTATAGGTGATTACTAGGGTACAGTCAAGTTTCCTTAGACATTGTGAGACATGATTTCTGAGCAAAATTATTCTAGTTCAAAGGAACTTTAGCATTTAGTCTAAGGTCTCTGATTTATTGAAAATAAAGCTTGTGATTGATTGAGTAATTGGTTGATGACTGATTGACACTAAAATCTACAATTAGGATTTATTATTTTTACCTTGTTAAGGTACCATGGAACAGCTAGGTGTCTCAGTAGATACAGTTTCAGCCTGAAGTCAGGAAGACTCATCTTTTTGAATTCATATCCAGCCTCAAATACTTACTAATTGTGGGACCCTTGGCATGACACTCAATTCAGTTTGCCTTAGTTTCCTCAACTGAAAATTGAGTTGGAAAAGGAAATAACAAACCATTCTAAGATCTTTGCCAATGGAGTCATGAAAAGTTGGACATGACTGAAGTCTAAATCACAAGAAGTTAGGATACTAAATCACATTATCAGTTATTTAAATGAGGTGAGAATGACTATTGTTTTTTTCCCTGCTCAAAACAGATATAGATATTTGTTCTGTATTGTTTACCACATTTTGGGAAAAGCCATTGACAACTTGCTAATCTTTAAGAAGAGTTTAACAAAGAATGTGAGAGAAGAAGAAAAAATGTTCTACCAACATCAGTTGAACTGGGAAAACTGGAAAATAATGAAACAGCATAGACGTATATCTCACACCCCATACTAAAATAAGGTCAAAATGGGTATCTCATTTGGGCATAAATTATGACACCATAAACATATTATGAAAGCAAGGGATAATTTACCTATCAGATCTTTGAAAAAGGAAGGAATTTGTGACTAAAGAAGAACTAGAGAACATTATAAAAGGCAAAATAGACAACTTTGATTAAATTAAATTAAAAAGGTTTTGCACAAACAAAACCAACAGAAACAAAATTAAAAGGGAAGTACAAAGCTGGGGAAAATCTTTAAAGCCGGTATTTCTGATAAAGGTCTCATTTCTAAAATATATAAAGAACTGTGTCAAATTTATAAGAATATAAGTTATTCCCCAATTGATAATTGGTTAAAAGATATCAACAGACAATTTTCAGATGACAAAATGAAAGCTATCTACAATCATATGAAAAAATGTTCTAAATCACTATTGATTAAGAAAATACAAAGAATAAAACTCTGAGGTACCATCTCATACCTCTCAGATGGGTTAAGATGACAAGAAAAGATAATGATAAATATTGGAGAGAATGTGGGAATACTGGGATACTAATGCATTGTTGGTGGAGTTGTGAAATGATCCAACCATTCTGGAGAGCAATCTGGAACTATGCCCACAAGGGTATAAAACTGTGTATGCCCTTTGACTCAGCAGTGCCATTACTGGGTCTATATATCCTAAGGAAATCTTAAAGGGGGAAAAGGACCCACATGTGCAAATATGTTTGTAGTAGCTCTTTTTGTAGTGGCAAGGAACTGGAAAAGGAGTGGATGCTCAACAGTTAGGTAATGGCTGAATAATCTGTGGTACATGAAGGTAATGGAATATTATTATTCTATAAAAATGATGAAAAAGCTGATTATAGAAAGGCCTGGAAAGATTTATATGAATTAATGCTGAGGGAAACAAACAGAACCAGGAATACATTGTACACAATAACAGCAAGAATGTGCGATGATCAGCTATGAAAAGCTTGGTTCTTTTTAGTGGTTCAGTGATTCAAAGCAATCCCAATAGATTCTGGACAGAAAACAGGATTAAGGAGATAATATAAATCAATATATGGTATATTCACTTCTTTTTTCTGTTTTTTAGTCTCTCCCATAGTTTTTCCCTTTTGTTCTGATTTTTTTTCTCCCAATATGATTCATAAAACAATGTGTATTAAAAATAAATAAGCTTACTACAATAAAGCAAACAAACAAAAAGGATAGTTGAAAGAATTAGAAATGTTTAACCTAGAGAAAGAAAGAGTCATGGAAGACATTGTGCCCATCTCCAAATAGTTCAGGGAAAAATGGAGGGAGGCTTATTATCACTTAGTCTCTAAACACAAAAATGACAACAAGGAATGGAGGATGCAGAGGCAGTTTTGATTCAATTTAAGTAAAATTTCATGACAATCAGCTATTTAAATTGGGAGTAGCTAGGATAAGAAGAGAAGTAGTCAAGTGGAAATAAAATATTTGTATAAGTATCTCTGATAACAGTCTGATCTTCCAGATATATAGGTAACTAACAGAAATATATAAGATCAAAAGACATTCCCCAATAGGCAAATAGTTAAAAAATATGAACAAAAACTCTTCAAAAAGAATTGCCAACTCTTGACAGTTTCATGAATGAATTCTCCAAATCACTAATAATAAGAGAAAGGAAAATAAAATTCACGCTAACAAATTAGGATAGATGATAGAAGACAAGCCTAGTTCATTTTTTAGAGATTGTGATAAGTTGGGCTTTCTGATGAGTTGTTGGTGAAGATGTGATTTGGGCTCATTATTCTAGAAAATAATTTGGAATTATTAAAAAAAATTACTCAAATATCTATACCTTTAAAAATTCATTTATGGAATAAAACAAAGATTTCCTTAATATAACAGAAAAGCTGATTGTACAAATTTATTATGTATAAGTTGCTATTCCTTTCAAATATGCAACAAAATTATCATTTAGATTTCTATTTTTTTCTTCCTCTCCTCCTGCCTGAGAGATGGCTACCATTAGACACAAATTATATAAATATATACACAGATACATATATATGTATCATTATATAGAAATATAGATATATTTCTATTTGTTAGTTTTTTTCTATGCATAAAGATAGCATCTTTATTTGTCCTTTATAATTAATTTGGATATTTATAATAGTCAAAATAACTTATTCACTCAAAGTCATTCTTAAAACAGTATTGCTATTACTTTATACAATGTTCTTATAGTTCTGTTCATTTTGTTCTTTATTATTTCATGAAAGTCTATGTTTTTTTTTAAATCATTCCACTCACCATTTCTTATTGCATAATTCTAGATTATTTTCAAAGATGGTTGCATCATTTTACAATGCCATCAACAATGAATTCGTGTCTAAATTTTTCCATATCCTTTTCAGTAATTATCACTTTTCCTTTCAATCATTTTAGCCACTATGATGGGATAAAATGACATTGTTTTAATCTCCATTTTTCTCTAATAAATAATGATTCAGAGCATTTAAAATATAACTATAAATGATTTTGGTTTCTTCAATGGAAAACTGGCTCTCTCATCACTTGACTATCAATTAGGGAATGACTTGCTTTCTTATAGATTTGACAAATTTCTTTATATATTTTAGATATTAGACTTTTATTTGATATCTATAAAAAATTAACCTCAATTTTCTGCTTTCTTTCTAATCTTGATTGTTTTTGTTTTATTGCTACAAATGCTTTTAATTTAATATAATCAAAATTATCTATTTTATACCTAATTGGCTCTTTATATCTTTTTATTCACAAATTATTCACCTATGCATAAAAGTCTGGTAAGTGGTATGTTCCATATTCTTCTAATTTTCTTGTATAATCTCTCTTTATATCTAGGTCATAAATCCATTTGGATTTTTTCTTTGTAAATGGTGTGAGATTTTAGTTCATTTCCAGTTTGTACCATACTGCTTTTCAATTTTCTTGACAAAAAGGTTGATGACAAAGAAAAGAAAATTTCTATATATAGCAAAACATTAATAATAGCACTTTTTTGTATAAGAAAAGAACTAGAAAAAAGTTTAATAGTTGGGGAAGGACTCAGGGATCCTCAAACTTTTTAAATAAGGGGCCAGTTCACTGTCCCTCAGACTGTTGGAGGGCCGGACTATAATTAAAACAAAAACTTTGTTTTGTGGGCTTTTAAATAAAGAAACTTCAAAGCCCTGGGTGAGGGGGATAATCGTCCTCAGCTGCCGTATCTGGCCCGCGGCAGTAGTTTAAGGACCCCTGTAAACATATAGCTGTAAGTAAGTGAATGTAATGAGATGTTACTGTCCTATAAGAAGTGACAAATATGCTGACTACAGAGAAGTATAAAAAAGACATGACTTGATGCAAAGGCAAATAAACAGAATAAAAAATAAAATGCACTAATGACAGATGGCAAGCAGGGCAATTTCAGAAAAACTGGGAGTTTCATGAACTCATGCAAGGAGAATGAGTAGATCATTGTACATAGTAACAGCAATGTTATGTAATGATAAACTATAACTGAGTTAGCTCTTCTTAGCAATACAATGATGAAAGAAAGACTCAAGACACTACCAAAAGACCCATATGGAAAATTATTTCCATATTCACATAAAAAACTTAAGGATTCTGAATGCATGTCAAAGTATACTATTTTCCTGTGTGTGTGTGTGTGTGTGTGTGTGTGTGTGTATGTGTGTGTGTTTTCCTTTTTTCTGTTTCTTCAATCACAATATGACTTATATGGAAAAGATATGTTTTATATGATTGTTCATTTTATGTTCTATATCAAATTGTTCAGTTCATTGGTGAAATTTCAATTTTATTCATTTGTTGCTGAAACAAATTTTCTTTTCCTTAATTCCCTGTACAATCTTAGTAAAAAGCATTTCATTTATAATTTTATTTAATGTTCAGCCTTTAACTAAAAACCAGTTATATATAATAGCATGCTATGTTTAATCTACTGATAATTTTTTCCACTTGTGATTGATTTTTGCTCTTTCTTCTTTGGTTTGAAGACAACTGTGATGCTGCTGCAGTTCTAACAAAAAGACATGATTCTCTCTATTTCTGTACATTACCTTACAAAATCATTCATTCAATCAGTTAAGCAACTAACAAGCATTTACTAAACAGGTCAAGCTCTGAGCCAGACACCAAGGAAACAAATTTTAGAACAAAACAATGACTTTTCTTTTAATTTCTAATAGACTTATTTATTTTAATATACATTGCTTTATGGATCATGTTGGGAGAGAAAAATTCAGGGTGAAGGGAAAAACCCCGGGAGAGAGAGAAAAAAAAGAAAAATGAACAAAGCATGTGTTGATTTACATTGGGTCTCTTTTAGTTCTTTATCTGGATGCAAATGGCATTTTCTGGTAAAAGTCTATTGGGATTAGTTTGGATCACTGAATCACTAAGAATCACTTCTTTCATAGTTGATCACACATTCTTGCTGTTATTGTGTACAATGTATTCATGATTTTATATGTTTTGCTCAGCATCAGCTCATGTAAAATTTTCCAGGTCTTTCTAAAGTTCATTCTTTTATATAGAACAATAATATTACATTATCTTCATATACCACAACTTATATAGCCATCCCTCAATTGACACAGGCATCTATTTATTTTCCAATTCTTTGCTACAACAAAAAGAGCTGCTACAAACATTTTTGCACATATAGATTCTTTCCCCTCCTTTAAGATTTCCTTGGGAGGTCAAGAATTTCAAGGGAATTAATGAAAAAAAAAATCAAATGAAGGTGGCCTAGCTGTACCAGATCTAAAATTATATTATAAAGCAGTGGTTGCCAAAAATATTGGGTATTGGCTAAGAAATAGACTAGTTGATCAGTAGAATAGGTTAGGTTCAAAGGACAAAATAGTCAATAACTTTTAATGATCTAGTGTTTGACAAACCCAAAGACCCCGCTTTTGGGATAAGAACTCACTGTTTGACAAAAATTGCTGGGAAAATTGGAAATTAATATGGAAGAAACTAGGCATTGACCCATACTTAACACCATACACCAAGATAAGGTCAAAATGGGTTCATGACCTAGGCATAAAGAATGAGATTATAAATAAATTGAAGAGCATAGGATAGTTTACCTCTTAGACTTGTGGAAGAGGAAGGAATTTATGACCAAAGAGGAACTAGAGATCATTATTGATCACAAAATAGAAAATTTTGGTTATATCAAATTGAAAAGTTTTTGTACAAACAAAACTAATGCAGACAAGATTAGAAGGGAAACAATAGACTGGGAAAACATTTTTACAGTCAAAAGTTCTGATAAAAACCTCATTTCCAAAATATATAGAGAATTCACTCTAATTTATAAGAAATCAAGCCATTCTCTAATTGATAAATGGTCAAAGGATGTGATGACCGCATATTTTAAAATCAGCCTGAGTCAGGAATTCAGGTTAAGAGAATATCTTCAATCTTTATTCTCAGTAGAGGTGAAGCAGGATTGGAGGTAAAGGGGGATTGGAGGTAAAGGGAAATTAGCAATGCTGGCAGCTGTGTCAAGAAGCCAGCCAGACAAGAAGCCAGCCAGACCAGAAGCCATGATACCAGAAGCCACCAGAGCAGAACCCAGCCAGCAGTCTCTTTCTGCCTCTCTTCCTGCCCTCTGCTTCCACCCATCAAAATCGTCATTTCCTATACAATACATCAGGACTTGCACAGAGAGTGGGCGGTGGCCATTCTTTCTCCAAGCATATATATTAATAGTATGGTCCAATTACTATTTAGCCTCACGTGCTTGGGACCTCAGTGCATCAACTCAAGCCTCAGCCCATTGCAAAAGGATATGAACAGACAATTCTCAGATGAAGAAATTGAAACTATTTCTAGCCATATGAAAAGATGCTCCAAGTCATTATTAATCAGAGAAATGCAAATTAAGACAACTCTGAGATACCACTACACACCTGTCAGATTGGCTAGAATGACAGGGAAAGATAATGCACAATATTGGAGGGGATGTGGGAAAACTGGGACACTGATACATTGTTGGTGGAATTGTGAATACATCCAATCATTCTGGAGAATGATTTGGAACTATGCGCAAAAAGTTATCAAACTGTGCATGCCATTTGATCCAGCAGTGTTACTACTGGGCTTATATTCCAAAGAGATTTTAAAGAAGGGGAAGGGACCTGTATGTGCAAAAATGTTTGTGGCAGTCCTCTTTGTAGTGGTTAGAAACTGGAAACTGAGTGGATGCCCATCAATTGGAGAATGGCTGAAATTGTGGTATATGAATATTATGGAATATTATTGTTCTGTAAGAAATGACCAGCAGGAGGTTTTCAGAAGGGCCTGGAGAGAAACTTACATGAATTGATGCTGAGTGAAATGAGCAGGACCAGGAGATCATTATATACTTCAACAACAATATTATATGATGATCAATTCTGATGGACGTGGCCCTCTTCAACAATGAGATGAACCAAATCAATTCCAATAGAGCAGTAATGAACTGAACCAGCTACACTCAGTGAAAGCACTCTGGGAGATGACTATGAACCACTACATAGAATTCCCCAATTCCTCTATTTTTATCTGCCTGCATTTTTTGATTTCCTTCACATGCTAATTGTACACTATTTCAAAGTCCGATTCTTTTTGTATAGCAAAATAACTGTATGGACATGTATACACATATTGTATTTAACTTATATACTAACATATTTAATATGTATTGGTCAACCTGCCATCTGGGGGAAGAGGTGGGAGGAAAGAGGGGAAAAGTTGGAACAAAAGGTTTTGCAATTGTCAATGTTGAAAAATTACCCATGCATATATCTTGTAAATAAAAAGCTATAATAATAATAATAATAATAAAAAACAAAAAAAAAGATTTCCTTGGGATACAGACTTGGTAATGGCGCTGCTGGATCAAAGGGTATGTACAGTTTTATATCCCTGTGGGCATAGCACCAGGTTACCCTCCAGAATGGTTGGATCATTTCACAATTCCATCAATAATACATTAGTGCCCTAAGTTTCTCACATCACCTCCAACATTTTTTGTTGTCTTTTCATGTTATTTTAGTCAATCTGAGAGCTGTAAGAAGGTACCTCAGAGTTGTTATAATTTGCGTTTTTCTAATCAATAATGATTTAGAGTATTTTTATATGAATGTAGATAGCTTTTGCCATCTGAAAATTGTCTGCTCATATCTTTTGATCAATTATCAATTGAGGAATGACTTGGATTTTTATAAATTTGACACAGTTCTTTATATATTTTAGAAATGAGACCCATATCAGAGAAACTGGTTCTAAAGATTTTCCCCAGCTTAGTACTTCCCTTTTAATCTTGTTTCTGTTGGTTTTGTTTATGCAAAACCTTTTTAATTTAATGTAATCAAAGTTGTCCATTTTGCCTTTCATAATATTCTCTAGTTCTTCTTTGATCATAAATTCCTCCCTTCTCCAAAGATCTGATAGGTAAATTATCCCTTGCTCTCCTAATTACGTTTATGGTAGCATAATTTATGCCCAAACCATATATCCATTTTTGAACCTATTTTGGTATGAAGTGTGAGACGTAAGTCTATGCTAAATTTTTGACATACTATTTTTCAGTATTCCTAGCAATTTTTGTCAAATACTGAGTTCATATTCCAGAACCTGGAATTTGGGGGTTTATCAAGTACTAGGTTACTATGTCTTGATTATTTTATGTTGTGTATCTAATCTATTCCATGGATCTACCAGTCTCATTTCTTATCTAGTAACAAATGGTTTTGATGACTATTGCTTTAATAATATAGTTTTAGGTTTTGTATAGCTAAGCTACTATTCTTTGTATTTTTTTCATTAATTCCCTTGATATTCTTGACCTTTTGTTTTTCCAGATGAATTTTGTTATTATCTTTTCTAGTTCTATATAATAATTTTTTGGTAGTTTGGTATTGCACTGAAAAAGCAGATCAATTTAGGTAGAATTGTCATTTTTATTATATTAGCTTGGCCCACACATGAGGAATTGATATTTTTCTACTTGTTTAAATCTGACTTTGTGTGAGAAGTGTTTTGTAATTGTGTTCATGTAATTCTTGGGTTTGTCTCGACAGTTAAACCACCAAATATTTCATTTTGCCTATATTTATTTTAAATGGAATTTCTCTTTGTATCTCTTACTGATGGACTTTGTCAGTAATATATAGAAATGCTGATGATTTATGTGAGTTTATTTTATAGCCTGCAACTTTGCTAAAATTGTTCTTTCCAGTAGGTTTTTACATGATTTTGTAGGATCTTCTAATTTTATCCTCATTTCATCTGCAAAGAGTGATAGGTTTATTTCCCCATTGCCTATCCTAATTCCTTTAATTTTTCTTTTCTTATTCCTAAAGCCAACCTTTCTTAGTACACTGTTAAATAATAGAGGTGATAATGGGTATCCTTGTTTCACTTTTGAATTTTTTGGTAATGTTTCCAGCTTCTCCATTACAAATTGTAATGCCGGAGAAACTGAGGCAGGAGAGAGATTAGAGAGTTTTCAATATTTTATTAATTGGAGAGTATAATTGACTGGACAGGACTCTTGTCTCAAATTATCCAGCCAGAGAGAGATAAAAATATACTGGGACCAAGGAATCCATGTTGGTCCCAGGGCTGGAGGAGACTGTCATCTCAAAGAATCCTGTGTCTAGCATACAGCCTCCAGCAATGAATAGGAGAAACCCAACTTCTTAAATACCTTTTAGAAACAAAGAAGGGGTAAGAAGCACGGGAAAACGTCTGTCAGGATGGGGGGAGACCATAAATCCTAAAATCCCAGAGACAGGATGTCTGAATACACAGAGATAAAGATGTCAGTGAGGAATCTTGGAATATTTTAGAGGGATATGGTAAATTCTTGAGAACAGGAAAGAGTCAGGAGTTCTACTCTCTTGTTTATCCTTTGCGCTAACAATTTATAACTTTAGGGCAAATGGTTCCCAATCTTAATGGACCAGAGTGGGGTTTTACAGCTTAGGAATTGAGACAGAACAATTAAGCAAACTGAGACAAGGGAAACTAGTGCAGAGAAACTGAGTCAGAACAGTTAAAGAGAACTGTGGCATAACAAAATAATGCCTGCTGTTGATTTGAGATATATGTTCTTCTTATTATAAGGAAACTCCCTTTATCCCTATGCTGTCTAGTGTTTTTTAATAGGAATGGGTGCTGTATTTTGTCAAAAGCTTTTTTTCTGCATCTATTGAGACTATCATATGATTTCTGTTTTGTTTCTGGGTTTTTGTTGTTGTTGTTGTTGTTGTTGTTGTTGTTATTGATATGGTCAATTATGGTAATAATTTTCCTGTATTGAACCAGCCCTGCATTCCTGGTATAAATTCTTCTTGGTCACATGTATTATCTTGCTGATAAATTGCTATAATCTCCTTACTTTTATTTAAAAATTTTGCATCAATATTTATCAGAGAGATTGATCTGTAGTTTTTTTCTCTGTTTGGTTGTTCCTGGTTTAGTTATCAGTACCATATTGTGTCATAGAAGAAATTTGACAATACTCTTTCTTGACCTATTTTTCCAAATACTTAATATAGTATTGGAATTAATTGTTCTTTAAATGTTTGGTAGAATTCACTTGTGAATCCATCTAAACCTGGAGATTTTTTTTTTTCCTTAGGAAGTTCATTAATGGATTATTCACTTTCTTTTTTCTAAAATGAGACTATTTAAGTAATTTATTTTCTCTTCTGTGATCTGGGCAATTTATATTTTTGTAAATATTCATCCATTTCTGTTAAATTGTCAGATTTGCTGTCATAGAGTTGAGTAAAATAACTCTTAATTATTGCTTTAATTTCTTAGTAGTTTTTGGCAAGTTCATCCTTTTCATTTGTGGTACTGGTGATTTTTTTTTCCTTCTTTTTTTTCTAATCAAATAAATTAGGTTTATCTATTTTGTTGATTTTTCATAAAACCAACTCTTAGGTTTATTTGTTAGTGCTGTAGTTTTCTTAATTTCAGTTTTGTTAATCTTTCCTTTGAGTTTCAGAATTTCTAATTTGGTATATAATTGGGAGGGGTTAATTTGTGCTTTTTCTAGTTTTTTTTTTTTTTTTTTAAGTTGCAGGTCCAGTTCATTGATTTCCTCTTTCTTTATTCTATTCATCTTGCTATTTAGAGATATAAAATTTACCCTAAGAACTGTTTTGGTTGTATTTCATAGTTTTTGGAATGTTGTCTTGTTATTGTCATTTTCTTGGATGAAATTATGGATTGTTTCTGTTATTTGTTGTTTGACTCATTCATTTTTAAGAATTAGATTATTTAATTTCTGATTGGTTTTTATTCTATCTTTTCCCATCTCTTTATCGAATATAATGTTTATTGCATTGTGATTTCAAAAAGAAGCATTTACTATTTCTGCCTTTCTGTATTTGATTGTGAGGATTTTTATGCTGTAATACATGGTCAATTTTTGTGAAAGTGCCATGTAGTGCAAGAAAAAGGTATATTCCTTTCTGTCCCAATTCAATTTTCTTCAGAGGTCTATCATATCTAGCTTTTCTAGGATTCTATAAACCTCCCTAATTTCTTTCTTGTTTATTTTGTGATTATATTTGTCTGATTCTGAGAGGGGAAGATTGTAGTGCCCCACTAGAATAGTTTTGCTGTCTATTTCTTCTTGTAATTGTCTTAAAATCTTCTTTAGGAATTTGGCTGCTCTACCACTTGGTGCATACACATTTAGAATGCTTATTACTTCATTGTTTATGGTACCCTTTATCTAGATGTACTTTCCTTCTTTTCTCTTTTAGTAAGATCTATTTTTACTTTTGCTTTACTTTTGCTTTATCTGAGATCAGAATTGCTACCCCGGCTTTTTTTTTTTTTTTTTTTTTTTTTTAACTTCAACTGAAGTGTAATAACTTCTGTTCCAAAATTTTACCTTTGCTCTGTATGTATCTAACTGTGTCAAATTTGTTTCTTGCAAACAATATATTATAAGATTCTGTTTTTTAATCCATACAGCTTTTTGCTTTATTTTATGGGAGAGTTCAACCCATTCACATTCACAGTTATGATTACCAGCCCTATATTCCCTTCCATCTTATTTATCTTGAGCAATTTCATTTCATCAGACTGTTCAGAGGTTTGGTTTCATGTGGTTTTTGAGGGAAACTAGGAGAGCTCAAGCAGCTTTCAGACTTTACTCTGCCTTCTTTACTCCACCCCTGTAGGTCTCTTGACTAGGGTTTCTAAAACAGTTTCTAAAAAATGAGAAACAATGCCTTTTTCAAAGAGCTTGCCATCTTTTAGGAGGGGCAACAAGTACATATATGCATACATAGAGATTAAATTTAAATACAAAGAAGTTAATTATGAGATAATTAGGGAGGAAGGGTGCTAGCATTTGGGATTAGAAAAAGATATAGAAAATGGTCCCTTACCTGAATCCTGAAAGTAGAGAAAAATTCTTTAAAGAGGAGGTGAAAAAGGAGTACATTACAGGTCTGGAAAATTCCTAGTGCAAAGGCACAGAAATGAAAATGAAAGCCCAGTTTGACTGGATCATGTAATATAGAAAAAGATGTATATAATATGAAGTTTAAAAAAGGCTGGAAAGATAGTTTGTAGCCAGGTTTTAAAGTCATGAATTTTATACTATATTAATTGAAAAGTGAATGACAATATCTGTTTGAGTAGGAATACAGAGGATAGAATCTCTCTTTATCTCCTAATTGGATTATGTCTTTGTCTCCTTAGTGATGCCCATTGGCACAAAAGTAAATCTTGGCTTGTTTAGGAGGATCTTTCTGGTTGAGCTATGAGTTTGTAATTTTTCTTTCACAGATAGCGTTTGGAAACTGCACATTAAATAGTATCTCTTCATGTTTAAAAGTCTACCTGCCAATGACCAAAAATCCTCAATGGAGCTTTCATATTTTGAAGTGGAAGTTTATTTTAAATGAACACAAGGGATTGCCACTTAGAATAGCCACTGTGAAGGTTTTGATCATTCTGAACGTAGCTAAGTCCTCTGCTTTTCTAAGAGGTCAATAGCCAAAGTTGCAATGACTGTCTTCCTTTGCTCAGAATATTTGCCAAAGGTCTTTGGGGTCATAATTCCAGAGTAACCTAGTTCCTTACTGCAGCACTGCCAGGCAATTACATGATGCTTGGAGTATTCACTAAAATGGAAATTAAAATGTGTATTTGGAAATGCCTGCTGGGTTTTAATATGTGATCTAGTAAGCAGGTGACAAAACCGGTTTTCAGGAGACTCTGGGTCTTTTCTCAGGGAGCCAGATGAAAGAGAATTGTGGCACACATCAGGGTAGAAAATAATCATACTTTACCACCAAATTCCCCTTCTGTTCACAATGAAGTTACAATGGGCTCTCTAGTACTGCCTTTTTATGTAATGCTTTTTCAGACTTTAGTAAGCATATGGAGAAGGCTGAGCACATCTCCTATCTGATTTTGGCTTTGTAAATGGGGAGCTTTCCATCTAATGGATGCTGGTTTCCTATTTCAAATCTGCCTTTTCCCCCAACCCCCTCTACCCCTAATCTTCCCTTTGGAATGTAATTTGTTTTTAGCCATTTTCAGTCCTGACCTTTATCCTAAGATTTAAGTATAATGATTTCCAGTGTGTAATGAATCATTACTTGAGTTATGAGAACTGCATTATGTGACTTGTAAAACTTCTCCCAGTATCTTCACATTATCCTTTTTTCCTATCCCCCAACCCCTACTGTTACTTTGGAGTATATTGACTCTCTCCCTCTCCCTCTCTTTTTTTTTCTTTCTTTTTCTTCTCTCTGTTTGTCCTACTCTTTTGTACTTATTTTCAAAACTGCAGCTGTAGCCAACCCACGCCACTTCTGGGGATGGTGTGCTTAATGAAACAGTGTTCTTGATTCTGGCTTGGTGTTCCTTTTTGATAGACAGCTTTGAAATCTAAAAGAATTATGAAGCTGATATTCATATGGTGCCTTAAGATTTGCAAAATACTTTACACACCCTATCCCACTTCAATATTTCAATTTGATAAGTATTTCTAAATTAATAGGCATTGAGAAGTACTAAAAATATATAGATAAAAAGGAAGAATCCCTGACCTTGAAAAGCTTATAGCCTAACATGGGGAAAAATAACATATGCAGATCCTAGAATTTTAGGGACAACTTACAAGTTCTCAGAATGAAATCCCCACCTGAGAAAGAATGCCCAATCCATTGTTATCCAGATTCTGTTTGAAGACTTCTCTTGAGGAGGACCCCATTTCCTCCAAATGCATTACACTACATTATGGCTCTAGTTGTCAAGATGTATTTTTCCTAATATCAAGTCTAAATTTTCATCTTTATAACTTTTCCCCACTGCTTATGCTTTTGCCTTCTGGAGCCAAATAGAATAAATCCAATCTTTCTTTCACATTATACTTTTAAAATTCTTGAACATAAGCAAGCACATCCCACTCACCCTGAGTGTCTTCTCTTCTCTAGGTTAAATTTTAATCCCCTTTCTTTTTAATTAATCCTCATATGAGGTGGAATCAAAGCTTTTCAAATTTCCATTTGCTTTCCTGTAGATCCTATTACTATTCATCAACATGCTTCTTATTCTGTGGTGCCTAGTACTGAACATTGTCTTCTAGATGTGTTCTGAGTGGGACAGAGTACTTGGTTATCACCTCCTTATTCCTGTATACCATGAATTCCTTAAGATAGCATGGGTTTTTATGACAGCCATATGGCACTACTGACTCATATTGACCTTGTATTCTATTAAAATCCTCAAATCATTTTCAGACAAATTGCTAACTTGTATTTTTTTAAATTCACATGTAAGACTTTATCCTTAGTGAATTTCACCTTCTTAGATCTAGTCAAGTGTTGAAACTTTGAAGAACTTATAGAATTCTGACTCTGTCATCTATTAGCTGATCTTCCAAAATGTGTGTAATGTGCAAATTTTATTATCATGTTGTTAATACCTTTATTCATTCATCAATAAATATCAGAGGGCTATCATGGATCTCTAAGGCAATCTGGTAGAGACCTTTTCCCAAGATGACATAAAATTATTAGCGCCACTATTTTTTTAATCTGGCTATTTTACTAAAGTCATCAAATTATACTGTCATTTAGCTCACATCTTTCTACTTCATCCATAAGAATAATAAGAGATACTTTATTAAGCCATTTGCTAAAATCTAATTAAATTATACAAACAAATAGTTCATGGATAATTCTATCAAAGAAGAAAATAAGTAATACAAAATACACACAAAGTGATTTCTAGGGGATAGAGATGGGAAGAACATGGAAGATCTTATCTTACTCTTATAACAGCCCAGCGAAATAGGGATTATAGGTATTGTTATGCTCATAATGAAGAAATTGGGACTAGAAATGGAAGACGATTGGCCCAGTTTAAATACTTCTTGAAGGTGATATTCAAACACAGGTTTTCTCTGACTCCATCTGGTATCATTCCAAGTACATATACAAACACATATACATACACAAGTATACAAATATATACATATGTACATGTATGTAGAGCTCTAGTGTATATATATATGTAAATATATATGTATATAATATGTATCTCCAAAATATATATACCCACATATATACATGTATGTTATGAATCTTGCAAAATAGGGAGACCTAATCTTATTAATAATTAAGACATCAAATTATATTTAAACAAAAACAAATTATAAGGAACTTTGGAGGAGGGACATTACCAGTTTTAATTAAATCTTAAATGTGAGTTGAATTGTAACTTCAATGAAGTCAGTAAAGCTTTGTTAAAGAAATCTAGGGCCTGCCACTTCCCTGATTCCTGAGAACATTCATCATGATATCTTATCTGATAGTGCTTTTCTTCCCCCTTCTTTCTGTTAACCAAAATAGAAAAGTCAGTATATCTGGATGATATGCCCTTGGTGAAGTAGGACAAAAGATTTTAGAGAAATTCTTCCTAACTTCTACCTGTTGTTCCTACTAGTTCTGCCCTTTTGAGCTAAGAAGAACAGTTAAGATAGATCCTGTATAAGAATTTAAGAAGTCAGTTTTGACTGTCTTTCTGAAATTTCCATCAATGAAGTACAATAACTATCCTGTAATCCTATAAATATATATGTATAGGAATATGTGTGAATATATATATATAATACACATATATGTGTGTGTGCATATATATCCTTTTAAGATCTTTAAGTATTTGAAAGATTCATAGAGAAGAATCTTGTTCTTCTTAGCTCAAAAGGGCAGAACTAGTAGGAACAACAGGTAAAAGTTAGGAAGAAACACTTAGCATAGTGCCAGGTACTTAGCAGAAGCTTATTAAATTTTATTGATAGTTTGATTGATTGAAGCAATTTTAGGCTTGATGTCAGAAGAACCCGCCTAAACAATGAGAGCTGTCCCCAATAAGAGTGGATTGTCAATGGAGAAAACGGGCTCCTCCCTAACTGGGCATCTTCAAGCAAAGGCTGGATAGTCACATATCAGTATGAACATCATAGAAGAGATTCTTGATCAGGCATTGTTTGGATTGGATGATCTGCAGGATCTCTTCAAACCCTGTCTGTGACTTGGTGATTGTTTCATCAATTAGTCATAAGAATAAGCAAATGGGGTAGATTTTTTTTTCAGTGTTAGAGTTAGTATTTGTACATTGATACTAAATGGATTTGCAATCTCATGAGATGGAAGTCCCTTCAATGATGTATGTGATAACCCATCCTTGCCTATGTGTTTTTTTGTGCACAGTTTTCCATAATGCTATAGCACGTTCATTCGGGATCCTGGGGAGCTTCTTTTCATTCAACTGAAAATGTGATTATCAGTGAAAAATCTGGACTGTCATTTGAATATTGTCTACTATTATCACAAGTCAGTTAATCAGCCAATAAATACTTATTAAATGTCAACTATGAATCAGGCACTGTGGTAAAAGCCAGGAATACAAGTATGAAAAACAGAAGACAATCCCTGCTCTCAAGAAGCTTACAATCTATTAAAGGAAGACAATACACAAAAGAAAACTGAAAAGGAGGTTGGGAAAGGAAAAGTGCCTCTGGCATGGGAGTATGGTAGAGAAATCCAGAAGAGTATAGCTAGGTAGAAAATAAAGAGGTGGCTGAGCTGGGCATCCTCCTTAAATGAAGGTTCTGGGAGTAACTCTCTATTTTCTAATCAGAGGGAGAGTACACAGGGGTGTTGGATGCTGTTGAGATATGAATTACAGAGATAATGGAATCTTGCTAGATGAAGAATCTTAGTTCCTGAAAGAGAACTTCAGAGGAGTGTAGCTTGACAGAAAATGGAGAAATGGCCGACTTTGAGACTCTCATTACATTTGAGGACATTCATCAATGATCACATTACTTCATTACTTGCTTGTTATCTATGTGACCTTACTTGTAGTGGTAACCATGATGCACATCTGTAGCTTCTTTCCATTAAGGACACTACATTTCCCTTCCTGAAGCTCTTGTAAAAGCCAAATCAAATTTTCAACTTGTTCTGGATTTATGGGTTGGACTTTCTTATGGAAATTGAAATACTTCTTTAATCCACCTTGTATTGAGGCTTTTTAACTGTGATTGGGAGAAACAATACACATAGTAAGAATGATTATAAATTTTAATAGATTAGTTTCATGGGGAGAGAATATGTAATACTTGCTTGGATCTCAAGGAATTATCTCCTAATACCTCTCTCAATTTGAGGTTTTCCTGTGTTTACATAATGACTTATCTTCCCACTCTAGTGAATTGCTATCTATTACTTTAGAGGAAGTTCTATAATTCTTTCTTAAATAACAAAAATTACAATGCATGATTTTGCTCATACATACAGGTAATTTACCCAAATTGGTATATATACCTTATAATTTCCTTCCAGGAATCATAATAGCATTTATATGCTGCCTACTAGGTGCCATACTATACTAAACATTTTTGATCTTCATTTGATCTTTAAAACACCCTGTTAAATTATTATTTTTGCTATTGCTACTATAGCTACTAGCAATAATATTGCTATTATTATCTTGATTTTACTGATAAGGAAACAGAAATTAAATGACTTGCCAGAGTTCACCCAGTTGGGAAGTATTTGAGGCTGAATTGGAACTCAGGTCTTCCTGGTTCCTGTTCCAACACTGTCTACTTAATTAAAAAGTCTGGCAGAGACTCCTCAGGTCCCCTTTGTGACCTGTATTCTTAATATACCTGGCAGAAGATAGAGGTGCTATCTGAAGATGTAGAAAAGTCTTCTCCTTTGTTCAAAAGTAACTGCCCAGATGTATTATGCCCATAAGCAAATGAATTAATATTTGTAGAGTGCTTTGCAAGACTTAAAATGCAATATATATAAATATAAGGGTGGGTATATATGTATACATATATATATTATTCATTCAATGAATGTATGTATCTATATTATTATTCATTCAATGAATCAATATTCATTTGCTTCTTATAACAACATTGGGAGGTTGATGTTATCATTATCCCCATTTTACAAATGAAAAAACTGAGGCCAGCAAGTTAAGTGACTTTCTTAGGGTTACACAGCTGGTAAGAATCTGAGTCAGATCTGCACGCAAATCTTTCTGACTTTGGATCCAGAGTTTCTTTCCCTGGGCTATCTAGCTGCGTTATATGAAGGGGTCTCTGAAATACTTATGTTTCATCTCTGGAATATGATCCTAGGAATCCCCAGAACAATGTGTTGTCTCTCAACCATATTTCAGGCTTTATTTCATATTATCACCATTTCTATACTTATTTTATCTGTCTAATTTCAACTTGATTACATGCCACATGTGTGGAAACATGTAGTCTGATTTATCCTGACATTTCTCAGGAGAGGCAGATTGGCTAAGTATTTAAGAAAACCATCATTAGAGACAGGAAGACCAGGATTCAAATTCAGCTTCTGATATATACTGACTATGTAAGCTTGTGTAAATAAATTACTTAGCTTCTCAGTGTCCTAGACAACTTCCTAAGTGGCAGAGCAGGTATGTATATATATATATATATATATATATATATATATATATATATATATATATATATAGTGATGGACTTACCTCTTTTCGACAATGCAGTAATTTAAGACAATTCCAATAGATGTGGGATGAAAAATGCCATCTGCATCCAGAGAAAGAACTAAAGAGACTGAATGTAGATTGGAGTATAGTATTTTCACCATTTTTGCTTGTTTTTTCTCTCTCATGGCTTTTCCTCTTTTGCTCTGATTTTTCTTACACAACATGACAAATATGAAAATAGGTTTAAAAGAATTTCACATATTTAATCTATATCAGATTGCTTTCTGTCCTGGAGAGGGTGGAAAGTAAGGGAGAGAGGGAGAAAAATTGGAACACAAAGTCTTATAAAAAATGAATGTTGAAAAGTATCTTAACAAGTATTTGGAAAAATAAAATGCTGTTGAAAATTTTAAAAAAGCTCTCAGACATATTCTTTCTCTTAAAACTAAATACTAAAGATCTGTCTCAGAAAGGCCGTTGGAAACCTTTGAAGAAGGTGAAGTTTCTTTGGTATCACCCCCCCCCCCCTTCCCATTTGTCAAAAGACTGAGACATCTCCATATTTTAATTTGATGGCTTATAGTTAGCAGTGTGAAAATAAATGTTTAAGAACTAGCTCTCCAGAAAATAATAATGTTTATGATTCTTCCTTTTGATTTTAATCTGTGGTACTAATATTTTTCCATCACTTTCTTCAGTCTAGACAAATAACAAAAATAAGCCAAGTACTAACATGTCGTATTTGCTGATTCCAGAGTGTAAATGCTTGAACTAAAAATTTAACAATCAGCTATTACTGAGACAGAGATCCTTCTAGTATACTCCTGGGTCTGACAAATAAATGAAAAAAGAATTGTTACCTGGTGGTCAATCTTACGGCATCTCTGAACTTAGCTAGGCAGGTACTCAAATGTCAGAGAGACTGTTGTTGGGCTGATTGTCAAGGCTTCTCCATGTTAACAGATCTGCTGGAACTTTTCATTTCACTTATGTAGTCTTTGAAGACTCAAGGTCATGGGTGTCAGAGTATTTCCTTAGTGGAGAATCACACACATTGTTTCATAAATATCATAGAAAATATCTATTGCATACAATGTTCTGGATTTGTTCCTGAATTGAAGAAATGTTTTGTTGCTGGTGATAAATGATGATATTTGGGAGAATAGAGAAAACATGGACAATAAAGATTACTTTGGAACCAATAAAGATTACTTTGGAACCATAGAACAAGTAAATTTAGGATTGTGGAATTACCAAGTGAGAGCAAACATATAACACACAGATTGAGGCACATTTTGGGGTTAAAAGCTCCTGAGAAGTCCATTCAATCTTAGTCTTCAATAAATTTCCTTCCCCCCCTGCCCCTTCCACTGTACAACCACAACCACAATACATCTGCCTTTGCTCTTTAGCACCTGTGACCTAGATTGGATCATATGATGCAAATGAAGCATGTAGTATTTGTTTACCAGGAAGATGAAAAACTAGCCAAGCCATAAAAATGCCCTGATTTTGAATTCTGGATCTGTACTTAACCACATATGTGACCTGGGTAAACCCATTAATTGGTCAATTAGTAGGCTAAGAACAGTGATGGTGGGTGGGAGAGAATATAAAAGCAACAATATGATTCCTCATCTCATGGAGTTTACATTTGAATGGGGGAGACAACAGATAAATAATTAGGTAATATAAGGATCTATGCAATATAAATGGAAGAGAATCTCAGAAGGGAAGGGATTTGATAGGGAGAGAGTGAGAGTGAAGAAACCTCTCAAAAACATGGAATTTAAAGAAGCCAGAAAAATTAGGAGGCAGGAATGAGGAGATAAAACATTCTCGCAATGGGGACACTACTAATTGGGGAAAAAAAAAAACATTGAGTAGGGAGACAGAATGTTTCAAGCAAAAAACAGGAAGCTTAATATGCTTAGATCATGTAGGAACTTAAATGTAATAACACTAAAAAGTCACTTAAATGATCTGAACATGGATTTTCTTATTTCTAATATCTCTTCCAGTTCAAAATATGATCCTATGATCTTAGTGACTGTACCTGGAGTAAATTTATTTTTATGGGATGGGAGATTCAGCGATGATGGACAGAGGCTAGTCTGAGAGTAGGTGCAGTGATGCCAAGAAAGGGAGGCAGCTTGTTCCTTGAACAATCTGGTTGTCCCTTTAACAACATTCTGGGGATGAGGAGATGGGTGCCACACTTGACATAGAACCAGGGGTAGCTAGTGGGATCAGATTCAAATAGATCCTTTTAGGCTGCATATTGACTAAGAAAGTTACAAATGTATGTGATTTGTGTTGTATTTTTAGTATTTTCCTATTAAATTTTAAGTTACTTCAGATCATATTTGAAAGTTTTCAAGGGGCTTGGTGGGTTAGAGCTGATACCTTTGACCCTAGAGACTATGAGGTAAAGGAATGGGGAAATCATGCTTCCCAAAAGAGGAAAAACAGTCACACAGGAAACTCCCCATCACTATTACCATACTAGCACCTAGGTGCAGAGTTCTGTTCATTCTATGCTTATGGTTCTGCCTCCATATAAATCTATCATGGAAAAATGGGAATGGAAGTCAGGGTCTGCTGTTAAGTCATTCTAGCCTGACCTGAAAATACTGATTCTTTTTCCTCTAGTTTCTCTTTCTCTCATCCCCTTTCTCTCCTTTCTTCCCTCCCTTTCTCCCTCCCTCCTTTTTTCCTTCCTTCCTTCCCCCTCTCCCTCCTTTTCTCTTTCCCTTCCTCTCTCTCTCCCTTCCCCCTTCTCTCTTCTCTCTCTCTCTCTCTCTCTCTCTCTCTCTCTCTCTCTCTCTGTGTAAATGTGTGTGTTTTAAACACCTTCTGTATGTGGAGATATAAAATGATTTCATCTATGACACATTTAGATCAGAGATGTGTTATACTAGCCAATATGTTCATAGTTAAACTGTCTTTGTAAAGTGTGTGTGTGTGTATGTATGTGCATGTGCATGTGCATGTCTGTGTTTTATTATGGTGACAGTAATTCAGGCACACACAGAAGAACTGAAGTGAGATTGAGTTAGATTTATCTTAGGCAAGTTCCCTTTGGACATCTAAAGAGGCACAATATCCCCGAACTTATTTTCTTTTTTGGAAATGATTTTCATGTTTGCAGCCTCTAGTATGGACAATGAGTTACTGGTGAATTCATCCCATTTCTAATTCTATGTTGCAACAGACGGCTCTGTCTGGGCTGCAGAGGCGCCTGCTTCATGTTTGGATGATTTTCCAAATGTCTTGTGTTAAAATGAAGGGAAAGGAGGCATGGAGTTCATTTCAGTTCTAGGGCCACGGTGGGAGTGTTGCCATTGGTGACAAAGCTTTGTGTCAGCCAAAATGAAACCTTGTGAAATGAAAACAAAGCTTGGGTGAGAAGTAACTGAAAGGGAGAAAGAAGTTGAATAGATGAGTGAAGCAAGAATTTACTACATCAGTAAGAATATGCAGGAGAAATGTTTTTGCATTTTGGGTTTGTTTGTTTTTAAGAGCTGGACCAAGACTTGCAAACATACTTAACTTGTACTCACGGAATTCCTGAATAGAAAGTTCATTTTGCGCTTACTAGCTCAGTGACAGGATCGGGTCATTCTATTTACCCTTCAAGGGTCAGGTCAAATGCTTTTGCTTTTATAAAAATAGCACAGTGGGCTAGAGCATAGGACTTAGAATCAGGATGACTCATCTTCATGAGTTTGAACCCTAACTTGGATACTTCCTCTGTGACCCTAGGCAAGTCACTTAACTGCACATCAGTTTCCTCATCTGTAAAAGGAATTGGAGAAGGAAATGGCAAACTGTTCCAGTATCCCTAAATGGAATCATAAGCAGTTGGATGTAACTGAAAAATGACTGAACAAGAAAAATTTCAAAAGGACATATACTGAAACAGACCATCATAGGATGCTAAAATTGGTATAAGCCATCTAGTCCAACTGTTTTTTTTTTTTTCAGAAGAGGAAACTGAGGACTATAATGGAGAAATAACTCACTTTTGATGATTAGTTTAATTCCCTTGGGTCAATGTTAAAAATGAATTAAATAAGTAAGTGACATCTTCCTAGGCAATTTGGAGGACTTAGCTGACTCAATAGCCTTTTTTTCTGGTGATTCTGCCCATGGAATAACTCAGGTACATACCTCTGGGGATTGCTGATTTCTCCTACATTCAAGCCAGAATATACAGTTCCTGAAACCAGAGGCAATCTTTATGTGTTCACCTTCACTTGGTGAAAAAGTTTTGTTATCACTGAACCCCTTGGCTAAATTGAGCCCCTCCCCCTTCCAGTTTTTCAGTCAATCATTCTACTTATCATGATCTTGGACTTCCTTGATTGTTTCTGGAAGCTTTGAGATACCTCAGTACCTGTCTCCCAGTGGAAATGATCTTACTGGTACTATCCTTGCTGCATTTTAAAGTGAAATCAAAAAGATAACTTCGCTCAAAAAGAAATAGGAAAATTTTAACAAGACATTGCAGATCTCAAAGGATCTGTCGGTATTTAAAATGGGGCTGCTTCAGCATTTGGAGATCCCTTTCCTTTACTATTCCCAAGGGCAGTTTGAGCAAATGATTTAGTTTGGCAATGACCCTGACTAATCCTTTTCTTGTCTTGCCAACCTATCCAAATCCAACCCACACCTGCGTATCCTCACTCCACACTACTTATCCTCAGTGATGACAAAGAAGTGGGGCATATTGCAGAATGTGGTATAAAATTTGGAAGATCTGCAGTACCTTTCTCTAACATCTCTTAAACACAGAAGTAACCAGGCCACTACTTTAAGACTACAAATAAATGTTTATTAAATCAGAGTGGTTACAGCTGTCCCAAATAATTTCTTTGCTATCACTTCCTACCCAGCCTGAAATTTCCATCTTTAGTGTATCTCTTTTGAATCTAAACAATAAAAGACAATGGTATAGAATGTATATTCAAAAGGTTCCTATTTAAAATGCACATGTGGAAACAATATAACAAACAGATGATTCACTTCTTTTTTTCTAAGTAGAAAGGTAGAGACAATTGGGGTAGATTAGTAAATACTCTGTATTGTTTCCAATATAATCCAATAAACATTTGTTATGTCCCTACTATGTGCCAGGAACTGTGCTAAGCACTAGGAAAGGGAGGCCTAGGGAGATATTTGAGTTCCTGAAGAGTTCATTTTTTGAAAATATAGAGTGTAAGTTCCACAAAATCAGGGAATATTTCATTTAAAAATTTTTTTGTGGTTAATTTGATTGTTTCAGACACTATTTATATGCCTTTAGCCTTAAAACACTTCTTTACATTACAGTTCTACAAAGAAGATAACCAACAGTAGTTCTGCAGTTTCAGAGGAATGGAGCCTAACATAGAATACACAGCCTGAGGAGCTTTTATGGGTTGAAAAGTCCTGGGAAGTCCACTCAGCCTTGTCTTTCAAACCTCCTGCCCCTACTTATTTGCCTTAAGCATGTAGTATTTGTTTAGAAGAAAGCTGAAAGATTAGACAGGTTGTTAAAATATTCAAATATTCATTTAGCTCTGAAGATTCACTGGAGTTTCTCTTCCATTAATGCTTCTCTCCACCAAAGATCAGGGCAGAAGTTCTCACATTTTTTTGGTCTCAAGATCCCTTTACACAGTTAAACATTATTGTAGCCCCACCCAAAAGCTATTTTTGGTAGGGGTTACACCTATCAGTATTTACAATTTGCAGCTCCATTCAAAACCTATAGTGTTTGTGGGGGCTATATCTATCAATATTTACAATGTGCAGCCCCATCCAAAAGCTGTTGTTGGTGGTATATTCATTGATATTTACCACATCAGAAATTAAAATGTCTTACTATTACTATAAAATAGTTTTGATCTCATATATCTCTTTCAAAGAGTCTCAGGGATTCCCGGGGTCCCCAGATCACACTTTGAGAACTGCGTTGGGGTTTATTACCTTTTCTATCTTTAGGCTTAGATTAAGGAAGATTATATTAGGAGTGGTATGTCTGCCCTGGCATATAAAAACATAAGCAACACTGAGAATGGCTACTTTTTATCTGGGCCTGGGTTTCCCTCAGTGAGGGAGGAGGGGTGCCCACCAGTGTCCCTGGGTTGTGAGGATGCTGCCTCTCTGCCCTAGACTCCTAGTTTCAGTTTAAGGCTCTCTTCCTCCAGGCCTGACTGCTGCTGCACCATCTCAATTGCCAGCTGGTTACCATGGAAACGGACCTCCTGAGGAAGCTGCTTTTCTCCCTCCTGGGCTGGTTGTAAAAGAAGGGAAGGGGCCCTGGAGATGTTGGGGGCTTTGTGCTAGGAAAAGCTATCCTCTTCAGGTTAGGAGAAAGAGACGGCCTCTGAGGTGAAGAGTTGGTGGGTTTGAATGTTTGACTTGGGTGTTTTGGGGTGGGGTTTGGTTGTTACTGTTTGATTTTTTACTTATTGTCTTCTCCCCAGATAACAGAAATTCAAGACTGGCATTATATGTCAGTCAAGACAGGGGTTAGGGCTAGTTAGATAAAATACACCACGATTGCTTTGTCTCTGAGGCTGGAATTGGCTTTAGAAAGAAATACAATTGGGAGAATTTTGCCCTAGAATCTCATGAGGTATCAAGTTGAAAGAAACCTTTGATAAACAAACCCAAGAATTCAATTTATAGTTTGAGAAAACTGAGATATCTGATATCTATATAATCTTGGTCAAGTCATTTAACTCAATTTCCTCATCTGTAAAATGAGGGGATTTGTTCAAATGTCCCAAAAGGTCCCTTTCAGCTTTAAATCTGTGAACCTATGAGACCACAGACGTATTAAATAGCAGAGCTAACTAGGATTCATAGCATCAGAGGCTCCAAAGAATTGGATGAAGTGGGTATGATTAATATCATTCTTCATTCTTCACAGATGATGGAATTCATGTTCAGAGGTGACAAGTGGCTTGTCCACAGTCCCACAACCAATAAACAAGAGAGGCAGGATTTTAAGATCCTAGACTTTAGAGCTACAAGGCCATCTGTTCCAAACCTCCTTCTTTTCAGGTGACAAAATTGAGGCCCAGAGAAATAAAATAGATTGGCCAAAGGCACAGAAGTCTTAAGTGGCAAGGATAGGAATTCACAGGCTTTTGAAGTCCATATCTAATGTTCTTTCTAGTATATCCTACTTCCTTCTGTTCCTCTTCTCCATTTTGGATCTCCCTGAAATGATTTCTCTGTTATTTTGCCATGACATTGGGGCTTATTTTAGATAGGAAGTGTTTTTTTTTATGCTCAGGATTTGCCTCCTTTAAAGCATCAAAACATTTTCTAAAAAATTAATTGTCTAAGAAGGAAATCATCATTAAATGCATTTGAATTTTTCCTAATGACTTAGGCTCATCTTCAAGAGAATCATGAATGTACAGTGAGCTTTCAGGGTCAATAGAGATATGGTAGGCTAATTAGCATGCTGAACTGATCTCCTTTGAATTCTTATGTCTGCTTTTTTTTGTTTGTTTGTTTGTTTTTCTAGCTTTTCTGTTGTCACCATGCTTCACCATGTCACACCATGAGTGCCTCAGCTGTATTTCTGTTTTGCTGTTGCTAATCTGCTATGTACTTAGAAAGTACAAAACTATTTTTATTAGAATTACATGTAAAAAAATTAAAGGCCCTGAGTGATGGTTTGAGAAACTTTCCTATAGATAAAATAAAGAATATATACAAAGTAAGCTATGTTATTGAAAACCCTATTTATAAAGCTCTTTCACCACTCCTTCCCTCTCCTTTATCCTTAGCTTAAGATTCTTTTCACTCTTATCCTCTCTCTAGTCATGATTTACTTCTAGCCTAGACTATCCCAAAGGACTTTAATTGCTTTCTTTGCCTCACCTCTCCTTTTTGCTATTCATCTTCTACTCACTGTCCTCCAGATTAATATTTCTATATCATAGGTTTAATCATGGAGTTCTGCCAATTAAGAAACTGCAGTGGCTTCCTATTAATTTTGGCAAATTTCTTTTTTAATATTTAAAGCCAAACTCTGCCTCCAGATTATTTTTGCTGATTTATTGAATGTTATTCTCCTTTATATTCTCTATTTCACAACTAAATTGATCCATTTGTTGTTTCCCAAATAAGGCATTTTATTTCTAGCTCTTTGACTTTTTTTAGGGACTGATCCCTGTGATTAGCATGAATCATACTCTCTTCAACTAATTAGAATTCTTAGAATAGCTTATCCCTATAACCCAAACTGCTAGTGCCTCCCATCACCATTACTTTGTATATATTAATGTGTATTATATTTATTGTTTTCCTTCAAAAGAGTTTAAGGTCCTTGAGGGCAGTCTCAGTTCTGTTTTGGGATCTGTATTCTCAATATAGTGGTTGGCACATAGAATTTTAAATAAATGCATGTTGAATGGATGAATGAATAAAAAAGGAATGTGTATAGGAGACTGTAACTTCCATAGTTCTTACATATTCTTTTTAGTCTCTTTAGGGTTAAAGAGACTTTTAACTCTTCCATTAAAGAAATGTATGGGATAAAGTGAGGGAAGACCTTTCATAAGGAGATGGCTTTGACTTATGCCCTATTTGTGACTTGAGACTGCAATAACAAGTTGAGCCATAGCTAAAAGGTGCAGGTGTTCCATTATTGTAATGGTCTGAGGCTTGAGTTGATGCACTGAGGTCCCAAGCACGTGAGGCTAAATAGTAATTGGATTACACTTTATTAATATACATGCTTGGATAAAAAATGGCCCCTGCTCACTCTCTGTGCAAGTCCTGATGTGTTATATAGGAAATGACGATTTTGGTGGGTGGAGGCAGGGAGACAGGAAGAGAGACTGGGAGAGATTGAGCCTGGGTTCCATGTTTGTAGCTGCTGGTCGTGTGGCTGTTGGTCTAGCTAGCTTCTTGACTCAGCTGCACACATTACTATCGCCGATTCCCTTCCACCTCCGATCTTTCTTCACTGAGAATAAAGAGTGATGATTTTCCCTTAACCTGAATTCTTGACTTCGGGCTGATTTTAAAATATGCGGTCATCACACATTATGTTACATAAGCAAACATTTCCCTCCTATCTCTCCTCTCTCCCCCTTTTTCATTAGCATTTAAGTACCTAATATGGTAAAGTGTGTTCTGGGGTCCATTTTTAGTATCTGGTCAAATTAGAACTCTCTAGCCAATGGGAGAAAAGGTAAAAGGGCAGGGGTAAGGTTTATATAATCTTGTGTTTGCATTTTGCCCTTTGCACTCCTTTACTGACACCTTGTCTGTTGAGAGTTGCCCTTTCTCCGGAGATCATAATAAATCCCTTTTTGCTTTTCTTACAATGAGAGACTCTGATTTTAATTTGGGTTCACTGTCCCACACAGAAAGAAGATAGTGATTGGAGTCAGGGATTATTATTCTCTGTAGGCTATGAAGGTGGCTGTGTTCATTGATGATGTAGAATATCTGAAATCAAAGGTAGAAATATGGCTGAGAAATATGGCAACCCAATCAGGTATTCCTGATTTTGCAAGGAATGTTCTGCAATGGAATTCGTTAACATCTGAGGTTTGCTCCATATCTGTACATCTCACCCTAGAAAAGACTCAAGATGGTGGTATATTTCCAGCTGCGTAGGCAAAAGAGGAATTTCACTGAGTCATGAAGAAGGGAGAAATGAGTAATTTGTACAAAAAGTCACATACAAACCCCCCACTCTTCCTTTTCAGGTTAAAGCACCAGAATAGTGGAGAAATGCTTACATTGCCAACGTTGCCTTAATGTCTTCTTGAGTTCTTAGGGAAAACGCACTAGATCTATGGAGCTTTTGTAACTTTTTTTTGGCATGCTGAACCAATTCAAAATCATAAATTCTAGAAAACTAAACTGAAAACTGACCCAGGAGATCACCTGAGTACTTTAGGAAATTGTTTACTTGCAATGCAAAATGTTTAAAAAAGACAGTCTTTTGGGGGGAAAAAGAATATTTGCCATGTGCATTAATTCATCTGGCACATATTTAATTACTAGCCTAGTTTAGATTTAGTCAGTAAATTCCTGTGTCGGATTTCTTACCAATCTAGCATTTGCCAATGCATCATGATTTTGAAAGCACCACTGATAAATCATTTGGCAAATACTTCTCAGCGCTTTAAATAATTTTTATTTCCTGTGATTTCAATTGTCTCTGCATCTTTCCTTGTAAATAGTTGAAGAGTAAGCACATTTTCAAGAGCTGTAGGGAGGCTAAGATGCCAGTTGCATTTTAACGATATAGGGGCATTATCGTTCTGACTGTAGGCAATTCTCTTTTAAATCATTGCAGTTTCTGCTTTAGCCTCCAGCTATAGAATTCTTTTCAAGCTGGCAGTGAACTTGGCAGGCAGCCAGAAGAAAAAGAAAGGTGTTTTGGTCCACCAAAGTATTTTGAGTGGTTCTTAGTGATACAGTTTTCTTCAGTACATCTGCAAAACATTTTTCTGAAGTGAATTTTCATGTGAAAAGCCTCCTTAATCATCACCAGTATTGTTTGTCTCAATGCAGTTATTTAACTACCCCCCTGGGTGCCTACAAAATAAACAAGGGAATCTTCTAAAGAGTTTTGAAAGTGGCAGGTGCTTAGTCTGTGCCCTATTCACTTAGTTTGCAATGACATTTTTGTGCTAATCTATAGACAAACAAGAGACAGGTGACACACCAAATTGAGTACAATGTGTGTGAGAAGGGAATCAGCCAATGGAGCTAGAGCTGGATAAGATGTGTTGTTTTTTTTTTTTTTTTTCTTTTTGGTGGTAAATGCATGTAGAAGTAACATTTTGTACTTTGTTATAAACAAAACCGTTTATTCACTGTTTACATCCTGGGTACATAAATCCAACATTTAAACTAGAAATGTTAACAAAAATTTCCCTTTCAAGTGAAAAGATTAAGGAGATTCACTACTAAGATATATACACTATGTTTTGAAATAAATGAAAATGAAATTTTAGATTCAGAAACATTTCAAAATAGGAGGTTTTTTTTTTTTTCTGTTCTGTTGATTTGACCCTAGAAATCCAAAACCAACCTATGTGTTATTTTTGCATTAGATAGATAGATAGCAGGATATGTACCCATAGATACATACATTCATGGTGGGATTTAGGGAACACAGGATCAATAAACAGATTTACTAGGCTGTCTTCTATTCAACTGCTAAGTCAATATAAGGTCTTGTTTGCTTTTCTAGGAGATAGTTTTCTTTTTTAAAGTTGGGTGCTCATTTATTCAGTGGGATTTGATGTGGAGTCCATTCAACTAGGAATAAACAGAGAATAAATTATTTACCACTATTCTTTTTTCTCATTCTATCAGTAACTGAATGAGGTTGAGAGGCATCATTTTTTTTTCATTTTTTCCTTTTTTTTCCTTCATTTTTTTAAAAGCTCAAGTAGATGTTGAGCAGATGGACAACTTATTGTCTTATATAATCAATCCACCAGTACTGGATAATAGAACAAGGTATCAGTATGGTGGGAAAGAAAAAAAAAAAAAACTAGTCTTGGAGAGAAAGAATGTCTGTCTCCCTTGTTAGGTGGAATCCACCTTGAGCTGCCCATTCCACAATGGAGAGGCAAGAAATATCATCCCTTTGGTGGACTTATCCTTCCTATGTTTATAAGTAAGCTGGATTATACATCAGAGAGAGGAAGCTTATGGAGGGGAAAGGACTGCATGTTATTAAATGCAAACAGCTGTGGATTGAGAGAAAAATCCACTGACTAAAACCCCCCAATTGCTGAAATGCCCCAAGAGGCTATGGAAGGAATTCAGGCCCCCAAAATGAATGATTGCAAGGAATATCTTTTGTTCTTTTGACAGTCATCTACAGGATGAATAAGAGATGAACTTGGTACAAAAGGTGATTAGGTGAAGCACATTTAGTATCAATACTGATTTAAAGTTTCTTTGTAGCAATTTTGACAGCATCTTTCCCTAGTATTACTAAAATAGGCCACAACTGATAGACAATCAGTTGAATCTTACAGGATTCAGTGTTCCTACCAAACTTGCCCCCGCCCCCATTTCTGTCAAAGATACTTAAATTTACCCTATTTCTCAATTCCAAACTTTAGTTTTATCTTTGATTTTCCCTCTAGCTCTCTGTGTCTCCTGCCTTTATCCAATGAACTGACAAACCCTGCCATTTCCTCCTCTTCAATTTCCTGCATTCTTTCCCTCCTTTATTCTCATATCTGCTAGCCTCATCCAGTCCCTCATAATCACCTGGCAAAGCAATCCAGATCCTTCCCCTTCTACTTTCTCCTTTCTGTAATCCATCTTTACCACCAGATTAACCTTCCAGAGGCACAAATCTATCCAAATATGTCACTTCACTGTTAATACCTTTCAATGATTCCCTGCTGCCTAGTGAATAAAATTGGAACTCCTTAGCCTGGTATCCAAAACCCTCCACAATTTGATATCATCCTCTTTTTCAATACAATCCTATACTGGTTCCCTAAATACTTGCTATTCTATGGTCAAATGCTTATTATTCTCTATACTGTACATGTCTAGTGTTGTTCCACTTTCATGCTTTTGCTCATGTGATTCCCTGAGCTTCTTGAAATCCTGCCAGTCCTTTAATGGCCGCCTTGGATGCCATATTCTCCTTAAAGGCTTTCCTGGTTTCTGCTCCCCAAACCACTGTATTTAGCTTAGCAAGGACTTTGTAGCTCTTATAACCTAATCATTCATTATGTTACTGATTTTTTGCACATGTATCTTCTCTTCCATCTAAGATAGATTTGAATTCCATGAGGATAAAGATGAGGAGCTATTTAATCTTTGTATCTATCCTACTATCTTGATTAGTGATTTTTGCTCATAATAAGGACTTCTAACATGTTCAATGGAGGCAAAGAAGAACTAATATCTACTAAACCCCAGAGAATTCTGAATCTTCTAATAACTATTTTCTTTTAAAATTGCCTTTCTAAAAGGCAAATTGCTTTATAATAGTGGATGCAAATGGCTGAATGCTTTGTCCTTTTAAAACTGTGGCTCTTTTATAAATTTTGACTGTATGATGGCTAAAACCTATTGTTTTTTCACTGGAGCTTAGCAAACTAATTTTTAAAAATATATCATTCCTTTCCTCTCTACCCTCCACACACAAATTCTCTTTAAAATAGAATGTCAGGATGCAAGAGCTAGATGGGAATTCAGAAAATATCTAAACCAACCCTTTTCCTAAGAAGTGGGAATTCCAAAATAATATTCCCAATAAGAAATACTTTGAACTTCTGGATATCTCTAATTCTTGAAACACTGGCCAAGTCATTTATACTCTCTGTAACTGTTTGCTCATTTGTATAATAAAGGGGTTTGGTTAGATGGCCTCTGAGGTTCCTTTTAACTCTAGATCTATGATTTTGAGATTCCTTATGTCTATTCTGGTCTTTATCTTTCATACATGGTACAGATCATCTGGATATTTTCTAAAATATTGTTCCTAAAATTGAACATGGTGTTCCATTATATGGTCTGACTAGACCAGAATATTCCAATATTATTTTTACTTCTCTCATTCTGGGTAATGTACCTCCTTTGGCTGTCACTTCATGTTGCTGATTCATATCAAGTTTTTAATCAATTAAAACCTAGTTTTTTAATGTATCTATTTTGCTTCTTAAACAAGTTTTCTTTTTTTTAAAAGCTTTACTATAATTTTTTTCTGAAGCCAAATCCCTCATCATTTCTTATGATACAGTATTACTCCATTGCAATCATATGCCATAATGTGTTCAAGCATTTTCTCTATTTCTAATTCTTTGCTATCACAAAAAGAATAACTGTAAATATTTTTGTATACAACAAGTCCTCTTTTTTCTTTGATCTTATTAGGGTTTAAACCTAGTAGTGACATTGCTGAATCAAAGAGTAGGAATGTCATTAGAGCTCTTTGAGCATGATTTCAGATAGTCCCCAGTATAGTTGGACCAGTTTACTACTCCAGCAACAATTCATTAAAGCACCTATTTTCCTCATTCCTTCCAGCACTGCCAGTTATGATAAACGTGAAGTGGTACCTCAGAGTTGTTTTAATTTGCCTTTCTCTAATCAACAGTGATTCAGAAAAAGTTTTTTCTATATGACTATGGATAGTTGTGATTTCTTCTTCTGAAAACTCTCTTTTATTCTATGACAATTTGTCCATTTGACATGGCTCTTATTTTTGTGAATTTGACTCAGTTAGAAATGAGACCTTTCCATAGATTCATATAGTGCCAGACAAGACTGTCCAAATAACGAAAACTAGAGGAAAGTTTTGAGTTCTTTTGTTTTTCAGACATCAAGCCAAAATTTGCTTTTTAGCAACTTTTAACCATCACCTCTATTACTTCCCCATTAGTACAAATTCCTGATTTTCAACAATAGAAGAGAATAGAGTATGAAAACTATAGTCAGGGAGTTTTCTTTCAGTTCCTATGAACAATGTATAATGGATTATGAAGAAGAGGTTGTTACTGGTTGCGTATTTGACTGAACTAACTATTCATTCACTCTAAACTATTAAATATTATATGCAAATAATAACTTATTTTAAAGATGACCTCAAAGAAGTGGCTTGAGAATTATGTAGCTTGCTGTATAGGGGAGGAGTGGAGGAAAGGAAGGGAAAAAAAAACTTGGAACACAGGGTTTTGTAAGAGGGAAAGTTGAAAATTATCTTTAATTTTGAAAATTAAAAACTATTATTAAAAATAAAATAAAAATGATACTTTTATCAGCAAAACCTTTTGTATATTTTTTGATATCACTGCATTTTAAAATCAATTTAATTTAATGTCTTTTAGCAAAATGTGTTTTCTCCAATTATTTTTTTAAATTAATTTTATTTTTTCTTTAGCTTTATTTGGGACTATGATAGGTATCCCTGTCTTTTTCACTTCAGCTGAAACATAATAGATTCTGCTCCAGTCCTTTATTTTAACTCTATGTGTGAGTTTCTCTTTCAAATGTATCATTTGTACATAACATATTGTTGCATTCTCATTTTTTACTCCTTTCTGCCATCTGTTTCTGTTTTGTGGATGGACTCTTTCCATTCACAGAGTTATGATTAATAATTTTGTATTTCCTTCCATCCCATTTTCTTCTATTTGTCTTTCTCTCTTTTTTTATTCTCTTCCTCCTCAAAACTCTGTTTTGCTTCTGACCAATGCCTCCCTTAATCTGCTGTCCTCTGTATCTCTTATCCTTTTGCCCTCCTATTTCCCTACTGAGTGAGATAGATTTTTATACACAGCTAAAAATATATGCAGGCATGAATGCACACATGTATATTTACACGTATGTGTATTTATACATGTATATATGGATACACACATACACAAATACACAATTCCAATGAGAGGGATGTTCAAGTATTTCCTGACATTTCTCCACTATTTTGCTCTCCACTGTAAAAGTTCTTCCTTACATTTTCCTTTTATGTGAGAAATTTTCCTTCACCTACCTCTCCCTTTCTCCTTATTTCAGTTTTTCTTGCTTCTATATTTTTGAGATTATCACAACCTAATTGGCTTATACCATGCCTTTATGTACACTCCTTTTCATTGTCCTAATAATGATAATGTTCTCAGGAGTTGCATGCATTTTCTTTCCATATAGGAATGTAAAAGTTTAACTTTATTAAGATCCTTATGATTCCTCTTTCATGTTTACTTTTTTATGTTTCGTTTGAGTCTTTTTTTTTTTTAATATCAAATTTTCCATTCAATGCTAGTCTTTTCATCAGGAATTCTTGAATGGTCTCTATTTCATTAAATATCCATTTTCATCCTTGAAGGATTGTACTCAGTTTTTCTGGCTAAGTTAATTTTGGTTGCAATTTTAGTTCCTTTGCCTTTTGGAATATCATATTTTAAGCTCTCTACTCCTATAACATAGAAAGTGACAAATTTTACATTAATCTAACTGCCACAGGATGATATTTAAATTATTTCTTTCCGGATGCTTAAAATATTTTCCCTTTGACCTGGGAACTTTGGAATTTAGCTATAATATTCCTAGGAGTTTTCATTTTGGGGTCTTTTTTAGATCATATATGGATAATTCTTTCAATTTCTAATTAACTCTCTGGATTTAAGATATCAGGACTAGAAATAAAATGTTATTTTCTTCAGTGTATTTTTGTGATTCTTTTTCCCAAACTGTTAATTCTTTTTTCAGAAGTTTCTTGCATCACTCTATTTCTTTTCCTCATTTCCCTGTACTACTCTTATCTCTTTCTTTAATGATTCTAGAAATTCTTTTTGGTCTTCTGTTCAATTAGCAGTTTTCTTTGTAGCTTGTAACTTTGCCTATGACTGTTTTTACATTGTTACCTTTGAGATTTTATATAGTTTTCCCTATCACCATAAAGTCTTTTTTATAGCCAAATTCTTTTTGTTTGTTTTCTCATTGTCCAACATTATTTCTTCACATTGACTTTTATGTTAAAATGGAACTTTGCTCACCTTGTGCCAAATTTCAGGCTTTTTCATATTTCTGCTTTTAGAGCTGGTTCTGTGGGACTACAAATTTTGGGGGCTTCCAAGGTGGTGTTACCCTGTAAAATGCATAACCACTATTCTTTTCTTTCTGTAGGAAAGGTCCCTTTCTAGTGTTCTTCTTAGGCCCCCTGAAACAAGGGTCCCTGTTCCCTTGTGAGCAACCACACCTTTCCATCCTGGACCTGTGATCCAGAATTGTTTATGAGCAAGAGATTTGCTATTCAAGACCACCCACACCCAATTCCAACAAAAGATCCTTTATAATCTGTTTCTGATCAGTTTTCTGACCCCCCTTCCTGTTACTGAGCTGAGAGATCCTGAAGCTGCTATTGTGGCCACCTTCAAGGTCTATCACTGATATTCCTCTTTTTTAGATTTCAGTATCCTCATATAGAAAATGAGACATTTGAACTAGATGATGTCTGAGGTCATTTCTACTTTTAAATATATGATTGTGTATTTCTGTCATTATTCATTTTATTAGAATCAGTTCATTCTTCTATTCTACTGGAATGTTTTAGTTGCTGATTCTGCTGTCCAACTTGTTAGTTATGTCTCTCAGAGTCTTCTCATTTGCATACCTAAAATATGCCATTGAGGCTTGTATCCAAATTTCTGATTATAAGGCAGAACATGAGGGTATGTTTGGAACACTTCATTAGTGACCTCCATCTAATTTATATGGTTTCATTAAGGACTACTTCTTGAATGTATTCATTTAACTTGTTCCAAATATGGATAACTATGTTAGGATTAGCCTATATCTCCACATCTTGTTCAAAAGCATAGCATGAAAGATTTTGCTAAATATTTTGCTTAAATCTAAGTGGACTGTGTCTATTATATTTCCCTCATCTAGCAGTCTAATTAGCCTGTCAAAAAGGGAAATGAAGTTACTCTGGCATGACCTGTTCTTGACAAAGCCTTGTGGGCTTTCTATGATCATTTGCCTTACTAAGTGCTCACAAATCATTTCCTTAATAATGTGTTCTAGAATCTTACCATATGTAAGCATCAAATTCTTTGATCTATACCTGGGAAACTTCACATTTCCCCCTATTTTTGATAATCAGGAATTTACTGTTCTTTAGTCCTAGGTGTTTACCTATTACATTCTTCATCGTCTTACAAAGACCTCTGAGAGTAGTTTAATAATCACATATACCAATTCTTTCTATATTCTAGAATATAGTTCATCTAGGCTTAGTGATTTTAAACTCTGTGAGAGCAGCTACATGGTACCTCACCATCTCATCACTTATCCTGGGTTTCCATTGTTCACTTCCATAAAGGTTCTTTCCTATCTAAATACTAGTCTTCTTTGAAGGGATAAACTAAAGCAAAATAACAGATGAATAATTCAGCCGCTTCATGATAGTTCATTGTCATCAACCCATCTGCCATAAGTTTTGATTCTTGACCTTTTATTGATCCTTTTCTTAATTACTCCCAACATAACCCATTTTAAGTTTTTAATAATCCTCACACAATCTTTACAGGATAGAGTTAATAAACCTTTTATATTTATCAGTTCCTTATCTGTACTTTCCTCTTCCAAACGGGTTTTATTAAACTTTTTATTGCTATCTTTTGCTTTTTTTTTTTTTTTATATTCCACTCCATTCCAAAAAACAGTCCTTACAATAGTTTAATTTTTTAAAGGGAAGGAAAAATAGCAAAATCAATATATTGGAAAACCCTGGAAAATATACAATGTTCTTAGTCATAGACTGTATGCTCCACTTCTGCAAAGGAGTTGGGGGACACTGTTTTCTTATATCTCTTCTTGGGGGGACACACTTATTCTTAGTAATTTTGAAATGTTCATTTTCAGTTATTTTTCCTCCTTTCCATTTGCATTGTTGGAATCACTGTGTATATTATTTTCCTGCTCCCTACTTTCTTCATTCTAAATAGTTTATGTAAGTCATTTTATGGGTTTTCCATAGTCATCATATATGCTGTTTCTTATAGAATAGAAATCCACTACATTCATGATGAACTATTTTGTAGTTTAGATATTCTCTAGTTAGTGGACATCTAATCTGTTTTCAATTCTTTGTTATCACAAAAAAGTGTTGCCATAAATATTTTAATTTATATGAGGACTTTATTTTTTTTTATAATAGCCAGTTTGAAGTTTATGCATTTTAACAGTGGAATTTCTGACCTAAGGGGTACGGATATTTTAGTCACTTTATTTGCATAATTTCAAACTGCTTCCCCAAATTCTACTAATTCAATATTGTTCCAACAAAAATACATCAGTGACTGCTGTACTACCTCACACCTCTCAGATTGGCTAAGATGACAGTAAAAGATAATGATAAATGTTGGAGGGAATGTGGGAAAACTGGAACACTAATACATTGTTGGTGGAGTTATGAAATGATTCAGCCATTTTGGAGAGCAATCTGGAACTATGCTCCAAGGGCTATGAAACTGCATAGTCTTTGACCCAACAGTGCCATTATTGGGTATCCCAAGGATAATCCAAAAGGAAATCATAAAGGAGGGAAAAAGACCCACATGTGCGAAAATGTTTGTCACAGCTTTTTTTTTGTGGTAGCAAAGTATTGGAAAATGAGTAGATGCCCATCAGTTGGGGAATGGCTGAACAAATTGTGATCTTTGAAGGTAATGGAATATTATTGTTCTATTAAAAATTATTAACAAGCTAATTTAAGATAGGCCTGGAAAGATTTACATGAACTGATGCTGAGTGAAACAAGCAGCACCAGGAATACATTGTACACAATAACAGCAAGAATGTATAATGATCAACTATGAAAGTCTTGGTTCTTCTTAGTAGTTCTGTGATCCAAAGCAATCCCCATAAACTTTGGACAGAAAATGCCATCTGCAACCAGAAAAAGAATTAAGGAAACTGAATATAAGTCAACACATGCTCTGTTCACTTTATTTTTCTATTTTTTTAACTCACAAATCCTCAAAAGGATTTTTCTCTTTTGCTCTGATTTTTCTATCTCAACATGATTCACAAAGCAATGTGGAATAAAAATAAATAAACTTACTACAATAAAAAATAAATTAGTGAAACTTTATTTCCATAACTTCTCCAACATTGACTATTTCCAATTTTGGTCATTAAAAAAAAACCCAAAAACATTTGCAAGACATGAGAAGAAACTTCAAGGTTGTTTTGATTTTTTTTTATTATTATTGCTGGTTTGGAGCACTCTTCCATATGATCATTAGTAATTTACAATTCTTCCTTTGATAACCATTTATTCATATCTCTTGACCACATTTTTTCAGGGAATAACTTTATGTCTTATGTATTTTTGCTATCTGACTATTTTTCTTGGATGCAAATTGCTTTCTTAGAAATTAAATACAAAGATTTTTCTCCCTCAGTCAACCTCTTCCTTTCTTATTCTGTAAGTATGAATTTGTTTGTGCAAAAGCTTTTCAATCTAATGTAATCAAAAGTATCTATTCCATCTTTTATTACCAATTTGTATATTTTTATTCTTTTTTACAATATGAATTTGTCAGTGAATCTCCTGTATATCCATATTTATCTCCCTTAGGTAACTATTCTTTTCTTTTTAATGAAAAAAAGTTCTGCTTGTGTCTTTAGAATTTTGTTTTTTAGAGTTGTCCATCTCTCTTGGACTAATTTATCTTACAAAATATTAAGTCATTTGGATCTAATTTATCTTTATTCTTTTAAAATTCTATTTTCACTAAGATTAGTGTTCCTGTTTTCCCACATCCCTTCCAACTTTTATGATTATCTTTTACTTTCATCTTAGCCAATAATAAAAGGTGGGAAGTGGTACCTCAGAGTTGTTTTAATTTTCCTTTCTCTAATTAATAATGATTTAGAGCACTTTATTCATATGATTATAGATGGCTTTAATTTCTTTATCTGAAAACTGCCTGTTCATATCCTTTGACCATTTATCAAATGAAGAATGATTTGTTTTTCTATAAATTTGTATTTTTAAATAAAATGTATTTTAGAAATGAGATTTTTATCAGAAACATTGACTATAAAAATTTTCCCAGATCTCTGTTTTCCTTCTAATCTTGGTTGCATTGGTTTTATTTTTGCAAAAATTTTTCAATTTAATATAATCAAAGTTGTCAATTTTGCATTTTATAATGTTCTCTAGGACTTTGCCATGCCTTCTTTTTTTATATGTTTTTTTTCTTTTTTATTATTATAGCTTTTTATTTACAAAATATATGCATAGGTAATTTTTCAGCATTGATAGTTGCAAATTCTTTTGTTCCAACTTTTTCCCTCCTTCTCCCCACCCCTTCTCCCAGATGGCAGGTTGACCAATACGTGTTAAATATGTTAAAATATAAGTTAAATACAATATATGTATACATGTCCAAAGAGTTATTTTGCTGTATAAAAAGAGATGGACTTTAAAATAGTGTACAATTAGCCTGTGAAGGAAATAAAAAATGCAGGTGGACAAAAATAGAGGGACTGGGAATTCTATGTAGTGCTTCATAGTCATCTCCCAGAATTCTTTCTCTGGGTGTAGCTGGTTCAGTTCATTACTGCTCTATTGGAACTCATTTGGTTCATCTCATTGTTGAAGAGGGCCACGCCCATGAGAATTGATCATCATATAGTATTGTTGTTGAAGTATATAATAATCTCCTGCTTCTGTTCATTTCACTCAGCATCAGTTCATCTCTCCAGGCCTTTCTGAAAACCTTCTGCTGGTCATTTCTTACAGAACAATAATATTCCATAATATTCATATACTACAATTTATTCAGCCATTCTCTAAATGATGGGCATCCACTCAGTTTCCAGTTTCTGTTTGCCATGCTTTCTAATTTGCTTACAGCATTACCCTTTATGGCTAAATCATGCACCTATTCTGATCTTATTTCAGTGTGGGTTGTAAGTTATAGGTCTATGCTGTTTCTAACATATGCTGAGTTTTCCCAGAAATTTTTTATGAAATAGTGAGTTCTTATCCCAGAAACTGGAGTTTGACACTAGATCATTATAGTCATTGATTGTTGTGTCATATATATCTAACCTATTCCCCTGATCCAACACTTTCTTAGCCAGTACCATATGGTTTTGTTGACTGCTGCTTTTTAATAGTTTTAGCTTTGGTACTTTTGGCCACTGTCCTCTGCATTTTTTGTTATTAATTCCTTTGATGTTCTTGATCTTTTGTTCTTCCAGATTGTTTGTTATTATTTTTTCTAACTCTATAAAACTTTTTTTGTAGTTAGATTGGCATGGTACTGAACAAGTAGACTAATTTAGGTAGAATTATCTTTTTATTAGCTCAGCCTATTCATGAGCAATTGATACTTTTCCAATTTTTAGATCTGACTTTATTTGTGTGAAAAATGTTTTGTAAATGTGTTCATATAGTCCCTCGGTTTGTTTTGGCAGGTAGACACATAAATATTTTATTGTATCTCCAATTATTTTAAATAGAATTTCTCTTTCTATCTCTTGCTGCTAGGCATGCTGATGATTTGTGTGGGTTGATTTTCTATCCTGCAACTTTGCTTAAGGTGTTAATTGTTTCAAGTAGATTTTTGGATGATTATCTAGAATTTTCTGAGTATACTATCTTATCATCTGTAAAGAGTGATAGTTTTATATCATTATTGCCTACTCTAATTTTCAAAATTTCATCCTTTTTCTTATTGCTAGAGCCAACATTTCTAATACAACATTGAAAAATAATGGTGATAAAGGATATCTTGTTTTACCCCTGATCTTATTTGGAATGCATCTATCTTCTCCTCATTACAAATAATTCTTGCTGATAATTTTAGATAGATTCTACTTATGATTTTAAGGAAAACTCCATTTATTCCTATTCTCTCTAATGTTTTTAATGGGTTTTGGCTCTTCCTGGTTTAGTTATCAGCACCATAGAAGGAATTTGGTATGACTTTTTTTGCCTGTTTTTCTAAATAGTTCACATTGTATTGGAATCAATTTTTCTTTAAAAGTTTGATAGAATTCATTTTTAAATGCACCTGGTCCTGAAGATTTTTTCCCAGAGAGTTCAATGATGGCTTGTTCAATTTCTTTTTCTAAAATGGGGTTATCAAAATAATTCATTTCCTCTTCTGTTAATCTGATCAATTAATATTTTAGTAAATATTCATCCATTTCAATTAGATTTTCTGATTTGTTGGCATGCAATTGAGCAAAATAGCTTCTAATTATTGCTTTAATTTCTTCTTCTTTAGTGGTAAGTTTACCCTTTCCATTTTTGATGTTGGTAGTTTGTTTGTTTTTTCCTTTTCTTTTTTCTAATCAAATTAACAAAAGGTTTATCTGTTTTGTTGTTTTTTTCATAAAACTAATTCTTAGTTTTATTAATTAGTTCGATGGTTTTGTCATTTTCAATTTTATTAATCTCTGCTTTGATTTTCAGAATTTCTAATTTGGTATTTAACTGGGGTTTTAAACTTGTACTTTTTTAGCTTTTTTAGTTATATGCCCAATTAATCAATCTCCTCTTTTTTATTTTATTCACTTAACTATTTAGAGACATAAAATTTCTCCTAAAAATTATTTTGATTGCATTACATAGGTTTTGGTAATGTTGTTATTATTATCATTTTCTTGGATGACATTATTGATAGTTTCTATGATTTATTGTTCACCCACTCATTCTATAGAATTAAATCCTCCCAGATTTATTTATTTAGATTTTTTCTTTTTGACTAGATGAAAGAGGAGATTCTTTGCCTCAAATGATATCTAATCTATTAACTGATTGGGTGCAGCCTCAGTCAAACTGAGACCTATTAAAGGGCCAAGGTCTCTCATTGTGTCCAGGACTATCTACTGTCATCCCTGATCTATATCTGGAAACTGGACTCAGATGACTCTGAAGGGGAAAGTGAGGGAGGTGACTTTGTACAGCTCTCTCTTACTTAAATCCAATTCAATTGCATGTCATGACATCAATTCCCTGATATCATGGTCCTCTTCAAGAATGAAGAACAAACAGAAACAACAAAAAATTCAGTATTGGAACAAGATGGGACACTTTGCAATCTTTCATCAGTAAGCAAGAGAAGTACTATTGCTTACTCAAACAAAGTGGGCAAACTCCAAGTTGATTTATCTGAATGGAAAAACCTTGCCTCAATTGTCTATCATGGTCTGATAGACAAGCATCATGAATTACCAGAGCTCCTTGTGAACTGTTTTGTACTTGGACACCTAAGACATTATATCAAGACTCAGAGTCCTGAGCCAACCAAGTCTTGAGAATATTTTCAAACCTAGACTTACTCACACACATGGAGTATTGGGTATTGATCTTACCATAGAAAGTACTATTATTCACTCCATTTTATAGAATATATTAAAAATGGCATTAAAATTTGTTCGAGAGCTACATTTCAAAAACAGAGTAAGAAATAAAAGCAGATCTCTATACTATATCCCATTAGGTCCAACATGGCAAGCTTTTTGTTTTAAATTGAATGTTTTTCAAACCTCAGTTTTCTTTCCAGGTTTCTATTCCATTTACAAGTTTGACTACACTTTTGAAATAACCCACTTGTACTCTTTCATGAGATCTGTAAGTTGATGATAGTATCACTTTTTGTTAGGTATCTTAAACATTTTAGTTTATAGAGAATTAAAAGTAAAAAAAAAAAATCCAAAACACATTTCCTGTGCTGAAACACTGAAATGAGATGTTTGATATTAGTTCCATTCTGCAGCTTCCATTACTCACAAACCCCCAAACCAACAATTCATCTTGTTTCAGTATGAAATTATGTAGGAGGCCTGAGATTCTTGCAGTAACAGTTGTATAACATAATGTTATAGTCTTTGTCTCTCAAAATTCTCTACATCCTGAACTATATCTATGCCTGAAAACTGAGGTAGGACATAGAAAAAAATTTGTCTGGATGATTCAGGAAAGAAAGAAAAGAGAACCCATTTGTTTTTATACTGTCTAGATAATTGAGGCAGATGTTTATATGTATTTCAGGCAGCCTGCTATTGTTGTTTGATTATTTCAGTTATTTCTGACTCTGTGACTGTTTGGGATTTTCTTGGCAAAGATATAGGAATAGTTTGCTATTTCTTTCTCCAAATAATTTTAAATATGAGGAAAATGAGGCAGAGATGGTTATATGACTTGTTTAGGATCACATAGCTATTGAGTATCTGAAGTCAGTTTTGAACTGAGAGACTTGACTTCAGGTCTGACACTCTCTCCGCTATCTATACCACTACAGGTATCTATGAAACCTAGCTGGCCCAAATGGCAATCTCATATAACAGAGAAAAAAAATACTTCCAGAGTTGAAGAAACTGAATTTTAATCCTGGTTCTGTTTCTTTATTATCTATATGGTGTTGGTCAAGTCATTTAAGCTGTTTTATCCACTATATTCATATCCATAAGATGAAGGTGCAATATTAGTTGCTTCAAGTTCTATAATGTTCTGCTTGTAGATAGGATTTACAAAGACTTTAGGGCACATCTAATTAATTTCTTAGGTTTTATTTAATTTTCCCAAAATTTAGTTGATAAGCATTTAGTTCAAGGAGAAAAAGAAAACCCTTACCATTGTAATATGTATATATATCATGTATATGTATATATACATACATATATATATATATATTTATATTCAGCAAAAACAAATTCCCACACTGGCTACAAATGTATCTCTTTCTACATATTTTATCTATCACCTTTCTATTAGGAAGCAGAAGGATGCATGTGGCACTTTTGTTCATTGGTCCCCCAGAAACACAATTAGTTAGTCCTGATCAGGGTTTTGAAGTCTTTCAGAGTTTTTCACTTTCATAATTTTGTTGTTATAGTATAAATCATTCTCTTGATTTTGCTCACTTTACTTTTCAGCAGTTCATATGTCCTTCCAGATTTCTTTGAAAACATTTCTTTTGTCAATTGGGTTGTAGGGGGCATAAGAGTGTCTCATTATATTAATATGGAATGATTTGTACAGCAATTCTACAACTGAGATACTCCTTTCATTTCTACTACTTTGCCACCAGAAAAAGAACTGTTAGAAACATTTTTGTAAATATGGGTTCCTATTTTTCTTTATTCTATTTGGAATATAGAATCATAGTTAAACAATAGTGGTACTGCTGGGTCAAAGACTATTTATGTCTTAACAATTTTTTGTTTGTTTTCATTTTGTAAATGAGGTAGGAGAGCATCTCTTCCCTCACAAAAGAAATTATTATTATTATTATTTTTAGAGAATTCCTACAGGCATCAGTTAGCAGGACTAAAATTAAAACCTAATCCAGTTATTTTTCCCATTGTGTGCATCCTAATAATGTCGAAACAGTTCAGAGATAGTACTAAGAAGCAGTTTGTCAACTTCTTTATAAAGAATAAAAAATATGATGAATAACATTTAGCTATAATTAATATTCATAAAGTACTATAAGAGTACAAGGTGTTTTATGTGTGTTATCTCATTTGATTCTTACAACCAGTCTTGTGGGGTAACCAACGGGATGGTTTCAGAAAAGCCTGGAGAGACTTACATGAACTGATGCTGAGTGAAATGAGCAGGACCAGGAGGTCATTATACATGGCAACAACAATACTATATGAAGATCAATTCTGATGGACATGGTTCTCTTCAACAATGAGATGAACCAAATCAGTTCCATTAGAGCAGCAATGAATTGAACTAGCTACACCCAGCAAAAGAACTCTGGGAAATGAATGTGAACCATTACATAGAATTCCCAATCCCTTTATTTTTGTCCGCCTGCATTTTTGATTTCCTTCACAGGCTAGTTGTACACTATTTCAAAGTCCAATTCTTTTTGTATAACAAAATAACTTTATGGACATGTATACTTATATTGTATTTAATTTATACTTTAACATAAAAAAATCTTGTGGGGTAGATACTATTATTATTCTCATTTCATAGATGAGAAAACTGAGGCTGAGAGTTTAAGTGATTTACCTAGGGTCACACAGCAATGTCTGACGAATTTGAACTTGGGTCATCCTGACTCTGACTAGCACTCTCTATACTAAACTTCCTAATGATGATGATGTCTTATGTTAAATAATGCTTTTAATGTGCAAGATGAGTTCATAACTATCATCTAATATTACAATAATCCTTTGGGGTATTATTCCATTTTTGACAATGGAGAAATTAGAACACAGCTATAAAATGACCTACCTAAAGTAGCACAACTAGTTAGTGACAAAACTAAAACTAGAATCCAGGTATCTTGGCTCCCAGATCAAAACTCTTCGTTATGCTACACTTTCTCTGGAAGTGGATGGCCCTAAAGAACCATGGCCTGTTGCTATAATTCTTATGAGAAGAGCCAACATTTAAAATACTCAACTGTTAAAATGGATCTGTGATTTCACCAATGGGGATGTCTCATTTGATGATACAGATCATAATGCATCCATATATGGCCATCCTGTGTCATTTTTGTCTATATCCACTACAGGGACTGCCTTCTCCTCTACTTGTTATCATGAGGATACCAGTAGAACACTTGGGCTTTCCAGCAATTATCATATGACCAGCCCATCCTCCTTTATGACCATGAATATCTAGAGCCAGCACAATGAGCCAATATTAAACTCAAAGCTTTAGAACTGGACATACAAATGCCCATTGCAGAACAGTACCTGATGACCCTTTCTGTCAATGTTGCTAGCATTTCAATGAACCTTTAGAAGTTTGGCTTAGCTGATTTCTTACTGTCTGCTTAAAAGCCTATTACTTTCAAGTGCCTAAAACTAGTCTGTACCTTCAGACAGGGTCCTAGAGGGATGATATCTGGGCTATAGTGAAAGTCAATTTAACAAGACCATTAATTTGAGTTTCTGCAAATAAACAATAGCTGTCAGTCACCATCAGAAGATACACAGATAGCACTTTGTAATCCAAATTGCAAAGTGCCCAAGAACACAACTGAATAAAAGAAAATAACTTTCTGTGGTTTTAAAAGTCTGTATTGTTTTAACTTTCTGGCCAGGATGGTTCATTTCAATGCAGTTTTCTGAAAACTAGATATTGGGTTGTGCCTGCCACATTTCATCAGTCATGCTGCATTAGGCTACATTAGGAGCTCCTATGAATTCTTTTGGTCTCAGATTTACTGCAAGATGAGGCACAAATCCATTTATGAACTCAGGCAAAGAGACCGTTAGGGACAGTCCCCTTTTACCAGATGCAAGAAACATGTGCTTTTTCTCCCTCCCTTTCACCCTCCCAAGAATTAAAAAAAAAAAAAAAAAACAAGTGAAAGTATAACCTAGAGGAATAAAAGAACTCAAAAACACAGAGCTGATTTTGGAATTTTCATTGTTCAAGACTTCCACCTTTGATTCTAGGTAGCACTGCTTAAGACAGGTTAAAAAAAGAAAAATCTCAGCACCAATTTATTATTCAAAAAAGCTTTGGGTAGCCCACTTTAAATAGCTCTTGGATTTCAGTGTTTCTATGAGCTCCATACTCATTGATGATCTAGCATAAACCTGGTCACGCTGTCAATGATTATTAAAAAATAAAGCCTATTTGGTTGAAACTGTTAGGAAAAAGAGAACTCAAAATAAGATCCCTGAGATGATTAAAATTAGCTCAAGAAAGAAGTAATTGAAAGTCTCTAAATATACTGCCATCTTATCTATCTGCAACTAAGTTATCTGGAAGTCTCATTTAACTGGAACAAGGTAAACTGAAAATGAAGTTTAAAAGACCTTTGAATTATCTGAAATGACCTCACAAAGTTTGTTCATGAGCAGTCATGTAGTTTTTCTTACTAAGACCCTCACTCAGAACTCATTTGCTTTTTGTCTGTATACACTTTTATAAATACATTAATATCTTTTGTTTTATATCACCTTCATCTCCAAATATATATATATATATATATATATATATATATATATATATATATATATATAAAATGTGTGTGTGTGTGTGTGTGTGTGTGTGTGTGTGTGTGTGTGTATCTCCATACCTTCTCCCTGGAAAGACAAATCTTATAACAATAAAGGGGGGAGAAAAAATGCAGCTCAGCAGAATAAATCAGAATATCAAATGAAACTGAGAATGTGAGCCTTGCTCCAAACCTATAAATCTCTACCTTTGCAAAGAAGAGAGGAGGAAAACTTTCTCATCTTTTCTTTGGGGTCACACTTGGTCATTATAATTACACTTTACCACTATATACATAGTTCTGATAAATTTGTCTATCTGAATTTCAAGTCAACTGCTGATTAGAAGTGGTTTATTAAAAGGAAAGAGAGAGGTTGCTTCAGGTACACTGGAGGCAATGAGAGATGGTGGACTGAACAATCTAAATCAATTTGTAATGGAGTATTTTGTCCAATCTATTTCCTATGCCTGGTATTTTCTTTTCCCCACCTCCTTTCCTCCCATTTTTACCTATCCAATCTCACTCTCTTTCAAAGCCTAGTTCAAACTCTACCTCCACCAAGAAATTTTCTCCAGTTCCTCAACCATGTTGCCTTCCATCTCTGAATATGTATAGCAAATTACGCCTCCCTTATGTATTTACCACATTTTACTTCATACTATAGTTAGCTTTATATATATCTTATCTCTCCCAACACACCAAAAATTTGTTCATTTTTAAATCTCTTTCAATGCTGAGCCCAGTGACTTGCATGAGATGGTCATTGAGATGAGTTTCTGAATTGATACAAGAAGGACCAATGACATCATGGGTGATGTCTTGATTGAATAAATTGAATTTACATAAGGTAGAATTGCACAATCATCAACCTCCTTCTTTCTTTCAGATGACTCAGTGGCAAGAAAAATAAGACAAGATGACTGGCTATGGACTGAGTTGCAGTGGATGACTTTGATGTCTGATCAAGCTCTATGCACTCCACAACAGCTGCTTCAGTTACCTTTATGGTCATTGGAATGAATTATTCTCATCTGCCATTTTGCTAGAAGTTTTCACATTCTTGGGGTAAATACCTCCCTAACTCAATGACTGCTTTATGACCTATTGGTTACCCTCAACGTAGTTCAGCTCATCTGCCAGGATGGTTTAGTGGGGTATGGCCACTGCACATGCTACAGCTTCTTGGAGCCACAGATGAGAGTTGAGTTTCAGATAGATACCAAAAGTGGATGGTCAGATCCAAAAAAAGACTTAACAAATCCTCATGCCAGAGGTGTTAGTTTTCTTTGAACATCTCACATGCTCTTTATCTTATATAGTATAGCAATTAATGTTCTTAGCAATGACCAAACATTTTTTAAGCACCTTTTATTCCATAATCCCAATCCTCAAGAAACTTAATTTTTGGGGGGGGTCAAATTACATGTACACACATAAGTATACTAAAACATAATTTTTATAGGGAATTAACAGGAGATAGGGGGTAAGGAAAGCCTTCATCTTGTAGGTAGCATTTGAGATGATCCTTGAAGGAGCTTAGGGATTCTGATGAAGAGGTGAGGAGAAATTATATTCCTTCCAAGTATGAAGGATATTCTGTGCAGACACAGAGACAAGATATGAATTACTGCACATGAGGAACAACAAGGCCAATTTCACTGCACCTAAAATCAAGTGAGTCAATGAAAATAATAAATTTTATTAGCCTAGTATTTTAAGTTTCATAAAATTTTTTTTTTTCTGTAGCTAAGTTGTGAGGCAGTTCAAATTGTATCAAATCTCATTTGATAAAGACTTAAGTATTAGAGAAGAACAATGACATGCATGGTCACAAGTTTAATTTTGTGGAGAATACTGTAAAGAACTAAATTCTATTATACATTTCATAAAAATTTCCATGATTTTTTTCAAATGTTGTAATATCAAGTTAAAGGTAAAACTCAATTAACAATGACATATTTTCATTCTATACTTAGCAACCATCAACAAAAATAAAATTCAAATAAAATGAAAAATGAAAAAAATTGCATACAACATTGTTATAATTATAAAATATTAATTTAGAAAATAATAGTGACAAAATATTTTCTTAGTTTCTATGTCCCATTCTGATGGCTTTTCATTCTGTGAAAATTTTTTTTTCCAGATTTTTTGGTTGTTAACTTTTCTTTTTTTTTTTTTGTACATTTAGCAATCACTGTGACTATTCTGATTTTTCTTTCTTCACACATCATTTCATGTCTTCCCATATTTCTTTGCATTCTTCATATTTGTCATTTCTTATGGTGCAGTAATATTCCATTATTTTCACATAACCATATAACACAATTTGTTCAGTCATTCTCCAATCATTGGACAAAAGGACTGTTTCCAGTTCTTTGCTATTACTAATGTAACCCCTGTCCCAAAGCCCATTGGTATGGGACTGTTGAAGAAAGGATTAAAAACTAACTTGGGACTAACAATGCTAAAAAATTGGCATAACAATGAATTACAGAAATAATAACGTTCCAAAAAAATCTCTTAATGTTTGTTTGTTAATTCAATCTTGTTTTGCTTTTGCTTTTGTTAATTATTTCTTTGATATAGATTTCTTTTATAATTCGATAATTAATTCTTCGATTGTGCTAAAAACTTTACAACTAGTATTTCATTTGGTCCTCATAACAACATTGAGAGGTGAGTACCATTATTACTACTATTTTATAGTTGAGAAAACTGAGGCTTGAGTGACTTGCTCTTGGTCACACAGCTAGTAAGTGAATGACAATTTGAACTTAGTTCTTTCTGCCTATAGTCCAGAACTCTATCCAGTCTGCTACTTTGCTACCCAAGTGCAGTTCATTAAAGTGTTGACTTTGTGAGACAATTTTTTGAACATTTCTTTTTCAATGGTGACTTTAGTGTGGTACCAATATAAGAAAAAATTAATTCCCTTGGTTGTCAATGGTACATTAGGGATAAAGTTAAATCCATATGGAAGGAATAGTCAATAGTGAAGGAATAGAAGGGTTGCCACTTAAAAAAAAGAAAAAAGGAGGAAAAGATGCATGATTATTGATCAATTTCACATTAGTATTTTTCAAAACTCCAGTATGATTTCTCTAAACCAGGGGTCTGTGGAGTCAGGCAGTGACCTATGTCAGGGTTTCTTAAACTTTTTTCAACTTGTGACCCTTTTTCATTTTTATGTGGCCCCAGATATATATATACACATAAAATAGGAATACAAATCAAACATTTACTGATAATAAATTATAAAAAAAATTATTTCAAAACAATTCTTTGGTATGTATAATCTTATTTTTTATTAAAGACAAAAGCAAATTTGTATACTGAGATGGTTCGAATCTTTATTTTTACATAAAGAATTAAATCTTGATGGAATATTTTACTGTTGTCAAATTTTTTGTCACTCCCTGCATTGTTATGTGATCTCCTTTGGGGTTGTGATCCACAGTTTAAGAAACATTTACTTATGTGACTTTGTGGTCCTATGTACAATGCAGTTTCAGAATGTCATAATCTAAGTAATACATTCCAACAGCCATCTATTTTGTTTTGAAATAAAAAATATCTTAATGGTTGACAGTCAGTCTCTTGGAATAAGTGGAAACTTCTGGCCCCATGTTATCATGAAAGAGTACTCATCCATTAAAAAAGATGGAATCCAAATATATTTCAATTCAGATAAGGTTGACCAGTGAAGATTCAGTAAACTATCTGCTTATACTAAATTTTAATAGCTTTATATTCAAATTATGTTTAAAATTAACATGTTAAGATTATCATGACAGTTATTGTTTGCCTGGGACATGTTCTCTTTCTCATGAATTAGGGTGAGTGTATGGTACTAGTGTCTTTCCTTATCTAGCCCAGATTATCAGCCATAATCCTGTTCTTACTTTAAGAAGTAACTGGAGTAAAATTTATAAAGAATGGACTCAAATTTATAAGAATTCAAGCCGTTCTCCAATTGATAAATGGTCAAAGGATATGAACAGACAATTTTTCAGATGAAGAAACTGAAACCATTTCTAGTCATATAAGAAGGTGCTTTAAATCACTATTGATCAAAGAAATACAAATGAAGACAGCTCTGAGACACCACTACATACCTCTCAGATTGGCTAAGATGACAGGAAAAGATAATGCTGAATGTTGGAAGGGATGTGGGAAAACTGGGACACTGATACCTTGTTGGTGGAATTGTGATCCAGCTCTGGAGAGCAGTTTAGAACTATGCTCAAAAAGTTATCAAACTGTGCAGATCCTTTGATCCAGCAGTGTTACTACTGGGCTTATATCCCAAAGAGATCTTAAAGGAGGGAAAGGGACCTGTATGTGCAAAAATGTTTGTGGCAGCCCTTTTTGTAGTGGGAAGGAACTGGAAACTGAGTGGATGCCCATCAGTTAGAGAATGGCTGAATAAATTGTGGTATATGAATGTTATGGAATATTATTGTTCTGTAAGAAAGGACCATCAGGATAAATACAGAGAGGCTTGGATAGACTTACATGAACTGATGCTGAATGAAATGAGCAGAACCAGGAGATCATTATACATGGCAACAACAAGACTGTACAATGATCAATTCTGATGGATGTAGCTCTTAACAATGAGATGATTCAGGTCAATTCCAATGATCTTGTGAGGGAGAGCCATCTACACCCAGAGACAGGACTGTGGGAACTGAGCGTGAATTGCAACATAGCACTCTCACTCTTTTGTTGTGGTTTGCTTGCATTTTGTTTTCTTTCTCATTTTGTTTTCTTTCTGATCTGATTTTTCTTCTGCAGCAAGAGATTTGTATAAATGTTTACACATATTGCATTTAACATATATTTTTACATGTATAACATATATTGGTTTGCTGGCCATCTAGGGGAGGGGGTGGGGGAAAGGAGGGAAAAAATCTGTAACACAAGGCTATGCAAGGTCAATGTTGAGAAATTATCCATGCACTCGTTTTTAAAATAAAAAGCTTTTAAAATAAACAAATAAATAAAGCCACCACTTAAATACAAAAAGAAGAAGAAGAAGAAGAAGAAGAAGAAGAAGAAGAAGAAGAAGAAGAAGGAGAAGGAGAAGGAGAAGGAGAAGGAGGAGAAAAGAAGAAGATGATGATGAAGAAGATGAAGATGATGATGTAGCTGGAGTAATAAGTTTCTAGGTATGAGTAGAAAATAAATTTGCATTTTTTCAACCAATTACTTTACTAATTAACTTGGTAAGGTCAATATGTGGTGACTATTGATGTTGATATTCAGTTACTGACATTTTCCAATTATATAATGGGGTGCCCCAATTGGGGCTTTGAATCATCTGCTCAAGAAAAACAATGATTCTTTAGTCTAATAAGTAGAAAAGAGTAGAAGTCAAATACTTGGACATATATATATATATATATATATATATTTTTTTTTTTTTTTTTCTACATGGTATTCAAGTATAAGAATGAGTCATTCCTAGGAATCTTTCTGTGACTTTTGGCTTGGGAACTAAGAAATTATATTTCTCTATTGGTTGACATCCTCAGTTTTTCTTTTAAAAATTATGTATTTTATTATTACAGATTTATAGAACATTCCTACTTTGTAAGAGGTCTCATAGCTAAATAAAGCAGTTAAATAAAAATAATAATATGGTAACTTCATCTGAAAATGTAATATTTCTTATCCGTATCATACCTGCATATCTACAAAAAATTATTTTCTCTCCCTCCTAACTCCATCCCACTAAGAAAAAAAGCAAATTTCTTATAACAAATACATAATCAAGCAAAAAAGTTTTCTATTTATGTAAATACCGTATATAATGTGTATATATATGTTATATGTATATATCTTAGGTTTATATACATATCCATATGTATATTATATTATTGCATATATGAGTATAAAGGTGTGTATGATATATATATATATATATATATATATAGTATTGTTCTGTACCCTAAATTGATCATATCTGTCCTGTTTCTAATGGATACTATGTTTTTTATCATTAGTCCTTTGGAATTTTGAATGGTCATTGTATTGATCATAGTACTTATTGCAATCAAAGCTGTTTCTATAGTGTTGGTGTTATTATATACAATAATAACATTTACTCTATTTTAAAAAGTCCCCAATATCTTTTAATTTCTACACTTATCATTTCTAACTGAACGGAATCACTCTTAAAAGGAAAAGAGTTAAATAAGATGATTAAAAAAACAATTTCTGATAGCATATATACTATATATATATATACACATATATATAGCATATATAGCATTGTACACCCAAGGCCTGCCCTTCCTTTTCCTTTCTGTTGAAAGAATAAAAGTGAACTTCATGACCTGTTATCCAGAACCAGAGAAGTCATTAAGCTGAGTTTGGCTACCAACTAATGATGTTGCATTAACTTATTGTGGTTGCAGATGTTGTTTTGTGACTCTACTAATTTCCTTCTATGTCAATTTATGTACATGTTCCTTTGACACTTATTTTGCTTGACTATACATATTTGTTATAAGATCTTTTTTCTTTATTTTTAGTGAAGGTTTATGAAAGGATGAGTAGGGAAAGAATAAGGGAACAACATTTAAATGCATTATTAGTGGAGTTGTGAATTAATCCAAATATTTTTAAGAACAATTTGGAACTATACCAGAAAGAGTATAAAACTGTGCATACCCTTTTGCCTAGAAATATCACTATTAGGTCTGTATCCCAGAGAGACCAAAGTAAATGGAAAAAGACCTATTTGTACAAATATATTTATAGCAATTCTTTTTTGTGGTGACAAAGAATTGAAAATCAAGAAAATGTTCATCAATTTGGGAATGGCTGAACAAAATGAGGTATATGATTGTTATGGAATACTATTGTTCTAATTTTTAAAATGATGAACAGGATGTTTTCTTTTTTTTTATCTTCTTTTTTTTATTTAATAGCCTTTTATTTACAGGATATATACATGGGTAACTTTACAGCATTAACAATTGCCAAACCTCTTGTTCCAATTTTTCACCTCTTACCCCCCACCCTCCCTAGATGGCAGGATGACTAGTAGATGTTAAATATATTAAAATATAAATTAGATACAAATAAGTATACATGACCAAAACGTTATTTTGCTGTAGAAAAGAATCAGACTCTGAAATATTGTACAATTAGCTTGTGAAGGAAATCAAAATGCAGGTGTGCATAAATATAGGGATTGGGAATTCAATGTAATGGTTTTTAGTCATCTCCCAGAGTTCTTTTTCTGGGCATAGCTAGTTCAGTTCATTACTGCTCCATTAGAAATGATTTGGTTGATCTCGGTGCTGAGGAGGGCCTGATCCATCAGAACTGGTCATCATATAGTATTGTTGTTGAAGTATATAATGATCTCCTGGTCCTGCTCATTTCACTCAGCATCAGTTCATGTAAGTCTCTCCAGGCCTTTCTGAAATCATCCTGTTGGTCATTTCTTACAGAACAGTAATATTCCATAATTTTCATATACCACAATTTATTCAACCATTCTCCAACTGATGGACATCCATTCAGTTTCCAGTTTTTAGCACTACAAAAGGGCTGCCACAAACATTCGTGCACACACAGGTCCCTTTCCCTTCTTTATAATCTCTTTGGGATATAATCCCAGTAGTAACACTGCTGGATCAAAGGGTATGCACAGTTTGATAACTTTTTGAGCATAGTTGCAAACTACTCTCCAAAATGGTTGGATTCGTTCACAACTCCACCAACAATGCATCAATGTCCCTGTTTTCCCGCATCCCCTCCAACAATCATCATTATTTTTTCCTGTCATCTTAGCCAATCTGACAGGTGTGTAGTGGTATCTTAGAGTTGTCTTAATTTGCATTTCTCTGATTAATAATGACTTGGAGCATCTTTTCATATGACTAGAAATAGTTTCAATTTCTTCATCTGAGAATTGTCTGTTCATATCCTTTGACCATTTTTCAATTGGAGAATGGCTTGATTTTTTATAAATTAGAGTTAATTCTCTATATATTTTGGAAATGAGGCCTTTATCAGAACCTTTGACTGTAAAAATATTTTCCCAGTTTATTGCTTCCCTTCTAATCTTGTCTGCATTAGTTTTGTTTGTACAAAACTTTTCAGTTTGGTATAATCGAAATTTTCTATTTTGTGATCAGTAATGATCTCTAGTTCTGCTTTGGTCATAAAGACCTTCCCCTTCCACAGGTCTGAGAAGTAAATTATCCTATGTTCCTCTAATTTATTAATAATTTCATTCTTTATGCCTAGGTCATGAACCCATTTTGACCTTATCTTGGTGTACAGCGTTAAGTATGGATCAATGCCTAGTTTCTGCCATATTAGTTTCCAATTTTCCCAGCAATTTTTATCAAACAGTAAGTTCTTATCCCAAAAGCTGGGATCTTTGTGTTTGTCAAAGACTAGGTTGCTATATTTGTTGACTGTTTTATCCCTTGAACCTAATCTATTCCACTGATCAACTAATCTATTCCTTAGTGAACAGGATGTTTTCAGAAAAACCTCAGAAGACATAAATTAATTAATGCAAACTAAAGATAGTTGGACCAGGTACGATATTGTACACAGTAATAGCAATATTGTAATGATAATTAATTGTGAAAGATTTTACTGTCATCAAAACAACAATTCAAGACAATTCCAAAAAACTCATGATTCAAAATGCTATCCACCTCCAGAGAGAGAATTGATGAACTCTGAATGCAGATAAAGCATACTTTTTTTAACCTTAAAAAAGTGGGTCATTGAGACTGTTTTTAAATGTAGAGAACAGAAGAAAATCCACACAGAAGCACAGAGGACAGCTTTGAAAGCTACAAGTTGAATTTACTATATATTTTAAAAGAAAAACAAGCATATACGTAATAGAGATCTACATTTTATATAGAATCTTTGTGACTCTTGTGTATATGGAAATGTTTCTTTTATTTAGTGCTTCAGTATAGAAATTTTTAAATCTCTTATATTTCTTTGAATTCCTTATATTAATAATTCCTAATGGCATGATAGTATTCCTTTGCCACAATTTGTTCAGGCACCTATTGGTGCGTACCTTCTCCCTCCCTCCTGCCCTCTACCTAGCTTTTGTTTGCAACCACAAAAGTTATTATGAATATTTTTATTATATGAAATATATCTGTCTAGCTTTCATCTCCTTGGGGTATGTGCTTGGTAGCAAAAACCAATATTTTTGGTCAAAAAGATATGAACAATTTAGTAATCTTTTAAAAAATTTTAAAAATATCAATTCCAAGTTATTTTCCAGAAAGTTTTAAGCAATTCACAGCTCTCTAGAAATAGGGTATTAATGAACTGCCTTCTCTCACAGAAGCTTCTTCATTGACTAACCTTTTAATCTTTAATCTTTCTAATTCTAATCTTTTGTCATCTCTGTCAATTTGATGGCTGTTAGTTGAAACCTGAGCTGTTTTAATTTGCATTTCTCTTTTTATCAATGATTTGAAGCATTTTCCATATGGTTGCTGATGGTTTACCTTTCTTCTTTAGAAAACTTCATATCCTTTGACTTCTCATCTCTTGGGAAGTGGATTTTGCATAAATTCCCCATATATCTTAGATAGCATTTTTTTTTTTACCAGAGATATTTTATGCAAGGATTTTAATCATTTCACCTAGTTTCTTTTTTTATTGTAGTCAAATTAAATTAAATAAATTTATATTAATCAAGTGCCTACTGTATGCCAGGAACTATGTATACAGTGAAATGAAAAAAGGTAAAAATAGTTTATGCTCTCAAGAAGTCATATTATTGTAATTGCATATGTTGTCTTGTGGAGAAAAAATATATAAACAACTGATTATATAGGAGATAAATAAAGATTAAATTGGAGAAAATATCCGAGGGAAGACTAAACACTGGGTTGTGGGGATTGGGATATGGAAAAGGTTTTTTACAGGAAGTAAATTTTGAACTAAGTTTTAAGGAAGCTAGGGAAGCCACGAGGTAGAAGTTAGAAGGGAAAACATTCTAGGCATTAAAGACAACGAGTGAAAAAATCATGGACTCTGGAGATGAACTGTTCTTTTTGAGGAATGACATGAAGATCAATGCTATTAGACAGGGAATAATGTTTAAGAAGCATGAAAAAGGCATGAATTCTTTAAGCTGTTTGATCCTGAAAGTAATAGCTAAATTAGTTTTTAAAAATTTTTGTGTGTAATTGAAACTATTTTCTTTTTATGAGAGGCATCTTGCCAAAGTATCCAGAGAGTTGTACTCTAAGTAAGTAAGACTTGAGCTCAAACTCTGTCTCAGACTGGCTGTGTGAATGTGAAGATGCTCTGGACAACTCTCTAACACTATTAATTTAAGAGAAGGTGTCATCTACATTGGTAGAATCCCTATTCAGTTAAAAATGATAGATATAGAAATGAAGGCATTTTTTAAAAGAGAAAAATGTTATTATTTTATATAACATCAACATTATAGAAACTTTGATACTGTAAATACTATGAAAAATACAATGATCATTTAAAATTCCAAAGGACTAATGATAAAACATACTATAATTTAGCATGGTATACTAGTATAATACTATATAGTATATATATAATACACACATATTCAGATATGTATATACATATTTAATTAATAATCTTTAATTTTTAGAATTTACAATTTAATTTTTAATTGGAGGGTTTTAATTTTTAAAAAATTTTTAAATTGTATACCTGATTTATTGGTCTGCCCTTTCTCTATTTTAATTATGTAAGCATTTAGAGATATAACTTTTCATTTGATTATTGCTTTGCTATATCTTACAGATTTTGATATGTTGTTATATTATTATCATTCTTTTTAATGACATTATTTATTATTTCTATGATTTGTTCTTTAATCCTTTAAGATTAGATTATTTAATATCCAATTATTTTAATCTATGTTTTCATGTTCCCTTTTTAAATATTATTTGTATTGCATTGTGATCTCAAGAAGATATTTAAATAGTCTGCTTTTTTGATTTTCAAGATAAAATTTTTATGTTCTACTATATGATCAATTTTTATAAAGGTATAATGAGCCTCTGAGACAGAAGGCATATTAATTTCTATTCCCATTCAGTTTTTTCTAGATAACCATCATATCTGGTTTATGTAAAATTAAATTCATTTCCTTCACTTCTTTTTTTGCTAGATTTATCTAATTCTGAGAAGGGAAGATAAAAGTTCCCATTATCACTTTACTGCTATCTGTCTCTACCTGGAGACTTAACTTTTCTTTTAAAAATTTAGATGCCATAATATTTGGTAATATAAGTTTCTTATTATTATTGCTTCATGGTCTATGGTATATTTTATCAAAATACAGTTACTGTTTATAACTTTTTTTTAGTTTGCTATTTTAATTTATTCTTCCTAATTAGATATTAAATTTAAAATTTTCTAAGCTTCTGAAGAATGGTAGTATTAGCATCCTCCAAACATTAGTTTGGGGCCTACACAAAGCCCCAACTACCTCACACTTGTTTTGTCTATTCTTATTACAAGTATCAGAAAAAGAATAAAAAGGATCATTTGTAAAAAATTCATTGGAACTACTGCCAGTAAATCAGATTGGATTTTTTTAATGTACTCAGCATTCCTGTTAGGCTTTCTTTATTTTGCAGGGATAAAAATTGTTGGTTTTCTTTCATATTTTCTTTTTTTTTTAATTCTTTTTTAAAAAGCTTTTTATTTACAAAACATATGCATGGGTAATCTTTCTAACATTGACCCTTATAAAACCTTTTCTTCCAAATTTTCCCCTCCTTACCCCTACCCTTTCCGCTAGCTGGCAGGTAGTCTAATACATGTTAAATATGCTAAAATACATGTTAAATCCAATATATGTGTACATATTTATACAGTTATTTTACTGCACAAGAAAAATCAGATCTACAAGGAAGAAAAAGAAAAAAAAATGAGAAAGAAAACAAAATACAACCAAATAATAACAGAGAGACTGAGAATGCTATGTTGTTCCACCCTCTTCCCACAGTTCTCTTTCTGGGTGTAGATGCCTCTCTCTATCACTGAACAAGTGGAACTGGTTTGAAAAATCTCATTGTTGAAGAGAGCCATGTCTATCAGAACTGATTGTCATATACTCTTGTTGTTGCCATGTATAGTAATTTCCTGATTCTGCTCATTTCACTTAGCATCAGTTCATGTAGGTCTCTCCAAGCCTCTCTGTAGCCATCCTGCTGGTCATTTCTTACCGAATAATAATATTCAATAGCATTCATATACCATAATTTATTCAGGCATTCTCCAGTTGATGGGCATCCACTCAGTTTCCAGTTCCTTGCCAATACAAAGAGAGATGCCACAAACATTTTTACACATGTGGGTCCCTTTCCCTCCTTTAAGATCTCTTTGGGATATAAGCTCAGTAGTAACACTGCTGGATCAAAGGGTATGCATAGTTTGATAACTTTTTGAGCACAGTTTCAAACTGCTCTACAGAATGGTTGGATCTGTTCACAGTACCACCAACAATGTATCAGTATCTACTTTCCAACATACCTTCCAACAACCTTCCATATTGGTCATTATCGTTTCCTGTTATTTTAGCCAATCTGACAGGTGTGTAGTGGTATCTCAGAGTTATCCTAATTTGCATTTCTCTGATCAATAGTGATTTGGAGCACCTTTTCATGTGACTACAAATAGTTTCAATTTCTTCATCAGAAAATTGTCTATTCATATCCTTTGACCATTTATCAATTGGAGAATGGCATGAATTATTATAAATTTGATGCAATTCTCTAGATATTTTAGAAATGAGGCCTTTATCAGATCCTTTGGATGAAAAAATGTTTTCCTAGTTTATTGCTTCCCTTCTAATCTTGTCTGCATTTGTTTTGTTTATACAAAAACTTTTTAACAATATAATTAAAAGTATCTATTTTGTGATCAATTATGATCTCTGATTCTTCTTTGGTCACATATTCCTACTTCCTTCACAAATCTGAGAGATAAACTATCTGATATTCTTTTAATTTATTTATAACATTATTTTTTATGTCTAGATCATGAACCTATACCTTATCTTGATATACAGTGTTAGGTGTGTGTCTATGCCTACTTTCTGCCATACTGGTTTCCAGTTTTCCCAGCAGTTTTTGTCAAATAGTGAATTCTTATCCCAAAAGCTGGAATCTTTGGGTTTGTCAAATACTAGATTGCTATAGTCATTGACTATTTTGTTCTGTGAACCTAACCTATTCCACTGATCAACTTCTCTATTTCTTAGCCAGTGTTTCTTGTAAACAACATAGTTTAGGATTTTGAATTTTAATCCAGTCTGCTATCTGCTTACATTTTATGGGAAATTTCACCCCATTATACTTACAGTTAAAACTACTAATTCTATATTTCCTGCTATCTTAATTAACCCCAAATTATACTTTTTTCTTTCCTTTTCCCCTTTCCCTCCTCCCTGGTATTTCACTTATGAGCACTACTTGTCTCAAGCAGTCCTTCCCCTTTAGAGACCCTCTCCCTTTTTTGTACCTTTCCACTACTCTTTCTCTTTTCTCTTTTATTTAGCTTATCCCTTCCCTTTTCCCCTTTCCCCTCCCACTTTTCTAAAAGGTGAGAGAAGTTTCTCAGTGAAACCAAATATATCTAATATTCTTTCTTTGAGCCAAATCTGATGAGAGTAAGATTAGATTCACACAATATTCATCACCCTCCCTCTCTTCCTTAATTATAATAGGGTTTCTTTGTCTCTTTCTGAGAAGTATTTTCCCTCATTTTACCTCCACTTTCCCCTTTTTTTCTAATACAATCTCTTTTCCATCTCTAGTTCTTTTTTATATTATAACAGTAAAATTAGATTATAGTGTGTTCTCTCTATGTATACTCATAACAGAAATATAATTCTCAAGAGTGTTTTTTTTCTTTTTACCTTTTTATGCTTCTCTTGTGTTCTGTATTTGGAGGTCAAATTTTTTAGCTCTGTTCTTTTCATCAAAAATAAATGGAATTCACCAGTTTCATTGAATGTCCATTTTCTTCCCTGAAAGAAAATGCTGTTTAACAGGGTAATTTATTCTTGGCTGCATTCCAAGTCCCTTCGCCTTTTAGAATATCAGATTTCAGGCCCTTCAATCCTTTAAAGTGGAAGCTGCTAGGTCCTGAGTAATCCTTATTGTGGCTCCTCAGTGTTTGAGTTATTTCTTTCTGGCTGCTTGTAATATTATTTCCTTGGTCCAATAGTTCTGAAATTTAGCCATGATATTCCTTGATGTTTTAATTTTGGGGTCTCTTTAAGGAGGTGTTTGGTGAATTCTTTCAATGATCATTTTACCTTCTGATTCTATCACATCCAAGTAGTTCTTTTTGATGATTTCCTGAAAAAAATAGCGTCTAGGCTTTTTTTTTTTTTTCATTATGGATTTCAGGCCGTGCAATAATCCTTAGATTGTCTGCACTACTTCTATTTTCCAGGCTGATTGTTTTCCCAATTAGGTATATTACATTTTTTCTATTTTTTTCATTTATTTTTTGGTTTTGCTTGACTGATTCTTGTTATCTCACTGAGTCATTCTGTAATATTTTTCTCTAAAATGTAATATTCTCTTGTTGAGGTTTCCATGGGGTCTCTGGAAGCAGCCTTAGTTTCAGTCCAGTAATCACCCAAGTGCAGCCAGGAGTTAAAGCCCAAATCCTTTATTGTCTCCTTCTAAGTCTTGTCTCCTTCACTTGGGGATCAGCTAGTTTTTCTGGAGGTCTCTCTCTCTCCTTGGTTTCTTAGACTTGGGCTCCCACCTGCCTTCTCTGGCTTCTGAATCTTTCCGACTGACTTCTTGCTGAGACTCCAACAGCTTCTAGTGCCCTTATGTGTCTGGCCCTGAGAGCTTCTTGCTTGTATGCCCCACACTGAGTGTACATCTATCATTCTATCACTCGGAAACCATTATTTGTTGTAGGATTAAATCAATGCTAAACTAGATTTAACCATTATCTCCTCAATTCCACTTAGTATCTTGTTTCAAGTTCTGGCCCATAACATCATTCATTTCCATTTGTTCAATTTTGAATTTAAGCGAATTATTTTTTTCATTTAACTTATTTTTTACTTCTTTTTATATTTATCCAATTGATTTTTAAATGAGTTATTTTGTTCATGGAATTTTTTTCCATGTCACAAATTCTGTTTTTTAAGGAATTATTTTCTTTTTCTATTTCACAAATTCTGTTTTTTCTGGGAGTTGTTTTTTTTTTATTTTATCAAATCTATCTTTTAATGAGTTATGTGCCTTTTCTAAAGCCTCTTGTAATGTTTTCATTTCCTTTCCCCATTTTTCTTCGAGCTCTTTTTTAAGATCCTTTTAAAAATTTCTTCTAGGAGGTCCCCCCTTGTGTGATGGGGATCAAGTTATATCACCTTTTGGGGTTTCAGCTGGAAGCAATATCCCTTTAGTCTCCTTAGGGTTTGAAATCTGTTCTTCTCTTTTACCATAAAAGCTGTCTATTGTTAGAGTCCTCTTTATTTTTTTACTCATTTTTTTTTGGAAAATGCTAAGGTCTGCTTTTAAGCCAGGGGAGGTTTTCCAAGCTTCCTCTACAAGCAGCAGCTTCTTCTTTAAGCAGCACTGGGTCAGTGCTGACTCACACCCAGTGCTGGATGGGCTTGGCAAGGTCCCCTGAGATTCTGGCATTTCAGAGTTCACTATTGATCTTTTGCATTTGTATTGGATGCTTTGTAACTTCTCTGCTGATCTATTGGCTTGCAACCAGGGTACAGTGGCCAATACTGCTGTAGATTCCTGTAGATTCCTCCCTGTAAATTCTGCACCATCCTAGGACTCTGAGCTGTCTGCGTTGGCATCTGTGCTCTCAGCCTGCTTGTGCTTGGCTGCCTCCCTTCCATTTCCAAATGAAACAGACCTTTTTTGGTGATCTTTGAAATTATCTTTGCCTGATAATTTGTTGCACTCCCAATATTTGTGGATTCTGCAATCCAGAGCTAAATCAGAGGCTGAATTTGCTAATTAGTCTGAGGGTTGTAGGAGAAGGTCAGAAAGAAATGTGTGTCCTCTCCACCATCTTGGCTCCATCTCTGTTTACAACTTTTAATTAAATCTATTTTAGCCTTAACTTTGTCTGAGATTCTGATTGCTCCCCCTGCATTTTCGTATGAGATAAAGAATAACAAATTCTATTCCATACTAGTAGAAACCTTACCTTAACATCCCTTTCTCAGAATTAGATAAAACTGACTACAAAAATAAATGTGAAAGTTAAGGAACTGAATTGAATCTTGTAAAACTTAGATATGATAGCTATCTGGAGAAAATTGAATGTGAATAGAAAGGCACATACCTTTCACAGTGGTACATGGCACCTAAACAAAAAGTGAACATGTATTAGGGCACAAAAACCTCATAATCAAATGCAAAAAGGCAGAAATATTAAATTCATCCTTTTCAGATCATGTTACAACAAAAATTACATGTAATGATGAGCCATGGAAAGATAGACTAAAAGCTAATAGGAAATCAGACAATCTATCTTAAACAATGGATGGGTCAAACAACAAATCATAGAAATAATCAATAAGATCAATGAATTGGGCCTACAATTAAAAATACCTATAAAAGGAATAAATCCAAATTCCCCAATTAAATACTAAATTAGAAATTCTGAAAATAAAAGGAGAAATTAATAAAATTGAAAGTAAAAAGAACTACTTAACTAATAAATAAAACTAAGAGTTGGTTTATGAAAAAGAATATAAAATTGAGAAATTGTTGGTTAATTTGATTAGAAAAAGAAAAGAAGAAAACCAGATTACCAGTATCAAAAATGATCCATCAATGAAGAAATTAAAGCAATAATTAAGAGCTATGCTAACAAATCCAACAATCTAATTGAAATGGATGAATATTTACAAAATTATAAACTGCCCAGATTAATAGAGAAGAAAATAAAATATTTTTAGAAAAAAGAATTTGAACAAACTATAAGTGAACTCCCTAAGGAAAAAAAAAATCTCTAGGGCCATATAGATTTACAAATGATTTCTACCCAACCTTTGAAGAATAATTCATTACAAAACTAAAAAAAGCATTTGGAGAAATAGGCAAAGAGGGATTCCTGCCAAATTCCATTTTTGCTATAAATATGGTGCTGATGGCTAAACCAGGAAATAGAGAAAGAACAATATAGACTAATTTCCTTAATGAATATTAATGCAAAAACTTTAAATAAAATATTAGCAAAGAGCTTATAGAAGTTTATCATCATTATCAGTAGGATAATACATGATGATCAAGTGGGAATTATACCAGGATTGCGGGGATCATTCAATATTAGGAAAAGTATCAGCATAATTGACAATATCAGTAACAAAACTAAAAGAAAACATGTGACTTTTTTAGATGCAGAAAAAGCTTTTTGACAAAACATAGCATGTATTTATATTAAAAACACTAGAGAACACAGGAATAAATGAAATTTTCCTTTAAAATAATAAATAACTCCTCAATAAAACCATCAGCAAACATTATATTTAATGGAGATAAACTAGATGCATTTCTAGTAAGATTAGGGGTGACACAAACATGCCCACAATTTTTATCCAATATTGTACTCAAGTTGTTACCTTTAGCAAAAAGAAGAGAAAAAGAAATCAAAGGAATCAGAGGAGACAAGGAAGAAATAAAATTATCACTTCTTTTCTAATGATATGATGGTATATTTAGAGAATCAAGTAAAAAATGATATAAAACAATGATCATTAGCAAAGTTGCAAGATACAAAATAAATCATCAGCTTTTTTATATATGACCAACAAAGCCCAGCAAGAAGAAATAAAAAGAGAAATCCCTTTAAAAATAACTATAAACAACATAAAATATCTTTGAGTCTATCTGCCAAGGCAAATGTAGGAACTATCAGAACACAACTACAAGACACTTTTCTCACAAATAAAGCTGAAAGCTAAGGCTCAGAGACCCATAGGAAGCTTGGGACAGCATCCTCTTTACCCCAGAAGCACAGCTCAATCATAAAAGAGTAAAAAAAAAGAGGAAATACCAAACAAAAAGGAAAATAAATGAACAAGAAACAAAAAAGAACCTTAACCATAGAAAGCTATCATAACGAAAGCTACTATAATGACAGGGAAGACCAAAACACCAACTCACATGAGAACAAAATGTCCACACAGGAAATATCAAAAAGTGATATGAATTGGTCTTAAGACCAAAGAGGCTTCTTATAAGTTCAAAAAAGACTTTAAAAGGCAAATAAGAGGAAAGCAATTCCTTAAAAAAAGGGAACTGGCCAAAAGCAAAAAAAATCCATTGAAGAAAACACCACCTTCAAAAGTAGAATTAGCCAAATGGAAAAACAGATACAAAAGCTAACTGAATAAAATCACACATTATAAAGCAGAATGGGAGAAATGAAAGCTAATGACTCTATGATACAGCAAGATACTAAAAAGAATAAAAAGATGGAAGGAAATACTTCTTTGGAGAAATAGTCAACCTGGAAAAGAGATACAGAAGATACAATTTAAAAATTATTGCTCTACCTGAGGGCCATGACCAACAAAAGAGACTAGTAACATTTTTCAAGAAATCATCAAGGAAAACTGCCCTGATATTCTAGAAACAGAGGGGAATAAAGACATTGAAAGTATCTACTAATCAACTTTGGAAAAAAAATCCCATAATCCCAAGGAACATTGTTGCAAAACTTGAGAACTATAATCTCAAGGAAAATAAACTGCAAACTGCCCACCAAAAACAATTAAAAAATCAAGGAGCAACAGTCAGGATTAATCAGGATCTGGCAGCTTCAAAAATAAAGAATCAGAAGGCCTGGAATACCATATTCCAGAAGATAAAGACTTGGGGTTACAACCAAGAATTAAGTACCAAGCGAGATTCAGCATCATCTTTTAGGGGAGGTGATGGAGATTCAATGAAGTAAGAGGCTTTCAATAATTTCTATGGAAAAAAACCCAAAACTAAACAGAAAATTCAATTTTCAAACACAGGACTCAAGAAAGCATAGAGACAAACAAGGGAAAAATGGGTACTATTTAAAGATTAGTGTTTACATTCCCTAGATGGGAAAATGATATCTGGAATTTTTGAGAACTATATCTGTTACTGGGGCAGACATAGTGGGGCATCACATGGACAGAGAACATGATTGTGAATGGACTTTTATGTGATGTTATCAAAGAAAAAGACATTAAGGGGTGAAAAAAGACTGGGAGAAAAGGAAAGGGGAGGCATAATGGGACAAATCAGATCACATAAAGATGTATAAAAGATGTATTAAAATTGTGGGAAAGAAGGGAAAATGAGGAAAGGAAATGAGAGCATTACAAGAGAGTATGGAAAAGGAAAAACAAATTACCTGACGAAAACTCCTTAAAATAGATTTAGTGAAATAGAAAAATCATATAACTCCTTGCAAAATAGATTTGATGAAATGGAAAAAGCAAAAAACAAAAACAAAAACAAAAACAAAAAAAAACTCCTTACACAATAGATTTGAAAAAGAAACCAAATTGTTGGAAAACAGAATTTGTGAAATGGAAGAAAAATCCAATGAACAAAACATCTCATTTAAAAGTTCAACTGGCCAAATGCAAAAGGAGATAAAAGAGCTAACTGAAGAAAATAATTAACTAAAAATTAGAATTGAACAAATGAAAGTGAATGAGTTAATGAGACTTCAAGAATCAGTGAAACAAAATAAAAAAATATAGGAAAAAATGTGAAATACCTCATTGGTATGTGAAATGTGAGGAAAATGTGAAATACCCCAGAGAAAAGACTGTGGAAACTGAGTGTGGGTCACAACATAGTATTTTCATCTTTTGTTGTTGTTTGCATTTTGTTTTCTTTCTATTTTTTTCTTTTTGATCTGATTTTTCTTGTGCAGCATATTTGTGGAAATATGTATAGAAGATTTGCACATGTTTAATGTATATTAGAGTACTTGTTGTCTAGGGAAAGGTGTGGGGCTAAAAGAATGGGAAAAAAATGGAACACAAGATTTTGCAAGGGTGAATGTTGAAAATTATCCATGCTTATATTTTGAAAATAAAAAGCTTTAATTTTAAAAAAAGAAAAGAAAAAGCTTTAATAATGATAGATTGATAAATAGATAGGTAGGTAGGTAGATATATAGATAGATAAATGAAATAGAGAAAGAGAAAGAGGAGATCAATGAATTGAGCATGAAACTAAAAATTCTAGTAAAAGAACAAATTAAAAAAAAATTAAATAATCAAATTAGGAATTCTGAAACTCAAAGGAGAGATCAATAAAATTGAAACTAAGAAAACTATTGAACTAATTAATAAAAGTAAGAATTGGTTTTATGGAAACAATACTCACAAAATAGGTAAGTTTGTGTAATTTTATTAGAAAAAGGAAAGAGAACCCCAAATTATCAGTATAAAAAATTAATTTACCACTAATGATAAAAAAAATGAAAGCAATAATTAGGAGCTATTTGCACCATTGTATGGCAGCCAATCTGACAATCTAAACAAAATGGATGATTATTTACAAAAATAAATATTGTCCAGATTAACAGAAGAGGAAATAAACTACTTCAATAGTCCCCATTTTTAGAAAAAGAAATTGAACAAGCCATCAATGTACTGCCTAAGAAAAAATTTCCTTTGTGGGATGGATTTACAACTGAATTCTACCAAACATTTAAAGAACAATTGATTCAAATATTACGTAAACAATTTGCAAAAATAGGTCAAGAAAGAGTGCTGCCAAATTCCTTCTATGACAAAATATGGTACTGATATCTAAACTAGTAAGAGTCAAAACAGAAAGAAAATTACAGACTAAACTCCCTAGTGAATATTGATGCAAAAAATTTTTAAATAGAGTATCAACTTATCAACAGGATTGTACACTGACCAAGTGAATTATACCAAGAATTCAGGGCTGATTCGATATCAGAAAAACGATTGGTACAATTGACCATATCAATAACATAACCAACAGAAATCATATAACAATCCTAAAAGATGCAGAAAAAGCTTTTGACGCATGCTCATCATCACCACTATTTTTCAGCATTGTGCTAGCTTTGTTGGCTCTAGTAATAAGAACAGAAAAAAAGACATTAAAGGAATTTGAATAGGAAATGAGGAAATAAAACTATCACTCTTTGCAGATGACATGATGATATACTCAGAGGATCTTAGAGAATCATCCAAAAACCTACAGGAAAAAAGTTAACAGCTTAACTAAGTTTCAGGATTTATATAAAATAAGCCCACACAAACCATTAGCATTTCTATATATTACTGACAAAGACCATCAGCAAGAGATAGAAAAAGAAATTTTATTTAAAATAACTACAGACAAAATAAAATACTTGGGTATCTATCTGCCAAGACAAACCTAGGAACTATATGAAAACAATTACAAAGCAGTTCTTATACACATAAAGCTAGATCTAAAAAATTGGAAAAATATCAATTTCTCATGTATAGGCTGAGCTTATATAGTAAAAATGACAATTCTTCCTAAATTGGTTTACTTATTCATTGCAATACGATCAAACCACCAAAAATTATTTTATAGAGCTAGAAAAATAATAACAAAATTTATCTGGAAGAACAAAATTTCAAGAATATCAAGGTAATGAATGGAAAAAAATACAAAGGATGATGACCTAGCAGTACCAGACCTAAAACTTTATTATAAAGCAGCAGTCATCAAAATGATTTGGTACTGGCTAAGAAATACACTGGTAGATCAGTAGAACAAGTTGTGTACACAAGACACAAAAGTCAATGATTATAGTCATCTACTGTTTCATAAACTCAATAAATCCTTCTTCTGGGATGAGAACTCAGTATTTGATAAGAAATGTTGGAAAAGTGGAAAATAGAGCAGCAACAGCTAAGTATAGACTAATATTTCAAACCCTATTCTAAGATAAGATCTTATTGAGTACATAATTTAGGTATAAAGGGTATTACCATAAGCAAATTAGGAGAAAAAAAGATAGTTTATCTATCAGATCTTTGGGGAAGGGAGGAATTTATGACCAAACAAGAACTAGAGAACATTATGAAATATAAAATGTATAATTTTGATTACATTAAATTTAAAAGGTTTTGCACTAAAAAAAAAAACCCAATGCAGTCAAAATTAGAAGTGAAGCATAAAGGTGGGAAACAATTTTTATGGTCCGTGTTTCTGATGGAGGCCTCATTTCTAAAATATGTAAAGAAGTGAATTGAATTTATAAAAATACAAGTCATTCCCCAATTGGTAAATGAGTAAAGGATATGAAGAAATTAAAGTCACTTATAATCATTTGAAAAAGTGCTACAAAACATTAATTATTAGAGAAATGCAAATTAAAACAACTCTGAGGCACCACCTCACAACTCTCAGATTGGCTAAGATGACCCAAAAGATCGTGATGAATGTTCAAGGGGATGTGGGAAACCTGGGGTCCTAATGCATTGTGGGTGGAGTTGTAAATTGATCCAACCATTCTAGACTAAAGTGCAATCTGGAACTATGCTCAGAGGAATATAAAACTGTGCACACCTTTTGATCCAGCAGTGCCACCACTGGGTTTCTATCCCAAAGATCCCACATCCCCTTGAACATTCATCACGATCTTTTGGGTCATCTTAGCCAATCTGAGAGTTGTGAGGTGGTGCCTCAGAGTTGTTTTAATTTGCATTTCTCTAATAATTAATGTTTTGTAGCACTTTTTCAAATGACTATCAGTGACTTTAATTTCTTCATATATATGGAGAAAGAGAGAGAGAGAGCGAGAGCGAGATCAAGAGAGAGAGAGAGAGAGAGAGAGAGAGAGAGAGGTAAATGTATATAATAGATTTTTAGTTTCATGTGCAATCATCTTTTTAAAAAAATTCTACTTTGTTATGGAAATGCTTTTTTTATTTTGTAAAATAAAAATGAAATTAAAAAAATAAAATGAAGAGGTTATATCAAATGTTGTCTCTAGTTCTTTCCAGTTCTACATCCTATGATCATATAAACACCATGTTCATTATTATCTTTACCAAACAAGAAGCATTTTAGAAATGTCTGCCATGTTTCCAGCACTGTTAGATCCTATGTCACATAGACAAAAGTGAAAGTTTCTATATGTTGGTTCCCCTCTTCTGTCCTCTGCCTATATAAATTATAAACCTATTTCAAGATCTCCCCCTTAAGTTCTATCTACTCCTTGACTATTCTAGTCTATGACTTCAATATTTACTTTTGTTGAAATAACATTGTTTACTATTTGTTGTGTGTTTTTGTGTTTGTGTGTATGTATGCACATGTTGTACTCATCAGGAAATATCACAGGGCTACTCTAAATAAGGGACCCTACATTATAATTTTTCCTCCTCTTCCTCTTCTTCCTTTCCCAGCTTCTCTTTCTCCTCCTCCTCCTCCTCCTTTTTTTCTTCTTCTCTTCCTTCTCCTCATTCTTCCAGGATTAAATGACTTGCCCAGGGTCATACAATATTTTTTAATGTCAAATGTTTGAGGCTAGATTTAACCTCAGGTCCTCCTAGCTGCCCCTCTGTCTTATCATTCTTGTGCACCCTCCAGAATACCTAGCAAAGTATTTAGAATATAACAGTTATTTAAAAAAAAAACAACCCATATTGATTGATTAAATTGTAACCTATTAACCTAGCCATATACATGGTCATGTACTTACTGAAATAAAACAGAAAATAAATTGGGTTGCAGGCAATTAAAAATTTTAATAAAATATAGGTCCATCCATTGTCACTATTTTCCCTTTAGGCTTCTCTTGCTCCCTGCTGTCAGATAAAATATTGTTACTTTCCATAATCTGTAAGTGAAAGGAATGCCCAAAAGCACAGCTACTGGTTGCTGGATTTTTTAAAAATCATCTTCATAGAGCTACTGCTATGGACAAACTATATTGCCAGTCAATTGTGAATGGCAGCTAGGGATAATGAGGATTTTGATGTATGAGTAAAGCCAGTTCCATCTTAGTAGCAGGGTTTACTCTCCACACTCATCCATTGAATAGCAAAAGAAAGAAAGAAAGAAAGAGAAAGAGAGAGAGAGAGAGAGAGAGAGAGAGAGAGAGAGAGAGAGAGAGAGGAAGGGAGGGAGGAAGGAAGGAAGGAAGAAAGGAAGAAAAAACAAAAAGAAAGAAAGAAAAAAGAAAGAAAATAAAAGTTAACATTTGTTAGATTTTTTTCTTGTCCATGGAGATATATATATATATATATATATATATATATATATATATATATTTCCCCCCCCCCTTGGAAAAGGCTTCTGCAAACTCTTCAGTGTACAATGCTGTTTTGTAAAAATTAAGTCCCTGTCTGTCAGAAGGAATCATTGTTTATCACTTATTTTGAAAAGTGTCTCTTATTTGATGTGATCAGCTTACCGCAATTGCATTTTGGAAACACCAGATCCACCATTAATGCAGCCAGTCACCTCTGTCTCTATGAGATTCCCAGAGTACCCCCACTTTAAATTTAGAAGTGCTTGCCTCTTTTCCCTTCAATTTCTTTTTTAAAATGATGTAGTTAGATGGCTGAGATTGATTCTATAATCAAACCTGAGCTGTAAGATGGCACTCACTTTATGAGCTGATAGCTTATCAACCTTTCATTTTCTAATGTTCAAATGTACAGCAAAGAGCAGTTATTCTTCTGCCATTGTATGTGCCTGTAGGTTTGACTTTTTTCCCTTGTTCAAGGTGGTTAACCTTCATGTCATGCATTGAGTAGAAATTATTCATAGCAAAGAACTTTTTCATATGATCTTGCTGCTGTATTGAACGCTCCATTTTAAACATCATACCAAGAATAAAATTATAGCTGAATTTTAAGTACCTAGGTAACATAGAAAATATTTTTTTCAACATGGAAAACTGAAGCCATGCCAAGGGAGAGTGGAATTTTGGCCACCTTATTTGACTATGCATTGAAAGTCAGATACTATATGATGCTGGGTTTTTTTTTTTTTAAACTTTGTTTGATATGGGATGATTCTGTGGAAATGGCAGAATAAATCTGAGCATAGCAAATTCAGAGTTGAAGTAGTGGGATAGAGATAGATAACGTACTTAAGTTGAACAAAGGGTAGAAAGGAGAATAGGAGTTTATAATACAAATCTAAAATAGGGAGTAAGAGTTTGAACAGAAAGGACCCTTAGAAAAATTTGAATACTTTTCATTTATAAAGAAAGTAGGGCTCTATTTATCTAAAGTACAGTTAGCACAGCTAGCATAGGCTGTTCCCTTTGCTGTTCACAGTTTTATGTTCTTAGGGCAGTCAAGATCCATGGAAATATTGGATAAGCACCATCAATCAATAAACATTGTTTTTACTGTGTGCCAAGAACTGTGCTAAACTCTAGGGACACAAAAAGAAGTAATCCTTGCCCTTGACCTTAATCTAATGAGGGAGACAACATACAACTATATACAAAGCAACCTATACAAGGATAAATAGATATACAGAATTAATAAAGGGAAAGTAATGGAATTAAGAGGGGCTGGGGATGGCTTCCTGTAGAAGGTAGGATTGTAGCTGTAACTTAAAGGAAGTGAGGGAGTGAGCAGTCAGAGAAAAAGAGGAAGATTATTTCAGGCATGGAGGTCAGCCAAAGTTAAAGAATTAGAAATATTTAGCCGAGGGGGAAAAGATACTAGATGTCTCTAAGCATCAAGCCTTTTAAATGCAATCAGGGTTAGAATCAATGGGTAGAAATTGCAAGTAGGTGACTTGATGCCTGTCCATTATGCAGATTTATAAAATAGGGATTGAATTAATTGTAATTCTGCACTTAGAAGGGTAGTTATGAAATGGCTCATGCTTATGCCTCCAGTTAGAGAGTACAATTCTCTAATAATGGGTTGAGGAGGGGGGAGTGATCTTTCAGCCCTATTCTAAGAAAGATCTTTCTCTTTCCTGTGTGACTTTCATTGTGCCCGCATGTGGAAAACAAAGGCATACCAAGCAACATAAAGATATATTACACCACAAGTATTTATTTATGAGAAACAATATTAAACTGGCTAAATATATTCTTTATTGAGATCAATTTAAGAAAAATACAAACAGAAGTAAGACTCGAGCAGGCCAGGGCTTACCAATTTGACTTGGTTAACTTGTTTTTCTTAATGTTTCTGCTATTGGGGCAAGACCCCTCCCATAATTCACCCAGCCACAATGCTTCTCAGGCTGTCCATTTAGATACAGATCATCGCTCTGTATTAAACAAGGAGATGCAGATTTGGAAATACCACTCTCTGTTGCCTGTCATGCCATTACACGGTTGATCTCATATTTTTTCCCTTCCCAAACTAGGAAGAACTATAAATCTTAGTGGTGATTATAGTCAGCCAACCCTTTGCTATAAGTTTTTGGATTAGTAACTTCATGCTTGGGGGGAACAAACTTTCTAATAATCAATGCTATCCCAAAATGGAATGTGTTGGCTTGAAAAGTAGTAAGTTTATCCTTATGGAAAATTGTCAAGCAAGGTCTAGTTGCTCAATTTTCAATACAGTTGAAGAGCCTTGGCTGGACTGGGTCAAGATTTTTTAAACTTTTTCTACTCCAGATCCCTTTTCTTTCACCTGAGAAATTTTTATATCACCCTGGGGCATATAAATATGTAAAACAGATATACAAATCAATCATTTACTGATAAGTCATAATTTAATGACCCCCACATTCAGTTAAACCATCTCACTTAGAGTTGCAGCCTGCATTTTAAGAAGCTTTGGACTAGATAATCTCTGATGTCCCTTTCAACTCTGAGATCATCTGAATCTGTAGCAAATAGGAGAACTAGAATTTAAGTACAATTCCTCTGACTCTAAATTCATTCTTGTTTCCATTATACCAGCTGAGTTAATTACTTTAGCTTGGTATTTTGTGTCATATCAGGTTATATAAGTACTGTAATACTTAAATAACAAGGGAACCAAATCTTTTCTAGTATTTGCATTACTGATCTAATATTAGCCTGCTTCAAAATTTGGTCAATTAAATGTAACTCATAACTGTGTGAATGTGTATGTATATATAGGTGGGTATGTGTGTATACTTTCAAATATTCTTAATTGATAGCACATTCTTTTCTCAGAAAAGGGGAAAAAAGATATACACCTTTTCCATGTTATACTTTGACAAAGTCAGGCCATATCTCTTTCTGAATCCAACAAGAAAAGATATCTGATTTGAGATGTTCGATTTAAGCTTCAACAGTAAGAGTAGGAGAGCAGGGAAAGATTTGTTTAGCTTGGAGTGAATAATACTCATAATGTTATCCATAATGCATTCATTTGTGTGATCTTCATTGTTTTATTTCCCTGGCATTCTTGTGTCCTGGGCATTGTAGGGGTAGTTTCTAGGAGCTATGAAGGAGAAAATGATGCCCCTTGTAACTAACTCCCATGACTTTATGTTAAACCACCCTTCCTTTCCCAGGTCTCCAAGCAACAGTATCTTAAAGATGAAATATTCATTTTCTGAAACCTAATTTAATTTCAGAGATGTCTGGGCTGCAGAGCTTATCAGTTCATGGAATCCAGAAATTCTATGAATTAACAATTCCCTCGCAGAGATGGAAGGTTTTTAATTTTTGCTGCACCTTGTTAAAATGTATACACTCAGTTTTAACCTTGGTGTGTCTGACAGTGATTTACTTATTTGTGATCTAAGGGTAATGAGAAACACTAGAGGCAATCATCTTGCTGTCAATAAATGAAATACATTGTTATTTTTCTAAAACAGGGATTAGTGATTCTCTCAAACATGATTCCAACCTAGAGTAAGAAAGACACTATGTTCAAGCTTTATTTATAGCACAAATTCTTAAACATGGTTTTAAGGAATGCATCTTTCATAAACTCCAGAGCTGATGAGTCATTACTGACATGTAATATCCAATTAAAGCAGTGACAAATGTAATTGGGTGTCATGCATCATGGGGGTGATGAATCGTACCAGAATCTAAAAGGCATGTTTTGGTAAATTGCTGAAAGGTTGCAATTAGGGTCTATTTTGAATGGGGTGTCTTTGTTTTAAATACAGGGCAACGGAGTTCTAAATAGGTTGATCAGGTTAACAAAAGCCATTTATTTCTGAAAAGAGTTTAATCAGGGTAGCTAAAACCCTACATGTTTGCTACTGTTCTCACCTTATCTCTTATCGTGGATTTCATGTAGCATTTTCTTTTGCTTCTTTCTACTACATTTAAAAACATAATAATAAATATTGTAGTTGGTATCTTATCCAATCCTTTGGTAAAAAGAACCTAAGAAGTAGTTAATTCACCAATACTGTTGTTTTAAAAAAAGTTAATAATAAATGGTTTAGCATTTTAGAATACACATACACATGCACATACACACACACACACACAAATAGAGTGGCTTTTGTTTTTCTACCCCTTTATTACAATTGATAAAATTGCAAAAGATAGGGGGAAAACATCAAATTTAACAAGGTTCTTAATATATTAAATATGGATATACTGTGTTAACTCTTTGAAAAGTATGAATTTTCTCTGATGAAATTGAAAGAAAAGCTTACCTTTGACTGGTCTAAAGTTTGACCTAGCCTGGGGGCCTTTTAAAAGCTGAGAGTTCCAGCCCCAGAAAAAATCAAGACAGTTGAGATTAACAAAATATCTAGAAGTTGATAAGCAGAGGTGTGTGTGTGTGTGTGTGTGTGTGTGTGTGTGTGTGTGTAGTTTGTGCTCCTATTATATAAAAGAGAAGGCAGGAGGAAAGGGTAGGAACAGGGGGAGGGGCAATCAGGCAATCATAGTTTCAAGGAGCGTGACCATTGTCAAACTCATTTTATAGAAGAGGAAATTAAGGAAACTGAGTTAGATGACTTGTCCAGATTTGAATTCAGAAATATGAGTCTTTGTGATTCCAGTCTGGTACTCTATCCACTGGATCATCTTGCTATCTCCTTGTATAGAAATCATTAAAACAATAAATCAAGCTTTAGTTTGTAGGCTCACCCATTTCTGAGGTGTAAAATGCTCACTAAAAAATTTAACAATCAACTCTTCAAAGATGAGCTGGCATCAGTGTACCCATGAAGGAAAAATCAAAATGCTGACAAAAGGAAAAAATGAAAATAATTTGGATTGAATTAGTCTTTTTTTTTTTTTTTTTGAGTTTTCAATCCAAATTTTATTGGATTTTCCTTGGATCACTGAAATCTTGAGAAAAACTAAGTCATTCATAGTTGATAATTACACAGTCTTGTTGCTATTGTGTACAATGTATTTCTGGTTCTACTAATTTCCCTCAGCATCAGTTCATGTAAATTTTTCAAAGCCTTTCTAACATCAGCTTAATTGTCATTGTTCATAAAGCAATAGTATTCCACTACTTTCATATACCACAATTTATTCAGCTATTTCCCAATTGATGGGCATATACTCATTTTCCAATTCTTTGGATTGGCTTAATCTTAATACCTCTTGTGTAATTAAATTACACAAATACTGAAAACAATAGCCTGTGGACCAAATCACCTAAACTAAGTTTAATCTTTCTAACCTCTAGAAAGGCAGGGAAATATTTATCTTAATTTTTATCTTTTCCTCCCTCTAGGATTTGGCACAATGTTTTGCACACAGTAGGCATTTAGTGAATGTTTGATGAATGAATGAAAAGACATCCTTCTTGATTTTTCAAACTTTAACTGACTTAGGTAAATCATTTAAGCTCTCTGGGCCTCAGTTTCTCATCTCTAAAAATTAGGTTAAATTAGCTGATTTATAGCTCTAAATACATGAGACAGAAAACTGGTAAGGCAAGGAGACATAGTGAATAGAAAAAATATTTTTGGCATGATGAAGTGCTGGGTTCAAGTTTGTTCTGTCATGTATTATAAATATGACAGTTGTTAGAACTATGGCGCTGGGTTACTTCCTTATATATAAAAGCTCTAGATAAAATTTCATTAATATTATTACCTAAAAGGTGTGTAGCACAACAAACAGTATCCCATATGACCATGTGCGCAAAGTTGAGGCAGCTATTGGGACAGCTCTCCACACCGGCTGTGTGATTCATCACTGCAACAATATCCCTACCAAGGTCTGTGTAGCACTGGCTTATGCCTGTCTGGCTTAAAACCAGATCATAACCGCTGCTATTATGGAGATTAAGATCAACTGTGATGATTATATTCTAAATTTATTAGGTAAGAAGCAAGCTATTTAGCCTCATATGATGATTGCTGTGTCCAAAGAAACAGACTTTTGTTGAATTTAGCAAATAGCTAAGCCATTCACTGTCTTCCTGAGAGTTTTTTCTCCTGCTACTGTGGTATATTACTAAAACATAAGCAGGGTCAGAAACTTGACTGTGTTTATGTTAGACCTCTAATCATCTGTATCTAAGAATCTTTACAATTCTGATTTTATGTTAAACACCATGTTCAGTGTTCTGTGTGTTACTCCTGTCCTCAACATACTTATTATCTCTCACACATCAAATGGAGAATTGTAAAAGGACTAAACTTGTGATATGTATTATAAATGTGACTAGTCATTAGAAGTTGAAAGATCCATGCAACCTGGAGTAGTTAGTAAGACTTCCTGTTAGAGGCAGAAATTGGAATTATAGAACAGGATATATCTGGTAGAGAGAAAAGAGAATTTCAGGTGTAGGAGATGATATGTACAGAAAATAAGGATATGGGAATAGGTGTAATCAGGAAATAGGACCGAAAGATCAGTCTGACCATGATGGAAGCTTGTGATGAGAAAGAATGGTCAGTGTTAGGTAAAATAGAAACATATATCTAGAAGCCTTAAAAGGTAGGCAAAGGGCAATGAGTTGTCCATAGCACAGAGATATAGATATTTCGAATACAAATTTTTAATTAATAATTGAAGTATTGACTCCTTTTTTTCAGAATCTGCCCCTCAAAAAGTGAATGTTGATTATAAAACACCTTGGCCCTCAATGCCATGAGATAGCCATCTACTTGTATCTTTTCTCAGATTCATTTGTTTTCTACTCCTAGCTAATAGGCTTATGGAGGAATCATTAATACAAATCTGTAGATTAGTTATCATTCACATAAAATGACATTCGTGTAATTAGTTGTAAGGCATTTGAAATCTGCAGGGCAACAGTTCACTCTTTGGTTAATGCCAAAATAACCGTAAAGTGAAACACTATTAAAAGAAGCACTAAGATGTTTCATTGTTAGGTTATATAAGAAAAAAACTATCTGAGGGGGGGAAAGGGAAATTTTATTGAGGTTTTTTGCTTTTTATCTCCATTTGCTAGTTTATTCCTCACTTCTCCAACTCTCCCCATAGCCATCCTTAATAATAAAAAAAAAATTTAAAAAAAAGGGGAAAAACCCCAGCAATTCAGCAAAGATAATCAACACATCCAACTCTCTGACAACCTAGGTAGTGTTCTACATTGGAAGTACTCCAGGATACATGGAGTCAAGCTTGGTCATCCTGATTGTTGCTGTTATTTCCATTTCCATTTTTGTAGCCAGTATTTTTCTGGTTCTACTTACTTCACTCTCCACCAATTCATATAAGTCTTTCCTTGTTTTTTTTTTAATTAATCGTTTCATATTCATGTTAGGCTTGCTTTTTAAATGCACTTTGTTTAGCCATTTCCCTGATCAATGGACATCTACTTTGGCAAACTTTTTTTTAAAGAACAAAATAAAATAAGCATTAGATGTAGGCTCACAAACAAACCTAATTTACCCCTATAGGCTTTTTATGAATCTAGATCATAAATTTTAGTCTTTCTTCAGAACAGAAACCAGAGATCTAGAGCTAGAAGGAATATTAGAGGCTTTCTAGTCCAACATTGTGTGATAAATGAAGAAACTGAGGTATAAGGAGAATATTAATAGAGAGTAAGAGTCAGAGGTCAATTGAAACCAGGTCTTTTGAATCCAGAGTCTGCTATTTCTACCATACTACAATAGGTGGAAAAGTGAGGTGGTGCAGCAGATAAATACTGAGTTTGGAGTCAGGAAGATGTGTTCAAATCTGGCATCAGATCTTATTCAATGTGTGACCCTGGGCACATCACTTTGCCTTAGTTTCTTCATCTGTAAGATGACCTAGAGAAGGAAATAACAAACTATTCCAGTATCTTTGCCAAGAAAACTCCATATGGAGTCATGAAGATTTGAATACCATTGAACAACAGTATGTACTTGATCCTTTTCTTTCCTTCTCTTTCCCCTCCAAATAAAAGGCACTATATGAATCAGCAGGAGTAAAGTTAAAACATTAGAAATATCAAAGACCCATTCCTCTTTCCTTATTGTTTAATTCAGTAATTGGATTTTTAAAAAATAGATAGTAACATAAGCACATTCATTGTTCTTATCACCTGTTATAATGCTGTGTGTTCTTAAATGAAGAAAGGAAGTAAGAAAGACTTAAAAGAAGTAAGAAAGGACTTCATTCATTTCAGAGCACATAGTCACACCAAATGAGTCACAGGCAAGTGCAAGAACATGTCAATAACCTTAAGAGAAGCTCATCCAGCATTGGGGTTGTAGGTCCCTGTCAACTTAAAGGCTGCATATACTATCCCAGCCATGCAAACAGCTTCTCGCCAAACCACTGAGAATAAAGCCATTTGTGCCAGGCAAGTAGGAAAAACTGCACTGTTTGTCAAAGATGATGATGATGATGAATTTTTGCAGGAAGTTCCCTGTGAGGAACTTCTACAAGGGAGATTTGTGTTTTGAGTTGTAAAGGGTTACTGAGATACCCAGAAGTCTAATGGCTTGGCGAATGTGCTAGCGTGAGTTTGTGTTAAAGTTGTACCCAGTCCCAAGTCTTGCTAACTCGAAAACCCGGTCTCTAAGCATTATGCCCAACTGGCTTTCGCTACGGCATAGTTATTACAAGCATTGTCATATCTCCCTCAAGGAGACTAAGGGACTTGCCAGTCAGGGTCCTACAAGTAGCAAACCTCAGAGGCAGCATTCAGACCAGTTTAGTGCTGGAGCCAGTTGAACAGGCTCCAGAGAGTGGATTATAAAATTCTCAGTTTGGGCATTTACACTGCAGAAATTCACAAAGGCTACAAATAAGGACTTGATTTATTGGTCTCTTGACTCTCTAGACTTAAGGAAGTATTCAAAATGCAAATTAAACTTGAAAGTGTATACTACATACTTTTTTATTTTTGGAAAAAGACATCTCTGATTCAGATCCATGTCTCCAATCCTAAACTCATTTTTCCCATTTCACCCCATTGCCATTTTGAGAAACAGTCTATGACATCTATTTGTAAAGCTGCATGCGCTGACCCTGCTGGATCCACTGCCTGTTGGTTAGATTCCTTGCTGGTCTTCCTTCAGGAACCTCTTGAGGCAGGGACTGTACAATGAGATTAAAGGGCAGATAATTAGAAGCCTTGAAAGGCAGGCAGAAAGAGTTGAGTATAGCTCATTCCTTCAAAAGAGGGAAACAATACAGGAGGCCTCCCTTCCTTATCCAAGTAGAAGGAGATCTTAAAAAGAATTTTTCAGAAAGAAATATTTAACAACATTTTCCTATTCAGTGTGATAATGAAAAGCAACATCTGATTCCCTAGGCATGGGCTTTTTTTCTCGGTCTTTTTCTTATTTTTTCCCCCTCCTGCTCAAGGTCTGAAATTGAACCTAATTACCAGCATTGCATTACAAAGTGAGGCCTTTTCTGCTCAGGGAATGGTGGGAAGAAGCCTTAATGAGCAGCTCTCATATTTTCCCCTCCCTTGCTGAACTTTCACTTGAGTTTACTGAATTTGTCCCTCCTCATCCCCACCCCCACTACCCTGAAACAACACAGTGGAGCAAAGTGGGTGCAGTTTCTTCTTGTCTTTTATTCTTTTTCTCCCCTCCCCCTTCCTGGTCAGATAGAAAATAAAACATTTTAATTTGTCTTTTCTGTCATGTGGTTCGTTCTTAGCCTGAGATTTCAATGAAACATTCTTTGTTCAAGATTTAGGAAAACAATCACTGCATGGCAAACATTGATATGACTTTTAATGGCAATTTAGCTGATTAATATCCTTTCATGCTGCAAGACAGCAGGAGACACAGTGTTTTAATGAAAGCCAACAACAAAGAGTGTACCAGGTGTGTTACTAAGAAACAATCTCTTGTGTGATTTAATTAGTCAAAGCCTTGCATGGAGCAATTACAAGCAACCTTGCACGAGCGGCAACGGCACAGAGCCCTGTGCTTTAAATTGGTTTTAAAGAAAAACATCATGATTTAATAACTGTGCTTCACTAGTGAAAGAAGAAACCTCCCTTTAATTGGGAACAAGAGGGGGAAAAAAAGTAAAGAACAGCATGCTAATCATGAATTTTAGAGCTCTCCTTTGCTCTCCTCCCACTTCTAATTGGGCACACAAAACTTTAAACAGTTCTTGAGAAGAGTCACAAGTGGTTGCTTATTTTTGGTTGATTTCTCCCTCTCTGTTCAGCACAGGGAGGAAAGAATTTGTGTTGGAGAGCAGAATTCCATATTTCCTCTTGGTGGCAAACTGGGATAATCCTCCTGGTTGGGCTGGCTCCCTGTGTGCTGGGTATCCTGTAATTTTAAGAACTATCTTTATTGTATTGTCACCTAAAGAGGAAATGGAAGTTGAGATGGTTTGATGAGACTATTTTTTTTTTTTTAATCCTCATGCCTCGGTTTAATGATGTGTCAACCAGCCATGGAAAGACTGACTGGCATAATGCTTATTACTTAAGATAAAGAAAGATTGTTCCTGTGATGTGGGTGCTTTACAATAGATAGGGTCTTATCAAGAAAAGTATGCCTAACCCAGGTAGGATTTGTGAGTGACTCCAGCACAGTTAGCTCCTTGTTCAGGAGACAAGCATACAGTACAGGAAGGGGAAGCATGCCCTTCGGGGACTCATAGCTTCGATTTTCCATTTCCCCCTTCTCCCCGACTTCTGTTGACTTTCTGAGTTTGGGGATTTGGATGACTGCTGCTGAGGAGGATGTTGGATCAGGGGGACCAATAAGCAAGGACTACATCACCCTAAGGATGGAAAGCCAAAAGCAGCTCAAGCCCAAGGGAAATTGTTAGGGTTTTAGGGTATGTGTCACCAGGAAATGCATAGCTTTGAGGTTTGAATTGTGCCTTCTGATGATATGGAGCAAGCAAAATGGACTCTACTGGGTTGGCTTGGAAAGTGGGAAAGCAAACTTAATTTTCTGAAGGCACAATTAGGTTTCCACTTCTGGATGGACAGGGGCTGGGTTATTTTATATTTAAATTTGTGTCTTCTCGGGGCTAAGTCCAAGACTTTGCCACTGTTGAGAAAAGGAAAAGGTGGTGAGGTATTTGATATGATTATTGAAAAGGAAATGAATTTGTTTGACTTTTGTTTACACTTAGTTATGGCTGAAAAAGAGCCTAGCTGTGAAAGTCCTTCTGAGTTGAGAGAAGTCAGGTCCTGGAGGTGAGAAGAAAAATTTGTTCAAACTCTTGTCTATCAGATTGTTATTCCACACAGTCACATGGACTATTCATCCTTAATCTGGAGGCCTAGAGCAAAGTTTCTTAATCTGTGGGTCTAGATCCTATAAGAGGTATTATAGGTGAATGCGGAAGTTGTGAAAAATTTGGCAACAATAAAAGGTTTCTAAATGCAATGATCAAAAGTAAATTCAAAATCAAAAGTAATGAATCTGAGGTATTTCTGGCAGTGTACCTTGCGACTTCACTGTGGCATAGGTTTGGAACATAACATGCTCACTTTGCATCGAGTGTGCACAAAGTGTTTCCCAAAAAACAGATTCCACTCAGATTCCAGGTGGAGTCTGTAAAAATTTCTCTGGAGAAGTTGGAAAAGAAAAAAAATTATTAAAGTTTTTTTTTTAATTTTCAAAACATATGCACAGATAATTTTTCAAGATTGACCCTTGCATAGCCTAGTGTTCCAAGTTTTCCCCTCCTTCCCCCACCCTCTCCCCTAGATGGCAAGCTATCCAATATATGTTATATATGTTAAAATATATGTTAAATCCAAAATATGTAAATATATTTATAGAATTATCTTGCTGCACAAGAAAAATAAGATTGAAAAAGGAAAGAAAATGAATAAGAATAAGAGTGAGAATGATATGTTGTGATCCACTATCAGTTCCCACAGTCCTCTCTCTGGGTATAGATGGCTCTTTTTATCACATGATCATTGAAACTGGTCTCAATCATCTCATTGTTGGAAAGTGCCTTTCTGTCTTTAGGAAATTATTCTCTTGTGATGTGAGAAGAAACAGAACTCTATTTCAACCCTCTAGCTGGAAGTAGGATTGTCCTTAAACTAGTCAAGATAGTCTAAGGATTTATTTTCAAAGATCTCCTAAGAAAGTAAATTCAAAGACTTCTTTAGAACAAGTGGAAGGATGAAAACCCCTAAATTTTTAAGTAGGTAAAAGATGGAGCATCATAGGAAATAGAGAGCAGGCCTTAATGTGAGGAGCATTTGGGTTCAACTTCTTTTCATTTTTTTCATATATTTTTGTTATCATCCTGTGCAAGTCCCTCTCACTATCTAGGTCAGAGATGTCAGACAAGGCTCACAATGCTTCTGAGTGGAGCTTGAAGCAGATTTTTTAAAATTGGGAAATATTTGACAACATAAATAAAAATACAATAATTTATGATAATATTACATTTAAAACTAAGTCAATATGTGACACACACACACACACACACACACACACACACACACATACACATAGGGATTTTTTCTTCTCTTTCAACTTGACCCCACTGCCCAGTGCTAAGATCTTAAGTTTCAGAGAAATAGTTGATTTGCTTCGATAGAATGAGTTCCTCACCTGGAGATTCCTACATTGATTAAATCACATATCTAGTTTTTTTTTTTTTTTTCTTTTTAAGGTGAAATATAAATCCATTACATGAAAATGGTTTCAGTGAAACTTAAAATAAATAATCCCAAAGGACTAACCTGAGGAAAAGGCAACTTTTGAGTCTTTCCTCTTCTATCCTTCAATTTTTCCTGAGTCCCAGAATTTATCTTTTCAGGCTAGTTTCTGTAGCCTTTTCTCTATGGACAAAGGGGATAGGAGGAGGAGCAGATGTCTGTTGGCATCTTTCTAGATAGCACACTTTCCAAAAATTGGTCCCCTGGTGCTAAATCCAGGTTTCCAAGCCCGAGAGCCCATGGTTTCCTATAAATCAAGATTTGAGAAGGAATAACCTGCCCTTTCCTCTTTCCCCTAGGGTTGCATGACCAGACAAATTTTGACAAGGAAGGGAAAAACATTAGAATTTATATAGACTTGTTCTTTATGAATCTGCAACCTAATCAATATGGGTACTCTCCATGATTCAGATTATAACCTATTAATACTTGCCTATCTTGTGGGGCTATTGTCAAAGTCTTTCTATAAATCTGATATAATAGGCCAACTCAATATGCTGGGGATATCCCTCTCTGTTTTTTTATATTGTATGAATAACAATAGAGCATGTAGGTTGTACATTGATTATCCCACATTTTGGCTATTTGCCTTTTACTGGTCATGCGTTTTTCTGTGGACATTCTTTATGCTTATTGCTGGTTGACATTGATGGTAGGGTGAAATGCCTTCAAATCTTTTCTGCAACAAGATGTTGCTCATGCGTTTGTCAAAATCATCTAAGATTCCTTGAAAGAGGTAATCACAGATATAATTTCTGTTGAGTCTCTAATTTTTTAACATTAAGTGAAGGATAAGATAGGGAAATATAGACAAGACAGGTCGTTATCACTATCATGAAAGTTGTTTTGCAGAGTCTAATGGAAAAGGGGTTCCCTATAAATGGGGAGGTCATCCAAATATTTCTCTTTGAGAATAATTTATTCTAATTGAATTAAACCCAGAGTCATGGAAAAACTTTCTAAATAAGAGCTATAGTTAATCAAAAGAACTTGACTTTATTACCTACAAAAGGAAAATTAAGCAAATAAATAATAACCATTTAACAGACTATGATATACAGTTAAAAGGACAATCCTTGCATCTTGGATAGATATTGCACATAAACAATGAGCTGAACCTAGAAATGAGGAATGAAAATGTGTGTTAAAAATAACCTGAATAAAAGAGGTCATTCTTTGTCTCGATTCTTACCTAGCTTTAATCACCGAATGGGATGCAGAACATTTTTTTTTTCATTATTAGCCGTATGACAAAAAAAGAAAACAATAAAAATTACAGTCATAAAGAAAGAAAAAAAATAACCTGAAGTTTTACCCTTAAACAGGGGTTCATCTTTATTAACACTAATATTCCCCATGTAATACTATGTAGCTCCAAGCCATGAAATACCATTCTCTGAAGAAGTGCAATTGACAATTCCCCAAAGGGCAATGGAGAAACACTTTGGTGGCTAAAAGCAGATGAAGGATTGAGTAGAACAATTTGTGGAAAGTATCATGAATGGTGTTCTTAGAAATAGGTTAGCATATTAATAATATTTTTTTTCTTATCTTGAATATGGCCATCCCTTTGTATGTAACTAGACTGCCCATGTCCTATTTTTGAACAAGTGCAGATCCAATCACCTTAAATATCTCCATCCTGTTCTCTTAGATTAGGGTTACCAGTTGCCCTAGGCAAAATTTTTCAAGTTATCCAGTATTAAAGTTTGTATTCATTGTTCTTTATCCAATCCCCCTAAGGGCACAGCTCCCCTACATTGGGTAAACTAACTACAGCTAATATACAAATAACTATTAATGGATTACATATTTGTGGGTGAACAGTGGCCTTTTGTAGATATGACTCTAAGGAGAGGAATTTCAGACTCTTTAATCAGCAAGGAGGGCCAGGGATAGGAGTGAGGGAAGAGATGAAGTTAGTAAATGTAATAGTTTAAGAACAGAGAAGCTTTTTTTTTTTTTTTTTTTGAGAGGTATAAGATGTATGGAAGTCCTGCTGATGGGAAGAAAAGAATGGTGGTTTATGTTAAATATTGATATAAAACCAGGCACTGTTAAGGTATTTCAACAGTGAGTAAAAAGATCTATTTAGCCATAGGAGTAGAATGATATTAACAAAAATATGCATTGAGGACATCCTGAGTAGATTCAGTTGAACAAAACTCTTCTATCTTAGTTGTTCATTATAGTCCATCAGCCAATCAAGAATACATCTAGAACTTCTTGTGGTGTTTTATATTCAAAGGACTGAATGTGATATCAGTTGCCTAAGCCATTAGCCCCCTGACCTAATTAAGATTGAGAATGTTTTTAGTATCTTTGCAGGAAAAGACAAAGACAAAAAGAAAAATCAAACCCCGGCTTAATTTCCCCAAGGGATTAGAATATTACTCCTCCTCTACACTAAGTCTATGAGTTATTAACATGTCAGAAAAACATTCTCTAAGCTGGAGAAAGTGGTATGGAGACCACAGTGGTATAATCTTGGCTGATGAATAATGACATAGTTTAGGAAGTTTGATTGTTTCAAGGTGGGGGAATTATGATTGGTCCTCTTTTGTGAAAGAAATATGAGATTAAAAACTAAAATACTGGTTTTCAGACATTTTCACTCTTGCTTGACTCTTTGTAACCCTATTTGTTTTTATGTCTTTTTTGGCAAAGGAACTAGAGTGGTTTGCCATTTCCTTCTCCCATTCATTTTACAGATGGGGAAACTGAGACAAACAGGGTAAGTGACTTACCCAAAGTCACACAAGTTATGCCCATCAAGTTATGGCAAGTTTTGAATTCAGTTCCTTTTTTTCTGTAGTACTCTATTTAACTCATGTGTATTAAAGGTCATAAGAGAACCTTCTAAATTAGAGATATAGTTAATCAAAAGAGTTTAACTTTATTACCTATGAAAGGAAAGTTAAGCAGATAAATAATAATCATTCAATAGACCATGATATGCACTTAGAAGCACAACCCATCAGTATTATACAAAAAAACCATAGTGCAAGAAGACTAAATTTTTTTCACATTGTTTTTCATATATTTGTTAAAAGGCTCTCTTTCTGAAGATTATTTTCTTATGATTTGCTGATAAAGGGAGGTAAGATCCACTATCCACTTTAGTAAAAAGGAAAATGAACCAAATGTAATATAGTTTTGAATATAGTCCAAGATTCAATTTAACTCAATTGAACATATTTTTAAAGATTCAGTCATGAATTTTTCTCAGCTAAACTGGAATACTGACTGTTCCTCTATTTTGTCCTCTAATCTTCTGCCTTTGTGCATTTGAATAAACTACATTTAGCTACACATCAATAAATCCCCTCCTCCTGTTCCCATGGGTAGAATATTCTCCCTCTTTATCTCAATCTGAGATAAATCTCAGTCCTCAATCTCAATCACAAAGAATTAGCTTCTAGGACCAGATCAGATGCCAATTTCTTTACAAAGCTTCTCTTGCTCTTCCCAGTTGAAAATTTTCTCTCCTTAGCTAAATTTTCTTTGATTATTTTGCTTGGGCAACCTTCCAATCCCATGCCATTCTTCCTAATATTATATTTATCTGTCAACGTGCTGTGTCCCCTCAGATAATCTTATGAGCTCTTTGAGGAATGGGCTTTTTCATTTTCACTTGTGATGAATATTTTTCAGGGAAAGAGAAATAGGGCCTAAACCTATAGAGAAAAGTCTGTTTTGTGAGCTAGCATCTTGGGGATGGTATGGAAATGGAAGTTGATCTTAAAGGCATCAGTTATTGATATCATTTCTGGTCTCCTGAGTATACTGGAAAGAGCATTGGGTTCAAATCTCAACTTTGCTGTTTACTAATTGTATGACTTTGAATAATTAATATAAGAACATAGAGTTAGTGCTGGAAAGGACCTTGGAGGCTATTGTATTTCTTTCCTCATTGTGTAGAAGAGAAATATGAGGCTTGAAGAGGTTACATGACTTTTCCAGAGTCTAATAGCTAGGAAATACCTGAAGCAAGAGCTGAATGCAAGTCTTCCTGGATACATCTCCAATGCCATATCCACTATGCCATACTGCTACTTAACGACTATTTATGAAGTACCTGATATGTGCTAGGTATTATGTTGGCTGATGAACATAAAAACACAGAAGCTAAAAACAAAAAGAAAAATAATCAGTCTCTTCTCTCAAGGAGTTTACATTCTAATGGGTATTGAGTGTGGGTTGTGTAGGGAAGTAATGATAGGCATTATACATAGAGAAACAAAGCACAAATTGAGCAGATACTAATGGCAACTTTGGAAGGGAATGTGCCAGTATTGAAAAAGCTGGCCACTCAACATATAAAGTAGTGCTAAATCTGACTTTTGAAGGTATTACAAGTCTAGGGATTATATAAAGCAAATGAGGATCGATGGCATTCAAATCATGGATATAGGGAAGATAGCAGGAGTTAGAATGTCTATATGAGGAGCAGCAATAAGGCCATTATGGCTGAATCATAGACTGTGTCAAGAAAAGTAATGTGTAACCAAGCAGGAAAAGTAAGATGTAGCTACGTTTTGAAGAGATTTCAGTGCCAAATAAAAGAATTTTTATTAGATCACAGAAGTTTCTTAAGGCAATGTATGATATAGTCAGACCTGTACTTTAGGAAAATCACTTTGGTAGAAGTAAGCTAAAGAAAGTTTGGGAGGTGACAGAGATAAGAAGACTAATATTTGTATTGTCAGGTTAAATTTAATATATTCTTTCTTTCCTAAAGCAAGTTATCAAAAATAGAGATTTATGTTTTCATATATAATATTTTTCCTGTTTGTATGTGTAGATGTTTTACTGGTTTTTAAAAACCAAGACAAAAGAAAAAGAAAAATACTTTGACAATTATATGGAGGATAGACTGGAATGGGGAGAGACTGAGATAGGGAGAACATAAGGGATGTCCCTCCTGAGATAGGAGGGGTTATAACAGTGCAGGCAAGAGGTTATAAGGGCTTGAGCCAGTGTGAAGCATGTGTGAGTGAAGGGAAAGAAGTTAGAAGAGGTTTGCAAGGAAGAAATACTAAATAAAATTTAACCCATTAAGTTGGTGAAGTTGGTGAGAGAAAGTAAAAAGGCTACTATGACACTGAATTTCTTAACCTGAAGGCCTGGAAGAATGGTGTACGTTTGGGAAGTTCAAAAAATGGTAGGTAAGGTCATGAGTTCTGTTTTGCACATGTTGAGTTTGAGATGCCTATGGGACATATGGGGCAGTTAAATGGCTCAGTGGGTAAAGTGCTGTGCCTGGAGTCAGGAAGAGCTGAGTTCAAATTCAGCCTCAAATATTCACTAATTGTATGACCCTAGACAAGTCACTTAATCTCTCTTTGCCTTAGAACATTGGAGAAGGAAATGGCAAATCACTCCAGTATCTTTGCCAAGAAATCCCCATGGATAATACAGCCTATGTGCCCATAAAGATTCAGACATGATTGGACACTGAACAATAATAATAGCAATAGTATATATAGCCCAAAATGTCCATTTTCCTTGAAAATTCTTTACAAATATATGTATTCATATATATATATATATTTATATATACTTATACATATAAATATATCATTTTTAAAACTTTGTTCACACATATAAATATATTTACATATATACATCTGGGATCTCTCTACATAGAGAAGATAACTGAACCCATGGCAAATAATGAAATAATTAAGGGAGAGAACTAAGAGAATAGAGAAAATGACAGAGCTTTTGTATATACCAACATTTATAGGATGCGATATGGGTGACAATGAGTCAGCAAAGGAGGATAAGACAGAATGATCAGGCAGGTAGTAGGAAACTGAGTGGGTTGATTTCATTAATCTCTCAGATCCCTTACTGTTAGAGATCAGCGATACCAGGAACTCTTCCTGGAACACAGAGTTCTTTCTCCATAAGATGAGAGGGTTAGACTACATAATTTTTAAAGTTTCTTTCACCTTTGAAATTCTGTTACCCAGTGCTTTGGGGATGGTGCCAAACTCCTGGTTGGGTCATGGGAAAATGTGCTTTAGGTCTCCATGTTCAAACTCTTCTCAGATTTCTCCTTCTTTGAGATGAATGCAATGACATATGGTAGAGAGGACATTCTTCTGGACCCAAGTCTCCAGGAAGCATATCTGTATCACTGGTGCATTGGCTATATCTCTGCCTCTAAAAGCCCAATTAGGACTTCTTTCATTTCCTAATATTTTCCTCAAAGTATTTTTAACATCAAAGCTTTCAGAAATATTAAAAATATGTATATACATATTTAAACATATATAATATGTATTTTACACACATACACACACACACACATACATACAGACACACACACAATTTCAGAGTGAATTAAAAAACCACAATGCTCCCTATCACTGTGGACAAGGAAATTATAGGAATGAAGGATACAATTGTGGCTTCTGATTTGTTGTGAGGTTGCAGCCCAAACTTTCATTTGATGAAGTCAGCAGACACTTGCTCCTGGTAGCCCTAAATAATAGCACAAACAAAGCACACATTGAGTAGAGATGGGCCCAATGGTTTGGAAGTAATTCAGGTATTCCAAGAATGTGCAAGTTTACAGTATCTGCATCACTGGTGCTGGCTTTGGAGAATTTCAGTTTGGTTGCTGGTTCTTAGAATATATCTGACTTATTGAAATTGAGGAAAAGAACTGAGAGAGGCCCTTGTATCTATTAAAAAATAAAACATTTTTACTAGGTAGCCATCAAGGTCTATTCCTCTCCCCACTCCTACTAAGGAACATTGGAGTCCCAGAGCTACCTCACAATTTAGTCCTCATTATGCTTCTCTGTTATACTTGTTTTTCATTTCCCTCTCTCTTCTTGTGTTTTTGAGTAGTAAACATCAAAAAGCAGGAATTGTATGTGTTTGAACTTAGATATAATCGGATCATAGGTTTAGAAATGGAAAGAACCATAGAGAATATTGATTTTAACCCCCTTCTTTGACTTATGAGAAAACAGAATGTTATTAAGAGTCTAAAGCAGAGTTGGAAAACGGATCTTCCTGAACTACACAAGTTGTAAAGTGCTATATAAATGCTAGCTATTATTATGATGTCACTGTCAATCATGTATTTCTTTCTTCTAGATTTAGGAGAGCCAACTGCTTTCCAGGCATAAGAACATTCAAAATACAGTATCCCAGCCAACACTTGATGGCTTTCCTTCTCTGTATATTTCAGGAACTCGCAAGAAGTTATCATTTTCCTTTTTGATTCAGAGTTGTTAAGTGAAATGACTAGAGAAATAAAAGTAATTTGAGTTATAAATGAGAATACTGCAGATATGAAAGGTTGCTGTAAAGAAGACTAACAATAATGTTCTCTAGTATATAATTTAAGTCTCAGAAGAGTGAATTATGTACTTCAATAAAATGGGGCAAAATGTTATAAAATATGAATAAGTAATGTAGGGTTAGATTTTGCTGTATAAAAATGTTTATAATCTGGGTGCATTTCCATGCATAATTCCCACATATTATATGCATAATAGATGTGATATCTAAAGACTAAAGAAAGGCTAATGTCCAAAACAGGCAAGGATCATTAGTAATTTCATGAATTTTAGAGTTCTGGTTATTGTGAAGGATAGTAATTTGTTAGCTTAAGTAAGATTATATGCCTTGATTACAAATGACAATGTGTGAAAATATTGACTGAGCTTGCTAGGAAATGCAAGATATAATAACACCTTATTAATTCAGACTCTACTAGAATTGAATCTGCAATAATTTGAACAGGAGTCTAAGGAAGAAAGGAAATCCCTTTCTTTATAGAATACAAATTAGTAATGTGAACAAGGTTAGAAGAGGTTTATTTAAAATACTAGAGAACTTTTTTTTTTTTTTTTTTCAGGAATCCTTAAGCACTTAGGTCCATGTAATCACACACATATAACTGAAGTGCTAATTGCAGATAAAACATATTTTTGATTCTTTGAAAGATCCACTATTTTACTATTGCCAGGACTCCCTCCATTTCTGTCTATTGGCACCTTCTCCATGTTTTCATGTCTTGTATGATTCTTTTCTACATTTTCCTGTATCTTCAAAAGAAAACCTACTTTTGTGTAGCATATTTATTCTTTTAATATCTCAGGTACCAAATGTGCCATTCAAGTTGTCCATTTTGTCTCACTCTCGTTATATGAAAGACCAATCTTTTTTTTTTTTCTATATGGCTTTACAAATATCCTTTACTCTATTTCTCACATGCAAATCACTGGTATTGGTCTTATCTAATCATCAAATAAATCCACCTAAGAAGCTTTATTAAGCAATAGCTTCAGTTTTGTTTCCTTAGATTTTTGTTGCTCGTTCAATAAAATAACAGAACTCTTTTTCTTAGAAAATATTCTAGAATGTTCACTAATCCAGGCTGATCTTCTCATTGAATTGTCTTAATTGGCTTTTCTTAGTAATGACTACAAAAGAAATAGACAAGGCATTATGTTTTAGTAAAATGTGTAATGAATTAAAAAAGGTCTGAGTTCCAGCTAGTTAGTGGCTTTGGGCAGATCACTTTATTTGTCTGGGCCTCAATTTCTTTAAATATAAAATTAGTTGATTTTACAAGTCCTTAGGATTTCCTTCAGTTTTAATATTTTATAAGAATATAATTTTTTAAATCAAATAAATATTTCAAGTTGTCTACAACCATCAAAAGAGAACCTTAAGATTTTAAAAACTATTCATTGATATTCATTGCTGTTGATCATCCTTGCTGGAAAAATAGAAATTATAATTAAATATATAAATTTTATTGTGACTTTGGTTGATATGTTATTACCTGATTTGTAGCATGGATCATAGAATCAATTTAGAACCATAATAGACTTTTGAGGTTATTCTCCAACCACCATTATCACTCTTTTTTTTTTATACAGATGGGGAAATAAACTTTGGGATTAGTTACTTATAAATATTAAATTATACATTTATACAATTTACTTATTAAAGTAATATAGCTAGAATTTGAATCCTGGTCTTAACACTCTAAAACTTATGTCATCCCCATTGCCACATGTTGTTTGTAATTTTTCCTAAAAACATTTTTTATATCCAACTATATTTTTTAACACTTCATTTTTCTTATACACCTGGGTATTTCCTTTTCTGACTACATTAGAACTGGGATCCTAAGAATTTGAAAGGTGTAAATAATCCCTTTAGGATCAAAATAACAAACCAATTTTCTAAAGGTTCAGATCATTCATGTTCTCTCCTTGAAAAAAAGTGTATTTGTTACAAACTCTTCTCTATGGTACTAGGTAGATGCTATCTGTCCTTTATGTGCAGTAGTCCTATTTTATAAGGATGTTATCCATTCAATAAGCTTTAATCAAGTAACATCTATTGTAGCTGCTTGCAATATTCAGTTCCACTTGTTCTGTATAGAGAATTTATATTCTTGACCTATTTCAAAAATATTTCTTTGTGTTTAACATTGTTGGTTCCTCAGAATAGTATTGATGACAAATATTAACTTTTCTAATTGCAAAACAAAGAAATCTGAAAAAAAATTTGGGTAAAATAGGCCTTTAACTTAAAAGCCACAGAGAGGCCTTCAGGAATCAATGAAAGACTTTCGTAATACCCTAGGGTATTCAAAGCATTGAGGTTCACTATCTTTAATTATAGAGGAGTGCCAATGAGTGTTATTTGACTCCCAGTTCCCAACACGTGTGTTACTGTCGGTACTCTATTACCTGCTTGCTTAGCACGTCTGTTTCTTTGTATTTGCTGTCGGGTGTCACTTCAGTGGTACAATTCACTCAACCCTGCTCTCTTGGTATGAATAGAAAATGAACTATTTCAAGATATTGTGGTCTGGCAGTCTCTGGAAAGCCCAGATAAAATGTATTCTTAGTATTCATCTCTTCTTTGCAGTTATTCTGGTTTGACAGCATCATAACATTGATCTTCCTACTACACCGTCAATCATCTTGCTTTGATAATACCTCTGCTTTAGGAATCTAAATGTGCCTTGTTTTGAATGGTTCTGACGACTATTGTGTTTCATGAATCTCATGTGATATAAATGTCTTTGGTCCTGGTTTATTGTTTTCCTGGACAACAAAAATACTAGCCTACCAGTCAAACCTCCTGCCCTCCCCTAGAAATGCTGAATTTTTACTTGAATGAGATGCTAAAACTGCGGGCTTGAGATCTATGAGAAATGTTGTAAAAAAATGGAAGAAGGGTTTTGAGAAAAATCTTCATGATGGCATGTCAGGTTTAAAAAAAAAGTGGGAGGAAAAGCTCAGTTCTAGGACAACATCATTCTCAAATACATGCCAGAGAATGGGAAAAAAGAAAACAACAAAGTATAAGACATATTTAATATATATCTTTCATAAAGGAAGAGTATCAGTGATTCTGTGTATGTCTGGGACATAGTTTTTTTGCAAAATAATTGTATCCATTTATATGATTATTATATTAATATTTTCCCATTCTCATTAAATATTTCAAAAATAATACTCTGGAACGAAGACAGAAGTTAGCTGTTTTGAGAAAAACTCTCTCTCAGGCACGGTTCAAAACACCACAACTGAGAAGGTGTTGGGTAAATATCAAATATAGTGGTTCCTTGTGATAAGACAGTATCTACCATAGTTACCTATTCCACATTGCCCCACTTCCCATCTCCAACAAGTATTAGGCCCTAAAAGGTGGCAAAGCCAAGAATTGACTGGCCCTGGGGGGGTATAGCAGAAGTTACATATACTGTGCCTCTGTTTATATAGCTTCTTGGTGGTCTCAATTGTGTTGATGTGATTTTTTGGTATCTGAAGAGAATAAAAGATCACAACCACATAGAATTGATACCTGTCAGACTTAATGTATGCCAGAAGGATCTGCAGAATACCACGCTATGTCTTGGTGAACAGATTCATTTCTATATGGAGAAAAGGGAGTGCTGTCTCTATAAGCTAAGTGCTTTATTGCAATTTTTTTTCTATATTTGCTATAAGGAAATCTCATGAATACTTTTGGCAGTCTGGTGAAGCTTATGGTGAAGCATCATAATTAAGCTTTAGCAGGTATAAATTAAATATATAATATTACAAAATTACCAACTGTGGTGAAATGCAGTTATAAAAATCTTAAGAAAAAAACAGACTCATGGCCCCTAAGTTAAGAACTTTTGTTTCAGACGATGAGGTTCTTTAGATATTCCTATTTACATCAAACCTTGGAATATAATTAATATTCCTTAATGAGATCTATCATTACATGGAGACAGTTTTTTAAGGATGGAGGAGAGATGTACATGTTCATAGACAGCAGACAAGGAGAAACTTAAAATCAGTAATAGAATGGGGATGGTGGAAGGGTGCAATATACTGGAGAAAACAGGAATGGGATTGATTGTTGATGTATAAGAATTCATATTGGCCATTGTTGGTGGAATTGTGCATACATCCAGCCATTCTGGAGAGCAATTTGGAACTATGTTCAAAAAGTTATCAAACTGTGCGTACCCTTTGATCCAGTAGTGTTACTACTGGGCTTATATCCCAAAGAGATCTTAAAGAAGGGAAAGGGACCTGTATGTGCAAGAATGTTTGTGACAGCCCTCTTTGTAGTCACCAGAAACTGCAAACTGAGTGGATGCCCATCAATTGAAGAATGGCTGAATAAGTTCTGGTATATGAATATTATTGTTCTGTAAGAAATGACCAACAGGATGATTTCAAAAAGGCCTGGAGAAACTTAGATGAATTGATACTGAGTGAAATGAGCAGGACCAGGAGATCATTATATACTTCAACAACAATACTACATGATGATCAATTCTGATGGATGTGGCTCTCTTCAACAATGAGATGAACCAAATTGGTTCCAATAGAGCAGTAATGAATTGAACCAACAACACCCAGCAAAAAAACTCTGGGAAATGAGTATGAACCACTACATAGAATTCCCAATCCCTCTATTTTTGTCCGCCTGCATTTTTGATTTCCTTCACAGGTTAATTGTATACTATTTCAAAATTTGTTTCTTTTTGTACAGCAAAATAACTGTATGGACATGTATACATATATTGTATTTAACATATTTAACATGTATTGGTCAACCTGCCATTTGGGGGAGGAGGTGGGGGAAAGAGGGGAAAAATTGGAACAAAAGGTTTTGCAATTGTCAATGTTGAAAAATTACCCACGCATACATCTTGTAAATAAAAAGCTATAATAATAATAATAGAATTCATATTGGCAAAGAGAAGAACTACTTTCAAAGGTGTGTGAGATGGGAATAAAAAAGGAGAAAATGACAGAAAGTATGGCTCTGTGTTGTTTTTTTTTCTAACTTTGATCATTTTTATATAAATAGGATGAAGAGCAGTGCATGTGGTGAATAATACAAGACAGGGTTGGCAGGACAAAATAACATGTCAAAGAACTAGACAAGAGGGCAGGATATAGTTGAACTAGTCTACCAAAGTGGTCAAGATGGTAGAGGAGAATATAGGCAGTGAAGGAATGATAGGTTGGGAAAAAAGAATAAAGGGATTAGATGTCATGGGTTGCAAGACAGAATGAAAGGTGAGATTGTAAAAGATTGTGAACAAATAAAACATAAAAGTGGAACCTTTGTGGATCATGGTAAGATCAAGGATGTTACTAACTGTGAGTAGCTGAGGGAGGTTAGAGGAGTAAATCATGAGAAATGAGTAAGTCAAGGATATGGGAACTTTGAGGGATTGTCATTGTTTATGTAGAAGATTCTTAGAAAGAGGGTATGAGATGAAGAGAAAGAGACTGAGACAGAACGTGTATATATAAAGAACAATTTAGTCTCCTCCTTCCTTCCACTTTTGAAAATCTTTTGAGAAATAAGAGTGATATAATTTGAACAACAAAGCATAGCTACCACAGAGCAAGGGAGGAGTCAGAAAGACAAGTAGAGAGAATACACATTTTTCCTTTTAAACTCTAAGACTCAATAAGGGATGATGATATGTACTGTAAGCACATGTTGCTGTGGCACTGGGGAACAAATTATATATCCTAAGTTGCTGAGAACAGAAAACAACAATTCATTTAGATAGTGAAAGCATTCTTGTAGAAGTTCAGCAGAAATTTGGTGTAAAGAGGGTAAATAAGATGATCAAAGAAATGGGTACACTGTGATTCTGAGGGTAATTATAAGGGAGATTGATCTGTAACCATGGAGTAGTAAAGTAGAGGTCCTAGAGAGTTTATATATCATATTTGTCCCTGGAGAATTCTCTGGAGAAGATAATGAGCATTATTTGTTGTGAAGAGGCAGGACTTCAGTAGGGATGAGGGGTGTGGAACCATAAAAGTTGAAGATATGTATTGCTAAAACTGGATTTGCTGGAGGTGTACATTGATGGGAGAGGTTGAGCTGTGAAAAACAGAAAATATTAGAGTAACTAGTATTGCTAATATTAGAGTAAACTAGTATAGGAAGTTTCTATAGGAAAAAAAAGCAATGGCAAAGAGAATTTGCAATCTGAAACATTTTTGCAAGGGTAAATCCTAGACTCCATATTTTTTTAAGTTTTCACTTCAGTACTATAAGTCATGGGACTGTGTAATTCTATAAAAGGGAGTATTGCTTATTGTAGGGGAAGGTGTTTCTTGATTCATTATAAGCATGGATCTAAGCCTTTGGTGCCCATTCATTGATGAATAAAATTAATTTGTGTTTTGATCCTTGTAAGATTGAGTTCACAAAGGGTTCTGGTGTCCGCCTTCAAGGGAATATAAAATAAGGAAAGTGTACTCAGATTTTTTTGACATGAGTTATATTTTCATCCTGCATTTTTGCTTTATACTTGTTTCCATATTGCTTAGTGAAGGCATATTTTGTTAAATTTCTGAAAAAAAAAATCAGAGATTGGATCTTCTTTTAAGGTAATAAAACATTTATTAAATGCTCTCTATTATATAGAGCTTCATGCTAGGTGCTGGGAATATAAATATGAAAAGAACCAAAAGCTAGTGTTTTCAAGGAGTTTACAATCCATAAGGGGAAAGTAGGTATGCACATGGATGATAATAATTCAAGTTAGAAAATGCTTAACTGCACAGGACACTTCCCAGTCGAGTGGAATAGCATCCTGAAGGAACAAAAGTCTAGCCATGGCCGTCAGAAAGAGATCAATGAATGACATAGTACTCTAACTGAATCTTGGGGAAAAATGTCAATAGAAAGAGATGGGTATGGGATGAGGAATCCATACTAGGTGAGAGGGTCGATGGCTAGTCATGGAAGTAGGAGAAGACAGAAGAAGACTGGGAAATGACAAGTAAACTAGTTTAACTAGAAGATAGAAGGTGCAAAGAGGAGTAAAATGAAATAAAATTAGGAAAGTCTGCTGCAATCAAAGTGTCAAAAAGATTAAATGGTAGGATGGTATAATGTCTCTCTCTCTCTCTCTCTCTCTCTCTCTCTCTCTCTCTCTCTCTCTTTCTCGTTTCGTAAGTAATAGGAAGTTTTGGAAGGTTTTTCAGCACTGTAATAATGTGACCAGAAGGATACACCCAGAAGATTATTTGGAGAGGTATTTTTTTTGAATTTGCCCTAAAGCACCCAAAATGGTATTTTGTGCACAATGGGCCTTCAAACAAATGCTTGTTAAATAATTGTTTACTATGCCCTGTTTGCCAAGCATTGGAAACCAGGCCTTGAAGCTATGACCTTTCACTGCATATTTCAATGGTCTCTTCCAAACAGGTCTGATAAGCACCAGGGAAGCTAGAGCCCTGGGCAGTTTTCAAGGGCTCTGGCTACCTTTACTCTATCTCCCCAGAAAAGTATAAATAATACAAATGCCTGGAGGTTCTATGATCCATTACCTTAGCAAGTGGACCAATCTTGATTAAATGTTGTAGTGGTTGAAACAGGATAGATTCATAAATTCACAGAATTTCAGTCCTGGAAGGGACCTCACAATTCAGAATGTGGATTTAGAAGCAGTGCAACAGAAAGGGGAAAAAAAGCCATGGCTTTGGAGTAGAGAACCTGGGTTCTAGTCCTGTCTTTGTTACTTTGTGACTTGAATAACTGTTTCCTCAGGACCATCTCTAGGGTCCCTCTGAATTCCATCTATCTCATCCTATTTTATGAAAGTCTTGGAAGAATTATTACAAATTATCTAGTCTGAGATCTTATAAAAGGAAAAAACTCTGATCCAGAGAAGTTAAGCCACTTTCCAAGATCACAAAGCCAATTAATAACCCAGCATGACCTAGAAGTCCCAGAACCCAATCCTTAGGCCAATGATTTTTCTACTACTACTATTGTGGATGTTGTTCAGTTAGTTCAGTCATGTTCAAATATTCATGACTTTGTCAACTGTACTATCCATGGGATATTTCTTGACACAAATACTCGAGTGGTTTGTCATTTCCTTATCCAGTAGACAAAGGCAAAGAGGGTTAAGTGACTTACTTAGTGTCACATAGGTAATAAATGTCTAAGGTCACATTTGAACTCAAATCTTTCTTATTCCAGACCTAGCACTCTATTCACTGAGCCTTCTAGCTGTACTTCTCTTATATCATGGCCAATCATTTTCCAAGCTTCCATCTTGTATAATGAAACCTATGCTGAAATCCTCTCTCTGGGGTCATCCCTTTGGCATCTTAGAGCTTGGGGCTTGGGCAATGATCAAGACCCCAGCTTAATCACACTAAATTCTACCTACCAGACCTCATCCCTCTGCATTGAAAGTCACCAAACAGAAAGTGCTGATTTTTAATGAACACTAGCTAACAGCCAAGATCTTCTGCCTTTCTTTATGATTTCTGTACCACTCTGTTCCAAATATTTTGTCTTCTAAACATTTTCCCTAAGACCTTGCCCTGTGACTTTTTCTTAATTCAAATTTAGCAAAGTTGTAGTAGTAGAACTTGAGTCCTGTTTTTATAGGAAATGCTAAAGGTCTGTTCACATGATAAAGCATTACAAAGGTAAAAGCTATGGAGGCGGTGGTGGTTGTTCTTGGCTATGTATTGAGCTCTATGAGATTATCTGTGATAACTTGATAAAACATGATATTTACTAAATAACAATGTTTTGTAATCCAAAGTATACCATAAGGGCTGGCTACACTCTTCAAGTTGATAAACTCGTCATTTTCTATTATAATGTCTCGACAGTTAGCTGCATGAGTGCTAAATGTTGCTTTTAATTAAACAATAAAGAATGTAACACCCTTTATGGTATTGTTATAAATTTTGATGTGGTACAACAATTTGATTCCTTAAAAATTAATTGCCTAGGAGTGTGTTTAAGTAATATTGATTATGTTGGTGCCTCATGTTGATCTGTGATACTTAACCCAGCATTTAAAATATCTTTTTTCCATTATATGTTGTGATGCAAGAATAAAAGCAAAGTACAAAACAAATAGGCACTTGAATTCTAATAGCAATAAGCAATAAATGTCAGGCATCTGGAAATTATGGTTGCAATTTCATCAGAGTACACTTTGTTCTTCTATTATGCCTGCATGAATTTTGCTACAGGCAAAATCTATTACAGATAACAGTTAAGAACCTTTCTAATCTACACAGATAGTCATGGCAAAATGCTAGGGAACTAAATGTTAGAAAATGTAATATTGCAGGAGAAAATTGACACTTGTAGAAAATAATGTGGTTGTATTTAGAACTGCAAATGATAATAATTTCTTTAAGATCGTGGTGCAGGGAAAGTAGTGAAATATCTGACCCAGCTAGCTGAAGGACATGGTGTTGACAATGTATAGCTTTCTGTTTGTTGGGATATGTGTGTGTGTGTGTGTGTGTGTGTGTGTGTGTGTGTGTATGTAGATAGATGTTTATCTGTAAATTGGGGGTGGGAGTATGTTTAATGATTGCTACCTGAAATTGCAATTACAAAGTCAAATCACACATGAAAAGTCTGGTGTTTTTCCACTGCCCTTGGGTGTATTTGAGTGGAGTATTTCTATTCCTGGGCCTCTTGCCTGCCCTTATGAAAAAGATTAGTTAGTGAATGGTACTCTTTATGGCACAGAGTGACCCTAGATAGTTGTTGGTAGATTTACTAACTGGTCTTTTGGGAAATTGGCTCCCGGCTATTAACTTGGAAAAACAGCTTCTCCACACTTAAATCTGGCTTAACCTGAACTGCTGGGCCTTGAAATATTCAAACTGGAGTTGGGGGCAATTCACATTTGTTCTTTCTGTCAGTTATTATCTTTATGATATGTATTCATGAAATTACTAAATGTCAGCTCTTGAAGAGACATCACAAGTCATCTGGTCCAACTTGTACCAACCAAGAATTCTTATAGTAGTTCTATCAGGTGCTTATCTGGTGGGAAGAAACCCAGTATTAGCATCCTAATCATCTTCCTCTAGATATTCTCTACCTCATTAATTATCCATCCTGAAAAAAAAAGCATCCCAGAATGAACAGTCCTCAAGAGGTGGTCTAAACAAGGTAGAGTTCAGACAGGTTATTACTTCTTATGGGATAGTAGGCCTCTCTTAATGTGAATAACATTATATTACCTCTCTTGCCTGCCACATCATACTCTTATCTCATATTGAACTTATAGTCCACTAAACTCTTCAGAACTTTTAAAAATGATCTGTTTAGCCAAACTTCATCTTTATTGTACTTGTAAAGTTGACTTCTGAATCCAAGCTATAGGTCTATATTTAATCTAACTAATTATGGTTTATAGCATTTTTCTTTCTCAATCACTTTTATTTTTACATTATAGTCATTTCTGGAACTAACCATTCTTTGCCCTTCAGATTTTGAATGCTGCTTTGCAGTATAGAAAACAATAACTGCACTAACAACAACAACCAAACACAATATTGTGACCCTATCTGAAGATAGTTAACAAAATTCTGCCTTTTACAATGAGGAAGAAGATATGTATAATTTATGTATTTTGCTAAACTATATCACTATCAAATTACTCAGTTGTTTACTTTTTTTTTCCCTGAGGCAATTGGGGCTGACTTCAGGGCTGGTACTCTATCCACTGCACCACCTAGCTGCCCCTCAGTTGTCTACTCTTGTGAGCATTCCATTTATATTTTGTATTCATTGTGCAATTCTGATTTACCTAACTGTATTGGTCCATACAAATCTTCCCATGTTTATATGATGTCCTCAAATTTGTTACTTCTTACAGCAAAATACTTTCCATTATATTCATTTTTTAAAATTTTTCCCTTCAATTTATAGACATTCACTTTTAATAGTTTTTTGACATGACAAAAAATAATGCTATTAATTTTGGCATATATTGAGTCTTCATTTCTTCTTTCTTTGACTTCTCTAGGAGTATATGCCCAATACTGGGATCACTGGGTGAAAAGTCTCAGACAGTTGAGCAATTTTTCTTGCATGATTACAAATAGATTTCCCAAATGGTGGGACATATTCATAACTGTATTAACAGTGCCTCATCATTCTGTCTTTTACGAGCCCCCCCAACATTTGTTTTGCCTATCTTTTGTCTTTTTCAATCTATAGAGTGTAAAGTGAAACAGTTGACTAGTCTTTAGTTTGCAAATTTTCCTCTTTTGAAAATCTGGACCTTTTCTCTTCTTTAGTCCCAAAGTGTCCTTTCTAGTCTCCATAGTTTTTCAAAGATCATTTACACTGACCCAGTTATCACATTCACCAAAGTTCTGATGTATGGGTCATCTGAGCCTAGAGATTTGAATTTATGGTTGTGCTCTTAGATCTCTCTCTATGCATCTTGGATTTCAAATCCATCTTCTCCCTGTCATTTCATATCCAAAGATCATTCTCCTTGAGAGGTCAAATGGAAAATAAGAATTAGGTAGCCCTATTTTTCGCCCTGCATCTATCATCATCATCCCATCCATTCTAGGAAAGACCTATCCCTACCTTAATCTCCTTTTACCCAACAACCCATTTTGTTTTTCTCAGTTTTCACCATCAGCCTGAGTTCATTGTGATTTTTGATTTTCCCAAACATATTCTTACAAGGGGCTATATATTTTGACAGTCACTCAAATAAATTCCTGTTTCTACTTTTTGCATATATACAGACAGGATATTCTAAAAGTTTGAGTGCAATTTGAAGTTATTGAACTTTGGTGATACATGACATTTTAAAATTTTTTATTGGTTTCATTGTTACATCATAATCATTTCTGGGGAAAATCAGACAAATAAACATTTCTCTCCATATTTAATCTCTTAATAACAAAGGAAAACAATACAACATAAACTTCTAACCTAGTAACTATACCTTTTTCTAATTAAAGTATTTTATTTTCAAAATATATGCATGGCTAATTTTCAACATTCACCCTTGCAAAATCTTGTGTTTCAAATTTTTTTCCTCTCTCCCCTCTCATCGTCCCCTAGATGGCAAGTAATCTAATATATGTTAAACATGTGCAACTCTTCTATACATATTTCTACAAATTTCATGCTGCACAAGAAAAATCAGGTCAAAAAGGAAAATAATGAGAAAGAAAACAAAATGGAAGCAAACAACAACAAAAAGAGTGAAAAATACTATGTTGTGATCCACACTCAGTCCCTGGAGTCATCTCTCTGGATGCAGATAGCTCTCATCATTACAAGACCGTTTTTGTATAGGATCTATGAACTAATAAGGAAAAAGTATATTCCTTTATTTCTCCATTCAATTTTCTCCAAAGGTCCATCATACCTAACTTTTCATTCTATTTACCTCCTTAACTTCTTTGTTATTTATTTTATGGTTTGATTTATCGAGTTTTGAGAGAGCAAGTGTAAGATCCTCCACTAGTATAGTTTTACTGTCTAAGTCTTCTTGCAGTTCTCTAAACTTCTCCTCTAGGAATTTGGATGCTATGCCACTTAGTGAATATATGTTTAATATTGATATTACTTCATTATCTATGGTACCTTTTATAACATGTAGTTTCCTTTCATGTCTCTTTTAATTAAATCTATTTTTGCTTTTGCTTAATTTGAGGTCAGGATTTCTATCTCTACTTTTTTTTTTTTTTTAACTTCACCTGAAGCATAATAGATTCTGCTCCAAACTTTTACCTTTACTCTGAATGGATCATTCTTCTTTAAATGTGTTTCTTGTAAACAGCATATTGTCGGATTCTGGCTTTTAATCCACTCTGCTATTCACTTCTGTTTTATGGGAGAGTTCATCTCATTTACATTCACAATTAAAATGTTTAATTCTGCATTTCCTGCCATCTTGTTTCCTCTGAGTTATACTTTTCTTCTTCCCTTCCCAATTTCCTTCTTCCCCAGTACTTGGTTTCTGAATACTACCTCCCTCAAACATCCCTTCTCTTTTGTAGCCCTTCATCATTTCTTATACCTTTCACCTTTTACTTCTGTTTTCGCTTCAATTAGTCTCCCACTTTCCTTTCCACTTTTCCCTCTTACTTCCATATAGGGCAAGACAAGTTTTTCTGTGAAGCTAAATATGTCTGATATTCTCTCTTAGAGCCAAATTTGATGAGAGTGAGATTCACACAATGCTCATCCCCCTTCCTTTTTCCCCTCAATTGCAACAGGTTTTTTTTTTTTTTTGCCTCTCCGTGAGATGTAATTTACCCCATTTAAACTCAATTTTCCTCTTTTTCCAGTAGAATCCCCTTTCCCTTTCTGGTTTCTTTTTTATATCATCACAATAAAATCAAATTATACCCTCTTGGTATACCCATAAGAGAGATACAGATCTCAAGAGTTAAACATACCATCTTTTCATACAAGAATAAAAGCTTTTTAATTTTTAAAAGAAAATTATTTTTTTCTTTACTTTTTATCCCTTTATGCTTCTCTTGAGTTCTATATTTGAAGATCAAATTTTCTGTTCAACTCTGGTCTTTTCATCAGAAATGAATGAAATTCACCTGTTGCATTGAATGTCCATCTTCTTCCCTGAAAGATAATGCTCCATTTTGCTGGATAGTTGATTCTTGGCTGCAATTCAAGTTCTTTTGCTTTTGGAATATCAGATTCCACATACTTTGATCCTTTAAAGTGGATGCTGCTAGTTCCTGGGCAATACTGATTGTGGCTCCTTGATATTTGAATTGTTTCTTTCTGCCTGCTTGCAATATTTTCTCCTTGACTTGATAATTTTGAAGTTTATCTACAATGTTTCTTAGAGTTTTCATTTTGGGGTCTCTTTCAGGAAGTGATTGGTAAATTCTTTCAACAGCTACTTTATCCACTGATTCTAGAACATCATGACAGTTTTCCCTGATGATTTTCTGAAAGAATATGTCTAGGCTTTTTTTCATCATGGTTTTCAGGAAGTCTAATAATTCTTAAATTGTCTCTTCTAGATGTATCTTCCAGGTCACTTGTTTTTCCAGTGAGGTATTTTATATTTTCTTCTAAATTTTCCATTTTTTGGTTTTGTTTGACTGATTCTTGAATTCTTATTGAGTCATTCACTTCTATTTGTTCAATTTTAACGTTTAGTGAATTATTTTCTTCAATTAGCTTTTTTATCTCATTCACAAATTCTTCCCCCCCCCCCCCAATGAATTGGTTTCTTTTGCAAATTTATTTTGTAAGGAGTTTTTTGTTTTTCCCATTTCATCAAATCTATTTTGTAAGAAGGTATATAATTTTTCCATGTCACTAAATCTATTTTGTTTTCTTCAGATAATTTCTGTTTCCTTTTCTAACTCTCTTGCAAAGTTCTCATTTCCTTTTCCCATTTTTCTTCTAACTTTCTTTTAAGATTCTTTTTGAATTCTTCCAAGAGAACCTTGTGAGATGGGGACCAACTCATATCACACTTTGAGGCTTCATCTGGAGATGATTTGAGTTTAGTATCCTCAGGATTTGAAGTCTGTCCTCTTTCTTCATAAAAATTATCTATGGTCACAGTTCTTTTATCTTTTTTTGCTCATTTTTAAAGGTTTAGGTCTGCTCTTAGGGAAAAGGGGAGATTGTTCCAAGCTTCCTCTATAGGTGACAGTGGCTTTAAGCTGTCCTGGGCCAGTGCTGCTGACTTCCTGCATGTGCTAGGTGGACATGTCCATCTCCCTCATTACTGTGGGGTTCAAAGGTTCACTATCTATCTTTTCTATTTGCATTGGATGTTTCACAGATAATCTGCCAATCCACTGGCTTGTAATCAGGACAGAGTAGCCAATGCTGCTATATTTTGGCTAAGAGCTTGCCAATAGATTCCCCGGTGTATGGACACTATACCACCCTGTGTCCCTGCACTGGGCCTTCACTTGGCTGCCTCCTTCTCCTATCCTCCATCTCTGCCTGAATGAAAAAGACCTTTTATAAAGTTCTTCCAAAATATCTTTAGCTGGAAACTTGTTACACTTCAAATATTTGTGTGTTATGTCACTCCAAAACTAGTTCAGAGGCATGACCTGGTGTTAACCTGAGGGACTCTAGGAGGAACTCAGATAAAGATCTTACTTTCTGCCATCTTGGTTCTGCCCCCAGTAATTATATCTTGCAATGTATTCATCATTCTTCCCTAGTAGTTTCCCATTCTGCTACTTTGAGGAACAAGGAGTACGTCATCATTGGTTCTGAGAGGTCATCATTATTTTTTCAGTTGCTCAGAGCTCAACTTCCTCTGTGTTTTGCTTTTTTCATCATCAAGAGTCATTTTGTGTGTGTGTGTGTGTACGCACACACACATATATAATTTTGGATCTCCTTACTTCACTCAACATCAATTCATATAAATCTTCCCAAGCTTGTCTGAATTCCTTATATTTGTCACTTACTATTGCATAATAATATCCATTATATTTATACAGTACAATTTTTAAATTGTCATTTTCTTCCCAATTGATTATTAACATTATTTCCAATTCTTTGTGGTCACCAAGGGTATTAATATAAATATTCAGGAAAATATTGGATATATGCCATTTATAGGATGACTACAATAATTTAAAGAAAAATAATCTTGAAATATGTCAGAACTCTGGTAAATACATTGACCAATAATGACTTGACCAGAATTGTGATAAAGCATATCTTTGGTAAAAGATGGTAAAATGCTTTGATAAAGCATTTCTTGACAAACAGGTAGAGGTGCAGAATGAAACCTTCATTTCAGATATAACCAATATATTACTTGTTTTGTTTGAACTTTACTTATCATAGGAAGTTAGGAGGTGCAGTAGATAAAATATTGAATGTGGAGTAAGGAAGACTTATTTCTGTGAGTTCAAGTCTGGCCTCAAACATTTACTTTCTGTGTGATCCTGGGCAAGTCACTTAACCCTGTTTCCTTATCTGTAAAATAAACTTGGGAAGGAAATATCAAACCATTCCAGTATCTTTGTCAAAAAAAAATCCAAAATGGAGCCATGAAGAGTTAGATATGTCTGAAAAATAACTGAACAACAATAACAGTTTATTGATTATAAGAAACAGCCTCTATGTGAAATGAGGGAAATTAATATATAATGATAGATATGCAAAAAATACAAAAACAAAGAAAAAAAATCAATGAAACATTTAAAATATGCAAAAGAGTTGAAGAAGATTCAGAAAAGGACACGTAAGTAAATGTTAAATTTTATATATGTCTAAAATAAAATTATAATGTATACATAAAAGAAGTTTAAAATTAATATTTCTCTTCTTTGTATATTGGGGTATATTTATAAAATGTTAATTTCTCAAAAAAATTTTAAAACATTAAAATATGTACAGTAATTTTTTTGAATGAGTAGTATAGTGGAAAGATTTGTAAGAATTGATACAAACTGAATAAGATGAATGATATAAACAATGATTATAACAATGTAACTGATAAGATCACTTAGTGGAAGGTAAATTGAGTAATTTTTTAAATAAGGGGTGATCTCAGAAAATGGGGTATTGAAACATACCTCTCTTTTCATAATAGAAAGGTAGGGGACTACTAGAGTAGAATGCTTTATATACTGTCAGAATTGTTCACTGCCTTGAGCATTTGTGCTTACTGTCTATCTTCCTTCGTTCCTTCCTTCCTTCTTTCCTTCCTTCCTTCCTTCCTTCCTTCCCTCCCTCCCTCCCTGCCTCTTTCTTTCTTTCTTTCTTTCTTTCTTTCTTTCTTTCTTTCTTTCTTTCTTTCTTTCTTTCTTTCTTTCTTTCTTTCTTTCTTTCTCTGTCTCTTCCTTCCTTCCTTCTTTCCTTCCTTCCTTCCTTCCTTCCTTCCTTCTTTCCTTCCTTCCTTCCTTCCTTCCTTTCTTTTTCTTCCTTCCTTCCTTCCTTCGTTCTTTCCTTCCTTCCTTTCTTTTTATTTCTTTCTTTTAAATAAGGGAAATTTCATTTAGGAGAAGGATTTTCCAGAAATGTCTGTGATGTGATGGCAAAGGACATCAATCAAACAGATTAAGAAAGAAAATCTAGCTTGGTCAGTAAGTTCCCTATACATTCTAGTTGTTTTTTTTAAATAGCTCCCTCTTTTCTGTCTCCAGATTTTTCTTTTTTCTTCTGAATTTCATTCTTAAATGTTTCATTCTGCCTTGTTTTTTTTCTTTAGAATTTTATTTCATGTGATTTAGACTGTCATTTCCTTTAAACCTTTGAAATCTTTCTCAAAATGAAGGGTACATAGATTTCTTATCTTCTTGCACATATTTTAAAATGGATAGGTCACTGGTCCCTGAGATTTCCATTATTTCCACTTTAGCAGTCAGTTCTTCCTTTTCAATTCCATAATAGATTTTCCCTCTGTTGGTTCATCTATGTGAGGGATGAAATATCATTAAGGCAAGCCAAAAGATTCTTTGCTCATTTTCTTTTGACAGAGCAGTAAAAATGAGAGAGAGCGAGAGAGAGACAGAGAGACAGAGAGAGACAGAGCCAGAGAGAGACAAAGAGAGGCAGAAATAGAAGAAAAAGAGAGAGAAACAGAAAGAGACACACAGAGAGAGACATACAGAGAGAGAGAGAGTAAAAGTGACAGAGATAGAGAGTAACAAACAGAGAGAATGAGAGCAACAGACAGATAGATGACAGAGACAGAGAGACAGAGACATAGACAGAAAGAGGTCACTTTAGAGGGTGATTAAATAACTGAATTCTCCCATCAGCATTCTATCATGTTTTCCAGTAAGGGTTACAATCTGTTTTTCCAAACTCCATTCAGTTCAATAAACATTTACTAAAACTACTATGAGCAAAGCATGTTGTTAAGAGTTCGGGATGTAAGACAAAAGTCTATCTGCAGGAAACTTGTATTCTAGTGAGAGAATACAATATGCAAACAGATGGGTAAAGAAGATAGTTTTAAAGAGATAGAGGCAAGAGATACAGAGAGCAAGAAAGATAGAGCATTAACAACTAGGGGTATCAGGAAAGCTGCTTAGAGGATGTTACCTGGGATGAGCATGAAGTATACAAAAGAGTCTATAAAGCGGAATTGAAGGGGAGTTTATTCCATGAATGGAAAGTAAAGTGGGCAAATCATAGAGAACAAGCAGAATATTTTGATTGGAGTAAAGAAAACAAGAGAGAAACTTCCAGAAAGGTGGAAGTGTAAGTGTTAGCCAGATTGCCCAGACCTTTAAATGCTAAGATGAGGAATTGGTGAATTTTCTGGGTGGTAATACGGAACCATTGCAACAAGGGAATAACATGATTGGATATGTTCTTTAGTAATATCACTTTTATTAGCTTCATGGAAAATAATTGGAGTTTGGAGGGTATAGAGACAGGGAGTGCAATGGGTAAGATATTTCAATAGTCTAAGTGAGAAGGAATGAGAATCAGAACTTGAGTGGTGACATTTGAGAAGAGAGAAGAGGCTGGATAAGAGATGTTGAGGTAGATTAAATAATACTTGACAACTAACTGGAAAGTGGTGATGTAGAAGAACTAAGGGGTGGGGAATATAGTGCTTAGTCAGCAAAACTGGCTCTCTGGAAGGATGATAATGGCCCATCAAAAATGGTGAATAGAAGATAGGCTCTTAGACACAAAACCCTTGAAAATGAATTGAACCTATTTCTTAGTTTTTAATTTATAGGACCAAAAACGTCCAGAGTTGAGAGATCATGTGGTCCAAAAAAAAGAGAACTTAAGAAAACTGATGAATTTCAGAGAAAGAAGAGATTTTTGCGCTAAATTTGAAATGCTTGTGGAACATTTATATAGAGATGCTATCCTGATTGCTTCTTTCTGAAGCTCTTTTTTTATTCTCTTTGTTGATTTTTCTTGTGGTTTCCCCAACTTTGGAATAAACAACATTCTCAACATTCTCTTTCTTCTCTAAATCCTCACTTACTTTTCCCTTAAAAAAGAAAAAAAAAATCTTTATAACAAATATCCATGTTTACGCAAAAACAATTCACACATTGGTCATATCCAAAAATATATCACTTTTTGGGACATTGTGCATTTATCTCTGTATTTGAGCCTATCACCTTTCAAAAGCCATAAATTTTAAGCCTGAACTCTGTTGCTTACTTGTGTGACCTTAACTAAATCACTTAACTTCTTTCAGTCTCAATTTTCTAATCTTAAAAATGAAAGGATTCATACACTTTTCAGTCATGGAAATCTTTGACAACCTTATAAAACTAATGTACCTCTTTTTGAAACAGGGTTTTTCAATGCATAAAATAGAATCCAAATGATTACAAAGGAAACCAATCATATGGAAGTTGTTATCAAAATATTAAAAAATAAATCCAAATTAGATAATATTTATTTTTCTCTTATCTCTAAATTTTATGATCTTTGGTCGTGTATAGCAAGAGAAAAAAACTTTGTTATGGGACACAAAGGAATGTAACCTTTCACTCACCTTTTTTTTTTTTTCCTTTCTGGTGCTTTCTCCCTTGCTTTATGTTTATTTGTATTCAAGAAGGTTAAGTTTTTCATTGGGAGTAAAAATCTGAATTCTCTTATGACTTTGTTGCTAACTTAGTTAACTTAAACAACCACTCCATAGATTAATTGCCCTAAATGAGAATGAGCTCCCTTTAATAATGCAGAGCAGGTTTATGGGGCCTTAATACTTGTAGGAAATTTTATTATTTTAATTATCTCAAGCATCCCTTTTGAAACCACATTGAGATTGATTGTTAGATAATGCTCTTCTTTTGGGGAGTGGATGTCTGGGGTTAGACATGAAGAGGGTAAAAAACTGTTTGACATGGAGATTCTAGACCCTCTCTGAGACAATTTCCTGGGAATCTGTACAGCTGCAAAAAAAGTTTTGAAAATTTCCTTTTCTTTGGGCCTTCTGAGTCTAGGCAGCTGTAATGTTTTTCTATATAGGAAAAGAGGAGAGGGAACCATGTGGGAAATAATACTATGGGGTTCACCCCAGTTGGTATCCCTTTCCCCTTCCCTGCCTCTTAAGGAACCTCATCTTTACTAAGATCTGAGCATCTCCTATAAATCCCCTTATAGGCAAGTGAGCCTCATTGTCTTGCCTCTTCAGGAGGCCTTGGGAGTCCACAGCTGGCCTAGTCAGGCATTCCCAGGCTCCCAGTTGGGGCTTTGCCAAGGATGACTGGCTGCCTGGGAGCAGGTGGACTGGATGAATGCATGCTGCCTGAGGCAGCTTGTCTGAGAGGAAAAAAGATGGGAGACTACAAAGCAAGGCCAATTGGATCTAGGTACCTGGGGGCAGTACCTAGGAAGGGGGTGATGACAGAGCAATGTTTTTTCTTTAGGTGTGGGGATGAATAGTCTAATATTCTGAGATCCACAAGAGAGCAGTGATGGAATTTTTGGGGAGGGATGCCCATTGCAATCAACCTTACACATAACTGGAAGGCTGTGTTGAGTTCATTTGGGGGAAAGTACACAGAATTTAGAAAGTTAGCACAATGGAATATTAAGGCTTATTTGGACCTCAGAGAACCAGCCCTCAAAGTTTGAAAAAAATCCTCAATATCAAATATCAAATCCAAATCATACTTGAATAGTCTTTTCTACAATATTCCTGAAAAAAGGAATTTATTTAAAGATTCTCAGAGATGTGGCATTCATTTCCTTCTGTGGCAGTATATTTCATTTCATTATATAATTGTTTTGAATTTTTATCATTACCTCAAGCTAAAATCTGCGTCTTTTCAATTCATACCCATTTTTCTCCTTCTGATCTCTGGGATAAACAAATGATTTCTAAATTCTGCTTCACTTGAGAATTCTTCAAATATTTGAAGACCTTAGAAAATATATTGTCTAACTCAGATGCTAATTTTACTAGTTGGGTAACTGAAGCCCAAAGTAGTTACATAGTGAATTAGTGGCAGAGTTGTGTGGCTAGAAGCCAGATCTCTTCATATAATATGAGGCTTCTTGAGAGAAGCAGCCATTTCATTTTTGCCTATGTATCCCAACTACTTCCTGGCATATAGCAGGTGGTTTAATAAATGCTTATTAACTGATTTGAAACCTTCATTAGAGGAGTCATTTGATTGACTTAATTAATTGAACAGTCTTTTCTTATTAAGGGGATCATTATTTGCATATTTTTTGGGAAAAATCATCCAAATATATTTACTGAACCCAGATCCATGATTTTCAACTTTTAAAATAAGCAAGGATTATGCCCCACTAACACATATACATCCTAAGAATAAATACAATATGTGTGTATTCCTCAAACACAAAAACATTGAAAATAAATTGAACCCATCACTTAGTTTTGGATTTACAACACCACACAAAGTTCAGAACTATGAGATCATGTGGTCCAACTCATTATCGAACAGAAATCACTTTTACAATGTTCAGTTAAGCCATTCTCCAATTGATAAATGGTCAAAGGATCTGAACAGACAATTTTCAGGTGAAGAAATTGAAACCATCTTTAGTCATATAAAAATCTGTTCTCCAAATCACTATTGATCAGAAAAATTCAAATTAAGGCAAATCTGAGATACTACTACACACCTCTCAGAAGATAATGATGAATGTTGGAGGGAGTGTGGAAAAATTGGGATACTAATACATTGTTGGTGGAATTGTGAACAGATCTAACCATTCTGGAGAGCAATTTGGAGCTATGCTCAAAAAATTACTAAACTGTGCAAACCCTTTGATCCAGCAATGTTTCTGCTGGGCTTATATCCCAAAGAGATCTTAAAGGAGGGAAAGGGACCCACATGTGCAAAAATGTTTGTGACACCCCTTTTGTAGTGGCAAGAAAATGGAAACTGAGTGGATGCCCATCAATTGGAGACTGGCTGAATAAATTGTGGTATATGAATGTTATGAATATTATTGTTTTATAAGAAACGATCATCAGGATGATTTCAGAGAGTCCTGGAGAGACTTACATGAACTGATGTTAAGTGAAATAAGGAGTAACATTATACGATGATCAATTCTGATGGATTTGGCTCTTCTTAACAATGAGGCAATTCAGGCCAGTTCCAATGATCTTGTGATGATGAGAGCCATTTATATTCAAAGAGAGGATTGTAGGAATTGAGTGTCAATCACAATATAGCATTTTCACTTCTTTTGTTGTTGTTTGCTTAAATTTTATTTTCTTTCTCATTTTTTCCTTTTTGATATGATTTTTTAATGCAGCAAGATAATTATGTAAATATGTTTGCCAAATTGGATTTACATATATTTTACCTTGTTTAATATATATTGGGAGGGGATGGGAGAAATGGAGAGGGAAATTGGAACATAAGGTTTTGCAAGAGCCAGTGGTGAAAAACTATCCTTGTATATATTTTAAAAACAAAGAGCTTCAATAAAAAATAAAATAAAATAAACAATGTTCCATTAAAAATATTCACTTAGTTTTCATATGAAGACCAGTGATAAGGAACTTTACTTCTGAAGCAATTCATTTCAATTTGGGACAGTCTAAATTAAGAATTTCTTTCTTATGTGAGATCTAAATCTGTATCTCTGAAACATCTTCCTTTTGGTCCTATCTGTTCTCTAGAGGCAAACAAAATGAGTATTAGCTCTCCTTTATGGTTCAATCTTTCAAATTCTTGAAAACAGTTATCATATCCTCTTCAGTCTTCTTTTGAATAAGCATTCTTAGTTCTTTTGATTGATTCTCTTATGGTGGGTTGAGAATCCCTCACCTTTTTTACTCATCTTCTTATGAATACAATATAGATAATATAGATCACCAATGCCCTTTCTAAATTGTGGAACTGAAATGGAATACAATATTCCAGGTATGGTCTGAATAGAACAGAGAATAAGAGGATTTAGTATCTTCCCTGCTTCTCAGATCTTAACTGTTTTAGTTGGCTACTGTATCACACATCAACAAAACTGGTGACTTTTGTTAAGTTTTAAGTGCAACAAAAACTTTCAGATATTTTCTATAGGAATTGTCATCCAACTCATTGGTAAAAATATTGATAATATCTGGATTGAGAACAGATTCCCGAGGTACTCCATTAGAAACTTTCCTCTAAGTAAAAATAATCCATCAATTCTCCTTAGGACCAGACATTCAATTAGTTCCAATGCACGTAATTATACTATTATCTCCGTCATGATCTCCTATCTTTCCATCTTTTATGCAATTCTATCATGAGAAATTTTGTTAAATGCTTCATTGAAGTCCAAGTGAATTCAATATAGCTTTCTTCTGACCTGACAGCCTTATAAGCCAGCTGAAAAAGTAAGATTAGTCATTAGTTCCAACTTTAGTTTGGAGGTCCTTCACCATAGTTTCTCTCTGAGCAGAGTTTAACTCCTTTGAGGTAGAAGGGTATCTACAAAGGTAATTTAAAACTATTCTCAGTTTTGTTAAAAAAAAAAAAGTATACTTGTTTAAACATAGTCAAATTTCTGGTGCTACCAGGCTGGTATTTGCAGTGGTCATACAGCTCCAAGCTTTCAGGTACACAGACTATATATACACCATGTAAATCTATTGGGACAAAGAATGGCCATTCTATAAGATGTATACTGTATTCAGTAGTGTTGAGTTAATATTCATATTTTTAGTTTGTTATGGGAGTAACTTTTCTATCCATGTAAAATCCTTCTCTGAATAGAATGTATTCAGGATAGTGTTCAGAGACTTGCTCTGAATATTTATTGGAGTATCATCTTGAAGAGAAATAGTTGACAGGAATAATTTTGTTCAGAGGTGCTGATTATGGGCTGAAGTTTTACATTTTCATGCAAATTCTGGGTAAGCCCTCTCTCTGTATAGTATTTGATGTTAACATAGTTGGATAAATTTTAAATTCCTGATATTATATTTAAATGCACAAAACAAAGTACTAGGATAAATAGATGTTTCTCATCATTTTTTAGTTTCCCAGAATGAGTCAAGAGCTATTCAATTATTTGAAGGATAGTAACTGTTAGAGAAAAGCTAAACTTCCTCTTAAAACCATGTTTGATAATGTTTTACCTCATCTAAGGACTGAGACTCTTAAAACTTTGCTTAGTAGTATCTTGGTTCATCTGCAAGTGAACAAAGGCAGCAAAATATGGTGTTGAAATGAATTTGGAGTCTGGAGGTTGATTTCCTAGCTGTCTCTAAATAGTCCCTCATGTATCCTTTCATGATTAGAATTATAAAATGTCAAAAATAGAAGGGAACCTATATTTACAGATGGGGAGAAATGACTTGTCTAAGGGCAAGTCACTTAATTTTTATCAGCTTCCATTTCTTTATCTATGAAAATGAGACAATTACAACTATATTTTAAATCTTTCAGTGAGTATGTGAGCATAAATGCGTGTTATTGCTAGCTAACTTATAAAACCTCATGTTCCCAGGTTCAACTAGGTTCAACTACTTATTTTCTGAAATTGGTCATGTTCAGGATGGTATGGTGACATGTTTAGAAGCTTGGTCCCATCTCTGATAAACATACAGTACCATGACTTTGAGCAAGTCACTTAATCTCTTTAGTGATTTAGGCATCTTTTAAAGACTATGCTATGGAGAGTGTGCTAATATTCACTGATCTAATGAGCTTCCTCACCAGAGAGTTCACTATTCCAGTGAAATCATAGTTCTAGTTCCTATCTTTATTGATTATCCATAACTTCAAGTTTCATCAAGTCCTATAGTGGTTCAGTGGTGAATTCTAATCATAAAGTAATACCTGAAAGATTTCTATTAGTATAGTAATCTTTCAGGTATTACTTTATGATTAGAATTATAGACTTTCAAAGTTAGAAAGACCTCATAGATACTCTTTTTGTAAATATGGGGAAATTAAAACCCATATAGTCCAAGGTTACACAACTAGATAGCAAGGAAGTGACTATAACCCCATAGTTTTCTTCAGTCTCTCTTTTATCCAGAGCTAACCATAATTCTTCTCTTTATGACTACATGGCTAGGCCACTTAGACTAATCAGAATCACTTGGTTAACAAGCATTTGTTGAATATTTAATATGTGCCAGATAATGAGCTATGCCCCGAGTAAACAGGAATCTTTCTATATGATGAGAAAACCAAACATGCACTTTCTGACATTTCTACACTGCTCTGATCTATTTGTATCTTTCAGAGCCAGGAGAGTTTAGCTATTTTTAGCATAAAATTGATAAAAAGATATTGTACGTTGTACTTAGGAGTTGGAGCAAGAAAATAATTGATCAAAAATTGCATTTCCACCCTCTTTCCTTCCCTCCTTCCTTCTTTCCTTCCTTCTATGAATAATCTCAGAGAGCCATAAGTAGGATGAGTCAATCAATTTCACATTCCCTGAAATGGAGGTGTTCTGGGGGAAGACACAACTTATTTTGAAGACCATAGAGTGGGTGGAAAGAAAAATGAGGCTTGAATAATAAGGTGGGGGCCATATTGCGAATTTAAAATGCCAAAGAGAGGAGTTCCTAACTAACCTAAAGCTAGTAATTACTAGTAAGCCATCATCTTTGGTTTTGGGTTCTCCGACTAGATAAAAACATGTTTTAATTATAAGCTGAAGTTGCCCTGGTAACTTGTGTGAGCTAATTTTCAGTTGTAAAATGATTTTTCAAATTAAATAAAAACAAAATCCCCATTATAATTTCACTTGTAACAAAGAAATTTGTTAAAAGTTTGTGAAAACTGAGCTTGATACTTCCAGAAGTATCTGCCTGATGAGGCTTCTGGGAGATAGCTGGGTACCATGATCTCAGTTTCTTAACAGGCTACCTTGATAAATTATTTGAGGTAGCTTTTCCTTTGTGAGTATACTTGTGTAAGTATGTGATTGTACCTTTGACTATATGTACACATGCTCAAATATGTCTCATTTTTCTATATTATTTGGAATGCTAAAAATTCTAGAAGCTTGAATACAATTTTAAGCTAACAAAGCTTAAAATTTTAGGACTCTGTATACATATTTGTAAATACTCTTGGAATCCTTGGACTGGATCTTTTCTTTGCCTCCATCACTACCTTGGCTTATACTTTTCTTCCTGCCTTATCTCAGCAGATGATAGAGTCCTTGCACAATGAATTATTGTCATTTTAATCTTTATATCCCTAATGCTTAGTACAATGCTAGAAAACCACTCAATAAATAGCTGCTGCATTGCATTGCATTGAATTGAAATGTTATAAGAAAGGCAGATAAACCCAACTTCCCTTTCATTGCTCTATTTTGGGGACAGCTTTTTCATTTCATAAATGACATCCCATGTCATTTAGAGCAAAGATTGTGTTTGCTCTTCATTTTTTCTATCCAGGTACTAGCATAATGGGGAAGGGTAATCATGAACCCCTTTCTCCATGTGCTTTGGTTAGACCTTGCTACATGAGGTAAACAGAGATGAGACAAAGAGATTGTTGAGAGTTGCAGAGGGAGAAGGTTTGAGGGTTGCTAATACTCCAGTGTTACACCAACCATGCACCATATGAGGAACTGTAAAAACATGTTGACAGATTGACTTAGGTTCAATTATAAACTCCTTGAAGGCAAGGATTGCCCTTGTCCTTTATTTCTTACTCCAAATACTAATACCAAGCCCAGCACTCTCTCGGGGACCAACAAAGATTTGCTGACAGATTGACTTCTGCAGTAGCCACATATGCTGTCATCCTTCTTTTGGAGGCATGTGGATTCTTCCTTTCCCTGACATGGTACAGATGTTCCTGCTATTCCAAGTATCCCTATCAACAGTTTTCATGTTTCAGAGCTGCAGAAAAGTGTGTGTGTGTGTGTGTGTGTGTGTAGTAAGTGAATCAGGTTTTTTGAATGTCAAGTAATTTAAGCCTCCTTATTCTACAGTGAACCTGGAATGTACCAAGAGGGTGTAGCTGAAGTACCAGAAAATGCCTCTAGTTTTAGTACCATTACTGATTTTTTCCCAAAAGTTTGATGCATTCATTTATTAGATTTGTAAAGAATTTTCTTTAGAAGAGGATGCTAGATAGAACTTTAATGAACATTCCAATAGGCCAATAAGTAATCATTTAAACTTAGGTAATATCTAGGATAGTGAAGATTTAATATTAATGCAAAAAATGTCCTGCCTTTTCATCACCCAAATATTTGTTTTGAGCAAGAGTTTGGATAAGAACTTCCCTTGTATTACTGTGATTTCTTGAGTAGTGATAATCTTGAATGAACTCTGGATCAGAAGACTACAATTCTAGAACTAGCTCTATCCCTGAAAGATTATTAAAAAAATTTAGACAAATTATAGAAAGTCATTTGGTTAGAAATACACTCATCTATAAAATAAGGGTATTGGATTAGATGACCACAAAGATTCCATCCAGCTACAATATTCTAGTCTGTGGGTAGATCTATGAAGTTTCCTTCATGTACAATTAGGGATTTAAAATGTTTCCAATCGTACATATTTTTTTTCAATCTATTTGTTATTATTACTCGAATTTTGTCACCAAAGAATCTTCGGTGAGTAAAATGCTAACTGTTTTGACTTTCCCTTTAAGATATGAAACTCTAATGCTAGCTCTTTCTGGAAAGAATAAAAATTGGGCCCTGAGAATCATCACACATTTAGACAACTATGCTTGCAGTTGGCTATTTGGAGTATAAAGTACTATATGGGTACCTATGTACATTTGGGAAGGAAACTTGTTTGCCAGAAACCTTTTAGAATTGAACTCTAGTTATCTTTTTTTTCTTTTTGGCAGTGATTTTTGACTATTGGACTAATTAAAATTGTGGGGTAATCTTCAGTTTGTCTGTCTGTGAAGTGATTTCATGGTCTAGGTTGGAGATCTATGGAGACATGAACTTGCTCTCACAATCTTATTCTTCCATCTATAGAAGCTGAATCAGACTCACTGGTAGTGCTAGTCCTGAAAACCTCATTCATCTACTTTAATTATAGTTCAAATTAGAGCATAAGCATAGATTGCCCCTGACTAGAATGGGTTGGGGGAAAAAATGGACAGTGGAGGAGATGTCTTTTAGAGATTAATTAATCTTAAATAAGTTCAGAACGGAAGTCTCCAATCTATATATGGGTCAATGGGCTAGAGATTTTTTTTTTTTTTTTAATTTGAAGAGGAGGCTATATTCTTAACAGGAAGTTAATTTATTGAACTTTGAATCATTTGCTTATGATGATCCTTGGAGAAATATTTAAAAAAAATTTTTTTAGCTTTAATATAAACCAGGCTGTTCAGTACTGAAATTCATAAAAAAATAACTAAAGCAAACAAAAGGGCAAAAGCAGAGAAAAATCTAGTGAGTTGCACACCAGAAGACAAAGACAGGGCAAAATGATGGATAATACCTTCATCTCATGCTACACTGACCTCTAGTGGCCATATTGGAGGGGTGTCATAGACTATAAATAGCCATGAGACCACACTTTACTGGATTAAATAATTGGAGTAGAGGAAGGTGATAGACTCTCTGAAACGTTTCCATTGTTAGTCAGTCAGCCTATTAAAATGGGCCAACAATTCTGGTCAGGGAGTCGGACTAGCAGAGATCCAGTAGTTAGGAAGAAAATACAAAGGGTTGGGAAACTGGGGACCAAGAATTTTGATAACAGGCTTGCTGTTTAGTAACTTTGGAGATGGGATAGAAATACAGAGATTGCTCATTGAGAATTTTTTTCTTCTGGGAAGCGAAAGTATTGGATTGTTGGGTTGAATTTAGAGCAAAGGTAACTGGTATATATTTCCTTCATCTCTCGGATCCCTCCTTGCTTCTTTTCCACCCTCTTTCTACTCTACTTTTTTTCTTCTTTATCCTTTCTTTTTTCCTTCTTTCTTCCTCTTTTTCTTCCTCCCTCAATACTTCCCTTAGTTTTCCCTTCCTTCATTTCTCCCTTCCTTATTTCCTTCTTTCCTTCTTCCTTCCTTTTCCTTCCCTTTTTTTTTTTTAAACATCGATTTAAGACAGTTGAAATGGGAGGACCATAGTTACCACAGTAGTGTTATGAGTATGTGGGAGCCATCTAGTACAAACTCATAGGAGCTGATTATTAAATATTTAGTGTGAGTATTTTGCATCTTAGAAATTAGCAAATGCTGCATATTAAGGTTTGATTATTGATCTATTAATTGTCTAGACTTGAGAATGAACAAAAAATGGGAATGTTATTAAATTTTTAAAAAGTTTTTGTGCATACCTTCTTTTGAAACCCAGTTATTAAAGGAGTAAATGGCTATTAGTTTAAAATTTCAAACAATTTAAATATGAAAACCAAGCCCTATGCAGAGTCTTTTTCCTTTGGAACACAAATGCAGAGGAAAGCATAAAGGTGAATTGGTAAAATAGCAAAATCCAAAAATTGTCATTTGGCTCTTTAACAGAGTAGCTATAACACCTTCATTTCCACCTGTGGCTCCTTTTAATTCTTTGGGGAAGCCATTATAGGTTTGCCTTTCTTATCTCTGCCTCTGTTGCTCTCACTCTTGTATGCACTTTGTTTCCAGATATCTGGCTTTCCACAACTATAGTACAAGGGAGAAAAGCCTTGACTTTGATTCAGAAGAACTGATTTCCAAACTCTCTTCTTCTGACTAAGCTACAGGACCTTGGGCAAGGCCTCTGGGATTCAATTTCATCTTTTGTAAAATCCAAGGTCCCTTTCCATTTCTAAATCTATGATTCTATTAACTTTGTCCCCAGACATTTAATAGAACTAGCATCAACTTGGTTTGTTATTGTTAGGAACTAAGCCTTGGAGATGCCAAACAACCCTATATGTCCCACAGAGAGTTTGCTGCAGTGATTTTGTGGGTCTAGTTTTGCTATGATATTTATGAATTTTGATAAGTTTTCCTGATCGCTTTCTTAATTTGCAGTTTATTGACAGGATAAACAGGACCCACACTTCCAGATGATAGAATCAAAGACTGGTGAAAAGAAAAGAAAGGGAGAGAAGCCTGCATTGCTTTTCCATGTTTAAATTAATGAGATTGTCACACATAAAATAAGATGTGACCAATCTCTGAGTTCCACTGAGATCTTCCCCTCTTCCCCTAGTTGCTAGAAGTGTACTCTCAGCCTGCAGCCTTTTGATTGGCTAATGGTGAAGCCAACAGAATAATTGACAACTCAGCCAAAACATCAGGGATAAAATGTGTTTTGTCAAAGAGCTAAAGCCCATGTGTTGAGAAAATGCATTTTTTCACTGATCCGTTCTGTCAACAAAATACTTTTCATCAGAAACATCAAAGCCATTCCATCTGCAAATTTCATTTTTTGAATCCCTTAATCTATTCTGTTGACAAAAATTTCTGTCAACTGCCTCGAACCATTGTATTAACAAATTTCATTTTGTCAATCATGATTTAGCCTCTTGGCAAATGCGTTTTTAAAAATACTCCATTCCTTCCTACAGGAAGAATACCTAACAGCCAGTGCTTCAATCTTAATTTTTGAATAAGTGAAAAGAGAAAGTAAAAGTTGTGTCATGACTGCTCATTTAACACATCTATCTAGTTCTGGGTGCATTTAAAATAAACCCAGTCAAAATCTTCCCTGAACAATGCAAACCAGGAAAAAGTTATGGACCTCATAATGATTTTGTCTTAATAGTCTTCTTTCTGTATTTTATCTATTAATTTCAGCTCATCCAACTCACATGTGGACATGTGACTGAGAAGCTTTATTATGGTTAGCTCTGGATTGTTTTCACAGGATTCTGTTGTAATAGCATTGATCAGGATGCTGTCTCATTTGAAGTTCATTTGAATGTCATGAAGCTCCTTTCAACACCCTAGCATTAGTAACTAACACCCTTGTTGATAAACATGTGGTCATCTCAAATCTCCAGAGATGCTGGAAAATATGGAAAATAGTTTCAAGATTTGTTATCTGCTTGACTTTATCTCCTGAATTCACAGGATGGACTGCATTTTGTGTGTTGGAGAGGGGGAAGGAAGAAGTTTGGAATGACCCACTGGATTTTGTGCTAGGTTTCACCCTTCTAAACTGGTTTGCTTTCTCTGGAGGCACAAAGCATGAATAGCCTAAAATGGAAGAGCAAAAAGTGGTAGAATGGGGCACAGATCCACATCTAACACATCTAGAACTTGTGTCTCTCGTCCCCTTTGAATTATAGTTATAATTATATATCTATAATTATCCATATGCAAATATACATGTGACTATGTGTCATCTATTTACATATGCATATCTATCTATAGCTATAGATATGTCTCTAGCAATATCTGTATCTATGTCTGTAGAAAAGCTAACTCTCTCTCTCGTTACCAACCTTTATCCAGAGTTATAACTGAAAATTTTGTGACCTGGAGCAAACCCTAAATATATCAAACTTTTTATTATCTCCATAGCCACAGAGCTCTATCCTTCCCCACATGACAACTGATGTGCTGCTAATAGTATCCTTCCAAGAGTTTAGCCCTATAGTTTGTCAGCAATCAAGAGAAAAGTGATTTAATACACAGTTAGGGGGGAAACAAATCAATTATAAAAAAATAATTAGCAAACAGATTTTTCTCTCATATATTCTTATTTGTGGGGGTAAATTTGCTGGAAAGAGAATCCCTGAGCCCTTGCTCTCTGGGGAACTGCCTCAAGGCAATGCCATACCATGGCATTATTATGAGATTAAGGACCTTTGGAAGAATATAGCTGCCATATTTGGTCTTGGATTCTGCATGTTTTATTGAGTTTAATTGGTCCTTTCTCAGCACATTATCTCAGTGGCTTCTGGCTCAGATACAGAGAACCAGCCTAGTTGCTATTGTTACAATAGAACAGGAATTCACACCTCTATCAACTTATAGTTTTGCACTGTCTTGACCCAGTGCCTGAAAACCCCTGTATCAGATTCATTCATTTAGATTAATCACTGTTATGAAAATGTTACTTGGGCAGAATAATACCTTGACCAATTAAACATTCACATGGGTTGTTGTGTAAACTCTCTAGGATAAAAAAGAACATTGTGTCAAAGCACAGAACAAATAAGTATAGGAGAAGGACTAGAAAGACATAGCATCCTAATTTTAGAACTTAAAGGAACCTTAGAAGCCAGCTATTTCAATAATAGGGAAAGGAAGCAGAGTTGATGCTAATTAATGGAGGGAATTTCTGGATGAGGGAACTCTCTCTGCCTATGCAGGTCAGCACCTTCATTGTCTTAGAGCTGCCTAGACTTGTAATAGTCTCAAACTCAATTAAAAATTAGGACCACTAACTTCCACATGGAGATACCTGACTACACATTGACTTAGAAAACCAAATAATACCATAAGTCAGGGGTCCTCAAACTTTTTAAATAGGGGGCCAGTTCATTGTCCCTCAGAGTGTTGGAGGGCCAGACTATAGTAAAAACAAACTTTGTTTTGTGGGCCTTTAAATAAAGAAACTTCATAGCCCTGGATGAGGTGGATAAACGTCATCAGCTGCTGCATCTGGTCTACGGGCTGTAGTTTGAGGACCGCTGCTTATGTTCTATTATACTTTTATTTGCCAAAGATTTCCTAATTATATTTTAATCTGGTTCAGGCTGCATTATTTTGCTGGCTGCAATGTGACTTTTGGGCACATGTTTGTTTGCCACTTCTGGCCCAGAGTACTAGACTTTAGATGATTTGACTAGGATCACAGAAAGTATGTAACAGAAAAAGAGCTTGTTCTTCCAGCCTTTTTGGTAGATAGCTCTCCATCTACTACTTGATGCCTTTTGTTTTCATAACAATAATAATAGACTTTTATATAATACTTTAAAATTTGCAAATTTCTTCACATATATCATACTATTTGAACCTCACAATACCCCTGTGAGTTAGATATTTCAGGTTTTATTACCTCTTTTTGGCCAATGAGGAAATTGAGTCCCAGGAAAGAGACTTATAAGAGATCACATAAAATCAGAGAGAGGATTTGAAGCCAGGTCCTCCCATTCCAGAGCTATCATTTTGTTTTAATTGTACCATGCTAGGGATGCTAGGTTAGGAATTTAGGTATAATTGTGGACAGAGGTGACCTTGCTAAAGTAGCATCTTAAAGTCTCTCTGCATCATAATCTAAGAACATTTAGAATAGTGAGTAAAAAAAGCAACCATTTCACCTAAACTTTTCATTTTGGCAAATGAACCTAAATCAGCCAACACTTTGAAAAAATCATATGCCTGTTTTTCTTTTTCACCACCCCCACCTCACTATGCTGTTCTGGTAGAGGCAGACTCTTGGCTTGTTTCTAATTTCTGCTGATACACAGCCATATTTCAAAAGAATATATTTTTTATCAGAGCAATGGCACCCATCAGAAGTTAAATGATCTGGCGTGTTGCCCCTTTACATTTGAAAAGAAAAACAACAACACAGTTTAAATGAAAGTCATAATAGTTTTGCCTTTGGAATTTTGCACTTGATAGTGGTCAAGACTCCTCATCCTACTCCATCTCAAATGTATTACCCCAAGGAACTGATGGTTCTTCTGTTATTTAGGGGGGATGAATTTTGTTAAGTGTATTGTGTATTTGGCAGATTCATCTAAGAAAAATGATGTCATATGGGTTGATTGACGCTCATCAAAATTTGTTTCTTGTCAAATATCATGCTGCTTGATGAAAGAATCAGTCTTGGCTCATGTCAGTCAATCTGGGGAAATTTGGTGAGCTCCAAATGATGCTGAAAAAATGAAGAGTTTCTTAGGGCATTGGTTCTATTAGCTGATACACAGATTGTACATGCATGTGAAATATGGGTGATCCTTCTTCTCCAGATGGATTTGAACTTATATTGCTAAGGTTGCATTGGTTGTAACTGTACTGTATAATGTGAAGGCTTCTATGAAAGCCACAATATGTCTCCCATGGATGTTTGAAAGTTCATAATTAACTATTCATTTTTGCCTTAATTTGCATCCTTTCTCTTTGGCTAAGTGCAAATTATAGATTACCTTTATATCATACTTTGGGAAGAGCAACCTGTTAAATCTCTGGTACCTTAGTATGTATTGGCTGAGTATGAAGTGGTGATATGTCATCTAAATGGCATTATGGAGCAGGTAGCAGGAGATAAGAGCTGAAATGCAGACAAAAGAAAGTTGGTAGAGATTTGGAGCTGCATCCATCTGAAGCTGCAAGAGTAGAAGTGGGCACAGATTTAAAAATTGGCAAGAAAAGTGAATCAATGGAAATGAATGAGTGGTGGGTAGAGAGAATATAGAAGAATAAAGAGATTGAAGGAGGAGAAAGTTTAAAGAAGAATGAGGTGGCCAGCGGTGTCAAAGACTGTAGAATATGAAAACTGGAGGGAAAAAAAAACATTAAGGATTATTGGCAACCTTTGGTTTTTATAGACAGATAAATCAATCACTAGTACATTTAATTTCTTTTGGCATATAGGTTGTTACATATCTAGAAAGGAACAGCTTCGTGATGTCAGGTTTCTTATCCCTTATTATTTTGACTTCTTCTAGCTATATTTATATGATATTATAGGAAGCATGTTAAGTCTAATAAAGTGACCCCAAAAAGTGAGACCATGTTAGTTCTAACAGGTATATTTATGTTTTCTCAACCAAAGTCAAATTCATAATCTTACTTTTATTATCTGATTCATAAGGGGTGAGGGAAAGGATGGGACTGGGGTCGAGCGGGTAAAACAAATATGAAGACTATGCTTATCATATCCCAAAATATAGGTTTTAAGTACACAACTATCTCTTTATGGCTTTGGAAAAACACATAAAATTTGTGACAGGCTACCAAGATCTGTTTACTTTGAGTTCAGTCCTATTCCATCAGTGTGAGTCAAGCTCAGGCCCTCTAAGTGTTAAACCTTAGACAGAGGCCCACAGCATGTGGGACTCTTCTTGCAGAGATTAAGCCAATTGAAGATGATTAATCGACATGACTATTTAATTTGCTTATGGTGAATTTTAGTCTTTGCAAAAAAGCAAGGAGAACCCCTGAGTCCTGGAAGGATTTTATTGCTGGAATTAGTTCTCTGCCCCCTCTTTTTGGCCTCAATCTTTTCTGCACATTAATATAGCTTATTTGGTTCCTGTGGAGTTGACCAGGAGAGCCATCAAGTGAATTTTCTTTCACTGTGGTGCTGGAATAAGATAATGCCAATGAGAACTGGCTGATTATCTTAAAAGGAATTGAAGAATGTGTCTGATTCCATTAATATTTTCTAATTCATGCCAGCTTACACTTTGATTCTTGTCTTTCCCTCCTGCCCTGCTATTTAACTCTTCCATGATCAGAAGCCACTGTTTCCATCTCTATTTCTCTTTCTCTGTGAGCTCCTTGGGGCACTCAGAAATGCAGTCTGGCTATTGGGGCTAAGAGGAGGGAAGTTGGGAGGGAATCTTCAATTATTTCTGAGAAATCTTCAGCTTCAACTTCTCCAATAAAACGTCCCAAGGATCTAAAAGAGGGATTTGTTGATCTGGAATCAGTGCATCAAGGTCAAACGGATCCCTCTCTATGAGATGTTGTTAAAGGGGTGGAGTCTTGATCCTCCTAACTGAGGGAGATTAAAGCAGAGTAAAAGAAGATGTTGAAGTGAAATGGTGGCAGGCTCTGTATATTTTCAGAAGCATTCTTCTGAAGTCCTTGCTTACAGAGGCTTCACTCTCTAGCTCCTGCCACCGGGCTCTGGTGGTGGTTTTAAGTACAGTGAAAAGAACACTGGACTTGGGGTTAGGAGAAGATTCAAGTTAGTTCTGTAGGTATGTGATCCTGGTCCTCAGTTCTTTATTTGTAGAATGAGTAGATGGGTATGAATTTGCCCCCTCTTAATGATATATTTTTTATGATCCTGGGAAGCTTCTTTTATCTCTGAACTCCCTCAGGTACCCGATTTGTATAACATGGATATTCTTACATAGGATTCCTGCTTATTTCATTGGATGATTGTGAGGTTTAAAACACATGATAGAAAGCAGGTGCAGGGAGGAAGAAGGCTGGATTTGGAGCCATAGGACCTATGTTCAAACCTTTGTTACTTATCTGTGTGACAGTGGGAACACTCTTAGTTTCTTTGGGTCCAACTTCTCCAGTTGTAAAATGAAGGGGCTGGACTAGAAGGAGTATGGAGGTATGATGAACAGGGAATAGGAATTGGGGTTGGGCAGAGCACAATATCAAATTCTGTCTTATAAATCTTCTGTCTCTGTAACCTCAGACAATTCATTTAACCTCTCTTAAATGAGGTTAAACCTCATTTAACCTCTTATGAGGTAACCTCATAAATCTCTCAGTTTCCTCATCTGTAAAATGGGGAAGGGAGGAAGAGTCAGTAATCTCAAAGGTCCACTCATACTCTACTGTCTGTAATCTGTAATAAAAGCCTGGTTCTCTCATTTACTAGCTGTGATCAAACCACCTTCTGTTCCTGGGTATCAATTTGACCATCTGTAAAATGGGAACAATAATATGAGTATCATAAAATCATTTTGAGAATCAAATGATATAATCATGCCTGTCAAGTGTTATGAATGCCTTAAAATATTATGACTGTGCATCACATTATCATCTTGTGCATTAGTAAAGAGTTTTCCACAGTGCCTGGCTCTAGTAGTTGCTATATAAAGCTCTTCCCCTTTCTTTTCCCTTCCCCCTGATATGTTATTATTTCCTTTGTATTGTGGAAGTGTTTATGTTTGTTAATCTTGTTTCCGTAAATGGAGTATGACTCTTGACCCTTTAATGTCAAGAGTCATTCCTCCCATTTGTTTGAATGCCCTGCAACACTGATCAGGATGTTGAGCATGATAGAGTATCAATAAAGTCATTGAGTGAAGGAATGAACAGGAAATAAAAACCGATCAAAGAGTAGAACCAACATGGGAAGCTGTTTCTATGCTGTGATATTTTAGGATACAAAGAGACTTCTTGTTCTTTTGTATGTACTATGTTGGTGATAAGTGGAATTTTGGCTACCTTTTTGGATATCTATGTAGATGGTCAGCTTTTAGAAGATGGTCAATTCTGTTTCTAAACATACCACATTTTTTTCTCCCAAACTTTAAAAAAAATCTTTTTACTAAACTTTCTTTGAATTAATTCCTCTTCTCATTCCTCAGCTTTGACCGTATTTCCTATTTGTTCTCAGCATATAAACTTTGAGGGATTGGTTTCTTCCCCTGTATTCCTATAAAGACAGCTGGCCCTTGCTTTATCACTCATTTAATGAGCTTGCACACAGAGAGGTAGGTCTGTGCACTCTTGTCTAATTGCAGCCCAACAAAACTTTATGTAATTGTGTGGATCCCAAAGATGCTGGAATGAGATGGAGAGAGTGACCCTGACTCAGGGAATGATAGCCAAGGAGATGGAGACTCCTCTTTGCCTTTTTTTTCCCTTAAAAGCAATTCTCTGTTGGACTTCTGGTCTAATTGTTATCTTGTTAGAAAAGATAAAACTAGACCCCTGGATGCAGGACAAGGTCCACCCTTTTGGAATATGCCATGGCTGGTCTTTCTGTGTGACCTTTTCTACCTTTATCTTCATAATGCTTGTCACATAATAATGTTCAATAAATATTTGTTTAATTGACTGATTGAAATGATATCAGGATAGGGCACAAATAGGATTTAAGCCATAGATTTGCTAGATAATTTATTCAAACTATATTGGAGAATAGATATATACAAACATACACATGTTTATAGATATAAAGAGAGAGAGATAGCTACATAGATCACAGGAACTACCTAAGATTAGTTGGGCCTATGTTCAAATCCAGCTTCAGATACTAACTAACTGTATGGTCATGGAAAAATCACTCAATGTTCCTGATCCTCAATTTTCTTTTCTCTAAAATAGAGATTATAACATTTGTACAACTTACTTCACAGAAGTGTTTTGAACAAAACTTTTTGTAAATTTTAGTGTCCATAAAATCATATTTAGAGCTGGAAGGGACTTGGAGGTCCTAAAATCCAACCTTCTCATTTTATAGATGAGAAAACTGAGGCCAAGAAAATTGCCCAGGGTCACAGAGATAATGGGAAGCATCAAAATCAAGATTCAAACCCAGTTCACACTAATTCCAATGTGAAATATTATTATTATTACTCCATGTGTTTATTTTGGTTATGCCTTGAGTTTCTGTGACTTCTTTGATTTTGTTATCCTTTCCTGTTATGCTTTAAGACATAGTCTTACAAGCTTCTATAGTCAAAAATGTTTATCCATTGGCAAACATTGTAGTGATGAACTTTTTCTCACTTAGCTTGTTTCTAGAAAACAGACATACAATCTGTCTCCAGGTCAATATCTGAAGACCTTCCAACTTAGGAGCCATGAGAGCTGGGGTTCCACTGGAATAGTATTTGAGAACCCAGGATCAACTCCACCCCACTATGAGGTATTTAAGTAAGACTTCCATGGTGTTACTACCACTACTGTTACTACTACTACTTCTACTACTACTACTACTACTACTATTTTTATTGTGACTACTCCACTTCTTTTTTTTTGTTTTTGTTTTTCTTCTATTACTACTACTAATTCACTTATTTTTCTTCTTCTTCTATTACTAGTACTACTCCACTGCTGCTACTGCTTCTTTCTTCTTCTTGTTCTTCTTGTTCTTCTTCCTCTTCCTCCTCCTCCTCCTCCTCTTCCCTCTTCCTTCTCCTCCTCCTCCTCTTCCTTCTCCTCCTCCTCTTCCCTCCTCCTTCTCCTCCTCCTCCTCCTCCCCCTCCTCCTCCTCCCCCTTTTCCCTCTTCCCTTTTTCCCCTCCTCTCCCTCCTCCTCCTCTTCTTCCCCCCTTCCCCTCCTCCCCTCCTCCTCTTCTCCTTCCTTTCACTCCTCCCCCTCTTCCCCCTCTTCTTCCTCCTCTTCCCCCTTCACTCCCTCCTCCTCCTCCTCTTCCTCCTCCTCCTCTTCCTCCTCCTCCTACCACCACTATTGATATGGTTTTTCAAGTTTTTAAACCTTTAAAAAGAGCCATATCTACAAAATATTTATATTGTTCTTTTCTCAGAGAAAAACAATGGAAATTGAGGGTACGCCTAGTAATTAGGAAATGGCTAAATAAATTGTGACACATGATTATGATGGGATATTATTGTTTTTGGGAAATGATGAACAGGATTCTCTCCATGAATGCAAACTAAGTATTGTGTATAAAGTAATAGCAATATTGTGGGATGATTAGCTCTGAATGTCTTTGCTATTCTCAGCAACTCAAGAGAATTGACTCTGAAGAATTTATGTTAAAAATACTATACATGCCCAGAGAAAGAACTGATTGTATGAGTACAGATTGAAGCATACTCTTTTTTTAAACTTTATTTTTCTTGAGGGTTTTTTGAGGGAGGAAGAAGAGGGTGATAAAAAAGAAAAAAGAAAAAATAAGTTTGTAAACATTTATATATGTTAATTCTTTTGAGATTTATATAAAACATAAAAATATCTGTCTGTAATTTCACTAATGTGAAGAATTTCCTGGTATAAAAACTTTATTCACAGATGCAGAACAACAGTTCTTGTTATTTTCTTATTTTCTTGTTATTTCTTCACTCACTGCAGCTTACCTGGTCCCACTCACTGCAGAATAAATGGGACACTGAAAGATTTAAATACTGGCCTCTTTACACAATTAGCATGTATTAGGGTCAATACTGGAACCCATTCATCTTTAATGAATTCAATGCTGATCTTCTCATGCTATACTGCTTTTGATAACAATAATAGTATGTATATACACATATAAAATGCGCTTGTATTATAAAATAAACATATGTGCTTATATATGCATACACATATATAATATGCATTTTAAAATCTAATATAAATTCAGCCTTCAGTGTACCAAAGCAATTCTATTATACTTCCCTAAATTATTCAATATTACACTCAATACAGAGGCTTTTCCAAACCTTTTCATCTCTGTTCAAACCTCTCATCTTTTCACGCAAGAACCTTACCTCATATTTCACTGAAAAATTTGAGGCCATTCACCAAGAGCCCCTTCTTCTCTGTTTCTCATCTTACATCACTCAGATCTTCCCTGCCCCCTTACTATCTCCTTCTTCACTTCTGTCTCAGGCTAACTCTTCTGTATATACACATACTTAATCTCAGTCCTTCCCATCTCCTCTAGCAGATTGCATCCTTTATCATCTTCACTTTTTCATTAAACTTCAAACTCTCCTTGTCCACTGTCTGCTTCCCTGCTCCCTATGAAAACATCTATGTTTTACCTGTCCTTAAAAAATGCCACTCGCTCAAACCCATTCATCTCTCTATTCTGTGGCTAAACTCCTTGAAAAAGCCATCTACAATTGATGTCTCCATATTTTCTCACTTGCTTCTAAAATAGCTTTATTTTGGCTTTTGTCCTCATCATTCTACTGAAATGGATCTCTCTAAAGCTACTAGTGATCTCATAATTGTTAAATACAATAGTTGTTCATTATATACTTCAACGACAATATTGTATAGTGATCAATTCTGATGGACATGGCCCTCTTCAACAATGAGATGAACCAAATCAGTTCCATTAGAGCAGTAATGAATTGAACCAGCTACACCCAGAGAGAGAACTCTGGGAGATGACTAAGAACCATTACATAGAATTCCCAAACCCTCTATTTCTTGTCCACCTGCATTTTAGATTTCCTTCACAGGCTAATTGTACACTATTTCAAAGTCCGATTCTTGTTGTACAGCAAAATAATGGTTTGGCCATGTATATTGTATTTAACTTATACTTTAACATATTTAACATGTATTGGTCAACTTGCCATCTGGGGGAGGGGGTGAGGGGAAGGAGGGGGAAAATTGGAACAAAAGGATTTGCAATTGTCAATGCTGAAAAATTACCCATGCATATAACTTGTAAATAAAAAGCTATAATAAAAATATATAATAGTTGTTCCTCACTGTTCAGTTTTCTTGACCTCTCTGCAACCTTTGACATGTTTGCTACCCTGTTCTTCTTGATAGTGTCTTTTCTCTAAGTTCCTGTGATGCTATTTTATCTTATGGAAACTCAGTCTTCTTTGCTAGATCATTATCCAGGCCATGTTCACTAATACTAAATATCCCAAGGTTTTTTCTCTTGTCTTTTCCCTCTATATTATTTCAGTCAGGGATCTTATTAGTTCTTCAGTCAGTGATCTTATTAGTTCTTATGGATTCAATGATAATTGAATCCATATCCAATCTTTGTGAAGATGATTCATGGATCTCTTTATCCAGCCCTTACCTCTCTCACCAACTTCAGTTCTGAACTTCATCTGCCTATTAAAAATCTCAAACTTCTTGTCCTGTAGACATCTCAAAATCAAAAGTTCAAAACTGAACTCATTATCTTTCCCCTATGATTATTCCCTCTTTTTCAACCTTCCTATTACTATTCAGGGCAATATCATCTTTTTAGTTTCCCAGGCTCCCAACTAGTTGTCAACCTTGAATCCTCCTTCAAACTCTACTCCCTATAAATAATCTGCTGTTAAATCCTGTTGCTTCTATTGTTGTAATATCTTTTCTACACATCTTCTTTCCCTTGACTTAGTTGCCAACTTGGTATAGCTCCTCATCATTTCATGCCTGAACTATTTCAATAGTCTTCTGCTTATTTTCCCTATTTCAAGAGTATCTTCAGTTCAATCAATTCTGAACTCAGATCAGTTAGTTAATAAGCATTTATTTGTTGTCTTTTCTGTGCAAGGCACTAAATATTGAGAATATAAAAACATATAAGAGAAAGATAGTTGCTATCCTCAAGGAACATACAGTCTAATGAGGGAAGACAACATGTAAAAGGAAACCAAAAAGTAGAGGAGGAGGTTTTTGGGAAGAAGATCTTTGGAATGGGAGCAGAATGGAGAAGTCCAGATTAATTGAGGGAAGGAAGACATAGTTAGCTTGGAATCAGCTTAAATGGACATTCCAGGAAGAGCTATTAATGTCTATACTGTCCAATTAGAGAAAGGGAAAAAAGTGATCTTCATAAAGTCCAGTTCTGACAAGTTCTATCAACTTCAGTAGCCTCTTATTTCCTTTAAGATCAAATATAAAATCCTTCGTTTGAATTTTCAGGTTCTTCACAAGTCTGGCCCTTCCCTGCCTACCTTTTCAACTTCTTATACTTTATCCATTTCCAGGTATTTCTTAATCCAGCCACATTGGCCTCCTTGCTGTTCTTCACAGACACATAGATCCTTTCTCTCTCAACACCATGCATTTTCACTAGCTAAAGCCCATGCTTAGAATGTTCTTTTTCCTCACTTTTGCTTCCTGGTTTCTTTGACTTTTGTCAAGATTGTTCAAATTCTACTTTTTGAAAAAACAAACAAACAAAACCAACCAAACAAAAAACAACAATAACAAAAAACACAATCTTTTCCCAGTCTTGTTCAGTGAGAGTGCTTCCCTCTGTTATTACTTCCAATTTTTCCATGTATTTATCTTATATGTACATTTGTTGTTGTTGTTTAGCATATTGTTTCCTCTAATATAATATAAGTTCATTGAGTTTGCCTTCCTTTGTATCTTTAAAATATACCTTAGTACTTTTTATATTTGAATCACTTAAGAAATGCCTGGTGAGTTTTTTTTTTTTTTTTTTACTTTCTCTCCCCTTAAATACACACACACACACACACACACACACCCCTTATATATATACTAGGTATCAAATTTTAATAATTAGGATCAACAAGCTTTTACTAAGTACTTCCTTATATTAGGCTCTGAAGTTTCAAATAGAAAAATGAAATAGTCCCTGAAATCAAGGAGTTTACTTTAAATTAGGGGAGACAATCAGCAGATACATTAAGTATTTTCAAGATATAACTAAACCCCATTGGTATGGTACTGTTTCCATATTGTTAGAGATCAATATCTTGTGCCTGTATCAGGAAAAAAAAACAGAGTTGGAGAAAGTGGAAGAGGGGAACGTTCTTCAATTCTCTTCAAGCTTTTATTCTCCTCAGGTGCTTTAGGTTTTGAAACTGCTTTGGGCTTTTCTAGATTCAAAAGAGGATAGATGATATCAGTCTTAACTTCAGGTTGCTAAAGCAAAAGATTCTGAGAAGAAGCAGATATAAAAAGAATGAGCAGTCTCCAAGATATTCCTAGAGACTTTGGGGAACTTCCCCCTTGTGTGAGATCTAAGACTCTAGGCTAGAGATGTCTATTATTCTGGCTCTATTTAAGCCATACAATGACATTTCCCATGCTGATGCTAATCATTTGTTTGATAATTTATAGAATTCTATGGATCTGTCATCTCTTGAAGTAATCTCTCTCTCCAAAGAGGCAGATAGCAATGCATTCATGCCTGTCCATCCTGTATGTCTCATCTATGTGTTTCTGCAAACTTTCACAGAGAGAATCCAGAGTCTGGGGAGAGAGATTTCCTCAAAATCTCTTGACATTGCTTAGATTTTGATGGAGCATAGTTCATAGTTTATTCTTTACTCTCTCTGCATGATTGACCCAGTTTTCTCCCTAGTCATATATTTGTGGGTTGATATCCTTTATCCTTATTCGCTCCCTGCCTTGTTTGCTACGTTGCTACCTAGTCTTGCCTACCATGAATTTTTTCATTTTGAATGCTTCAGAATCTATGAAATCCCATGGGTTACGTATTATATAGATAGGAAAACAGATCCAGCGAGAAAAATTAACTTGCTCATGGCCACACAACTAATAAATGGCAATTTCAGGCCAAAAATTCATATAGAAATCGAAGGAAAAGGAACTGAGCAGAATCTAAATTAACAATTTTACAACTACTTTTCAGATTAGAAATATTGTTTTGTAATAAAAATGAAAATTCTGCCTAAAATGTTCTACTTGTTCAGTGCCATGCCAATCAAACTGCCAAAAGTTATTTTTGGTAGGACTAGAAAACATAATAACAAAATTCATCTGGAAAAGCAAAAGGTCTAGAATATCAAGGGAATTAATAAAAAAAAAAATACAAAGGATGGTGACTTAGTGGTACCAAAACCAAAACTATATTATAAAGCAGTAGTCATCAAAACTATTTGGTGTTAACTAAAAAATAGAGTGGTGGATCAGTGGAATAAATTAGATAAACACAACACAATAATTAAGGTCTATAGTAATTTAGTATTTGATAAACCTCCAAACTACAGCTTCTAGGATAAGAACTCTCTATTTGATAAAAATTGCTGAGAAAACTGGAAAGTAATATGTTAGAAAATCAGCATAGACCTACATCTCACCCCATACCAAAATAAGGTTAAAATGGGTATATGATCTGAGCATAAAAAGTGATACCATAAGCAAATGAGGAAACCTATCAGATCTTTGGAGAAGGGAGGAACTTATGACCAAAGAAGGACTAGAGAACATTATAAAAGGCAAAATGGACAACTTTGCTTACATTAAATTAAAATGGTTTTGCACAAACAAAACAACAGAAACAATATTAAAAGGGAAGTACAAAGCTGGGGAAAATTTTTTACAGCGAGTGTTTGTGACAAAGGTCTCATTCCTAAAATTTATAACGAACTGTATTAAATTTATAAGAATTTAAGTCATTCTCCAACTGATAAATGGTCAAAGGATATGAATAGACAATTTTCAGATGATGAAATTAAAGCCATCTACAATCATATGAAAAAAATGCTCTAAATTACTATTGATTAGAGAAATGCAAATCATAAGAATTCTGAGGTATCCCACCTCACATCTCTCAGATTGGCTAAGATGATAGGAAAAGACAATGATAAATGTTGGAGTAGATGTGAGAAAACTGGAATCCTAATTCATTGTTGGTGGATTTGTAAAATGATCCAACCATTCTGGAGAAAAATTTAGAACTATGCCCAAAGGGCTATGAAACTGTGTATCCCCTTTGACCCAGCAGTGCTATTATTGGGTCTGTATCCCAAGGAAATCATAAAGCAGGGAAAAGAACCCATATATGTAAAAATGTTTGTAATAGCTCTTTTTGTGGTGGCGAAAAATTGGAAAATGAATAGATACCCTCCAATTGGAGAATGGCTGAATAAGATATGGTATATGAAAGTAATGGACTATTATTGTTCATCTAAATGATGAACAAGGTGATTATAGAAAGGCCTGAAAAGATTTGCATGAACTGATTCTGAGTAAAGCAGGCAGAACCAAAAATACATTGTACACAATAACAGCAAGAATGGGTGATGATTAACTGTGAAAGTCATGGTTCTCAGTGGTTCAGTGATCCAAGGCAATCTCAAAAAATTTTGGACAGAAAGTGCCATCTGCATTCAGAAAAAGAACTATGGAGATTGAATGTAAATTATTACATGCTATGTTCACTTCTTTTTTCTGTTTTTTTTTCTCTCCCATGGTTTTTCCCTTTTGTTTTGATTATTCTCTTCTAACATGATTCATAAAGCAATGTGTATTAAAAATAAATTAATTACTTTTAAAAAATAAAAAGAATGTCTTTTAAAAGCTCCATTATCTTCCTCTGAACACAAACCCAGATCTTCTTTATTCCCATAGTAACTATCTATAATTGGGTCCTTTCTCTTTTGCTTACTTGTTTTTATTTTTTGTTGTTGTTTTATTTTGGTTTTGGCAACTAGTTGCAGTCCTGAGGTATGGGACTCAGGTTCTTCTTACTGTTATTTTCTGAAAGTTATCTCAGGACCCAGACTCTCTACACCTAAGCAATAGCTAGAGCCCCCAGTCATACTATCATACAAATGATCTTGCTTAAATATGAAAATATGTATGGAAAAAGTATATATGTTTAATGTATATTGGATTACTTGCTTTCTAGAGGAGGGGTGGAAGAAAGGGAGGGAGAAAAAATCTGAACACAAAGTTTTGCAGGGGTGAATGTTAAAAACTATCTTTGTATGTATTTTGAAAATAAAAGGCCTTTATTAAAAAATATTGGTTTATCTTTTACATAAAATTTGAACAAGTAAATGTGCTTCCTGCCCAGAGTGCAGAGGAGTAGAAATTTTTAGTTTCTGATCTAATCTAAAAAGATCTCTGCTCTATGAAATTACTAGCTAGCTCTGTTCTTATGGGCTACTTTCAGCTCTAGCTATGAGGAGGTGGATTATCTTGCAGGATAGTTATTTTTATTGTTGCTGTTGTTATTTCCCTGAGAATTACTGGTCATTTGGCACATTCTGTATAATTTCCTCTCCATAACTAAAGAATTTCATCTTAGCAAAAGCAAACTTGTTGACTAGCAAATAAAATTAAAAAGATAAATGGCCCCTCCTCCCATTCCCACAACAAAGCTTTTTAAAAGTCAATGGGATATCGTTTTGAATTTTTATTTTGTGTTATTTACCCTCTATTAATATCAGTAATTAAGAGTAAACTGTCATGATTTTTCCTCTTCCAAATAGAAAGTCCTGATTCTCAGCACTGGAAGAGGTGACACCATTTAACTTTATTCAGAGCTTTCAGTATGTTCATGATGCAGATAATTATAGGTGAGATATAGGTGACAGTCCTAGCATGCTTAACAAAGCAATTAGCAGATCTTCACTCATTCATTCAACATGTAATCATTAAGTTCCTCCTATGTGCCAGGTGTTGTGTTCTTTACTAATTGGTCCCTGTTCCTCCTTATGGCCCATTATCCTATTTCTCTCCTCCTTGGCTCATCCTACTATGGATAGATGTGCAGGAAGAGGGGGAAACATAATATATTTAGGGTAGGAGTGCTGAACCTACTATAAGGAAAACATAATTTCAAATCTGTCTTCTGTGTGATCCTTAACATGTGTCTTAAGCCTATTTGTCTCAATTCTCTCACCTGTGAAATGGAAGTAATAATATCATACCTCCTAGTGTTGTTGTGAAGATCAAATGAAAAAAGAATTAAAAAGTGACTATTAGTACAATGCCTAGCATATAATAATTGGTATATTTTATTGTTCTGTCATTCAGTTGATCTGACTCTGTGATTCCATTTGGGGTTTTCTTGGCAATGATAATGGAGTGGTGTGCCATTTCCTCTTCCAGCTCATTTTACAGATGAGGAAACTGAGACAAATAGGTTAGAGTCACTTGCTCAGGGTATGTTTTCACTCAGAGGTATGCTGGTAAATATTTATTAATTGACTTTGGGGGGTTGGTGAGGAGGACTTTCTCATAATGTACTTTAATAAAAGTTTAATGTGCATTATTGTTGTTTTTATTTCCAAAAATTTCTTGTTTAGAAAAATCAGCAAAACAACAAATCAATACCTGATCTATAAGTCTACTCTTAATTAACAACATTAATAGAGGATGGATAACTCAAAATAAAAGTGAATTCAAGACAATATCCCACTAGGTTTTTAAAATGCTTTTGTGGTGAAGTGGGAGGAAGGGCCATTTACTGAAGCTGTATTTGAATGAAGGAACATGAGTCTCTTTGACTCAAGACCAGGTACTCTATCCACCTAGTTATGCTACCTAGCTGCCCCAAGTCACTATATGAGTGTTAGCTATTAATTGTTACTTGATTTAAGCACCACAGTTACCAAGTGCTAAAATATAAGTCTGATGACAAGAATCTCTCTTTAATTCTGATTCTTGGAAAAAATTGGGAGGTTGTTAAAATTTTGTCTCTCTCTGTCCTCCCTTTTTTGTGTAATGAGATCATAGGATCTATAACTGAAAGGAGCCTTAGGGATCATCATTTCAAAGCCTCACATTTTATGAGTGTAAACCTAGGAATAAAGAAATTCTGATATGTTTTGACCCTGGAGTATGTAGTAAATATTTACTAATTGGTTCTGGATGGTTGATGAGGAGGAAGTACACATGTTATATTTTTAAGTTTAATATGCATTATTATTATTAATGTTTTTTTCCTGCTACTTTCTTATGTTTCAAAATTCAGCAAAAAAACAAATCAATATCTGATCTGTAGCTTGTGATTTTTGTAAGTGCTCACATTGAAAATGTGACAATTGTCTCTAGATCTGGTTCAAACTAGCCCCAGCCCAAACCCAAGGGGCTCACCTAAACTATCAGTGCCTCTTACAAAAATTTGCTCTCCAGAATGGATCTGAAAAATTTACAAATATCTCATTGACTGATAATGATGAATGATGTATCTATCCCATGGGTATTTTCATTATAATGGAAAATCAAATCTTAGCTAGTGGAAGGAATGGATCTCTAACGGCGGGACTCTTCAGCATCAGTAAACATGTGATAAAAATATTTTGGGATATAAGGGTTTTTTTCTGGTACCTCCAAAATTACATCATTCATTTTCTCAGAAGACTACCTGTAGATGTGTATCACAATTGGCACATTTCCTTATTGAAATCCAAAGTTGGTTGGTAGCATCCCTTTCCCTCCCCCTACCTCCACCATCAAGACAGAGAATACAGAGAGAAGGCCTGGGAGCAAATAGTTTTGGGTAGCCCACAGCTTATCTATTAGTGCTATGTACAGGAAGCTGCTTTCCAAGAGATTCATCTTAATACCTAGTACTTCAAAATAAGTTGTGTCTTCCCCCAAAACACCTCCTTTCTAGAGAAAGTAAAATAAATTGACTCATCCTACTTATGGCTCTCAGAGTTTATTCATTATAGCCATTTTTTAAAAATGAGGTCTTGTAGGGGAGGCTGCCCAAAGCCAGAGATGCTTAAGCAACATTTTCCCCTAATGAATTCTCTAAAATTATTATCCACTCTTATTACAGACGTCAAACCCTTCCACACTGTGCACTCCCAGGTTTGAATACAAACACTCTGTTCTGGTCCAATTACATACATACAATGACTTATTTTCATAAAATGTTTTTTGAACTTTAGGCTGCCTCCTCATATTTTAAAATCATTTCATTTAAGCCTAGTTCAATAAAATTGTATTTTCTTTCAATTTAATCTGTGAGCTCCTTTCTCCTACCTGTTGCTACGACAACCAGTATCTTGTCATTTGTATGCTCTAGTATGTGGCTCTTGTGGAGGCTGGAGAATTAACTTCCTGAAACTGTGCTCTAATCAATGGCAAATGTATCAAATAGGTTGAATTATTTTAATTACATTTATAGTAATTTTATTTTCAGCCTCCTCTGTGATCTTTATAGTGAGTGATTGGTTTTTTATTTCAGATATAGTGATACGTATGCTCTCTAGCTCAGCTGAGGTAATTTTATTCCTTTTGTTTGAGTCCTTTTCACTATCCAGGGCATCAGTGTTAAATGAGTATTAGCTGAGGATTGTTCATTCCCTAAAAGGCAGAGGGGGATATGCTTAAAAATCAGGAATTGTTTGGCTTTAACCACTTACATTTATACCCTTCTGAGTGAACTTTGAATAAAATGAAATAAATTTAGATCACTTCTTATTAGTAGGATATCTCAGAACTATATACTGAGGAGGAGGAGGAGAATTATATACTGAGAACCTCTGCCACTCTATAGGCTAGGATCTTATCCTTCCTATAGTAAAAAGAAGATTATTGTCAAACAAAGACTCCTTGCAACAGAAATGAAACCAGGAGGGTACCATGCTCTGATATGTTGAATTTGAAAGATTTGAAATGTAGAGAAGGACAAATTTAAAGGGTGCTGACCTCAGTAACATGTGTGGGTAGCATGGAAACAGCAAACCTTAGCACCTAGTTATAGAAAGAATAATAATTTTAAATAGAAAGTTACCAGATGGTAGGGGAGCTCCATGTGCCCACCCCACCATGTCTCCCTTCCCAAGCTCATGCCTTAAAGGTCTTTGTTTCCTCTTCCAAAGGGCTCTTTCCACCTACATTCCTGAGTCAACTCTCAACTATGCATCTTGGGATGTGTTCAGTTTGTGGTATTTGTTCCTGTTACAAACATTTATAACTTTGCCTTGCTAAGTGGCAAAGTATATTCCTTCTTAGTTATCTAGGCAATCTCATTATGCTGCTGTCAGATCTCCTTTTGATATGCTACCATTGAGAAAAGGTGATATAACTCATTGATGATAAAATAGTTTACAAGTCAATGGAAGCCTAATTCAGGAAAGTGAGTATGATGCTTTCAAAAGAATATTTAAAAAATAAAATGTTATAAGGAATCTTTGGTTCAGTCAATTAACAAATGTTCATTAAATACCTATTATATGCTAAAAACTGTCCTAAGAAATGGGGATACAAAAATGCATAAAAGATAGTTTCTGACTTCAAGCAGTTTACAATTAAATATGGGAGATAATATACAAATAAATACTTGAAAAACAAGTTATATAAAGGATAAATAGGAAATAATTAATTGGGGGAAGGCATTGGAATTGACAGTGGTTGAGAAAAATTTCCTTTAGAAGTCCTTTTAGTCAGACCTGAAAAAGCCAGGGAGGTTATTAATCAAAGAAGAGAAAACATAAATCTTTTTTCTTAAAAATATTTATTTTATTTTGAATTTATTGAGTAAAACAAACTATGACAGAGTATAATAAAAAATTGCTCATGAAATTTCAAATCTACTATGTACAATGTGCTATTCCTTTTAAATATATAATGAAGTTATCATATAAATTTCTTTTTTTCCCCTTCCCTTCCCTCCACCATCCCTATGAGACATATAATTCCAGGTATGGAGGACATTCAGAGAAAATGCTAAGAGCTAAGAGACGGAGTGTCCTTTTTCATAAGACAATCAAGAGACCAGTATTGCTGAATCCAAGAGTATGTTTCATGCAATGTAAGAACACTGAAAAGAAAGGAGCAGAGTAGGTTGTGAAGGGTTTCATATGCCAAACAGCGCATTTTGTATTGATTTTGGAAGCAATAGGAAGCCACTGGAGTTCATTAAGTAAGGGAATGTCAGATCTATGCTTTAAGAAAATCACTTTAATGGATGAATGGAGGGTAGATTTAAATGAGGCTTGGATGGTAGAATCTTGAAGCAGGCAGACCAATTAGCAGGTTATTGCAATAATCCAAGGGTCATGCACTAAAATGGTGGCAGTGTCAGAGAAGATAAGGGGGCGTATTGGAGAAATATTACAAAGGTGAAATCAATAGTCCAGGATGACTACTTGGTTGAAAGCCTGAGGGACTTGGAGGATGTATTGCCTTCTATAGTAATAGAGAAGGTGGGAGAAGAGAATTTAGGGAGAAAGATAATAAGTTCCATTTTTGACATAATGAATTGAAGATGTCAACTAGACATCCAGTTTAAGATGTCTGAAAGACAATTGGAGATGTGAGATTGGCAGCCAGCAAAGAGATTAGGACAGGATAAATAGATATGAGGATCATCAGCATAAAGATGACAGTTAAAACCATGGGAACTGGTAAAATCACCAAATGAAGTAGTAGGAAGAAAGAAGGCTTAGTACTAAACTCTGAGGGATACTTAAGGTTAAAAGGCATGATCTGGAAGAAGATCCAACAAAAGAGACAAAGAAGGAGATGTCAAATAAGTAAGGAGAGGCCCAGGAGAGAATGGTATTCCAAAAGCCTAGAGAGAAAAGAGTATTAAGAGTATTCAACAATGTTAAAGACTGTGAAGAAGTCAAGGAGAATGAAGACTGAGAAAACGCCATTGGATCAGACAACCAAAAGAAGGCAATTTTGGTGGAATAATGATCAAGTCAGATTGTAAGGGAGTGAGAGAAAGTAGAGACACCTACTGCAGACCTTTCTTAGGAGTTTAGCTACAAAGGGTAGAAGAGAGAACTAATTAGTAGTGATGGAAGGATGAAATGAGACTTTTCTTAGGATGGGAGGAGGCATCAGCATGTTTATAGGTAATAGGAAAGGAGTTAGTAGAGAGGGGAAAATTGAAAATAAATGAAAGAGTAGAGATTACAAGGATGTATCTATTAAAGGAGATGGGATAGAATGGAATAGTGATTAAGGCTAAGGGCATTAGTCTTGGTAAGCAGTAATGCCCCTTTATCATGTGAGAAAAGGATGAAGAAGGAAATGGGGGCAGATGACATCTGAGCAATAAGACATGAGGAAGAAGGGAGAAGAAGAGGTGAATGTTGTCAATGTTTTCCTTGTAAAATATGAAGCAAATATCTCAGCTTAGAGAGTTGGGGAAGGGAGAGCCACGGGAGGTTTGAGGAGGGATAATAAAATTGGAAAAACCACCATGGAGAATAGGATATTAAGTCGATAATAGGAATATTACTAGCATGGAGGGCCAGTTGAAATAATGTACCATAAATTTTTAGTGGATTTAGTCAGAATGGTATCATGATTTCTTCACTTTCATTCAGCAGTGTAGGAGTGAAAGTTATGAGTAACAGGAATAATGCAGGGCCTAATCAACAATATGATAAGAGATCTAAGGATTCAGAAGAGGAGCATAGTGTTTAGTTGAATTGGTTCACCAAGCCATCAAGAGAGAGAAAGAAGAGTTGAGAATGACTAATGCCAGGGAGATGACTTGGAACTGAAGGATTAAGGGTTTGGAAGTCATTGTAAGGACAGAGCAGGGTTTATGTAAGGCAAGGCAGAGAGAGAGATGAAAAGCTAATTGATTATGGTCAGATCTAGCGAATTCAGAATTCTTGAACATAGAGGTGGTACATTTGTGCATGATGGCAAGAATAAGGGCACCTCTGTGTGTGACTAAAGTGGGTGAAAGAATAGCTCATGAAAGATAAGTAGGAGGAACTGAATAGACAAGAATATTTGAGTTATAATCATTATGTATATTGATGCCCCCTAGTATGAGGGGAGTAGTTAGAGAGGAGAGAAAAATTGTGAACCAGATAATTACTGAGAAGGAAAGAAGGAAAGTCTGGAAGGTCTATAGACAATAATTATGAAAATTTTGTTTCTGTGTAGATATGAATAGCAAGAATCTCAAAGGAAGAGAGATTGCTCAGTGATAGAGGAAGGGGAAGGATCTGGAAGTAGCAATGGGGAGAAAGAAGTATTTCAAGTCCCCCACCTTGACCAGCGAATCAAGGAGAATAAGTGAAGGTATAGCCAGTAGTGGAATTGGTAACCAGGAGGAAACCAGGTTTCAGTAAAAGCTAGTAAACGGAAGGGATGGGAAAGTAAAAGGTATAGGATGAAAAGAAGTTTGTTGGTTATGGGACAGGCATTTCAGAGAGCACAGTGGAAAAATTAATTGGAATTAGGGTGAAACCTTGGGGTGTGAATGTGAAGGAGGTTGGGAACAAGAAATTGAGTGTTAGGGGTTCAGAAGGAATGAGATTCAGATGATGATCTACAGGATATTGGACTCATTGGGCTATTAAGAATACGATCACATGTGAGAATGTCCATTATTAAGTGCCCTGCTCTATCCTCAAAAGATAGATGCAGCAGAAAATGAGATGCCTGAAGTTGAACAGAGCCATACATAGTTCTTTGTTCTGGATTCATATAATCACAGAATCAGAAAGGAAGCTCAGAGGTCAGACAGGAGGTTTCAATAAGAATGAGGCCCCTTTTCTGCAAGTGATCAGTGATGTAACTGATAGCACTCCTCTTGACAATAAAGTACTAAAGAAATTTGTTTGGGAGCAAGCATGAGAGTTTTCAACATAATGAATACTTGGCCAGAAAAATATTGTTTATTGCCAGTGTTATTATATTCCAAATGAAATGTTTCATTTGCAAGACATTTAAAATCCTTCACAGCCCAACTCCTTCCCACCTTTCTAGGCTTCCCCTTCACAGACTCTGTGATTCAGCCAAACTGAGCTTCTTGCACTTGCCTAGACAGGACATTCCATCTCCTGACTCTTTATCTTTGTAAAAAACTGTCCCTGATGCCTAGAAGGCTTCCCCTCCTCAACTTTTTTCTTAGAATTGCTGCTTTCCTTCAAAGTTCTTATCAAATTCCACCCCCCCCCCATCTTCATGAGAGTTTTCTTTTTTAAAACATTTTGATAACTTTTTATTTTCAAAATACATGCAAAGATAGTTTTCAATATTCACCTTTTAAAATCTTGTCTTCCAAATTTGTCTCCCTCCTTTCTCCCTTCCTCCTCCCCTAGATAGTCAGTAATTCAATATAGTTAAACATGTGCAATTCTTTTAAACATATTTCCACATTTATCATGCTGCACAAGAAAAAAACAGATCAGAAAGAGAAAAAAATTGAAGAAAAAACCAAGTAAATAACAAAAAAGTGAAAAATACTATGTTGTGATCCATATTTGGTCTCCATAATTCTCTATGTGCTCTCTCTGTCATAAGTCTTTTGGAATTGGCCTGAATCACCTCATTGTTGAAAAGAACCACATCCATTTGAATTGATCATCACTTAATCTTGCTGAGGTGTTTACAATGTTGTTTTGGTTCTACTCACTTCACTTAGCATTAGTTTATATAAGTCCGTGAGAGCTTTTTTGATGTCCCCAGTTTCAAGTGCCTTGTGACTAAAATTATTTTGTACTTACTCTGCATATCTTTTGTATAAAGATATATATGCACCCGCACTCTTACCCTATAGAATGTAAGATTCTTGATGGCAAAGGATATTTCTTTTTGTCTTTGTCTCAGCAGGGGCTAGCATAGGACCTGTCACATGGTAGGTATTTAATAAATGCTTGCTGATTAACTGATAGATATGAATTTTCTTTTAAAAGCAAGAATAGAATGTAATACTAAAAGAGATTTAGTAAATAACAAAAATATATATAAGCCCAATGGAAATTTTCAGGTTAGAATTAAATGCCATTTTCTTAGATAACAAAATTAACTTCTATTTCTTTGGTCCAAATAATTTCCTGATGGAAGAAAACAAAATCTATCAAGATTTAGTTTGATTAGATAATCAATCTAGTCCTACAAAGCTGGGAATGGAGGATACTTTGTTGTTGTCATAGTTGAGTCATCTCAGACACATCCACCTCTTTGTGATTCCATTTGGAATTTTCTTGAAAAAGAGACTGGGATAATTTTGTCATTTCCTTCTCCAATTCATTGTACAGGTGAGAAAATTAGGCAAACCAGGTAAAGTGACTTGCTCAGGATCACAAAACTAACAAATATCTGAGGCTGGATTTAAACTCAGGTCTTCTTGACTCCAGGGTAGGAGCACTATCCACTGCACTATGAGCTGCCAAGAACTGACTTATTCTACTATCAGGTTTTCAACTTAAATCTCTCTGTCTCTATCTTTTTCCTTTTTCTTTTCTGCAGACCCCATTTATCACGGCACAAAATGGAACACTTAAATTGATAGGAGTTGAATGATATTAGACTCTACACTTCTAGATCATTTCTGAGGGCAAATTTGAGAAGTCATGGATGAAGATAGAGTTGTGTTTTGATATCTGACAGAAAAACAAATGATCCAAATCATGCTCTTAGATGTGATTTCTAATGAAACATCCCTGAATCAGAAGTTTTAACTTTTTCCTGATCAATGAGGAACTTATATAATAAATAGTTAGTAATTTCTCTATTAAATAGATAATGATATTGTCCATATTCTTTAACATAGAGATCTGGCTAGTAGGTATATACCCCAAGGAAGTCAAAGGCAGAATGAAATTGAATAATGCATAATAAAACAAAATATTCATAGAAACTTTTTTGTAGTAGCCAAGAGCAGGAAATAAAATAGATGGCAATCTCCTGGATAATGGTTAAATAAATTGTGTTCCTTGAATGTAATGACCTGTTATTGTGTCATAAGGAAACGATGAACATAAAGAATTCAGAGAACTATAAGAAAACTTATAGGGAATAATACATTACAAAGAAAACAAAACCAGGAAAATATACATAGTGAATAATGCAACAGTGTAAATGGAAAGAAAAACAAATGAAACTGAATTTTATAATTATAGAAGGGCCAAGCTTGACCCTTGAGAAGGGATAAGAAAATGTATTATTTCATTTCTTTATAGAGGTGTGAAACATCACATATAGTGTCAGACTTAGTTGATATGTTGATTGGTTTACTGAACTGCTTTTCCCACCCCCTTAATTTTAAAACTTTGTTATAAAGAATGACTGTCTTAAAGAGGTATATATTGGGAATGAAGGGAATGTAAAAATAAAAGATATCAATAAAGGTTATGTTATTTATTATTATATTTTCTTTTTAAAAAGTCAATTTAGATTAAATCATTGCTTTCAGTTCCTCATTGTTTGGTTGTTTTCCTGTCTCACTTTAATTTTGCTCTAAATGCATGTCTTTCAGCATAACAATCCTGTAAAATTGTTAAATGCTGCCATTCCCTTATGCATGGGCAGAAGATACAATTTTGATCCCCTTTCTTAATTCTTTGACAATCAGGTTTAAAGAGATGACCCCAGCTCTGTGTTTAAAACTTATTGATCCTTTAAAATATAGCTTACTTGCTATCTTCTTGATACTACCTTCACTAATCCTTTACTTTCATATTGGAGACCATATTGAGGTCTTTTGGCTGCCCAAATTCATTCAATCAATCCATAAACATTTTTAAGCACCTGCTATGTGCTAGACACTCTCCTAAGTACTGAGAAGGCAGTAAGGGGCTAAAGACAATCTCTGCCCTCAAGGAGCTTACAGTCTAATGAGGGATACAACATTTAAATGAATAGCATATAAAGCAAGCTATATTCAGGATAAACAAGAAATAATTAACACAGAGAAGACATTAACAGAGGGATTAGGAAAAGTTTCCTATGGAAGGTAGAATTTAGTTGGGACCTAAAGGAAGTTGAAGGTTAGTGATCAAAGCAGAAGAAACCTATAATTGTAGGGATTGGAGACATCCAGAAAAAATGCCAGGAACTGAGAGATGGAGTTTCTTATTCATGGAACCACCAAAAGACTGGTGTCATTGGATCAAATAATAAGTCAAGGAGCAACGTGTAAAAAGACGGGAAAAGTTGAAGTAGGCTAGTTTTGAATGGCTTTGAAAATAGGAAAAGAGAAGACAGTTTGATAGGAAGAGAACCAGGAAATAATGGTGTCTCAAAAAAATCTATAGAGAAGATAGTAATCAAAGTATCAAAGATTGCAGAGAGGTCAAAGAAGATGGAGAAAAGACCACTGAATGTGACAACTTAGAGATCATGAATTATGCTTTTGAAGAGAGCATTTTTGGTGGAATAAGAGGTAGGAAGCCATATTGTAACGACTTAAGATAGTGAGAAGAGAGAGCATAATGATATGTAGATATGGTCTTTTTTTCTAATTTGTGATATAGGATAAGTTAGCTGCCATGAAAGCATCAAGTGAGGGCTTTTCCCAGGGTAAGGGAGATATAGACATGCTTATAGGCAATAAAAAATGAACCATTTGATAGGGAGATATTAAAAATAAGTGGGGATGACAGAGGGGTCAATCTGTTGGAGGAGATGGGATGGAATGGGATGATTTGAACAAGAAGAGAGATTAGCCTTAGTAAGGAGCACTTCAGCCATTTATTTGCTTATGTTTCAATATATTTCTTCTCTTTATGAATAGGCAATGACCTTCATGAGCATAGTGATTCTTATCATTCTTTGTCTTCCCATAGTTACCCTTACTACAGAATTCTTCCCCAGAATTCAAGAGACCAAATATTGATCAAATGTCTCTTCTATATGGAGTCAGCTTTTAAATTACTTTGTCTGTATAAATGTATAATTATATAACTGAAACTTCTTTCCCAAAAGTTTCTAATAATTTCTTAATTTTCAAATTCTCTAATCTTCTTAACCCCCTATTCTTATTATCCTCTATGTGTCATTAGGCATTGTTGACCAACCTATTCTTCAGGAGACTCTTTTCTTTCAGTTTTCATGACTCTGATCTTTTGCGGTTCTTTCTCTTTCTACTCGTTTGCTCTTCTCAGTCTTACTTCCTACATCACCTATCAGCCAAAAGCAGGTGTACATCAAAGATCAATTATCCTAAAGTTGTTTTATCTTTCATCTGTGTTCTCTTACTTAGTGATGTAACTCCCATACATTCAATTATCATTTCTATATAGATAATTCACAGACCCAGTCTCTCTCCTGAGCTTCAGTTCCATATCATGACCTGCTTATTGGTTATATCTAATTGGATTTTTCCATACTCATCCCAGGGTCAATAAGTGAAAGAGAACTCATCTTTTACCACATACTCACCCCTCTTCTGAATTTCCTTATTAATATTATGGATACTACAGTTCTTTTAGTTACCCAGAAACATAATATATATTATCTTTCCTGTATCATAATTATATGATAGGTTGCAAAAATCTTGTTTTTTTTTTATCACTATAACATTTTTGTATGGTCCTGTTTTCTTTCCTCACATAGCCAACATTGGTTCAAATACTCATCTGGCCTCTCTGTGACAATATCTACTATCTGATTTTCCTTACTCTAATCTCTTATCAGTCCAATCCATTCTCCATATCATGACCAAAGTGGTTTTCCGAAAGTATATATTTTATCATGTTATTTTCTCATTTCACCTCTCCAATTTATATTCAATAAATCCTAGAATCTTACCATTGCCTTTAAATTCATATAAAAATTCCTCTATTTGGCATTTAAATCTCTTTTGGCTATTTCTATTTGTTAACCTTTTTGTATATTTCTACTCCCCATGTTGACCTTTCTGTCCTTTGTAGCAAATGTTTCATCTCCATGTCTTTGCACAGGTTATAATTCTTGCTTCCTCTCTTCACCTCTCTCTATTTGAAACCCTGATATTCTTCAAGGCTCAGTTTAAGGGTTACCTTATAGCCTGGGATGTAAATTCTTTCTTCATTCGTCACTGGTGCCTTCCTGTCCAAATTCCTACATATATTTTGTAAATAGGTAGATGTATAAAATACATTTATTTATCTCTGTGTGTGAGTGTGTGTGTGTGTGTGTGTGTGTGTGTGTGTGTGTGTATGTATGTATCTTTTCTATCTTATTAGAACATGAACTTCTTGAAGGCTGGGACCATCTCACTCTTTTTCATTCTATCCTTATTCCTAGCACAGTACTAGGTACTTAATAAATGATTAAAAACTTAATTTATTGATTAGCTGAATTTAAGATGTCTATCCATATTGAGGTACATATCAGGAAGCTATTGATGTAGGACTGGAGTACTGATGAGAGATTATAGGATATATAGGCTTGGAAGTTGCCTTGTAGACATGATAATTAATCCCATAGGATCACATGAGATTACTATGAGATTGTAAAAAGAGAAAAGAGCTCAGGACCCTGGCAGAACAGATAAGCTTAAGAAGCTGGATGATGACCTAGAGAAGAACATTGAGAAAGAGTAGTCAAAAATATAAAAACTAAAAAGTAACAATATCACAGACGTCAATATAAAAGGAGATATATCCATTGAGTAGAGGGCAATTGGGGTTCAGCCTACCTTTCCAGATTTATTTAAGAAAATAATTGTTATTCTTAAACTGACACAAAAAAAATATACAAAGAAAGTTAGATGGTTTGTATGTGACACTGTGATCTCTATTATGAACAGCTTATTTCTAAAAAAAATCATAAATTAAATACATGGTTTTAAAGCTTTTCTGATTATCTGTGTCTTCCTATGAACCATCTTCTGTGCATTTCAAATGTTTAATTTATGATCTTGTTCTTTTTATTCCTTTTTTTGGCATCACCATTGCTAGCTCTCCTCCCCATCTCCTCCTTCAATAAAATCTTCCCCCTCTTTAATAAATAGTCATAGTCAAACAAAATAAATCCATACTTTGCCCATGTCTGAAAGCTTATGGTCCACTCTGTGTCTCTAGTTCATTATTTCTTTGTCAGAAGGAAGAAACAAGCTTCATCATTACTCCTTTAATATTGTATTTGGTTATAATTTAGCCATTCCTAAGTTTATGAATTTCCCCTCTCCTATGTTTCTAATTCCTTGCTAACACAAAAATGTTGTTCTACATATTTTTGCACATATGGGGATTTCTCCCCCTCTTATTTTATCTCTTTGGCATCTATACCTCGTAGTGGTATTTCTGGGTTAAAGGGTATATCCAATTCAGTGAATTTTAGTCTATAATTCCACATTGCTTATTTAGTGTTACTCTTTGTCCCAAAGCCCATTGGCATGGGGCTCTTTCCTCATTGATGGAAATGAATGTTCTGCTTTGGGTGGGGAGGAAGGGGTAGTTGGTAAGAGAAGGAGAACTTCAGTACCCTTCTGGAATTTTCAAATTTTAAATTGCCTTGGCCACTTTTGTCTTCCAGATTCAAGAAAGAAAATGGATGAGGACTACCCCTCCACCAGATTGCTGAAGGAAAAGATTCTGGGAAGACAAGAGAGGAATTGATCCTCTTCATCATGTCTCCTGTTCCTACTCTTCTACACTAGAGATTTTGGGTAGTTTACCTTGGAGTGAAATGTAGGTCTCATGATTGAGCTTAATTACCTCAACTTCCAATGGGAGAACTTTTTTACATCATATTGTCTAGTACATATTATTCCATAAATATTTTCTCTGGTTTCTTTTTTATTATGCTTTGGTTAAACGAGTTTCTTTGATATTTGCTAGATGTGCTCATTGTGAAACCAGTATTTGGTAAGAAGGGGGTAAACCTTGGATATAAAGTCTCTCCCTTATAAAAATTACAATGATCAGAAGTTAGATTGAGCCTTTTTGTTCCAGACTAAGAATATTTAAGGAAGCAGATAGATATAATTATAGCTCAGGAATTCCTCCTCTTCCCCCCTCCCCACCTCCCTCCACCAGCCCTGAAGAAAGCATAATGATCTCTGGCCCCAATTTCTTGCTTCCCTTTCTGGAAAGTATAAAAGTTTCCTTTGCAGAATGGTAAGGGTAGAAGAGGTTAGATATATTTATTCTACCTCCCTTTGATCCACAGAGAGACACCACATATTCCACAGGTAGGGGAACAGGTGCTCACTATATGTGGGATCTTGCCAAATCAGAAAAGTTGAATCAATTTATAACACCACCAACAGTGCCCCTTTTTTACATTCCCTCCAACAATTATATTTTAATTTTGTCACCTTTAATAATCTGATTGGTATAATGTAGAACCTTAGATTTGTTTTAATTTGTTTTCCTCATATTGTTAGTGATTTGGGACACTTTCTAGTCTTATTTCACAGTATTGAATTTCAAGTGTTTCATATTATGGCCATATTAGACTATTCACCAAGTCTGACAGCTATGTAGCAAAGTAGATAGAGCACTAATGTGAAGTCATAAAAATCTGAGTTCAAATCTGGCCTCAGACAGTAGAACCCTGGGACAATGTCTTAACCTACATCTGACTCATTTTTCCTCAACTGTAAAATGGGGGTAAGAACAGCACCTACATTCTAGTGTTGTTGTGAGGATCAATGAGATATTTGAAAAGTGTTGTATTCTTTTAAGCATTATATAAATACTAGCTATTATTCTTATTATTGTTAATTATAACATAGATGACCCAAACTTTTTCCCAAAAAGGTATGAGAAGGTATCTCCCCTTTGCTTCTTTACAGAGATGGAAGACTCCCAGTGTAGAATACTCCATATAATGTCAGACTTTTTAATTTGTTGATTATTTTTCTGAACTTCCTTTCTCCTTGACCCCTGTTTTAATGTTTTGTTATAAAGATGACTTTCTAGAAAGAAGAAAGGGAGAACACATTGGAAAACATAGGCAATAGGCAATAAACAAAGGATATCAGTATACATTTATTTTTATAATAGCATAAATGATAAGCTTATCAAACTTGTAGTTGACACAAGGTTAGGAGGTATTGCTAACAAAATTTAATGGCAGTGTTAGGATTCCAAAAGTTCTTGATGAGCTAGAATATTGGATCCAATATATGAAGATGAAATTTAATGAGCATGAAATGTAAAGTCTTGGGTACAAAATATCAACTTAGTTGTACAAGATTGGCAAAGTATGGCCAGTTAACATTTCATCTAAAATGATCATGGTGTTTTAGTAGACTATAAAATCAATATGAATAAAAAATGTAATATAAAAATGAAAAAAAAGTTATTGCTTTCATTGACTACATTAATAGAAGCATTTGATAGAGTGCTGAAGCTGGCTTAGACATTTATTATACATGTGATCCTGTGCAAGTCACTTAACCTTGTTTGCCTCAGTTTCTTCATCTATAAAGTGAGATGGAGAAGAAAATGGCAAACCATTCCCAGTACCCTTGCCAAAAAAACCTCAAATCAGAGCATAAAAAATTAAACATGCCTGAACAATAACAAAAACAACAAATCTGGGACAAGGAAGATGACGGTTCACTGCTAGTCAGATAACATCTGAGATAAAGCATTCTATTTTGCATGTTACATTTTAAAGAATGCATTACAGGATGGTAAAGGAATTTAAGATCATAAGATGTGAGGGTTTGCTAAAGAATTGTGGACTTTTAGCCTGGTAAAAAGAAGATATAAAGTGGGTATATCACTGTCTTTGAGTATCTGAAGGGCTGTCATGTAGAAAAGAGATTAGATTGCTCTCCCTGGCCTCAGAAGGCAAAGCTAGGGCTGATAGATAGAAGCTACAAAGAAACAAATTTGATTTAGGTCCAACATAAGAAAAAAATTTCCTCACATTTAAAGCTAACCCAAAGTAAAATGGGATGCCCAGAGAAGGGAGACAATGAGTTCCTCGTTGGTAGAATTTTTCAATCAAAAGCTGGATGACTACTTGTCAGTCATGTAGAGGAATTCTTAAAGATTGCCTTTAAGGTTCCTTCCAATTCTGAAATTCTCTTATTCTCTGGCTTTTCCTTTTGGTTAACTGTGATATTTGTCACATGATTCTCAGAAGGAATGTATGAAAAGTTTCTTAAGGATTTTTTTTTTTTTTTTTTTTTTTTTTGCTGTATATTTACAAAGCATGGTGTTAGGCATCTACTATATAAGATCCAGTGTATCAGGAAGTGGAATCTGATATTAAAATCTTTAGTCTGAGAAATTGCTGTACAAAGTATTTTGATAGAAATTAGGAGAGCTTAATGACTTTTTTCATTCAATGATTCATTCGTTTATTGGAGGTTCACCAAAATTTCAGCTTATCTTTTTTTTTTTTTTTGTCTAATGAAGACAATCTATTTCTTTATTTGCTACAAATATATTAAGCATCTACTGTAAGCAAAGCCCTGTGCTAGAGTGTTCAGATACAAAGGCAGATAAAACGACTTTATAATCTAATAGAGGGAAAGGTGTGTGTACCAATAACTGTGGTAAAAGAGAAACAGAAGCAAGTGTATAGTAGAGATGCAGCAAAGTATTAGAAGAAATGTGAAGTTGGAAAGATCACTGTCATTCAGGCTGGGAGATAGCATGGGCAAGAAAAAAAAAAAGAGAATGTTATCTAAGCTGAGCCTTGAAAGAAGGAAAGGTATTTATAATAGTCAAAATAACTTATTTGCTCAAAGTCATTTTAAAACAATATTGCCATTAATATACACAATGTTGTCTTGCTTCTGCTCGTTTTCTTTGCATTAATTCATGTAAATCTTTTAATATCTTTCCAAAATCATTTTCTTGACACGGTTGGGTGAAGGGTCCAATCTATGATCTTATGGGTTTGTCCCTGATAGTAGCAACTCACCTTATCTTATAAGGTATACCAACATTCTTATTGAAGTGCAATAGATAAATTTTCAAGGTCTGTACCTGCTTAATTTTTTTCTCCTATACATGTGCTCCACAAAAAGCTAATAAGGCAGTCCATCTGAGAAATACTCCCTTCATTTTTAGTACCAGCAAATATAGGTTAATTTGGGAAACAGAAAAGTCAGAATCTTAGAGCTATGATTTGTAATTTTTGTAGTGTGACAGCCTAACAATATTTGATTTCATAATAAAATCTTCTATTCTATATTAAATAAATAGAGAATACAAAACTACTTTTCAATTTAAAGTGATTTACAAACAATTCCATTTTGAGAATGTAAAGATTCTTTGAAATAAATGGAGAAATTCAAAACTAAAATAAGCTAAAGCATTTTCTAGAAATCATTCTTATAGCACTGTAATATTCCATGACAATCATATCCCACAACTTGTTCAGCTATTCAATTGATGGGCACCCTTGCAATGTCCAATTCTTTGCCCCCACAAAAAGAGCTGCTATAAACTTTTTAGAAGGTATAGATTCTTTTCCCTATTCATCTTTGAAAGTAGACCTAATGGTGGTTTTGCTGCGTATGAAGAAAGATGCTATCTGAATCCACAGAAAGTGATCAAAAGTATGCATAGAACAATTTTACATATATGCATGTATACACATACACAACACACACACAAACACTTTTATGTCTAATGATAGCCATCTCTAGGACAGGGGAAGGGAGGGAAGAAGGAAAAAAGAAACAAAACAAAAAATTATGAGTTAACTTTGTTATATATTTTAAGGAGTAGCAAGTGGTATATAATAAATTTGCAGTTTCATGTGCAGTCATCTTTTTTATTATACTATGCTATGGAAATGCTTGTTTTATTCCATGAATTAATTTTTTAGTAAAAAAGAGAGAAATGACTTCATTAGGCAATCTGTTCTGGGTATCCTTGTAGGACCATAGATTTAGAGCTGGGAAGAACTTTTAAGGAAATGTATTATCATCTCTTTGTTTTATACCTGGGAAAACTGAAGCTCAGTGTGGTTAATTGACTTTTCCAAGATCACTCAAATAATAAGTGTCAGAAAAAGGATTTAAATTCAGACTCCCTGGCTCAAAAATTGGCACTCTTTTCAATGGATTTTGGGGTGGCATAAAGGCAGGGGAGAAACAGGGTCAAGATGAAAATAGGAATTCTCATTTAGTTCGGCTTAGTTAATGTTGGAATCACTGAAGAGAAGATAGAAGTTGGTGATCATGTTAGAAATGGATTGTAGAGATCCTTGATTGCCAGACTAAAGAGGTTATACTTCATCCAACAGGCAAGAGGAACATGTGATACTTAAGAAAAGTGAAGTGATATGCTTATAGATAATTGTTAGATTACCCCCCCCCCACAATTGTATGGAAAATAGAAAAGAGAAGGAACAAACTGGGAAGCAGGAAGATTATTACAAAATTCTTCTTGACAAGAAATTGTAGGATGATAGTTGGAAGATATCATCCATTCCAACCCCTTCCTTGATGAAGAAATGGAGGCCCCCAGTTATGAAATGCTTATCCAAGTTAACATAGGTAGTAAGTAGCAGAGTTAAGATTTGGACCTGGATTCTCTATTTCCACCTAACACTGTTTCCACAAGTTTCTTAGAATTAATGTGGTTGCAGATGGGCAGGAGGAAATGAAGAAAAACCACACATGAGATGTACTGTTAGAAAGAATAACCATTCAAATTCATATAAACCTAGATATCCAAGTGGCACAGTGGATAAAGCTTTGGGTATGGACTCAGGAAAAATTGAATTAAAACCCAACCTCAGAAACTTAGCCATGTGATATTGGGCAAGTCTGTTTATCCCTATTTGTCTCACTTTCCTTTCCCATAAAAAGAGGAATTCTAATATCACCTATCTCCCATGGTAGTTGTGAGGATCAAATAACTAATAAATTGTAAAGCTCTTAACATAGTGTCTGGCATATAGTCTTATTATAGTATTGGGAAGCTAGGTGGTTCCACAGTGCAGAGATTCACCTTCCTTACCTCAAATCTGACTCAGACATTTAGGAGCTGTGTGACTCTGTTTGCTTAACCTAACTCTGTTTGCCTCAGTCGCCTCATCTGTAAAATGAGCTGAGAAGGAAAGGGCAAAATACTTTAATATCTTTGCCAAGAAAATCCCAAATAAGGACCCAAAGAGTTGGACGTTACTGAAATGACTGAACCTATAAATGTCAGTTATTGTATGTGTAGAATACTGTAGAACACATTGTCTAATGAAGAAAATCTATTTATTTGCAATTATAAAATTATAAAATAAATCTATTTATTTATTTGAAAACAAAGACAAAAATATCCTGAAGAACACAGTGGCACATATATCCACATTTCTACTTTATAAGGGTCATCTATAGCTCAGGAAGCAGCTGGGGAAAGCTGCTTTGGAAAAACTTGATGCACTCAGCTGGACTTCATTAGAAAATCGATCCATTTCCCTTCTTGGTCTGAAGACTGAACATCTTACAGGTTTGTTTTGTGGGCATGTTGAGGTCCCTCATCAATGGTGGTATTTGATAAGTAAGGGATGTGGTTTCATAATCCAGAGCCTCTGCAAGGGATATGTATTTTAGATATGTCAGGATCCCTTCCTGGTGAGTAATGCTTGTGTTCACACTTGAAAGGAGTTGGACATAGGGAAAGATTTTTCCTGTTAACCAAGGGTCCTGGGGCCCTCCATTTAGAGAAGGAAGGAAGAAAAGAAGAAGTTTGCAACTTGGTTTAATTTTCCTCCTGTCTAGAGACTGGGGAGACAGAACAGAAGCAATTATCATGCTGTGTGGCATCTGTAACTTCAGATTTAGGCATCTATTTCTGGGACACAAGGCATTTAATCTGTACCCTCACTGGGTAGGCCTAAACAGAGCTCACTTTGATTTTAAATATACTCTCATTGTCTCCATCGTGATCTTTACCTGATTCTTTTAATTTTGTCTATGTATTTATATATTTATAATTTTTATATTTCTATAATATTATATGTTTATATATAATATATATTATAAATTTTATA